>NC_136057.1:292891618-293503840 GCF_964261635.1 Lissotriton helveticus
CACAACAACATTTTCAGTTAGAAAGGTACAATGTGAATCAAAATCCCTACCAAAATTAGAATGTAGTACAGAAATATTTGATTGAATTGGATGACAGTGACCCAGATTGTTTGAATGAAAGTGCCTGAGGGGGAGGGAGGAGGCTTAGAGGTAGACCAGAGTGGTCCCTATGTGGATGGAGAAGTGGATGGGAACCCTATCTCATTCCTTGTCGACACTGGGACTACGAGCAGATGCCCCAAAACTACCTCTTGGGATGAAGTATCCAAGTTATTGGAGTTACAAATGGAAAGATGTCTATTCCAATTTCAGAACCAATGACTGTAAAATTGGATCTTTTGAGGATTGTCACCTGTTTGTTGTGAGTGACCCAAGTCCTGCTTGATGAGATTTACTTTGTAAAGTTAATTGTTCAATTGATTGCACACCCAGAGGAATCGAATTCCATATGAATGATGAGGATGTTGTTTTCAAACTTGCCCAACAAAAATCAGATGTCAGGATGTATCCTATCCTGACATGTGAGGATATGCCTGAAGAACTGAGAGACATTTTTTCACCTGAAGTAAGGGACTTTACAGGAAAAGATATCGGCCTAATAAAAGACCTACCAGGCAATGCCATTGAAAAGCTCAAAGCGCCTAATGAGCTGATGTTTTGGGAGAAAGAATGCCCATGACCCCTTTGGGAAGTCTGACTGATGGTTTTCTTTTTTTTAAATGTGGCTTTGAGTTTGAATTGTATTTAGATATGGTTACAATCCTGTTTTCTTAAGTTTAGAATGGGCACATTACTAATAGCTTCTTTTACCTGCCTTTGGAAGAAGGGGTTAGGCACATCATATAAGTGCCCCATGGGAGGTGAGGCCATAGAGTCTTTCGAACATGTTCACATGTTTTATTCTTTTGCATGGCATACACAAATCAATGTACACCTTGGATTAGGCCACTACGCAAAATGATGGGCCTCAACGACCGTACCATAGCACTGAGAATATGTAGAACAAACATGAGTGGACCAGTCATGTTTTCAATTGGCAACTTTCTCACTGCCATATGGCATCTGAGGGCCAAGAAAAATTGTGCTGAAGAATATTCTTTATGGATATTTAAAATCTTTGTCAAGAGGGTTGCAACCCATTTTTATCACTTCAGTATCCACTGTGGGCCCGATTCACAGAATGAACTTAAGACTCAATCCTAAACGTACTACTATTTTTGTATTCACAGAATGCACTTACTACTTTTGGCATTCACAGAATGAATTTACTACTTTTGGTATTCACAGAAGTTAGGATTTTGTCTTAAATCTGTCTTAAGTCTGTCTTAAGTCTGTCTTAAGTTTGTCTTAAAATAAACTTAAGACAAAATCCTAACTTCTGGGAATACCAAAAGTAGTACGTTCATTCTGTGAATGCCAAAAGTAGTAAGTGCATTCTGTGAATACCAAAATAGTAGTAAGTTTAGGATTGAGTCTTAAGTTCATTCTGTGAATCAGGCCCTGTATTTTTACATGTATATATATGTAATTGGTATTATCTTTTTATCAATATATTTGTACACTGTTACCTTTAAATGTTTTTTATAAACTGTATTAAAGGAAATGAATGAATGAATTGTTCAATTTATTTCACACCCAGAGGAACTGAATTCCATACAAATGATGGAGATGTTGTTTTCAAAATTGCCCCACAAAAATCAGATGTCAGGTTGTATCCTCCACTGACGTGTGAGGATATGCCTAAAGAACTGAGACTCTGGTGTACCTGAAGTATGGGGCTTTACATGTAAAGGTATAGTGCAGATTAAAGGTGTTGATCCAGTCTAAATTACAATCAAAATAGAATGCAGAGTCCCCAAGAATCCCACAATACAATTTGCTTCCAGAAATAATTGCTATTATTGCTTCTGTGATCGACTCAATGATCGAGCAAGGGATTCTGAAGGATATATTCAGAAGTCCTGGTAACTCTCCCATTATGGGCTTGCAGAAGCCAAATGGCAAGTATCACATTGTGCAGGATTTGCACAAGGTGAATGCCATTGTTGTTTCCTGTTGTCCCGTGGTACAGAATCCATCTGTGATTTTATTTCAGATTCTATGTGAGGCCAAATGGTTTTCAGTTATTGACTTGCGGCAGACCTTTTATTCAATTCCATTGCATGAAGACAGACAATTTTTATTGACTTTCTATTCCGGCAGTCGTGTTTCACAAGGGTATATAGAAAACCCTTCTATTTTTTACTAGATACTTAAAAAGAATCTCTGAAAATGCAAAAGCACTCAGTGTTAGTGGACTGCAGTTACAACCTACTGGTGGTGCCAACTACGAGAGAAGCTTGCAGAGTTGATACTATTGCCGTGTTGAATTATTTGGCAGAAATTGGACATAAAGTTTCCCCGACTAAGATACAGTTTTACAAAACTGAAGTCCTGTACTTGACACATCACATTGAGAAAGAAGTAAGGAAAGTGTTGCAGCAATTCTTAATATGAATCCTCCAGTTACTCAAAAAGAAGCCTGCATATCTTATGAATGGTGGGCCATTGCAGACAGTGGATTCCGAACTTCTCATTGACAGCAAAGCCTTCACAGAGGTTGACACACAAAGATGTGTCCAATCCGTTACCCTGGGATGACATTTGCATGACTGCCTTCACAGAGCTGTGACCAAACCTTAACAGGACACTAGCTTTGGGAATGCCAGATTACAATAAGTGCATTTGTGTTGTTGTGCATTGAAAGAGAAGGCTGCAGTCTCGCAGTATTGACACAAATGCATGGAAGCAAACGTAGGCCTATTGCCTACTTTTTAGTTGACCTTGATCCAGCTGTGGCTGCTTTGACTGGATGCCTGAAAGCGGTTGCTTCTAAGCGTGTGAGTCTTGAGCATTGTGAAAGTATTGTCAAGGGCCATCTACTGACAGTATTTGTGCCCCATTCAGTGGAGATACTGTTGGCTTGTACCAAACACAATATCTGACCAATAGTTGCCTGACAAATATGAGCAAGTCCTGTTGGGTGCAGAGAATGTAACACAGAAGAGTTGCACGATACAGCTACATTGATACTGTTGCCTGGAAATGAGAGGGTGGTAGATTAAGCCGAACATGATTGCTTGGATTTGACTGAGTTGTTGATTAAGCCCTGTCCTGATATCTTTGATGACTCCTTGCTTGAATCTGATCACCTGTTGTTTGTCCATGGTTCCTGTTTGAGAGCTAATGAAGGAAATCTGACAGCTGCTAATGGGCAATGGGTAATTGTGCTCACAGCATGGGTTCATGACATCCTTTGGTTCCCCCATTAGAAATGGGGAATACATGAGCAACCTTTTGCAGTCCCTATAAATGCCTGTTATGATTTTGTCTTAAGTCTGTCTTAAGTCTGTCTTAAGTTTGTCTTAAGACAAACTTAAGACAAAATCCTAACTTCTGTGAATACCAAAAGTAGTAAGTTCATTCTGTGAATGCCAAAAGTAGTAAGTGCATTCTGTGAATACCAAAATAGTAGTAAGTTTAGGATTGAGTCTTAAATTCATTCTGTGAATCGGGCCCAAGGAGTACATGGATACTATGGATGTTGGTAATTGCTTCGTTTTTATGTCAATGCCTTCATTAGTTACGGAGGGTGTTTACACAATTTACAGCTGATTTATTGAATTTCTTGCAGTGTGCTGGCTAGTTTATTTTATAGTGCTGATCACTTGCTATGTTATTATTCAAATCAACATTAGATCTATTCTGAAATTTCTGTGCTTAGACATTTAAATCATCATCCTGAAGTTTCGACAATTGAAACTATAGGTTATATATTTAGACCGACTCAATCTTTGGATATGGATTATGTACTTAGAAATAACCTGACATGTAAATTGCTAAGAGCTGAAAATAATTTTATAGATTTAGTGGAAAGAAGGTGAAATCACAAAATGAACAACATCAGTACATTGCCAAAATTAACTGCTTGGAATTTACCACAAGAAGAACAAAATCATAGAAGGAATGGTTTCATTAGCCTTAGATTAGCAACACAAAGGCAAACTTTGTATATATTGAAAGAAATAAAACATAAATACTGTTTTTGTAGGTTCTAGTGAATGTGAACATACATTTGAATTGTATAAAAATTTTGAAAGATATTTAGAAGTAGATCCTACCTTCCCTGGAATCTATAATGTCTGTGGGAAGAGTACCTATTATAAATTGCCAAAAAGATGGTACGGAACGTGCATTATGGGAATAGTTTTTCCAAAAATCTATCATGTTAAAAGGATTAAAAAAGCACCAATGAAAACAAATGAGAGAACAAAGGGAAGTGCATGTGCAAGTGAAATTGTAGATGACATATTTGGAGTCCTGATACCTTCAGTAGGAGTAACATTACACTCTCAGAAAATTAGACAGCTGTCTACTATTGTCGATAAACTTGCCACTAGTACAAGTGTTTTTTTCCCGTTGTGAATGAAGAGATGATATTGATAAGTGATTCAAAATCAACTTGCCCTTGATATCCTTCTCGCAAAGGAGGGTGGAGTCTACCCATTACTGAAAGTCCAACATAGTTGCACCTACATACCTGATAGGATTAAAGACTGGAAAGGCTATGTTAAAAATATTTCTGATTTGAACATAGATTTGAAAGACTTAAAAGCAGATGGTGCCTTGGCAAAAAATAGGAAAGGGATTATCGAGTGTTACCAGCTAGATAGTAAACGTAGGAAACAAATTCATGATTTCAAACTTGAGACCTTTAGTGGTGATCTCTTTGTGCATAATGCTGCTGATATTGTCAATCAAATTTTGTAGATACCAAAAAGAGTAAAAGTTGTGGGGTAAAAAGCACAGTAGCTGAGCTTGAAATGGAAGATGCAGAATGCAAATTTTATGATGAACTGAAAACTTTAGAGGAGAGTAGAAGAAAGAGGTTTAAGACAACACACCCATAATCTGTGAAGAGATCTGATTTGGTAGATAAGGTGATAGCTTGATTCGCCATCAGAGTTGATCCAGCATAATTTAAAAAATCATATTACACAACATCATGGGACCAATTCCCTAAGGTAATCTGAGACAAAAGTCTAACTTTACGACTTTTGTTTTTTAATGAAGTCATTTACGACTTTTGGTATTCACAGAGGTCATCTACAAGCTGTACCTTTACGTCCGCAGTCGGGCTGGAATCTCCGCACCTGGGCCGTACTCTCTGCATACGGGCCGTACTCTTCGGCTTGGGCCATACTCTCCGATGAAGTGTAATCAATGGACTGAAATGCAATTTTTACAAAAAGGAACATTAGGGACACTTGATAAATGGTAGAAAATTGTTTGGGCTGGGAAAAAGGTGTGGCCAGACACTACATCATAACCCAGAAAAGTTTGCTCCATTGCAACGTGGTACGATTTGCGCTCCCCTCAGTGTGCCAACACTACAGTCACCTCTGAGGGGAGCGCAAATTGTGCACTACCTCTACCATGATGCAAGGAGCAAACTTTTCTGAGATATAATAGATTGTCCAGCCACACACTTTTCTCTGCTCAAGCTGATTTTCTTGGCCTCCTTTACCATTTGTCACACGTTCCAAATGTTCCCATTTGTAAAAATTACACTTCATATGGCCCGAGCCGGAGAGAATGGCTCAAGCCGGAGAGTACAGCCCGGGTGTGGAGATTCCGGCCCGGCTGCGGACGTAAAGGTACGACTCGTAAAGGATCTCTGTGAATACCAAAAGTCATAAAGTTAGACTTTTGTCTCAGATTGCCTTTGTGAATCGGGCCTTTTATTTTCAGAAGACACAAAAAACTGAAAGTATACATTCCACACGTTAGACACGGTGATACATGAAACAGAGACAAGTGTAATAGAAGCATTGCAAAAGCATGTTCTTAAATGTGGGATGGAGAAAACACATTTAAAAGGTAACATAGATACATATAAACAAGTTGTGCTAATGAAATGTAATGCATATGTTGTTTATAGACATATATTAATGAGAATGTGATGTTATGTGAAGTGACCTAGTAAGGTTTATGCTTTTTGCTGAGAATGCACCCATTAGAAAACTTGGTGCAATATTGTGAAGCAATGAAGTACAGGCCTGAGACTTTCCAAATTGAACCTAGAGGCCTCACAGTTTACAAAATATTAGAAACAATTTTATTAAAAGGAAATATGAAAAAAGTGAATTTATATGAATGTCATACATTTTTTGTGGAAGTAGGGTATTTCTAACATTAGCCATCTCTATTTCCTCCTTTGAGGTGATTTTATGGTATTGATTTAATACAATGGATCGTTATTTGAAGGTAAAATGTTGCTTGTTTTGTCCTGGACATGACTACACCCTAGCATTCTTGATTGTTTTTCAATGTTCCCAGTGAAATATTCCTGTGGAAATAAATTTTCAGCTCAAGTTGCAACTTTGTATTTCTTTTCTATCAATGTTAGGCTTGTGTGGACTCATAAACCTTTGATTCTCATGACTAAAAGGGGACCCAGCTTGATGTTTCAATTATTTCAGGTGACATGATGTGAGCAGGGCCATGTGGTAGTCTTTTGATGGTGGTGTGATGCTGAGCCACTGGACTTTCCTGGCACTCTATAAAAGAAGAAACCCCAAAGGAGGGACATCGAAAGTCATTGATTACTTGGGATCTGGATGCTATGCTGATCGAGCTTTTACTTGGACTGTTTGTCAATGCTAAATCAGTAGCTGATGGACTGAGACCTTCTTTGCTGAAGCATTTCTATTTTTTAAATGTTCCATTATATCTTTGGTTTTAAGCTAATGGACTCACCCGTAATGGACTTTAAGTTTGAATTTCCCCTTTTCCATAGACCTTGAGCTGTTAGAACTTGAACCATCCTTCTGCCTTAAGGGGTAGTAGGACTCTAACTCTGCAATGAAATTTTAATAACCATCTTCTAAAGAGTGATTAAATGTTTGGTGTTCTGATGCATGCAGTGATATTCTTGACTGGAGTCCTTAAGAAGTTGCCTGTTTTAACTAATTTGGACTCTTTAATACAATAGCTACATTAATTTAAATCTTGTCTACCATTGAGTCCTGTTGGTTCTTCCATTCAAACTGTGCGTCTGTTTAAATGTGCTGTTGAGAGAAGCAACAAGCCTTATCAGAACATCAAGTTTTGCTTCTTTTGTTCTGTTTTGCAATTTCAGAGTTTTTGGTTTGCATAATTTTCACATGACTTAACCTCTTCAGGAGGTAGGGTCTTCTAGTTGCCATTCTTTATTCCAACAGCATGGCATTGAGAGTGGCATATCTGAACTTGATTTCTAACTTGTGAGTTGGTTGTCAATTATTGGTCCTCATTTGACAGCTAACGTGGAGTTTCATCACCCTAATTTCCACCCCTCCTATCGGCAGAGAAAGGTTCATCAGAGGAGCATTGTCTCTGTGGTAATGGAAACGCTTCAGACTGCCTAGTTGTACAGGGGCCAGTACAGTTAGAGTAGTAAGTAGGGTAAACGTACAACATAGATTATTATTTTACGCACTGCTTCACGCTGCAAAAGAGGCAAGCCAGGGATCACATCTGCGACTCACTGGCAACACCTAAATAACATCCATGAGGGATGAGTGGTACTGAGTACAGCGATGCAGCGAAGAACCACAGAGGACTGGGTAAGAATGGGAATGCCCAAATGAGGTATTCTAACCCGAACTAGGTATGAATGAGGCTGGGGACAGAGGAGCATATTAACAAGAATTGCCGTTAAGCAAAAATGACCTTGCTGTCCATCTCTGAAAACTATCGCCTTGTTTGCGACGTATTTACAAAATGTCGTTATGTGGCAATAGGATCAGCTCGCGGCCGCAAATGTTGCCACTAACCCGAGCATCAGGGTGATAAACATCTTGATGCTAATGTGAAAAAAGTGACAGACGGCCAATTAGCAGCAATAAAACTCATATTAACCAGTCTGGATATCACTTTTCTTTGCATCTGTCAAGAAAAAAGTGCTAAAAAACCCTCAAACATGAAAAAAACATCTCAATGAAAAGTGGATCAGCCTGCAACCAGTGCACCAGCAGACAACAACCCCCCTAACCCTACCAAAAGCCAGGATGACCAGCCAGAGTCCCAGGGGAAGGGGAAGAGGAAGAGGAAGAGGAAGAGGAAAAGGAAAACCAGATCCAGTCAGGAAAAAAATGAGATACTGATTGCAGAGGTGACGGTAAATCAACACCAGCTCTTCGTCAGCTCCAAGGTGCCATTGGGGACCAAAAAGCCATTTGGCAGTCCATTTTCAGCAGGTAAACGATGTAGCAGAAGCAGAAGTCAAGAGGACAGTGACCAGCTGCAAGAAGAGCTGGCATGATGACAAGCTCAAGACTAAGCAGAAACTGGCCAGCAATCTACAGGCAGCATTGCAGACTAGAGGTGAAAGTCCAGCTCCACAGGAAGAGCTTGATGCCTTGAAGGAACAGGCGTCTACAGTCATCTGTGAGGAGTCGGTGGTTGGTGTAGAGGGACAGGATAGTGCGGATAATGACCAGCTACATCAGCAACAGGGTAAGTAACAACCAGGGAGGGGGGTGGTGGGGAGTAATTTGTTATCCATCCATCTACCTATGTTTCAGTGTCCACCTACACTGTCTGGAGATCAAATGGTAGCTACATATGTACTTGGGGAGTACATTCACATGTGCCCTGGGCTGCTCATCTCATTAAAAAAAAATTTAAAGTCATATAATGGTGGGGTAATGGACTGGTAATCAAGCACACATGCATACACACAATGTCAACTGACGAGTCTTGTGTTTTATAACTCTGTGCCTGTTTAACAATAAAAGTGATGGAGTGCGGCATCAGTTCCCTTGGCATAACATAGTGTTCCACCACTCTGGAAATGGAGGCATGGGCCATATGTACCAAAATACAACCCAGTCGTGTGTTCCACCATGCACTGGTGAAAAATGTAGCTGCTCAGCGCCAACGTTGACACATTTGCACAAAGTGCAGGAGTGTCTGCATTAGCCCTGAGCAGATACATTTCTCTGCTGCTGCTGTTTACACATTACATACTGGCGGTGCAAGGTACTTTCAATTTTTGCACATGTCCTGCTTATTTAAGTATTGTTTACTGCCACAGCATTGGAGGAATGGATTCATCATAAATATGCACATGCCTGTTGCGTATGCCATGCTTATTTAAGCACTCAATCCACATTCCTTTCATGGTAAGTGATGGGTGAGAAGGGTCCTCATTCACAATGGTGCAATCATGCACATTGCTTGTCTATCCTGCCATTATTACTCCAAATGCATTTATCAACATGAAAGTGGCTTAATGTGATGCTCTGTTGGCAGTATGTCATTGTATACATGGTCCTGGGTTTGGTGGTCAATGACACATATAGACATGTGTGGAACATGGGTCTCAGACAAAGTCAAATGTGACGGGGGAAAATTTCATAGCTACTGATGTCTGTAATCATTCAGCCATTAAATAACGCATCAAAGGACTCTGTACACTACAGTACTTATCATCCATGTGCACACCCCTGTGCGGTCCAACAAAGGTCTGCTGTGCAACAATGCACCAATTCCTGAAGCGTGCCTTAGAGTCATATGTCCTCCTGCTTGCATCAAGTCATCATTGTCACTGCTGTGGGAAACACAAGGGGAGGGCACGCACTTCTCCACTCTGACCCAGTCACGTGTCTGCAGACACATGTTTGAATGAGCACTTTAACAATTTGCCAGCGCCATGTACAATCTAAATATGGTCTAAGGGGTTTATGCAGTCAAATCACACCATTACCACAAATAACGCATCCCTGGGTGTGCTGAATGACACATGGCACCCTCTAACAGATTGCACCCTCTTCCTGTTGTGGCAAGGCACAAAATAGGCAAGAACAGTAGCCACATTATACAATACTCAGTAACATTGTCACATAACTGTGTGACAGTCAGTTGTTAGTCCTGATCTCAGTATCAAATAAACAGAGGGATCAACGGACACATATCCATGTTCAGAAGAAATACTTATGCTGACTCACATCTTGCCAAACGCCTACACTCCAAACAATGCAATACAAAGGATGTATGTGATTTCCATTTGAAACTTAGGTTGGGATGTAGCCTCTTCATAGTACCTTATCCACTGAAAGGCAATGTGTGTGTTTAAGTTCAATTTACTAACAATGTGCTTCACCATCATGAAAAATCTGGGTTGTGTAGATTTCCCACTATAAGTTTCGCCCCTGCACTTGTACCTGAGTGTATTGAAGCTACCTTGCATCAACCAGGGCACCCTAGGACTAAAGAGCTAGGGGGTCTGGGTAGAGGGTATGCCTGTTAATAAACATGAAGGTGTCCTTCCTGCACTCAAACATCCCTTTATGGGTTTGACCTGGGTAAATGTGTGCCTCACACATAAAAACACATAGTGCTAGATGTAAGGCACCCTTTTTGTTATTTCCTAATTGCGAATCCTTGCGATTCGCAATTAGGAAATCACAAAACGGCATGCAATTCTTAGGCGATCGCAAATGTGCTACCTCATGAATATTAATGAGGTAGGTCACAATTTGCGACCCCCTTGAAATCGCAAAAATCAGAGGGATGATGGCTGGCTGGGGTCAGCAGATCACCATGTCCGTGATTGTTTTTAAATAAAGCAATTTTTTTTTTGTAAAGCAGCCCGTTTTACTTAAAGGCAAAAGGGATGCTTCACAAAAAAAAGAAAAGTTTTCTTTTCATTTTTTGTTTGAAATCTCTTTTATTAGTTATACAATCGAACAACATTATAGAACAATCACAGTAATAACATCAGCATCAAGCAAGAAGATTATAAGCGTGTTACTCCATATTGTGTCGAAAATGCTTATCAGTCAGCTCTAGGAACCGCTAATGGCGATCAGGATTCGCCGGTCAACAGGCACTTATCTTATTTATGAATAAGAAAGAGAGGTCAGGCCTATGATAATATAATAACATAAATAATGACACATCGCTTTCTCCTTGTGTAGTAGTTCTACACTGGGGTAGACACTAGCTTTATAGTAAAGGAGAAAGAGAAAGAAACCCCACGAAAAGTAGGGAAGAGAGCAGAGGGGAGGGAAGAAGGGGAAGGACGTATCCTAAACCCAACTAAAAAGAGCAGAGGGATATGAAAGTAGTCCCGATTAGAGGGGGGATCATAGAAGGAATAATTTGCGCCCTTCGTGTTTGGGAATATTCCCCGGCTCTGGCCTCTGGAGGTATCTTACCACGGGAGAGGCGGGGAAGAAGGGGGGAAGATAGGGAGGGTTTGGTGGGTCTTTTGCCTGCTTTGCCTCAGTCCAAAAGATCCTCCCCTATTGGGAGCAGAGCATCCTCGAATAGTTGGAGGGCTCGCAGTCGGAGAGGGACAGTGCAGGTGTGCTCTAATTTGGATAGATGTTGTACCAGGGGTTGACAAACCCGTGCGAATTTGGCATTGGCCTGAATAAGGCGAATGGAGAGGAGCTCCATTTCCATTACATGCCACAGACGGGTAAGCCACAGTGAAGTTGGGGGGTTAGGGCTTTTTAGGTCTCGTAGAGAGACCTAATGCCGTCCATCCACAAAGCTGACTTTTTACGATCCGGATTCTCAACAGTTCACGAGAAGCGAGTCACGTGACAAGCTCCTTGTGCACGAGCTTGCCCGAGCCTTCCCCCTGCCAGCAGCATTTCTCCTGCACTCAGCCCACCCCCCTCCCTCTCCTTATGGTGCGCTCTGACTCAGGCCAGCATCTCTCCTCCCATATCGTCACCGTTCCTCCCAGTCCCCACAAGCAGATAGCAGCTTCAAAGGGATCTGCTTCCCCCCCGCCCATCAATCATCCTCCCAAGCCAGCAGCTCTTCCCGCTCCGCCCCCTGCTCTCCGCCCCCTGCTGCATCATAGGCTTTTTTTTTTTTATCCATTTCACGTGAAGCGCTGACGTCTTGTTCCTGTTGTAGTACGTGTTTGTTTAGAATGAACTCGACCGAAGGTAAACAAACTCGACTGACGGTAACGACGAGCTTTACTTTACCAGTTGTATTTCAGATGGCCAGGGAGTCCCTACTGTACACTACACACGGACATTCTCTACATTAATCATACATGCACCCTGTATCTCCGCTATTTAAACTTCTCCCCGTAAGCTGCTTATTGGTGTGGATTTTCACAGGGTAAATGTTCAGCTGCCCCGGCATTGTGTAATATTTGGTATCCCCTTGTCACCGGCTCTCTAAAGGCTTACGTTCCATCTGCACTTCAATTCCCTCTCCCTCCCCCACCACAGATCGCGTCACTCTGCTGGCCTCTCCACTCTCCCCGCCACCCCGCCTCTCTATACTGCAGCAGGCCGAGAGGGAATGCCATAAAGAAACCTTTCTGAAATCTCTGCTGGGCCTGTGACTGCCTTTCTTCCCGATCCCTCTTTGCATCTGTTCACTTTCTCAGAAAAAATACTCTTCTCCTGGCTCGCTGCTCTGTGTGATTCACTACTTGACCGTAGCTCACTTTAGGTTTCCTGATAGCCGCATTCCCCTGTCGGATTCTCCTTCTTTCCCTCCTGCTTACATTCTCCTGAATATCACTCTCTCCCCACCAAGCACTCTTAGCCTGCCTCACCTCTGTGTGTCTTGCTGCCTGCCCTCAACTTCAATACACTCCCGCCTCTGTGTTCTGCATCCCTCTCTTACTCACTTTTAATTTCATGTTTACTTCACACACCCAAACACGTATGCTTTCACCCAGAGACTGCTACAAGCTTCAAATAGTCTTTGCAGTGTGTTGCGTTGTTTGGGCACTTTCCATCCGCGCTTCAATTCCCTCCCCCTCCCCCACCACAGATCGCGTCACTCTGCTGGCCTCTCCACTCTCCCCGCCACCCCCGCCTCTCTATACTGTAGCAGGCCGAGAGGGAATGCCATAAAGAAACCTTTTGAAAATCTCTGCTGCTCAGGAAGTGCCTAGTGCACCCATCCTCGCATTCCCAGACAGCGCTCTCAGCTGAGGTGTGACCAACAATGCAGTTGTTTTGAATAACAGACATTTTCAAATATATGCAAACCCAAGAACAATTTAACTGTCTGCGCTGCGCACTTACACACTGCTCCCTCTCACACTGCCACCTCACACATTAGCCCCCACACACTGCCCCCTCACACATAACCCCCCAAACGCACAAACACCCCCCCACACACACACACACACACCCCCAACACACCCACACACAACCACACACACAACCCCACACACACAACTCCACATACACATACACACACAACACCACACACACACAACCACACACACAACCCCACACACACAACAAGACACACACAACTCAAAAAACCAACACCACCCCACACACACAACCACACACACACAACCCCACATACAACTAAACACACACACTACACCACACACACAACCCCCCACGCACACACCAACACCCCCACACACCCCCACACACCCCTCACACACACCCCACAAACACACAACAGAAAAAACACCTCACACACAGAACACCACACACAACGACACACACACAATTCCACACACACACACAACACCACACAAACCACCACACACACAACCCCCCCCCCACACACACACACATACACACACACCCCACACACAACCCCACAAACAATCCCACACACATAACTCCACATACACACACAACACACACCACACACAACCCCACACATAACACCACATACAACCCAACAGACACAACACACACACAACTCAACACACAAACACAACCCCACACACACAACCAAACACACACACAACCCCCCACACACAACTACACGCACACACCACACACACACACCACACACACAACCCCCCACACACAACCCCCTCACTCACACCAACACACACACCACACACACACATCCACACAACCCCACACACACAAAACACCACACAAGACTCCACACACACAATTCCACACACACACACCACACAAACCACAACACACACAAAACCCCAGACACACACACACACAACCACACACACTCACACCCCACACAACCCCCCACTAACACACACACACACACAACACACGCCCCACACACCCCCACACACACACAACCCCCACACACACAACTGCACACACACACTACCGCCCACACACAAAACCCCCAACACACTCACAACCCCACACACATTGCAATACAAATGCTATAGGTGTCACATTTGCAAATGTAATAACTTTTGACATTGTAAAGGACAAAGCTATTAATGTCGGTAATTTCAAAAACACGTCAATAACATTTTTGACATTTACAATACCAATAGCTCAAACTTTCCAAATGCGAGACCTATTGCATTGCAAATAGGTGTCACATTTGCGAAAGTTAAAACGATTGGCATTGTAAATGACAAAGCTATTAATTTCGCTATTTTCAAAACCAACACATAAATAAAAAATTTGGCATTTACAATACCAATAGCTCAAACTTTCCTAATATGAGACCTATTGCATTGCAAATGCTTGTTGCTAGTGCAGCGCGATGGTCTGTTTTGCTGCTCCTAACATGAAGTATCAAGCACCAGTCTGAGTGGGTCATGGCCTTAAGAGCCTGTGGACGAAGTGTTTGATGTGGCTCAGTACCTCTTGCCAAAAATTCTTCAAAAGTGGGCAAGACCACCATGTGTGGAGAAATTACCCTGTGTCTGCCCTACATTGCCAGCAGAGCACTGTGGAAGAGAGGAACATTTTCTGGAGTCGTGGGTGGGTATAGTGCCAACGCGTCATCAGCTTATAGGAAGACTTGTTGTGTGATACTTTTAAAGGTGTTGGGTATGTCCCTCCATATTGTCGTCTGCTATGTCTGCATGCCATTTCCGTTGCTAAGGATGGAGAGGTAGAGGGCGGGAGTGTTGTAAAACCTTGTATGTTTGAGAGGTCAGGCCCCCAAATCCATCAAATGATTGTACCAGCAATTCAAGGAGGATTAGTGGGTACGTGGCCTCCAGCATGTTTTCCAGAGTGTGCAGCCATTGTCTGATTTGATAATACTGGAGGTGGGTCTTAGGGGAAAGATGGTATTCCTGCTTGCATTAATTAAATGTTTAGCAGGAATCAAATGTTTTAAAGGTCTCTCCCACAAAAAGGTCAGCTATCATGCGACAATCTCCAGCCTCCCAGGCCTGAAAGGAGTGAGGCTGAAAGACCAGGGGGAATACAGGGTTGGAGGCCAGGGGCGTATTGGGGGAGGGGAATGAGGTAAGCCTGTGGCTGGTTGCTACCTTATCCCATATTTCCAGCACCATTCTCGTGGAAGCGACTTCCAGCGTTGAAGGTCTTCTCTGACCGAGCGTCTATACTACGGCAAGTTTGCTTGAGTCCAAGAACCTATTGTGGCCATAAGATTAAGCCCCAAATATCGTATAGAGTGGGGGGCCCACTGGAATTGGGAATATGTACCTAATTCTGCAAGCTCCTGAGGGGAGCGGGTGAGATTTAATGCCTGAGATTTATTAATGTTAATATTTAGTCCCTAGAATTTTTTTAATTGAGAGAGTATGAGAAGCAGGGCAGGGAGAGAGCCCCAGGGGACGGTGAGAGTCAGAAGCGGGCCGTCTGCAAATAGGGCGGCCTTATGTTCAAGTCCGGCAAATTGTATGCCCCTCACCGCCGAGGACTGGCGTTTGGCCATTGCCAGAGGTTCTATGGCCAGGGCAAAGAGCAGAGGAGACGGAGGACTCACAAGTGAGACCAGTTTCAATGAGGCGGGACTAGTGCATGCGGGCGAATGAGATTGAAGTGATAACACCCCTAATGGTTGCCTTGAAAGCATCATAAAGTAAATGGCCCTTAGTTTCTGGTCATTTGTTTCAAAATATTCTTGAATGCCCTGGCAGATTTTAGCTAGGTTGACCTGGTCTTGTAAAATATGTGGGGGAAGCCTGGCCCAATCCTGTCGGAGTGATTTCAAGGTAAGCATGGTCCAAGATCGATATGTAAGCTATTTTCGCAGGCTCTAGCAGGCGAATAAGTGGCTGTGACAAGAAAAAGTGATCTATATGTGAGTACGATTGATGAACATGCGAGTGAAAGGTGCAGTCTATCACGGGAAAATAATGCTGTGTTAACATTGTATTCTCAACATGGTGGTACTATGCGATAGGTTCACGATAACGCATCAAATGTCCACGATAAAGTCAATGCAACGCTGCAAAAATGCGAAACAAGAATGCAAAATGTTTTGATGAGGCCAATCGGGATACAAAAATCAGCAAAAACCAGCAACAGGTCTGCAATTCACACACGTTAGGTGTGCAAAATCACCATAAAAGTAGAAAAAAAACATACAAACACGAGCCAATCAACAGCGAAGCACAATGGATGTTGCCGGAGCAAGTACAGAGGACAACCAGAAACCCACAAGCCTCCCGGAGGACCAGCCTGGGACCTCAGGGAAGGGAAGGGAAAGGACAAGAAGTGTAGGTAGAAGCGGTTCAGTCCGCAGGAAAACAGTATCAACTATTGTTCGTCACCTCCACTGTGTCATTGGCAACAAAAAATGGAATATGGCAGGCCATCGTGGACAAGGTGAATGCAGTTGGAGTACCGAAGAGGATAATGGAAGAGGTCAAGAGGCGCTGGAATGATGTAAAGCACAACATCAAGCAGAAACTCGCAAACAACCGGAAGGCAGCAATGCAAACTGGAGGTGGGAGTCCAGCGCCACAGGAGGAGCTGGATGATATGGAGGAAATGGAGGAAATGGTGTCCACAATCATCAGTGGGGAGACGGTGGCAGGAGTTGAGGTAACAGACACTGCTCAACATGACCTAACACAACAGCACAGGGGTGAGTAAAGACCAGGGACTGAGGTGACGGGGGAGTTGGGCACAATGGCACACATGTACAATTAATTAAAGCATATCTGCAGACAAACCATGCCCCAGACCCCCAACTCCCACCAAGAGACCAATGTACCCAAGTATGCAACATCTCATCACTGTATAAGCACAGAAGTCAGAGGCACAACGCATGAAAGGGATAAGGGGCAGCAAAATCAGAGCAGCAGGGGCGACTCCCCCTAAATGCGGCACACACACATAACATGCAGAGCACATCAACACTGACAACGATGTGGTACAAATCCGAATACATCCACAACAGAACAGAGGACACAACTGGTGCCGCTTGTGTATAGAAACTGGCCAATCACAACTGGCATTTCAGGGAAATGTGAGTTGGCAATGTACAAGTACAAACACACATCCGTGATGTTTTCGAAATGTCCACAGTCCCTCATCAAATAAGCAGCTCCTCCCAAACAGTCACAATGTACGCTGTCATGTAGTCTGAATGTAAACATGTACAATGCGTCAACATACATGTGAACAGAATGTTAAACTGCATCTCCCCTTCACATTGGAGAGGGAAATCTAACAGCTCCTGCAGAGCAGCCAGAATCTCTCTTCTCTGATGACGAAGAGGACCACCTCGCCTTTGACTCTGACGCCCTCCAACAGCTCGTGGAGAACCTCTCCACCCCACCTCCAGAAGCAGGGCAGCCCAGCTGCTATGAAGAGATCCCACCCCCTGCACAGAACACACAGCAGGCAGCACCCACCACCATGGCTGCCTCCCAGAACCCCCACGAACAACACATGGCCTTCCAACGCCATGTATTGGGGGGTGCTAGGAGAAGCTGGCTGAACAGGTGCAGGTGGGGTTCGACCGCATGGCAGCCAAACTAGATGCCATACGTGGGAGTCTAAGCCCCATCAGGGACCACTCACAGTCCATAACGGACACCCACAGTCTGCTCTATGCTCTCCAGCGAACCATGGCTGGCATTACTGGAGTCCTGACTCAGAGACAAGAACAACTGTCCAGTCAGAGTGGATCTAGCGATGTCACACAGGAGTTGGGACACATGCGGAGGATAATGGACACCATGGGGCGCCCGTAGGTGGAAAGAGCGTCTGCCACGTCTGCACACCAGTGAGAGGTAGCTGTGTTCCTCAATGACCTAAAGAACCTCCTCATTGCATTGCTGCCTCAGGGCCTGGCGCTGATGTATGCTGCTGCTACCACTACATCCACATCTCCACCCCCTGAAGTGTTAGTGCCACACAGTGCGGCACACATTCTACCTCTGGCCCCTGATGTGTCACTGCTACACAGTGCTGGAGACAGTACACCACCACCTACACGTGAGGCACATGAAACAGCAGTGGATGAAGATGCCTTAATGGTAAGAAGGACGCAGTAGCATTCATTGCCGCCATATGGCCGGTTTCTGCTTGGTTCTGCCCTTTGCATCATTTCCACTGTCTTCCGATACACTCTGTGACACACACCTTTGGCCTCGACATGGACTGCCATATTCTGTTTGATCGCCAAAGACACAACATTCAGATTGTGGACTGAACTCTTCCTCTTCCTTGTCATTCCCTGAAGGACTCTGGCTGGCCCTCCACTGGCCAACATTGTAAAGTGGGGTTTGCATGGCCCAGTACTGCTCCAGCTGCAACACTCCACTGAATGTGCATTAAACATTCAAATTCACACAGATAGGTCATGCCTATGATCTTTCAAGTGTGGAATATAGATGAATGTAGGGTCAGTGATTCCCCCTGATGTCCATGGTGCTCATGTCGTTGGACTTGGGTCACAGGGTGACACATTGCTGAATGTGGTCCGGGTGGCGCCGACACTACAACATAGACACACGCATTAGTTACTTCCTTGTCCAGCCCAGTACGGAACCACGCCCAGAGCCCCAGGGTCATTGTTCACATCCTTACCCTGGACTGGCATAAGCCAGGCCAGCCCACTCCGCTTACGCTCACAGGGATGGACGACAACGCTACATGTCCTAGTTCTTCCCTGTGCTGATCACAGGTCTAGTTGTTAGCATGCCACAGCCACTCCTTCACGGCTGGTTTACACCCACACCACACCCATCCAGCACACGGGTCACGGGACATGTGACCCTGCCAATAAAAATGGCCGGGCGCACATGCTGGACGCCATATCCACTCTCTAGCTGGGTGTATTCATGTGGTTATCATTTATGCATGAGGGCCTAGGTTCCTGCCACTTCACATTTCCCAGTGCCTGAGGTGACATGATGGCGTCCGCACCATGAAACTCAATCATAAAGGGACATGATTTGCGGGGCACAGACTTGGATGCACCGAATACCCTGCGGCTGGCACAGGCACACCGCCACGGGACGGTGACTTTCGGTGCACTGAGGTAGGGGCACCTTAAGTGATGAGTGGGTGTGCAGCCTGCGATGATGCCCCGTCCTGGTGGTCCGGACTGGTGAAGATATGTGCGAGCCCTGCTGGACCGCAGTGTAGGCCTGAGCCAGCGTGCAGTGCTGGCCTACAACCACGTGGCGTTGCGTCGCGGGTCACAGAGCTAGTGGCACCTAAAGGGTTGAGCGGGGCGCAGCCTGCGATGATGCTATGTGCACTGATGTGATCTCTGCCATAGTGAAATCAAGACCCAGAATCAAGTGTGAGACCTGGCGGCGCGCGGGGCTGCATGATGTGGAGGATGCCATGTTCGTGGGCCCCGGGCTTGGGGCTTGCACCGGCATGTGGAGACACGCCGGTGGCGGAAGGTGAGCAGTGAGGCCTGGGTGGGCAGGGGGGGCATGCACCGCTGGGCGGCGGGAGTGGCTGTGGTGCAGCAGCCTGGGTGCACAGGAGCAGGCATGCACCGCTGGGTGGCAGGAGGGGCTAATGTGCAGCAGCCTGGGTGCGCAGGGGCGGACAAGCGATGATGGCATGTGCAATTGTATGTACTCTGCCATTCATAACTCTGGACTCTGTTTCAGATGATGGACCTGCCGAACTGCAGTGCATACCGGCACGTGGTTGGAGACACACCAGTGCCAGCAGGTGAACAGTGACGCCTGGGTGCGCAGTGTCGGCACTCTCGCTCCCTATCCCTCTCTTCTTTTCACTGTGTGTCACTCTCTCCCTCTCTTTCTCTCTCTCCCTCTCTTTCCATCTTTCCCTCTCTCTCTCTCTCCCTCTCTTTCTCTCTCTTTCTCTCCCACTCTTTCCATCTTTCTCTCTCTGCCTCTCTTTCTCTCTCTCTCTGTATCTCTCTTTTGCTCTCTATCCTTTGATGAGCGCATGTCACACCTTCTTATCTAGATTTTTGTCTTGCAGGCTGTGACCTACAGCTTGTCCCGAGGAGACCCGCCATGAGTCTTCAAAATTGTTGTTTTGAGTTCATTTGAATAAAATGTTTCATTTGGTAATTCGAAGGCGATTGAGTGATTCTCCATTTTGTAACAACACATGCATGTTACTTGTACTTGTACGACATCAGGCAAATTTTTTGTTCATGCTTTCTTGAAGTTGACGTGACTTTACTGTATATGTTTACCATCATGACTCGGAACATTACCAGTCTCTGTCCTCACATTGACTTTGCTACGTTCATCTTGGACATTTCATGGACTGTCAATGTGGCCACTGATCCTCAATGACACTGCAATCATCCTCCTGACTGAAGTACTGTGATTCCCCATCATGCCTCATGACATGCCCCCCACAAGGACTCTGTCTGGCCATTACCTGGCTCTGTACATATTTTGGGGATTGTTCTCAAAAGAACTGGTCTTGTCTGACTATTTCAAATTCACATATGTAATAAAAGCACTTCCCTGATGTGTGTTTTCTGTGACCATCAAACTTGAAAGGTGTCAACAATGCCTAAGCAGTGTAGATAGTATAGTACAACAAATCCAGAGGGCATTACCCAAGCATGTGGTCTGCTGAGTCTGTTTACTTGATAGGCAGTGAGATGACAGGACATGTGTGAATGAAACACTGGCTCAAATCTTCAGGGCAACATTGTCACTGGAATGCCACTTTTTGGAACCTTCATGTAGGGATAAGGCCTTGGCCCACTCATCAAGTCTGCGAAAAGCCACTTGAAGGGGCCTAACCTTGCCTAGCTAAGGAGGCATACTTTGGACCAATACTCAGTGTCAATGTAGTGTGCAATGGGTGTTTGGATGGCTGTTCTGCAACAAGACAGTTTCAGATAGATCCTTCACCACATTCTCCAAGATGCCATACTAATGTTGCTGTAAGAGGAGAAATGGTGTGGACATAAAACAGTGATTCACATACAAAGTTGTGCAGCATTTTGCTGGACGCATCCAGACAGCAAAACATGACTGTCAGTGTATGTGCAGAAGGGTGCACCTTCCAGCGAATGATCCAACATTTCCCCAATGCAGACACCCTTGCACCACAGTGTAAGGGTGTCTGTCTTGTAGGTGAGGCAATATTCATGTGCAGGAAGGTGTCCCTTTATGTACAATTATCTGCATTTTGCCTTTTCCATGGGTTCTGGCCAACGCAGCACATAAAACAGCAAACAAGGAGAAATGATACATTTATTCTCGTTGTGCAAGGCTAAATCCAGGTTTACACTGATCTTAGTTTTGGCACTGCCCCATGTTTACAACACTCATTGCACCCCCCCCCCTTCACTCTAAGTATAGCCTGAATTTGTGCATCATGTGAAAGGCAGCGTTAAGGCACATTAGGTGGGCTAAGGCTGGCTTGTAAATAAGGCGCAGCAAATAAGGCTGGCTTGTAAATAAGGTGCAGCACCTATCACCTGAAAAGTGATGTTGGGGTGGCGATAGGGGCTTGTAAATATGCCCCTAAGTACCACTCAACATACCTACATCAAGGAACCAACGCAGAGTGAGTTCAATGCCTCAATTGCTTAATGTTTTTTTTGACTTGGTGAGTCAAACTTATTAAGCACACTATCCCAATGTAATGTCTAAAATTAACTTTGCAAGCCTACATATCATGCATGTTTGTAAATCACAATCAAACAGCAGTATGACAGTAGTCTGTCCCTAGAAGACGACGTCACTCTATTTTGCGATAATCAAGAGTTTTGGTGGAATTAGTCTGCTGTATCCAAATTCTAACTCATTAGTTCGTGGATTCACTTTAAACATCATTGGGCAGGTGTGTGAGCAGCAGATGGGTGAGAATGTGTGCCTCCACGCCGGACACCGGAAGGGCCTGTCATAGCATCATTGTCCCTCTGCTGCATTGAAGAGGCAGGCAGAACACCACTCTTTTGTCCAGTTCTTTTGTGAAAATTCCAGAATGGACTTCCAACATCCTGGTGTCCTCTCCTCACGGTACCTCCTCACTATGGCATGGAACTCTTAGCCACTCGGCGAATGTGCTTAAAGCGGTCCTTCCGCAGGTTGAACAGCCTGGCTTCTACGGTTGACATGTTGTCTTTAAAGAAATACACACATGACCAGCTGTAAGATCCAAGACAAATGACAACGTTCACCATGTATCTCCCAAACACACGTGTACAAAAACATGAACTCTACACTATTATCAACTGTTTGCTACTTCTGACATGACCTGACAAGTTCAATGTGAAGCAAAACTCTTATCACATCCTGATAGTGATATCGACATGGCAATGTATGGTATGACACATATCAAAGGCAGAGTAGACGAACAACAGTGGTAGATTAGCTGAATTTAATGATGACACAGACACAGATTCATACTGTGTCTACCAGGGAATGTCCTCAAGGAAACAGCTTTACAGGCCCATTGCAGAGCCAGGGCATGACATTTACACCAAGACATAGGATGCACTGGTTGAAATAGTGGCAGACCACTAAGCACCACAGTGTTACTCATGTACAACTGTAAAAAAAAATCAATTTTCCTCAATTCACAACATAGTTGGATGTTTCTACACAGCTACACATCTATGAGTCATGCTGTATACATCTATTTGAAGCATCTGAGTAAACATATGTCACAACTCTGCTTTTTGAAAGACAACGGGGTGTATTTACCAGGAAGTGGCAGAGCGTGGCGTTAGCCTGCTTGGCATCACCCTGTGCTCTGCCACTACTGAAACACAGGGCTGTACCATATTTACAGCAAATTGGTGTAACATTGCATTTACCACTGCGCTGGCGCAAAACTTATCAGGCTGGCGCCAATGCAGGTTTCTGCATTGAGGGGAAGATCATTTATGTGCAGGAAGGCTCAGCTTTCTGTTGCACTTCCCTCATGTGTCTGTCTGTTTTTGTTTTTGGGGTGTCAACACAGAGTAAGTGTGATGGGATGAGGATATTGCCAGTTCTCAACATTTGTTGCCATGACACACTCATGTAGTTTGACATGTGACATCCAAACTATCTTGTCATTGCATTGCCATGTCAATAGTCCTGCATACACGTTGTTGAATGCTGATGCTTTCCCAGTTGTCCCATGGCTGACCTATGTATCATTGTTTGTGCATATAAAAATATAGCATTGTTAGATCAGTGAAGTGTTGAATGATGAGTCATGCACAGTGTTTGTGATGCAAGACATTTGCTTATTTGTCATTACAGTGACACGTGTCAGCTAGGGAGGTAGTGTCACTTGCTGGTGCTGAATATATGTGTTTGCTTGGTGTTAAAAGCATTCTCTTCACTGTATTGATACATCCATTAATCTGGCTCTACTATCCTTTGATTCTTCATCCTCCACACCTTAAAGTTGATCCAGTTCACCAATGTCATGTATCTTTGTGACTTTTGTCAATAGTCATTTTTCCAGTGGCACAGATTATACAGAGATATTGTTTGTCAAATATGTTGAATGGATTAGAGCTGTGTGACCCCAGCTACACTGATAAATATACACACATTGAATAAAGTCCTACACTCTTGTGTGAAGACGGACCTGATTGTGCTTAGGACACCACACAACAAGCACTTTATATTTCTCAATGATGGATCATATGCAGTCTGTAGTCCCGATGCCCAAAACATTTCCCCATTCCCGGTCATACTTTAGTTGGTGTCATATCCCCTGCTAGGTGATTGATCTGTGTGACACTATTGTTTTGATCACTTAACTTTTCATGATTGTTCACCTTTTGAAGTCCCAAACCAAGCATACAAAATATTGGTGAAGTGTTTGTTTACTATACTACATCACAAGTTGGACCCATTTGTGCAAAGCAATAGATGAAACAATAAAAATGAGTGGTGACATTAGGTAAAGAAGTTACGGATGATGGCATCCCTACTTGATGTTGCAGCTGCTGAAGTTGAAGGTTGGCTTGGATCATCTTCTTCGTCCTGCCCATCATCAGGATTGTCCATCCCTTCCTGCTCTTCAAGCAGAGGTGTATTTGTCCTCACGCCAATGGTGTGTATGATGCAACAAACTAGTATGATCTTGCATACAAATTCCAGCCTAAAATATCCAGGCATCGAAACCTGGATTTGAGGACTCCAAAGGTACATTCAACAATGGCCCTTGTGCGGCCTAGTGTCACGTTATAGTCTCTCGAGCCTGTAAATGTAAATGAATTTATATAGCGCAAATCACCAAGCGGTTTCTAAGCGCTTGCTTAGGGAACCCGTCCTGGTATTCCCCTGTGAGAAAACCCCGGCAGGGTATCCACAAGGTGAAAGCCAGGCATCCCGCCACGAGGGGCCGTTGTGGAGATTAAGCAAGCTATTGCCCAGAGTCGCAGAGTGTGAACCCGTGAATCGAGTAGGCACCGGAGCGAGAATTGTCGAGTCCATGGACATTTTAGGACTCAAGACCCCGCCGAGCCGGGAATTGAACCCTGGTCCCGGGCTGACCTCTGCTTCCAGGTCTACCTCCTCTAACCAGTGAGCCACACTTCTCCACTTCTGCCTGTGTGTGGGGCACTTTGATGGGGTCATCCCCCATGGGAATAGTGCATATCCTTGATCAGCTGAAACAGATAATGGAGAAAAGGGTACGTTTGTATAATATCATGATGTGTTAGCAGTATAGATTTTCTGGCTTTCTGTCCATTGTGTGACTTTCTACATTTTCCTTCCACATGGTGGGGTACATACAAATGACCTGCATCTTTGCCGTTGAATTGCCTATAGTTTTCAGCTTACACATAACTATGATGCCTTTGGCGCCGGTCCTGTGTAATACCTTTACATACATTTTACACTCATCATCCTGATGCTCACATGACACATGGCAATGGCTGTAGGGGTTACTTCAATTCATACCAAATTTGTTATTGGCTTTGATAATCTTCATATTAAACTTGCAATGGGTCAGGCATGGACAGGAAAGCAGATAATTTGAACTTGTGAGTTTTGATCATCACATTTTCGTGCATATTGGCAATTTGTGGGACACTATACATTTTCCTATGTACATATTGAGTTTTGACTTTGACATTGTCACAAGTATACTGCATAAACTGCAAGTCAAGACACCTTGGCGCAAGTGTATATAATATCTTGGACACTGTTTGTTATCCATTCATTTTGTGTTTGCGCTGGCACGTGCAGTTCTGTTTACCACCGTGATACAGACAAAATGCCCTTGTAGTCGTTGTTCTAAGCTGTGAATAGATGAGACGTGTTGTGTGTATGCAATGTGATGTGTACTGGCTGCACAGTCTGTTCCCTTCGATGAGAGCTAGGGTGCTGTAGTTTCTCACCAAGGGGCATATTATCAAGAGGGGGCGATAAAATTATCGCCGCTTTAAGCGTCCGTTTTCGGCCGAAAATCGGTGATAATTTGATCGCATTATTATTAAGGACACACTAGCGGGTGTTTCCATGTTTTAGCACCCGTTTCACTCACGCCTCGCATTGCATCGATAATGAGATGCAAAGTAGGCGTGCCTCACAAAACTTCGCTGGAAAATATCACTAACGCAGCTTTGCGATATTCACAACGAGGCCCCAACCATCATAGCGATAAAATGAATCGTGCTAACTCACCACTAACGCAGGAATCTACCAACTGCTAAATTCCTGACTAAGGCATACTTAACATGGGAGGTGGATTATAGGGTTAAGGCCACATGGTCATATCAGCAAGCCTTTCTCAATTTTGCACTGATTTTCGCTGTTTTTTCAGCGATGTTGACCCAGTACACCGCTATTGCTGGATTTTATATCGCCAATGCGTTAAGCGTTGTTAATACAGCGCTATCATGGCAATATAATCCAGCCATAGCCGGCGATACAAAAAAACGTGCTAAGCACATTCAGCAATCATTATCGTCTTGATAATATGTCCCTAAATTGTCTTGTGTTTTTCATTGCCTGCTGTTTATGTCATTATTTGTGTTATGTTAAGCAGTATTGTCTAGCATGACTAGTGCAGTACGGGTGTCTGTGACTCATTAGCTTACTCAGATGAGTGTGTTATGTCATCTCTCCTCTTCCATTAGTCTGGCTCTACTATCCTTTGATTCTTCATCCTCCACACCTTAAAGTTGATCCAGTTCGCCAATGTCATGTATCTTTGTGACTTTTGTCAGTAATCATTTTTCCAGTGGCACAGATTATACAGAGATATTGTTTGTCAAATATTTTGATTGGATTAGAGCTGTGTGACCCCAGCTGCATTGATGCATATACACATATTGTATCAAGTCCTACAATCTTGTGTTAAGACTGACCTGATTGTGCTTAGGACACCACACAACAAGCACTTTTTAGTTCTCAACGATGGACCATATGCATTCTGTAGGTCCGATGCCCTAAACATTTCTCCATTTCCGGTCATACTTTAGTTGGTGGCATAGCCCCTGCTAGGTGATTGATCTGTGTGACACTATTGTTTTTATCACTTAACTTTCTTAACTGTGGGCCCATTGGAACACCTTAGTGCCCACAAAGTACACAACGGGGAGAATTTGCTTTCTTACTGGCTAGCTCTAGCCATTGAATATGAACTGTGATTACATACATATCCCAGACAATATCTGGATGTGCAGATGTTTGTCATGATATTCGGTGTGCCACTGTACATAGGTGATTTTGTAGAGGGCTGAGATAACCGAATGCAGAGCAAAGTATAGTGATGTGCTTTTGTCTGACTTACATAACATCCATGTTGTTCATACTCAAACATATTTACAGATTGATGTATTTGCATGACAGTGCTGACAGCGTTGGCACATTGTAAACATGTTATCTTGTTGTCTGGAGTTGGCAATAGGTAGCTATGTGAGCTAAGTTACTCCTTCTTACATTATGTGATACAAGTGCCAGGGACTAATCATGGTGTATGTGAGGATGATCCCTATGCTTCTGTTTCCTAATTTGGGACCCAACACTTGGAGCCAGTTAAATGAATGTGCTACATTTGGGTGGATGTTGAGGTTGTGGACTCAATATCTTGAATGTTGCAGACTGACAAATTGTCCATGTAAGCCAATGTTGCCCTCTGTTACGTGTGTGCTGTCCTTCCTAGTGAGTTGCCTTACATGACTACCTATTGTTATTTTGTTCGCTCATCATCAATCAATTCTGCAAATGACCAGGTCGTGGGACAATGGCCGTGACCGCCACCATGGCTGCATGCTAGATGACTATCCCTCATCACATGAGACTGGTTTCTGCGGCCCACAATGTCTTGCTGAATGTCACTGTGACCAACATCAGGGCATAGGTTAGCATATGCTAGATATAATTGAGCATGGGATATTGTGACGGATGTGTTTGACATCCCATACTTGGTTTTCGTCTTTGGCAGGATCGGCATTTTATGGACAAAGGAGAAACTTAACAGTGGGAAAAACATTTTTTATTAGGCTACAATTGTGAATCAGAGGGTTTATGGACTGTGACCCGCAAAGCAGGAACTATGCACACTTGATGGATAAACTATTGTTACTAACAAAGACATGGCAACAGCATGACAAAATGACAATAGACTGAAAATGAGTGTGAAAGCTAAGGTTTTTGGAGATGGATGGACCTTGACTGCACATGCATCGTAGATCATGTTGATGATACAAGTGAGGCATGTAAACAGTCATCTTCAACAAATGGATTGGGTTATACACATTGATTTGAAAATGTGATTTGATGAGAAGGGAAAAAAATTGGTCGGAGTAATTTGGTAAGCAGACCAATCAGATTTTGCATGGAAATGATGAATGATGCAGGTCAAACCAAAGTTTAAAAATGAAGGTGAGAAGGGGTGCTGGAAGGGCTGGAGGTAGTTCATCTAACTGGACTTGACAACATGGAAACAAATTATTCATTGTGAGGAAGATCAGATTACATGAACGTGAAAATGAGCAATGCCAAAAGCTAGGAGGTGTACAATATTTTGAGAGAATGGACCAAGGTGAAATATGACTTTAAATGAGATTCTGCTGCACATGGAATTGGAGGTATTGATTCAAATGTTTTGTGTGATCTATATTTTGAATGGGTGAGATATGTAGTAATCAAATGTCACTTCTGAATGTGCACTTTTTGCACATTACTATGCATGTACATCTGCAATATCCATCATTGTGAAAACATTGTACTAAGGGTAGCTGACACCAGAGGCACTTAAATGCTAAATGTTGAACTCAAGGGGGCCTTAGTAACAAGCCCCTTCCGCCAGAGGTGAGTCACTGTTTGTGACACAGCGGCAGAGCTACCTGCTGCACTCTACTTACTGGGACATATAAAGAGAAACCACATGTCTTTGCATGTCCTTGGGAATATGGCATCTTTAAACCTGATACTTTGGGTGTTAGGAGTGACTCATGGGTGTTGATGCAGGCGTTCCCACACAACACCCAGTTATTTGACCGCATTTCCAGTTTTACGAAAAATCGTACACCTGGAAATATATCAGAATGATGCGCCTCTCCAGGGGAGGCATAGGAATGCGCAACATGCAGATATGTTTATATTTCTCTGTTTTATTGCTCTTTCTATGCATGCTGCATTCTGAAACAACAAATAGGAAGAGAAAATCGCCTTTGGTGATTGTTTTGTGCTATAAGTTGTCCCTTCATACACAAAATCTTTCATGCCCATGATGCAGACACCCTTGCACCATGGTGCCGCGGTGCCTGTGGTGGTGCATGTCAGCTGATTGTGCGCCTGCGCAGGAGAGAGCAGAGTGATCCATCTTCTTGTTGTACATATGGCGCATCCATTTGTTTCAGAAGTAACGCAGCACACTGCAGGCATATGGCTTGTGGCACATGCTACATTGATTCCTTGCATTTTTTGGCTGATGAGTTCTGCAAGATCTGTATTCCTTGAATGACTAAGTGGGTTGTGAGTGAATTCCTAGCCTACTCCCTTGTCGGAACTAATTACATATATGTTGCTCTTTGCCATTTGTGTTTGTGTTTAGTAGTTGGCCCAGTAACAATATATGCTAAATCCAATTTGCTACATGTGCATTCTTACATGATTGAGTGACTTGAGGTGTGTGGTGTGTTCAATTTGTACTTACCAACAAGCAGTCCATTTCCATAGATGCCATTCTGAAACCGCTGGTTGATGACTGACTGGCAGAAGATAAATGAATCATGGACACTGCCTGGGTACATGACCAAGACATTCAGGAGCACACCAAGATGGTCAACTTTTGCCTTCCCATTCATGTGCCTGCAGATGTGTGCAGTGTCCACAAGAGGCACAAGTTGCACATGTGTGCAGTCCATTGCCCCAACACATGCGGAAACCAGCAATGGCATAGAAGCCTTGATTGTTGGTGAATTGTTCTTGCTCAGTGTTGGGTAAGTGTAGATACTACGGCGTCCGGCTGATGATGGCATCTAGGACAGTGGGAAGAAACCTGGAGAAGGATGCCTGGGAAACTA
Source organism: Lissotriton helveticus (assembly GCF_964261635.1). NCBI lineage: Eukaryota > Metazoa > Chordata > Amphibia > Caudata > Salamandridae > Lissotriton > Lissotriton helveticus. The sequence continues at coordinate 292,921,253 of NC_136057.1, forward strand.
CGGCCACTCTGGAAGTGGTCGGTCGGAAAGTACCTGAGGCCAACATGTGCAGCACAGCAAATAGCTTGGTCTGCGGAGGGATATTTGTGCTGCGCTGGGATGTGGCCTGCAGCCTTGGCGCTATCGGGTGGAGGATGCATAGAATGGAGGACCTTTTTATCCTGTAAGGGGCTATGACCTCATCAGGACGAAGTTGTATAGAGTGATCCTTTGGCGGTAGACCCGCTCTCTTCTGTCGCGCTACCTAGGTGGTAGTAGTGGTGGTCTTCTTTGCGCTCCAAGTTGCATTAGCAGAAGCTCCATGACATCATTTAGGTTGCCACTAATGATCTGGGATTGTCTTCCTTATATACAGGTGTGTTTGCACCATTTTCAAGACTAGGTGAGTATTGATGTTAGGAAACTGCAGCTAATTTGAATTAGCGGCAGTTTTTTGTGGTTTATTGACTTACTTGTAAATGTTGCATTGTGTGTTTTGCCGCAGTTTTTTCACAGGAATGTTTCCTTGCATCTCAATTTCATTTAGTCCTGCTAACAAAAGTGGCGATCTTGAAAATTCCCGCTTACGCTGGAAAATTCCTGCTAACATAAGTTAAAAAAAAAAACACCAAAAACTTGAAGCTACAGCGGAGTTAAGTTCTTATACATATGCCCAAGAGTATTCTGAACTTTTTGCTCTGAGATCAGACTAGATTGATCATTGGCAACTGCTGGAGAGCATGGCGGGGGTAAGTTTGCTGCTTTCCCTCCCCCCTTGAAGTGGCCATTGGTCCCCGTGGGAGCAGCTGAAAAAGAAACATGAAGAGCCGTGATGGGGAGGAACTTCTGTGAAATAGGGGGATAGCTCTGGACTGGTGAAGGCAACGATCAGAGTCTAAAGCCCACAATAAAATAACATGGACGAGCAAAGACATAGGCAGGTGAAATTGACACAGCTAAACAAAATGTAGTAATGTACGATGGCTAGGAATGTTGGCACAAGAGCGGCAAATCGTTTGACTGAGAGGCACACTGATGATGGCACACTGATTTTGTACAGAGCAAACTTCAACCTAAATATCGCAGGCCATTGAGAAGTCTAGCTCCACACTGGGACACAAAATGAATGTTATCATGACAGATGTCAAGTTGCTGAGGACGGACTTGAAGAAAGTCAATGAAAGGTCCCAAAAGATGGAAGAAACACAGCAACAAAGCAAAAAGTAATAATTGAGCTGAAAGCAACAGCGTGGATGCTAACGGGTAAAGGTGAGGACTTACAGACCAGATTTAAGGACTCAGGGGCGGGGCCAGAGGAAATAACCTCAGCCCTATAGTTTTTCTGGAACGAGCAGAGGGCATGAACTTGTTTCTGCAACAAAGGAGTAAAAAAAAACTGGTACCGAAAGGATTGCCAACGTTTTCTTTCTGTGAAAAGGGACCTTTGTGCACTTGGCCTGATCTTGGAGCATCTCCGAAACCAATTATAGCTAGTATATTCAACTTCACAGCCAGAGATCTAACATTGTAGCATACATGAAAACATGGTGACCCTCGATCCAAAGGATAAGTGGCAAGAAATATGCAGAAATTAAGAAAGTTAAGGAAAACCTTTCAAGAGGCAAATCAAAGCAAAACATCAGAATTGGCATGAAATACATTCTGCCGTACCAGCCAAGCTTTGTCTAATCTTCAAAGGAAATTCACACATCTTCTACACCCCCAGGTCGAAGAGTGGGATTGGATGGGCATGGGTGGTAAAAGGAAACTAACAGGATACTCAAGCAAGAGTGACAACAGGCAACAAATGAAGGTTTGATGGATATCCATTTGAACATTGATCCTGAGTAGAAACTGAAGAGCTTGGGCTTGACATGAACAATTACACTTAGGTAGTTGGTAGTATTGGAACACAGTTTCAATTATCCTTAAAACATAAAGAAAGTGTGAGGATTACTGTGTCCACACTGTTAGAAGGTGATTGCCTGGGGAGGAGTTTGTAGTGGGAGTTCGAGATCTGTCACACATTCAAAAGACCATGGGGTAAGTCTGAGGGTTGTTCTCCAGGAAATCAAGGTGCAAGATGGTAAATCAAAGGCCTCAGGAAATGTCACTTATGCCACACCACAGCAAGGAACTCGAGTTTAATTCCTTACCAGGAACGTAGGAGGCTTGAAAGATTACACAAAGCAATAAAGGGTACTAGCATTTTGAAAGATTTGGGATTGCTATAGCCTGACTGCGGGAAACATGCTTTATGGAAGCTGACATTCTCTATGGAAGCTGATTAACTTATGCAAAGGGAATTAATACATGGATAATGCGTAGAACCCCATTCAGAATGCAATTCATGAAGGCTGATGTGGGGGGACTATATCTCTTAATATATGGGACCCTAGACTAAAATAATGAGGATTATAAAAATGTATGCACCAAATGTTGGTGAAAAAACGGTCTTTGGGGCAGTCATGATGCAGTCACGATAGTGACATATTTGGGAGCCACAGTGATATGGATGATTGAGTTAATTTTTGTTTTACAAGAAACGTTGGCTAGTTCATGCTTTCCCTGTTGCAAATGTACATTGGTAACGATGCCCCCTGAAGTCAGTCTGCCATTGAGCCAGAAGAGCCCAGTAGGTGGGAAAGTGGACTGAAATGGTGCTGGGCCAACCCCCCGAAGGCGAATGCACCAGACCTCTAAACTTGTTTATCCTTGGTTTATTGTTGGGCACAGCCTTGTTCTTCTGCTGTGCCGTTATTGTTCAGTTTTGTGCATGGGATTGGGCAGGGGACGTCTCCTGGTGGTTAGGGGGAAGGGATCAGGTGAATCGGCTGGAGTGGCCGCAGTATAAGTGCCCGGATGACTATGGCTGAAGTAACTGGAACTTACAGAATTACAACCTGGAATGTACGGGGCCTGGGGGCGGTGCAGAAGAGGCATAGAATACACTCGTTCCTGCTCAGACACCACACACACATTTCCTTTCTTCAGGAATCCCACCTCACCGACACTGAAGCCACTAAGATGCGGAAAAAGTGGAGGGGCGCAATTTTTTCTACAACTTACTCCGCCTTCTCTAGGGGGGCGACAATCTGGGTCCAGCATGGTACACCGTTTATAGCGTTGGAGAAACGGGTGGAAGAACAGGGCAGATACATATTAGTGAAGGGTACGTCAGACGGTACACTAATAGTCCTGGGCTGTGTTTATGCCCCGAACTTTGACCAGGACAAATTCCTGGAGAAGGTAGGCCTGGCATTGGCGGACTGGGTGGACATCCCTTGGGTCATAGGAGGGGATTGGAACATGATTCTGGATATAGACCTGGATAGATCACATCCCCCCTACAGGTGGCTGGGGTGTCCAGGTTGACGGACTTGTTCTGAACATGGACAGCGGGTTGGGGCCTGAGGGACATATGGCGCGAACTTTATCCAGAGGCCAGGGAATACTCACACTATTCACATATACACATGCTACACACTAGAATAGACAGGTTCCTATGTTCCGACTCCATAGTTGCGAAGGTGGAAACCCCAGAATATCTGGCAAAAACTTTCTCTGACCACAGGCCTTTGACGTTTCGCCTCCTGTGGGGTAGGGTTCCGACTCCGGTCCCCACCTGGCGCCTTGATCCGCTCTTACTGGAGGATGGCCCCTTCCGGGCATCCTTGTCCGAAACTCTAGTTGAGTATTTTGCAGACAACTGGGACTCTGCCTCTACTAATTTAGTAGTGTGGTACGCCATGAAGGTGGTGATACATGGCGCAGCGATAGGACGGCTCGTAGGTGCCCGACAGAAAATACACCAGAAACTTTGCAGCATAGAGGCTAGATTACAGATGCTGGAGAGAGACGTAGGAGTTGATCCTACCAAACAAAAAGATCTTCAGAGGGAAAACATAGAACACGCAGATACTCTAGAAACGCTTCGTGTCATAGATCACAAAGAATACCTTCGGCGACAACACACGGAGGCGGATCGGTCAGGGGCACTATTGGCTCGCTTGGTGAGAGATCGCCCGGATGTCCCGGTGATAACCCAAATCCGAACTCGGGAAGGTGCCCTGGTTGGTACACAGAGTGATATCAACCGGGCGTTCTGTGCCCAACTGACAGCACTATATGCGCGACCGGAGCGGGAGGACCTAGGCCGAATGTCTGATTTCCTGGCCGACCTTCCATTCCCAACACTAACCGCAGACGCTAAGAAAGACCTCGAGGGACCCATTACGCAACATGAGATACGCGTTGCCGTCAAGTCCCTAAATCGTAACAAAACACCGGGCATGGATGGGCTCCCGGTGGAGTTTTACGCGACCTACTCAGATACCCTGGCACCTGTACTGGAAAAGGTGTACCGGGCGGCGTTGGAGGAGGGCCATCTGCCTGACTCCACTATGCAAGCATTAGTGGTCTCATTGCCAAAGGTAGGGATCATCTTGACATGTCCAACTACAGGCCCCTATCGATGCTCTCTACTGAGTATAAAATTCGTAGTAAAGCGATAGCCCTATGGCTCCAGGCACACCTCCCTACCTTAATTCATAGAGACCAGTGCGGCTTTCTCCCGGGTAGAAGCACCTCCATGAACACGCGAAGATTACATGCTCTCATGGCAACAACCCCACAGGCCCTCCCCAGAGCAGGCTGCATAGCCTTGGACCTTAGACAGGCCTTTGACTCACTGTCTTGGGCTTTTATGTTTCTAACCTTGAAGAGGTTTGGGCTCCCAGATACCATCCTGGCGTGGATCAAACTGCTTTACACGGCACCTACGGCACGAGCACGCACAGGGCGTCATGTGTCCGATACATATGCAGTGCACAGGGGCACCAGACAAGGATGCCCCCTGTCCCCAATGCTATTTGTTCTTGCTCTAGAACCCCTGGCCATAGCTCTGCGAACGAAGGAAGGACAGAGAGGTATACCGAATAATGGTACATACGCCCTGATATCGATCTATGTGGACGATATCCTGTTATACCTACAAGACCTGGGGGCTGATCACACTGCCATCTATGACATATTTGACCGCTTAGCAGGGGTCTCAGGCTTAGCCATTAACCGGAAAAGTCCAACGGCTTTTACTTTCGGGACATCCCAAATCCAGGCCTCATTCCCTTTGGGGCCCATCTTATCCCAGTAGCTCCGATTATGTTTAAGTACCTGGGGATTCAGGTGTACAGGACACCAGAGGACCAGATAGATGGGAACATCAAGAGGGACATTACGCGGCTCCGCAGTTCGGTGGGATTCTGGACTGCGTTACCACTATCGGTCGTGGGCAGGATCGCAATTTCCAAAATGGTGATGCTCCCCCCGAATACTGTACTTCTTTGTTAATCTCCCCGTTAGTCTGCCTCAGTCTACTTTTGACACTCTTAATACGTTACTAATTACTTTATTATGGGGGATCGGGAGACGCCGGATAGGCCTCCGGAAGCTACAGTTAGGGACAAGAGACGGAGGGCTGGGGGCCCCAGATTTCAAAGGTTATTACCTGGCTAGTCAGCTCCAATGGCTCTCCTACTGGACGGCAGGACGGAACCTACATGAAATAGGCTACACGCCTGAGCGGCTGAACCGGGGTGAACTACACACATTGCTACTCCCGCGGAGCCACATCCCCGCAGATTGCCACGCGCTCCTCCGCACGGCTTTGGTGTGCTGGCGGAGGGCCTTAGCGTATACAGCCCCAACGGTGGCGTACGCGGATAATATCCCTCTATTGGGACTCCCGACGCCACAGGGTAGACTTACTGGTAGAACAATGCGCCCTTGGCAGGAGGCTGGTGTGCTTGAAGTGGGTGACTTTTTCGGAGATGGCAACTTGTTGGACCACGACACTTTTCGGCAGGCCACTGGTGCTCCCCCACAGTTATACTTGCTTCATGCCACTGTCACACATTTCATACGCATCATATGGGCACCGCAACGTCTCCGACCCCCACAACATGAATTAGTTCACCTACTATACTACATGGGCCCAGGGGATCACCTAGTACGTTGGCTATACACGGGCATCAGGGCACACGCCGCGATCCAAATCACAACACTGAAACACACTTGGGAGCGGGACACGGATAGGATAATGACAGAGAAGGAATGGCGTACGGTGCTGGAACATCCCCGGAGGGTATCACGCACGTTAGGTTCAGATTCATACAAGTAATGGTCTTGCACAGAGCATACCTAACCCCTAAACGACTGCACTTGATGTTCCCGGATGCCCCCATAGATGCCCACACTGTGGATAGGATGAGGCAGGGTTCCTTCATATGATTTGGACTTGCATAAGACTTCCCGAGTATTGGTCGGGGTGTGCCGGGTGCTACATACGGTCACGAACCTGCTGGTGCCGGTTGAAGCACTGACCTGTCTGCTGGGGCTGCGCAGACGGCCTAAACCACAGAAAGCCCGACTGAAATTATTGAATTTAGCTATCCTACTGGCAATACGGGCGATAACAATGAGATGGAAATCCCCTAGGGCACCGGGAACACACTTATGGCAAACAGAGGTACTGAAATGGGGCCGGGCAGAGGGGGCGGCCCTCAGGAAGGAGGAAATGCAGGGCCAAAGAAAGTACCCCATATCCCAAGACTGGGAGGTAATGCTCATAGCACTTGAAGATATAGATCTGGCCCCGGCACCTGGACTTGGCTCTCAGAGTTAGGGACTGTGTAGGTGGGATCTGATAGCCCCCGTAGGTCGTACGATATGCCAGGAAACAGCGCTTATTCTGTTACATGAAAGCCAGTACAGACCAAGTTTAGACGACGTGAGTTGCACGGATCACCAGGAGACGGAGAGGGAGGGGAATGTACAGAGGGAGTGGGTGGGAGGGGGAGGGAAGATGTGTTAGTCATTTGTTTGATCCCACGAAATTATAGAGTGCAAATACAGACATGTGCATGAGACGTGTAGCAAACCGTAATTGGACCAACTGATTTGCCGATAGTTCCACGTTTAGGAATAAATATGACAAAGTGGGTTGTTATGGGTGGGAGAAAAACTGGAAAATACCAGCTGATGTAACACATTGCACTGTCATATTTCTGATGATACAGCTGTGAACAAAGAGTTAAAAAAAAAAAAAAAAAAAGAAACGTTGGCTAGAACACCCTCTCCCCCCCAACTTAAGAAGTAAATCAGGTATGGTGAGCCCGCTGAGGAAAATTATGGAAAAGGGAAACTGCTAGAGATTTGGATATTTAGAAAGAGTTTAACTCCTCCAAAAAAGAATACTGATGTTTCCTAAACACACACAGCTCACGTAGTACCTATAGCAGGTTAGAACTTATGCCAGTTTCACAATCGATACAGCACAGATTTGAGGCATCTCAGTAGATGGGCAGGTTCCTTTCGGATCGTTCACCACCACTGGTGGTTGTATATAAGGATGGCTTTGAAGGCTAATGGCAGAAGAATAGTTGCTAGCTCACCTTGTGGAAACCTCTTTACCTTAATTGACTAAAGAAAAAAGAGAAGATCTAGAGTCAACCATTACCGGGAGGCTTTGATTAAATCTATGAAAGAGATGCCTCAGAATAAGATGTTGGCAAGTGATAGCATCCCATCAGAACTATATCGGTGTCTCCCAGAACGGCTCGCCAAGCAACTCCTAGATGTGTATGAGGAGACACATGGGGGAAAAAATTGGTAACATACATCCTACAAGTGGGAGAACACTATGCCATAACAGCTTTAGACGTAGAAGAGGTATTTCACAACCGAGATGCCAGTACATGATCCGAGTGTTGGACGGTATGGTATTGGTTCCAAACACAAGTAGGCAGATTCCAGGCGGTGTCAGGCCTTTGTACAAACTGTACAAAATAACTGATGTTTCTTATAGTAGGGCGGGTTAAGCGGAGGTGATCCCCCTTTGAAAGTAAGATAAAAATTAGCTATCTGGACATACAAATAGCAGACTGGTATCCCAGTGTTCAAGATAGTTTTTCTTTCCAGAAAGTTATGAACGAGAGGGAAAAGAGTGTCACTAAACCACCCCTGTGTGAACAGGCAATTGGGAACCACATGGATTCCAGAATAGACATATCTCCTGAGGCGGAAGCCGGGAGTGTTCTAGGCAAGCGAAATTTTAAAAGAAAGAGATATATTTTAATACTGCACTGATAATTTTGAATTAAATTGTTTGTACCTGCTATACCGATTTGCGCTCTGCACGCTAACGCGATGTTTCTGCTGCCGATCTAGAAGGCGGAGGGGGTCTCACGTGCTATGCGGCAGCCATCTTGGGGGTGACAGCGCGGTTAGCGCTCTAGTGGCTGACACGGGGGCAGGATAAAAAGGAATGTATACACGGAAGCGCAGCGGACGCCCTGGAGGCGCGCCAAAGGCAAGCCCGTCTGCGTCCGTCCGCGCCATAACGCGCCCAGTGGCCAGGGAGGATGCCTCGGGCACGACGGCTCCCCGAACCTTACATCCCTTAAGTTACTCGGCAGACACATTGCTGGGAATTCAAGCACTTGCAATGAAAGGGCGGCCGGGAAACTGTAGTCAGAAGTCAGCACATGCGCCAGTAAGCTGTAGGTTCTGTCAGTTCCAAATAGCTGCTCCACTTGAGGGCTCAATAAGACGGGAGGAAATACTTGAATTGCACACTAGGAAAAATAATTCTCAGAGGTTCCTGATGTGTAACATCAGATCCCTCGTGAAACATCCGTATGAGATATGGGACATGCTTGACACATATGATCCAGACCTGTGCTTCTTTACGGAGACATGGCTTAATCTTGAGAATCAATTCAATTCAATTCAATAGAGACTTTATTTCGGATATATTTCAATCCATAAAAGTACACAGGAAAAATACAATTAGACATTTCACAGTTAAAATCACAATTACTAAAAGACATATTATACATATCCCATAATTGAGTGAGTAGACAAAATCACAAATAAAGTGCAAATAGTGCTAAATTTACAACAAGATACATATTGAATCAGTAGGAAGTTCATCATCCTTCAGCGGTATATAATCACTGGTCTAGGCACTCTCTCAGTTTGACAGTCAGTTTTAAAAATTCTATCACATGAAGAACACTATCACTGTGCAGAAGCTGCAGATACACAAGTGCTGGTCTTATTTGTTTAAAATTTAATTTCTTTAAAAGGGTGACAAGATAACGTTTTCGAGGGTATTCATAAAACCTACATAAAAATATAAAATGCAGCATATCCTGTGGAGACTTCCCGTCGCAGCCACAGGGAGCAGCAATTTTATTAAAAATGTCCGACTTTGGTCTAATTAAAAGATGATGACTACAGCAACAGTATTGCAAGTATTCTGATGGTCATTTGCCTTCGTCCTATCCTGCCCTTTTCCAACAGCATTAACCCTACCGCTAATTGGTGCAGCCAGGTGTGCGGACACCAGTCCGCCCAGCCTAGATACTTCAGTGACCAGGGTCTCAATCTGTCTGGCCAGTGGTTTGATCATCTCCTCTATTTTTAGTGCAAATTTTGCTTCCAAATTTTTTATAAAAGAAGCAAACTGTTCAGAGTTTAAATTGGGACCACTATCATTAATACCAGTAAACACAAAAGGGTTTATAGCAGGGCTATGTGCTTCTTTCCCATCCAAATCCCTTCTTTTAGTACTATGTTTCCCCCCCGTTTTTGATGTGCTATCCTGCAGGTTCGCACCGGCCTGATGACAGGTGGGGCCTCACCTGTTTCATCGCTTGACAGGATGTGTTGGTCAGAGTGTACCTCAACACACACTGTAATGGGCGTCTGCGATTCAACTCTGGTGCCTCCACTCGTATTTGCCTCAGCCTCTATGATCATCCTAGGAGGAGACAGTGCTGGCAAATCCAGTGTCGAGATGCCCTTCCCTAAAGAGGCACGCATTTCATTATTTATCTGGCTAACTTTTTTCACCATATAATTATCGATGGTGCCGGAACCTATTGCAGGTTTATCACTTTTAGATTTCGACATCCTAAATAGCTATTAGACAATATGTAAACCCGTGTACAGCCACAACTCACTCATATATAATAAAACTGAGTACAAAAATAAAGTCTCACGTGAATAAAACGCAATGGAGGTCCAGTTAGGAAGATGTAGGGTCCCTGGCCCAGCCCAGTCTCCTCAGGCCTCTGAGGGCCACAGAGGGCCCGCCCTTTGCCCGGGCTTCGCCCGGCGCCGCCCGCGCGCGTCCCGCGAGGCGGGAGGGACCTTTTCCTTTTGTGCACCTCCGTGCGCGATTCCGGTGGGCGTGTCACCGCCAAGGATGCTGGGGGCTGTAGTCTTGCTCACGGCTGCCGCGTGGTGGAGGAAGCGGCGGCCGGAGACCAACAGCTGCGGGAGAATAGCGTGACCCCCGGTAAGACTCCTCTGCCCCTGTCGCCTTCTGAGACCCCCGCCAGACCGCAGGGACCTCTTCCTTTTGTGCGCCTCCGTGCGCGATTCCGGTGGGCGTGTCACCGCCAAGGATGCTGGGGGCTGTGGGGGGTGGCTAACCGAGCAGCGACATGGCCGCTCTGTGAGTGAGCTCCGCCGGCTGCACACCTGTAATCCTTGACTGATCCTGTTCATGCTGCGGTGAGACCCAGATTTGTGGGGGACCGAACACTATATGACCGAGGGCACACTCGGCTGTAATCCTGAGGCGCGCCGACACCGGGCGCCCGAGTACTGGAGCAGACGGCCGGACCGGCTCGGCTGCACGCTGCGGTGGAGCCCAAGGCGGGGGCGGCTGCTCACTGGACCCCGGGGATTGGTGGGCCTGATCGCCGACGGAACGAAATAGCTGCCGTACCCCAGGTGGGCTGACTGACGACTGCTGGGTGCCGTGGGGCTGCGGCTGAGGCGTCGAGGCCGGGCGGAGGTGCTTGCCGGTCACCCTTTGCCCGAGGGGAGAGCTGCAGCCAGCCCGGAGACGCGGCCGCCATTTTGGTTAGGTGTTGCGGCGCAGAGGGCCATTGCCTGCACGCTCGGCTGCGTGTTTACAGACTGCTCCGATTTGGGGGATCCTCAGAGCTCCTGCGACCCGCTGGACACGTGGAGCCCGGCTTCATCACCGGTGAGTGCCATCTGCCTACCCTCGGAGAGACGCATTGCGAAAAGCTCCGTGAGTCACACTGGGCCTGGTTGTGGCCTGTTACTGGGTGGCCCGGCATTCTCCCCTGGCCTGCTGCCCGCCTAATACCGCGGCACCCGCCCGATACCCGCATTGATTAGCGTTAGCCTGAGACTACGCGCCAGTGCCCCTGGCTGGATATTCCCTGCTCCTTCCTCGACGCTGTCGACCCCTTGAAGGCTGGGCCGCACCAGACAGTGGGTAGACACACGAGACCTCAGTGGGGGCTTCAATATTCCAGATGGGAGGAAATAGGGATGCGAGACAGCCCAAGCTCACTTTCGAGCAAAAACAAAAGGCCAAACAGATGTCGGCAGATCAGGAGGCAGCGACACCCCCTTCCACCAGTCCTACGCCGGACATTGATTTTGGCGCCTTGATTATGGAGGTCCGGTCTAGCCTCAAAAGCATCGACTCCAAGTTGGACGCAATGGCTTCGCAGCTGGAAGCGGTCAAAGCCAAGGTGGACACGCACGAGACACGCCTTGATAAACTTGAGAACAGACAAACGGAATGCTGCGAGTTCCAGCAACAGACCAAGAAGCACGTCACAAACATTGAGCGCGAACTGGAGTTCCTGAGGGCCAAGGCGGATGATTTGGAGGCGCGGTCCCGCAGATCCAACATTCGTATCACGGGCATTCCGGAGACGGATAATACTGGGAAAATGGAGGTCTTTGTAACGGACCTACTTCACGAACTTTTCGACCCCGAACTGTCCCAGGTTTTCACGGTAGAGAGAGCGCACAGAACCCTTGGCAAGAAACCTCCGACGGGGGCTCCTCCTCGACCTATTTTGGCGAAATTGATGAACTATCAGGATCGAGACCGTGTTTTACGGCTAGCTCGTGAGAAGGGTAAAATTACTCATAAAGGAAACCAGCTCTCCTTTTATCCTGACTTTACCCCTATGGTCCAAGCGGCCAGGAAGGAGTTTCTACCAGCCAAGAAACTGTTGATGCAAGCCGGAATACCGTACTCATTGCTGTATCCGGCGAAATTGAAAATAATGCACGAACATGAGGCGCACTTCTTCACGGACGCGAAATCTGCCTTGAAATTCTCCAAACACATATGTGGAGCTGGGGCCCGCCGGAAATCGCCCAGACTAGAGGACAGCGCTGATCGTGTGAGCGACAATGATTGAACACTTCTGGCCTGGCTGGCTGCGGGCCCCCTCTGCATGGTAACCTGAATGGGGAGCCTTTGCTTCATCGTGCTTATTGCCATTTGATGGATTGCCTGGAGGTCGCCTATACCTTTTTCCATGGCCGGGAGTCGACTGTGAGCTGGGTGCAGTCCTGGGACAGGGACATTGCTGTTTCCAATACTGGTACATTTTTGGCACTTTCATGGTTCTTGCTATTCCTGACCAGCAGTGGACCTTCTGAGATGTGCAGCCACCCCGAGTGATCGGGGGTGTATGCCGGGAGCACCTCGTCCCCATGGGGTATTTCCCGCTGTTGTTGTTTCTATTTTACTGGAGTGCTGCTCTAAGCACGCTTGGGGTTTTAACGCAACCTGATTGGGGGGTTGGCGTGGGTGGGGGGGGGATATGAGGTTGTATGTTTGGTTATTTGGTTTGAGCTGGTGCATATTTGCTTACATTTTTACTTACCTGGTGCGAGAGAGGCTATTGGGTGCGGGTTGTGGAGACACTCGGAGGGTATTGAGGTTGGTGGCGGAGAGTCTTCAGTCACTGCGATACGACTGCTGGGATGGGGGGGGTTAAACTGTGGACCTGGAACATTAGAGGGCTTGGGGACTACAAAAAAGCTAAGCTGATGCATGGGGTACTATCCAGGCACAATGTCGATATTTGTTTCCTGCAAGAAACTCATATTAATGCAACTCCGTCGCCCAGGTTGAAACAAAATAGGTGGTCACGGATATATTCCTCTATTTATTCCAATTATGGCAGGGGAGTGGCTGTTCTTCTACGGAGAGGGCTGGATTGGACAGAGCATGGGTGTGTGCTTGATACGGAAGGCCGCTTTGTCATTCTGCATGGATCACTGCTGGGCAAACCTCTAGTTCTGGCTGCTATTTATGGACCGAATGTGGATGACCCAGACTTTTTTCGCAGGGTCTGGGCTCAAATTGATTTGTTTGGCTGCAGCTCGATTGTGATTGGGGGGGATTTCAATGTTGTGTTGAATGACGAGCTGGACAGACAGGGCACGGCCAGGCCGACACACGTCCATGCACGACAGGCCATACTCGATGTGATGGAAGAGGGTTCACTGTCAGATGTGTGGAGAGTCAGACACCCTGGGGAGAGACTGGGTACCTGCATAACATGCCATCATGCTGCCTGGTCTAGATTAGACTTTTGGTTGGTGACACCTGAGGTTGCGACGTGGGTGGAAAGAGTGGACGTACAGGCCAGATCGCTGTCTGATCATGCCCCCTGTGCACTGGAACTGAATATCCCTGGCTGCACTACCAAGGCGTTTACTTGGCGGTTGCCCCCACATGCCCTCACGGATCAGGTGTTCACTGAGGAAATACGCACTGATATTAATAATTACTTCCAGGATAATGAGGGGTCGGCCTCCACGGAGGCTATTGTGTGGGACGCCTTTAAGGCAGTAATACGGGGGCAGTGCATAGCTAGACAGGCGGGGGTGCTGCGTGATATCAGACGTTCTCTGTCAAGGTTAGTCCATGAGCTGAGGGAGTTGGACCTGGCCTTCTGCCGGGACCCAAAACTGGATATAGCCGGCAGCATTAAAGCCAAACTGCTCGAATTCACCGAAGAGGCGCAGCGCGAAGTAAAATTTCTGAGTAGACAGGCTGAGGCGCGTAGGTACGGAGAAGGAGACAGGCCGAGCAGGACCCTGGCCAGGCTGATTGCCCCCAGATCGGACACGCACCACATACACGCTATTCATGACAGCGCAGGCAACCTGGTGGTGGGTCAAGAAGCAGTCCTAAAAACCTTCACTGAGTTTTACTCATCCCTGTACAGAGCTAGACAGACGGCCGTCCCTGATTCCCTAGATAACTTTCTGGATTCTATTGCTCTGGTCTGGTTTAATGACAATCACAGGCAATACATGGACCTCCCAGTCACCGCGCAAGATATAGCTCAGGTCATCAAGAGCATGCCATCGAACAAGGCGCCTGGCCCGGATGGGCTCACGACTTCCTTCTACAAGACGTATGTGGAGGAACTGGCCCCGAAACTGCACTCACTGTTTGCTGAGGCTCTTGAGCTAAATTCGCTCCCAGACTCGATGCGCGAGGCCCTCATTATTACACTCCTTAAACCTGACAAAGACAGCATGGCGCTGGACTCTTACCGCCCCCTCTCACTTATTAACGTTGATGCCAAGATCTTTGCTAAGGTCATTGCCGACAAGCTGCAACCGCTATTGCCCATGATAGCGCTTCCTGACCAATCCGGGTTTATCCCAGGCCGTGCGATCTCTCACAACCTCCGCACTCTATTCTCTGTCCTGCACTACTTACACCCATCTGTCCGAGCTGCGGTGGTGTTCTTGGACGCCACCAAAGCGTTTGACTCCTTGGAATGGCCTTACTTGTTCAAGATCTTGGGGAGAATGGGGTTTAGCCTCAACTTCATCACGCTTATCAAACTACTATATGATGCACCTAGGGCGCGGGTAAGCGTGAATGGTTTGGTATCCGAGCCCTTTAACATATCTAGAGGAACCAGACAAGGGTGCCCCCTATCTCCACTCCTTTTCGCTATTGCCATGGAGCCCCTGGCGGCCAGAATTCGTCAGCACCATACGGCGAGAGGGATCTGCTTCAGCTCCCGGAGTCTGCTAATCTCATTATATGCGGACAACGTCACTCTCTACATTACAGATCCCTCTGACAATATGAACCCACTGCTCCGTGAATTCGTGCGATTCGAGGGCCTAGCTGGCATCTCCATAAATTGGTCCAAGTCTGTTGCGTTCCCTCTAACTGACGCGACCACTAAGCCTCCCTCGGAATACCCCCTGCGTTGGAACACGGAGGAGGTGAAATATCTGGGAGTGTGGGTGAGTCGGGAAATACAGGAGATCTGGTCCCTGAACTTCGGGAGGGCGGTGGACTGGCTGGAACGCAAGGGGGAGCTTTGGAACAGACTTCCCCTTTCCCTGGTCGCGCGGATAGCACTGGTGAAAATGGTGATACTCCCCAAGTTCCTGTATTTGTTTGTAAATATCCCCTTGCCACTGACAGCGCACTTCCATGCGCGCATGCGGTCGCTCCTCCTCAAACTGGTGTGGTCCGGTGGTCAGGCTCGGTCTTCTTGGGCCCTATTGACCCTCCCACTCAGGCAGGGAGGACTTGGTGCGCCGGATTTCAAACTTTATTCCCTCTGCGCACAGGCGCAATTCCTGCATTTCTGGGTCTTCCCCACCCCATACCAGCCGCATGTGGCGGTGGAACTGGCTGCTGCCGCCCCGTCGCCTCTACAGGTGGCGCTATACGGTGAGGTCAAGCGCCCCTCGAAAGACATCGACACGGTGGAAATGATCCGCTGGTCTTGGCGTGAACTGCGGATCCGTGCGAGACTCCCGCTGCTATATGCGCCATCAATCCCATTACGTGGTAACCCGATGTTACCGTGCCTCTGCACCAGGGGTGACGCCATTACACTCCGAGGGAAACGCATACTGACATTTGCGGATCTCTATCCCGACGGGAAATTTGCTGAGTTACCGGCGCGAGAGGATGGCCTTCCTGACTCCTTCTCGGACGCTCTACTGCACCACTCCCTTCGGGAGTCCTGTAGGAGGTTGTGGCCCGACTTCCCTGAGGAGCCGCCGCGCCGTGAAGCTGGTCTCTAGGCTCTATAACTGTATGCAGGAACAGGCCCCGATCACGGAGCCAGCGGCAAAGCAGGCTTGGTCTGCCGACTTGGCTGACCCCCTCACTGACGACCAGTGGAACTACTGTTGTACACAACTAACGGCGCTGTCACCGAATTATAGGTTAAGACTGGTGCACTTTAAATTCTTGCATAGGTACTACCGCACGCCAGTGCTGCTGCACCGCATGGGCGTTAGAGCCGATGCTTCCTGCTGGAAATGTGGTGGGGCGGATGCCTCCTTCATGCACGTGGCGTGGGCCTGCCCGAAGCTACATGGCTATTGGTCAACCATTTTCGACGCGATTAACCACATGCTGCGCAGATCGGACGAGCCTACCCCGCTTGTTGGCCTGTTAGGCTATGTGAAGGATACTGAGCCTTGCGACCGGAGACTACATGCGCTATTGCTCCTCTATGCGAAACGTCAGGTGGCAATAAAATGGGGTCGCAGGACCCGACCGACGTTCGCGGCGTGGGTCAGGGATGTGACTTATGGTCAAACACAACTCACAAACTATTGGGAATCGATGCCTACGGCTACCAGACCCAATGAAATTTGGGAGCCATTCCTCCAATGGGCTAGGGAGAGAGCAGCCTCTGCTACCCCTGCAGGTTCCCCTGACGTGGGCGTCTCTGATGATATGGGTTAAGATCCCCAGGTCACGGGGGCGCTCCTTCTGGGGGGTTGCGGGCTGCCGGGGAGACTGCTCCTGTGGCCTGCGAGACGCACTGCCCGTGCACCATTTCTGCTTTCACTAGTACCCATCTGCCTTGTTGTTCTGCCCTGTCAACTGGTTACACGACACACTAGTCACTCTGATCCCCCTCCCCCCCCCCACCTTTAGTGTGATTCTGGAATACCCCTGTCGCTGACACAGCCTCATGCCTACTTCTTCCTTTAGCTGTCCATGCCCTGCGCGCTCTGCCTCAAGATTATCGCTTCAGCTATGTATGTCATGCTCTGTTAAGCACCACCATGTTTTTTGTTACCCTCGCACTGTTTGAGGGATTGGGAGTAAAGATGTCGCAAATATGTCTATACTTTAGCGTTGTGTTAGTGAGTTGGGACTACCGTTCTCGCCCTTATGGCGGGGCGTTGTCTGGTACATATGAGATATTGACTGTTTGCGTCGTCATCTACGAAAATGTAAGATTATGTGATTTGTTTTTTGTTGCACTGTATATTTCCGTCCTTTTCTCACCATTTACAGGTACGGCCGAAAACGAGACACAAGGATATACTGGGCAGTCCCTCGCGGGGGACCTGCCATTGTTTAAAGCTTGCTTATATCGCGGCCTACCTCCGGGATGTTGGCATGACGCAGTGTACTTACTGTCTATGACGAGTATATGTCTTGCACAATAAAAAAAATAAAAATAAAAAAAGGATGCTGGGGGCTGTAGTCTTGCTCACGGCTGCCGCGTGGTGGAGGAAGCGGCAGCCGGAGACCAACAGCTGCGGGAGAATAGCGTGACCCCCGGTAAGACTCCTCTGCCCCTGTCGCCTTCTGAAACCCCCGCAAGACCACAGGGACCTCTTCCTTTTGTGCGCCTCCGTGCGCGATTCCGGTGGGCGTGTCACCGCCAAGGATGCTAGGGGCTGTAGTCTTGCTCACGGCTGCCGCGTGGTGGAGGAAGCGGCGGCCGGAGACCAACAGCTGCGGGGGAATAGCGTGACCCCCGGTAAGACTCCTCTGCCCCTGTCGCCTTCTGAGACCCCCGCAAGACCGCAGGGACCTCTTCCTTTTGTGCGCCTCCGTGCGCGATTCCGGTGGGCGTGTCACCGCCAAGGATGCTGGGGGCTGTAGTCTTGCTCACGGCTGCCGCGTGGTGGAGGAAGCGGCGGCCGGAGACCAACAGCTGCGGGAGAATAGCGTGACCCCCGGTAAGACTCCTCTGCCCCTGTCGCCTTCTGAGACCCCCGCAAGACCGCAGGGACCTCTTCCTTTTGTGCGCCTCCGTGCGCGATTCCGGTGGGCGTGTCACCGCCAAGGATGCTGGGGGCTGTAGTCTTGCTCACGGCTGCCGCGTGGTGGAGGAAGCGGCGGCCGGAGACCAACAGCTGCGGGAGAATAGCGTGACCCCCGGTAAGACTCCTCTGCCCCTGTTGCCTTCTGAGACCCCCGCAAGACCGCAGGGACCTCTTCTTTTGTGCGCCTCCGTGCGCGATTCCGGTGGGTGTGTCACCGCCAAGGATTCTGGGGGCTGTAGTCTTGCTCACGGCTGCCGCGTGGTGGAGGAAGCGGCGGCCGGAGACCAACAGCTGCAGGAGAATAGCGTGACCCCCGGTAAGACTCCTCTGCCCCTGTCGCCTTCTGAGACCCCCCCTTCTTGAGAATCAACCAGCATTAACTCTGGCCATACCTGAGAAGTACAAGTTTATTCATCTTGACAGAGAAATAAAAACAGGAGGAGGGATTGCCAGTGCTTTTAAAAAGCATTTGGTGGTGAATTGGATATCTACAATTAGCAATGACTGTCTGGAACTGGGGATTTTTAAGGTTATAGGGGCAGATTTATGAAGGCCTTGCGCCGCCGGTACGTCATTTTTAACATGGGAAAAAGTGACGCACCGCTGGCGCAAGGCCTTCATAAATCTGCCCCATAGTGTCTGCATTGGACTGTTGGTATGGCGCCTTAATCTACCGGCCCCCGGGCCCAAAAGCAAAATTTACCAACCTTTTGACGGAACGCATTGCTATGTATGTGCTGGCAACAAACAGATTTATCCTGTTGGGAGATTTTAATTTTCATGGGGAAAATCAGACAGATCCGGAGGTGAATAAACTTCTACCCTCCCTAGGACAGATGGGATTAACGTTAAAAGCAGAAGGTGCTACTCATATAGCTGGTCACCAATTGGACCTGGTCTTCTCTAACATGGACCAGTTTATGTGCAAGACTCCCGAACCTCTCCCTTGGACGGATCACTTTCTGATTGAGATTAGTGTGCAGCATTTAGACTCATACACAGTTAACCGCCCTGTCTTAACATGTTCAAAACAGGGTAGGAAATGGCATAAACTTACAGCAGAATCCTTCGATGAGGTTTTTGCCCCGGGCCCCAATACACATGTCTATGAGGCTTGGAAATAGCACTGGATGCGATTATTCCCATGCAGAAACAGAGAGGTATGACTAGGCGGGCATCGGCCCCATGGTATACGAGGGAATTAAAAAGAGAAAGAGCTTTTTGTAGAGGCCTGGAAAGAAGGTGGCGCACAAATAAGACAAATGAAAATAAAGTACCTTATAGACAGGCATTAGCCAAATACCACTTGAACCTAAAAGAGGCTAGGCGGCAGTTCATAACAACGCAGATTGAGAGCGCCAGCAGCTCCTCTAAAACATTGTTTGGGATAGTACAAGAGTTTGTGTCCCCTAAAGTATGTAGTCAAGCCCCGATGGTGTCACAGGAATTATGTGACTCTTTAGCACACTTTTTTCACAATAAAATAGCAAACATTTACGAGAGCTTTCCCCTATTAACCCTGCACAATGAGGGGGTACTTAGGGCCCGATGTAGGTAGGCAAATACCGGTTGGAAACGGCCGAAAATACCGATTTTCGGCCGTTTCCGACCGGTATTTGGATATTGAGATGTATGGGCATGTTAAATTACAGAATCGGTAATTTTACCGAATCTGTAATTTTTCCGATTCGGTAAAATACCGAATCGGTAAAATTACCGATTCTGTAATTTAACATGTAGGTAGCACTGTAATCAGTGCTATAAGGGTTTAAGAATTCGTTATTTACCACCAACCAGAAGTTGTCAGCAACATGTGCACCCATGCACAATTGAGGGGTGCAACAGGGTGTCAAAATGACACCCTGTCCCCCTTGCAAATTCGGTAATTTTACTGAATCGGTATTTACCGATTCGGTAATCGGCATTGATTCCTATGGGCCTCAAGGCCCATAGGAATCAATGGCAATTACCGAATCGGTAAATACAGATCCGGTAATTACCAAATCTTACCGATTCGGTAATTGAGAAATAGAAACTACCTACATCCCATTTACATACTCTTAAATACCGAATCGGTATGATTCGGTATTTAAGAGTAGGTAAATCGAGATTACCTACATCGGGCCCTTGGTATGCTAGAGAAGCAGGATGGAACTGTAGCATGCTCCTTGAGCAGCTTCACATTAATTACGACAGAGGAGGTCATAAAAGGCTTGACTACGGCCAAGTCTGGGTCCCCACTGGATATTTGCCCTCCTAGGATAATGACACTCCTACCAACTAGCTGTGTCCAATCGACCACAGACATCTTTAATCGGCCAATACTCACTGGTTCTATTCCATCAACATGAAAGGAGGCTTTTGTTCGCCCTATTTTGAAAAAGCCTGCGGCGGACCCCTCTATACTGGGAAATTATAGACCTATTTCCCTCTAACCACTCTTGAGTAAAATCTTGGAAGGGATTATTAACCGACAACTCAGTACTTACCTTGAAGAAAACCAACTCCTGGATCCCTCGCAATCAGGATTCAGGCCAGGGTTTAGTACTGAGACCGCGATTCTGGAAGTAACAGACTCCCTTAGACTAACCATCGACGCAGGGGGCTCAGCAATTCTAATCTTACTCGATCTCTCTGCAGCCTTCGATACCATCTCGAACTCTAGGCTGGCGGAGAGATTCGTGGCCTCAGGAATAAATGGGGTGGCACTCAAATGACTGATCGACTTCCTGTCAGAGCGATTCCATACAGTGATGCTGGGGCCTTATACATAAAAAAAAGGCACTTGGGCAGAGGCGTCCCGCAGGGCTTCTGCTTGAGCCCTACACTTTTTAACATTTATATGGCCCCACTAGCCAGGATTGTGGAGCAATTAGGCTTTGCTATCGTCTCTTATGCAGACGATACACAGCTGATCTTTAACATCGGATCAAACCCCACTCTCGATAAAGCTCGTTTTGCCGAAGGCATGATTACCATTGCGAACTGAATGACAGCAAATTGTCTTCAGTTGAATCCGGGCAAGACTGAGCTGATGTTGTTGGGGAAAGCAACAGATGCCTGGTCAGAGGATTGGTGGCCACAGGAGCTAGGCTCATCTCCATCCCCTAGGGGGGATGGAGATGAGCTGGTTAAAGCTGGATCAAGCCCTAAACATGAAAGCCCAAGTCTCCTCAATGACAAGCTCATGCTATTATGCCCTCCGACTGGTGAGGAAAATATTTCCCTACATTCCCGTCCCCTATCGGAGAACCCTAGTACATGCAATGGTCACCTCTCGCTTGGGCTACGGTAACGCCCTATTGGCGGAGTCGGAGAGACTTTCCTGGCCAAGCTGCAGGTGGTGCAGAATACCGCCGCTAGAATGATCCTTTACCAACCGGCAGGTTCACCCTCAGCTTCGCTTCTGAAGAAGCTGCATTGGCTGACAGTAAAAAAAAGGTCATGCTTTAAGATCTGTTGTTTAACATATAAGGCAGTTAACGATACTGGCCCGGTGTACCTACGGAATAAATTAAGTAAATATATTCCAAGCAGGAACCTTAGATCTAGGGCACAAGACTTGCTCCAGATCCCCCGTATTCGGCTGGTCCGGACGGGAGGTAAAGCATTCTTGTTCTTGGCACCTAAGTACTGGAACCAACTCCCGCTGGACTAACGGAAAACGACCAGCTACAATGTTTTAATCTTGGCCAGTCTACTTGCTCTCCTATCTACCTCAAGGCTATATGTCTATCTGGAAAGCGCTGGGATGCCCCAGGGTGATGCGAGCGCTCTACAAACCGTTAACAAAGAACATTGAAAAACAAAGTGGAGCAGACCAATATATTCCCCAGATGTGGAGATATGGTTTATAGCACTATTTGAATATATGAGCAGACACATGTCCATGAGGCAGATGGAGCTGCATAATACTGGGAGACTTCTACCAACATGGCCAGTACATTACGTTCAATAAGGCACATGAAAGCTTCGGGGTTGGGCCAGCCCAATTTTTGCAATATGCATTGGTAGCAAGGCATGTTTGGATAGGCTTCCCAGAGACTTCTGTGATAAAAGATCTACTTGTAGTTCAGATTTTACATTAATGTGCTTGGATTCTCTTGCCTCTGACATACTTGGCCTTGTTTCAATGCCTGGCACTAAGAAGTGAGGATGCCAATTCAGATCGCTCAACATTTGAGATCTCCATTGCGGTATTTTTTTTAAGGTTCCTTTTTATTCTGCTCTTCATAATCCCTGGCAGTAGTTAGTACTGTTACATATAGTTTTGTTACTGTCACATGTACGTGACTTCAACAGCAGATCTGAAGAAAATGTATTAAAATGTGGGAAATTAGAGAAGGCATTAGCATTAGATGATCAGTTTCTTGGCCAGGCAAAGCCCTGTCTCACTGAGCTGCGAAATTCCTTTACTTTTGTTTATTCATGCTTAAAGAGCATGTTGTAGACTTGAAGCTTCGAGAGATATTGTTCTTCCATATGGTTCCTTCATTTGTTTCTAGGTTAAGTACTGCCAATGTGTATTATTTGATTGAAACTCCTAGGGCCTCATTTATGAGGCCGTGCGTCACTTTTACGCCGCCGGTGCATCACTTTTTGTGACGCACCAGCAGCGTAAATAATGTGCCTTGTTGGACCATATTTACAAAGTGACGCATCTAGGTAGATGCGTCACTTTGTAAACCCCTGCGCCACATTATACCTGCGCCAGGTATAATGTATGCAAAGGGGGAGTATTGACGCAAGGAAGGGTCGTAGAAGTGACGCAGTGAAATCTATGAGATTTCACGGCGTCACTTTTAGGACGCCGTTGCGTCAAATTTTGCGCCTGCCTCACAGCAGGCGTAAGACTGACGCAGGCCCTTTCTCATGGGGCTTGCCCCATGTGAAAGGGCGCATTGCTGGAGTTGCGTCACTTTTGTGACACACTCCAGCAATGCGTCACTTTTGCGCTTACAGATACATCAGAAATACTGACGTTTCTGTAACTCCTTGCGCCATGATGTGTCATACATTAAATATGACGCATCATTGGTGTCGCAAGGAGTGCGCAGTGAAAAGTGACGCATCGCTGTTTTCACGCAGCGATGCGTCACTTTTCATAAATGAGGCCCCTAGTTTGTAATATCGGTTACAAAACTATAAATAATGAAATATCACAGGGATTGAAAGGCATTTAAACCTTGTGGTGTGAATTTGTTAACATTTTTAAACCAATATATAATAATTTGTCTTCAAGAAACTTGCCTCACATGTTTTTATTATATAAATGGGATACAAAAGGAGATGATGGACGGAGCGCTTGAACAAATCAAACACTCACCCCCAGTCAACTGATCTGGGTTTAATACATCACCATTCTTTAGTTCACTCAGCCACCCCAGTTCAGACATGGCTATATGCAAATCAGTCTCACCCTGTGCCTTGTGGGAACAGTCCAGCCCGAACTGCCGAGCCATGTCTTCCCTGGACCGGAAACAAGCATCCTGGGACCGGTTTCGGATTCATAATCCTCATCAGCCAGGCTTTCTTGAATCCAGTGGCCAAGTGAACAAGGGACTCACGTCTGAGCATACCCTGCCACACTTAGGGCGAACAAAGCGATACAAAAGGGGATGATGGACGGAGCGCTTGAACAAATCAAACACTCACCCCCAGTCAACTGATCTGGGTTTAATCCATCACCATTCTTTAGTTCACTCAGCCACCCCTGTTCCGACATGGCTATATGCAAATCAGTCTGACCCTGTGCCTTGTGGGAACAGTCCAGCCCGAAATGCCAAGCCATGTCTTCCCTGGACCGGAAACAAGCATCCTGGGACCGGTTTCGGATTCATAATCCTCATCAGCCAGGCTATCTTGAATCCAGTGGCCAAGTGAACAAGGGACTCACGTATGCCACACTTAGGGCGAACAAAGCGATACAAAAGGGGATGATGGAGGGAGCGCTTGAACAAATCAAACACTCACCCCCAGTCAACTGATCTGGATTTAATCCATCACCATTCTTTAGTTCACTCAGCCACCCCAGTTCAGACATGGCTACATGCAAATCAGTCTGACCCTGTGCCTTGTGGGAACAGTCCAGCCCGAACTGCCAAGCCATGTCTTCCCTGGACCGGAAACAAGCATCCTGGGACCGGTTTCGGATTCATAATCCTCATCAGCCAGGCTTTCTTGAATCCAGTGGCCAAGTGAACAAGGGACTCACGTCCGAGCATACCCTGCCACACTTAGGGCGAACAAAGCGATACAAAAGGGGATGATGGACGGAGCGCTTGAACAAATCAAACACTCACCCCCAGTCAACTGATCTGGGTTTAATCCATCACCATTCTTTAGTTCACTCAGCCACCCCAGTTCAGACATGGCTATATGCAAATCAGTCTGACCCTGTGCCTTGTGGGAACAATCCGGCCGGAACTGCCAAGCCATGTCTTCCCTGGAACGGAAACAAGCATCCTGGGAAGGGTTTCGGATTCATAATCCTCATCAGCCAGGCTATCTTGAATCCAGTGGCCAAGTGAACAAGGGACTCACATCTGAGCATACCCTGCCACACTTAGGGCGAACAAAGCGATACAAAAGGGGATGATGGACGGAGCGCTTGAACAAATCAAACACTCACCCCCAGTCAACTGATCTGGGTTTAATCCATCACCATTCTTTAGTTCACTCAGCCACCCCAGTTCAGACATGGCTATATGCAAATCAGTCTGACCCTGTGCCTTGTGGGAACAGTCCGGCCCGAACTGCCAAGCCATGTCTTCCCTGGACCAAAAACAAGCATCCTGGGACCGGTTTCGGATTCATAATCCTCATCAGCCAGGCTATCTTGAATCCAGTGGCCAAGTGAACAAGGGACTCACGTCTGAGCATACCCTGCCACACTTAGGGCGAACAAAGCGATACAAAAGGGGATGATGGACGGAGAGCTTGAACAAATCAAACACTCACCCCCAGTCAACTGATCTGGGTTTGATCCATCACCATTCTTTAGTTCACTCAGCCACCCCAGTTCAGACATGGCTATATGCAAATCAGTCTGACCCTGTGCCTTGTGGGAACAGTCCAGCCCGAACTGCCAAGCCATGTCTTCCCTGGACTGGAAACAAGCATCCTGGGACCGGTTTCGGATTCATAATCCTCATCAGCCAGGCTATCTTGAATCCAGTGGCCAAGTGAACAAGGGACTCACGTCTGAGCATACCCTGCCACACTTAGGGCGAACAAAGCGATACAAAAGGGGATGATGGACGGAGCGCTTGAACAAATCAAACACTCACCCCCAGTCAACTGATCTGGGTTTAATCCATCACCATTCTTTAGTTCACTCAGCCACCCCAGTTCAGACATGGCTATATGCAAATCAGTCTGACCCTGTGCCTTGTGGGAACAGTCCAGCCCGAACTGCCAAGCCATGTCTTCCCTGGACCGGAAACAAGCATCCTGGGACCGGTTTCGGATTCATAATCCTCATCAGCCAGGCTATCTTGAATCCAGTGGCCAAGTGAACAAGGGACTCACGTCTGAGCATACCCTGCCACACTTAAGGCGAACAAAGCGATACAAAAGGGGATGATGGACGGAGCGCTTGAACAAATCAAACACTCACCCCCAGTCAACTGATCTGGGTTTAATCCATCACCATTCTTTAGTTCACTCAGCCACCCCTGTTAAGACATGGCTATATGCAAATCAGTCTGACCCTGTGCCTTGTGGGAACAGTCCAGCCCGAACTGCCAAGCCATGTCTTCCCTGGACCGGAAACAAGCATCCTGGGACCGGTTTCAGATTCATAATCCTCATCAGCCAGGCTATCTTGAATCCAGTGGCCAAGTGAACAAGGGACTCACGTCTGCCACACTTAGGGCGAACAAAGCGATACAAAAGGGGATGATGGACGGAGCGCTTGAACAAATCAAACACTCACCCCCAGTCAACTGATCTGGGTTTAATTCATCACCATTCTTTAGTTCACTCCGCCACCCCAGTTCAGACATGGCTATATGCAAATCAGTCTGACCCTGTGCCTTGTGGGAACAGTCCAGCCCGAACCACCAAGCCATGTCTTCCCTGGAACGGAAACAAGCATCCTGGGACTGGTTTCGGATTCATAATCCTCATCAGCCAGGCTATCTTGAATCCAGTGACCAAGTGAACAAGGGACTCACATCTGAGCATACCCTGCCACACTTAGGGCGAACAAAGCGATACAAAAGGGTATGATGGACGGAGCGCTTGAACAAATGAAACACTCACCCCCAGTCAACTGATCTGGGTTTAATCCATCACCATTCTTTAGTTCACTCAGCCACCCCAGTTCAGACATGGCTATATGCAAATCAGTCTGACCCTGTGCCTTGTGGGAACAGTCCAGCCCGAACTGCCAAGCCATGTCTTCCCTGGACTGGAAACAAGCATCCTGGGACCGGTTTCAGATTCATAATCCTCATCAGCCAGGCTATCTTGAATCCAGTGGCCAAGTGAACAAGGGACTCACGTCTGAGCATACCCTGCAACACTTAGGGCGAACAAAGCGATACAAAAGGGGATGATGGACGGAGCGCTTGAACAAATCAAACACTCACCCCCAGTCAACTGATCTGGGTTTAATCCATCACCATTCTTTAGTTCACTCAGCCACCCCAGTTCAGACATGGCTACATGCAAATCAGTCTGACCCTGTGCCTTGTGGGAACAGTCCAGCCCGAACTGCCAAGCCATGTCTTCCCTGGACCGGAAACAAGCATCCTGGGACCGGTTTCGGATTCATAATCCTCATCAGCCAGGCTTTCTTGAATCCAGTGGCCAAGTGAACAAGGGACTCACGTCTGAGCATACCCTGCCACACTTAGGGCGAACAAAGCGATACAAAAGGGGATGATGGACGGAGCGCTTGAACAAATCAAACACTCACCCCCAGTCAACTGATCTGGGTTTAATCCATCACCATTCTTTAGTTCACTCAGCCACCCCAGTTCAGACATGGCTATATGCAAATCAGTCTGACCCTGTGCCTTGTGGGAACAATCCGGCCGGAACTGCCAAGCCATGTCTTCCCTGGAACGGAAACAAGCATCCTGGGAAGGGTTTCGGATTCATAATCCTCATCAGCCAGGCTATCTTGAATCCAGTGGCCAAGTGAACAAGCGACTCACATCTGAGCATACCCTGCCACACTTAGGGCGAACAAAGCGATACAAAAGGGGATGATGGACGGAGCGCTTGAACAAATCAAACACTCACCCCCAGTCAACTGATCTGGGTTTAATCCATCACCATTCTTTAGTTCACTCAGCCACCCCAGTTCAGACATGGCTATATGCAAATCAGTCTGACCCTGTGCCTTGTGGGAACAGTCCGGCCCGAACTGCCAAGCCATGTCTTCCCTGGACCAAAAACAAGCATCCTGGGACCGGTTTCGGATTCATAATCCTCATCAGCCAGGCTATCTTGAATCCAGTGGCCAAGTGAACAAGGGACTCACGTCTGAGCATACCCTGCCACACTTAGGGCGAACAAAGCGATACAAAAGGGGATGATGGACGGAGAGCTTGAACAAATCAAACACTCACCCCCAGTCAACTGATCTGGGTTTGATCCATCACCATTCTTTAGTTCACTCAGCCACCCCAGTTCAGACATGGCTATATGCAAATCAGTCTGACCCTGTGCCTTGTGGGAACAGTCCAGCCCGAACTGCCAAGCCATGTCTTCCCTGGACTGGAAACAAGCATCCTGGGACCGGTTTCGGATTCATAATCCTCATCAGCCAGGCTATCTTGAATCCAGTGGCCAAGTGAACAAGGGACTCACGTCTGAGCATACCCTGCCACACTTAGGGCGAACAAAGCGATACAAAAGGGGATGATGGACGGAGCGCTTGAACAAATCAAACACTCACCCCCAGTCAACTGATCTGGGTTTAATCCATCACCATTCTTTAGTTCACTCAGCCACCCCAGTTCAGACATGGCTATATGCAAATCAGTCTGACCCTGTGCCTTGTGGGAACAGTCCAGCCCGAACTGCCAAGCCATGTCTTCCCTGGACCGGAAACAAGCATCCTGGGACCGGTTTCGGATTCATAATCCTCATCAGCCAGGCTATCTTGAATCCAGTGGCCAAGTGAACAAGGGACTCACGTCTGAGCATACCCTGCCACACTTAAGGCGAACAAAGCGATACAAAAGGGGATGATGGACGGAGCGCTTGAACAAATCAAACACTCACCCCCAGTCAACTGATCTGGGTTTAATCCATCACCATTCTTTAGTTCACTCAGCCACCCCTGTTCAGACATGGCTATATGCAAATCAGTCTGACCCTGTGCCTTGTGGGAACAGTCCAGCCCGAACTGCCAAGCCATGTCTTCCCTGGACCGGAAACAAGCATCCTGGGACCGGTTTCAGATTCATAATCCTCATCAGCCAGGCTATCTTGAATCCAGTGGCCAAGTGAACAAGGGACTCACGTCTGCCACACTTAGGGCGAACAAAGCGATACAAAAGGGGATGATGGACGGAGCGCTTGAACAAATCAAACACTCACCCCCAGTCAACTGATCTGGGTTTAATTCATCACCATTCTTTAGTTCACTCCGCCACCCCAGTTCAGACATGGCTATATGCAAATCAGTCTGACCCTGTGCCTTGTGGGAACAGTCCAGCCCGAACCACCAAGCCATGTCTTCCCTGGAACGGAAACAAGCATCCTGGGACTGGTTTCGGATTCATAATCCTCATCAGCCAGGCTATCTTGAATCCAGTGACCAAGTGAACAAGGGACTCACATCTGAGCATACCCTGCCACACTTAGGGCGAACAAAGCGATACAAAAGGGTATGATGGACGGAGCGCTTGAACAAATGAAACACTCACCCCCAGTCAACTGATCTGGGTTTAATCCATCACCATTCTTTAGTTCACTCAGCCACCCCAGTTCAGACATGGCTATATGCAAATCAGTCTGACCCTGTGCCTTGTGGGAACAGTCCAGCCCGAACTGCCAAGCCATGTCTTCCCTGAACTGGAAACAAGCATCCTGGGACCGGTTTCAGATTCATAATCCTCATCAGCCAGGCTATCTTGAATCCAGTGGCCAAGTGAACAAGGGACTCACGTCTGAGCATACCCTGCAACACTTAGGGCGAACAAAGCGATACAAAAGGGGATGATGGACGGAGCGCTTGAACAAATCAAACACTCACCCCCAGTCAACTGATCTGGGTTTAATCCATCACCATTCTTTAGTTCACTCAGCCACCCCAGTTCAGACATGGCTATATGCAAATCAGTCTGACCCTGTGCCTTGTGGGAACAGTCCAGCCCGAACTGCCAAGCCATGTCTTCCCTGGACAGGAAACAAGCATCCTGGGACCGGTTTTGGATTCATATTCCTCATCAGCCAGGCTACCTTGAATCCAGTGGCCAAGTGAACAAGGGACTCACGTCTGAGCATACCCTGCCACACTTAGGGCGAACATAGCGATACAAAATGGGATGATGGACGGAGCGCTTGAACAAATCAAACACTCACCCCCAGTCAACTGATCTGGGTTTAATCCATCACCATTCTTTAGTTCACTCAGCCACCCCTGTTCAGACATGGCTATATGCAAATCAGTCTGACCCTGTGCCTTGTGGGAACAGTCCAGCCCGAAGTGCCAAGCCATGTCTTCCCTGGACCGGAAACAAGCATCCTGGGACCGGTTTCGGATTCATAATCCTCATCAGCCAGGCTATCCTGAATCCAGTGGCCAAGTGAACAAGGGACTCACGTCTGAGCATACCCTGCCACACTTAGGGCGCACAAAGCGATACAAAAGGGGATGATGGACGGAGCGCTTGAACAAATCAAACACTCACCCCCAGTCAACTGATCTGGGTTTAATCCATCACCATTCTTTAGTTCACCCAGCCACCCCAGTTCAGACATGGCTATATGCAAATCAGTCTGACCCTGTGCCTTGTGGGAACAGTCCAGCCCGAACTGCCAAACCTTGTCTTCCCTGGACCGGAAACAAGCATCCTGGGACCGGTTTCGGATTCATAATCCTCATCAGCCAGGCTATCTTGAATCCAGTGGCCAAGTGAACAAGGGACTCACGTCTGAGCATACCCTGCCACACTTAGGGCGAACAAAGCGATACAAAAGGGGATGATGGATGGAGCGCTTGAACAAATCAAACACTCACCCCCAGTCAACTGATCTGGGTTTAATCCATCACCATTCTTTAGTTCACTCAGCCACCCCAGTTCAGACATGGCTATATGCAAATCAGTCTGACCCTGTGCCTTGTGGGAACAATCCGGCCGGAACTGCCAAGCCATGTCTTCCCTGGAACGGAAACAAGCATCCTGGGAAGGGTTTCGGATTCATAATCCTCATCAGCCAGGCTATCTTGAATCCAGTGGCCAAGTGAACAAGGGACTCACGTCTGAGCATACCCTGCCACACTTAGGGCGAACAAAGCGATACAAAAGGGGATGATGGACGGAGCGCTTGAACAAATCAAACACTAACCCCCAGTCAACTGATCTGGGTTTAATCCATCACCATTCTTTAGTTCACTCAGCCACCCCAGTTTAGACTCCCGTTGGCATTAAAAACAGAAACTAATCTTCTGGCCTTCCGAAAAAAGTTGAAGACTTTTTTGTTTTAACTTTTTTCATCCTTTGTGATTCCTTTTAGTGTTACCTGATTTCTCTCTCCAGTCTGTCCCTGGCGCCGGGAAACCCATTGCGGGTAGCTGTGCGCAATATAAATTCAATAAAATAAAAAATAAAAATAAAAAAATAAAATAGACATGGCTATATGCAAATCAGTCTGACCCTGTGCCTTGTGGGAACAGTCCGGCCCGAACTGCCAAGCCATGTCTTCCCTGGACCGGAAACAAGCATCCTGGGACCGGTTTCGGATTCATAATCCTCATCAGCCAGGCTATCTTGAATCCAGTGGCCAAGTGAACAAGGGACTCACGTCTGAGCATACCCTGCCACACTTAGGGCGAACAAAGCGATACAAAAGGGGATGATGGACGGAGAGCTTGAACAAATCAAACACTCACCCCCAGTCAACTGATCTGGGTTTGATCCATCACCATTCTTTAGTTCACTCAGCCACCCCAGTTCAGACATGGCTATATGCAAATCAGTCTGACCCTGTGCCTTGTGGGAACAGTCCAGCCCGAACTGCCAAGCCATGTCTTCCCTGGACTGGAAACAAGCATCCTGGGACCGGTTTCGGATTCATAATCCTCATCAGCCAGGCTATCTTGAATCCAGTGGCCAAGTGAACAAGGGACTCACGTCTGAGCATACCCTGCCACACTTAGGGCGAACAAAGCGATACAAAAGGGGATGATGGAGGGAGCGCTTGAACAAATCAAACACTCACCCCCAGTCAACTGATCTGGATTTAATCCATCACCATTCTTTAGTTCACTCAGCCACCCCAGTTCAGACATGGCTACATGCAAATCAGTCTGACCCTGTGCCTTGTGGGAACAGTCCAGCCCGAACTGCCAAGCCATGTCTTCCCTGGACCGGAAACAAGCATCCTGGGACCGGTTTCGGATTCATAATCCTCATCAGCCAGGCTTTCTTGAATCCAGTGGCCAAGTGAACAAGGGACTCACGTCTGAGCATACCCTGCCACACTTAGGGCGAACAAAGCGATACAAAAGGGGATGATGGACGGAGCGCTTGAACAAATCAAACACTCACCCCCAGTCAACTGATCTGGGTTTAATCCATCACCATTCTTTAGTTCACTCAGCCACCCCGATTCAGACATGGCTATATGCAAATCAGTCTGACCCTGTGCCTTGTGGGAACAATCCGGCCGGAACTGCCAAGCCATGTCTTCCCTGGAACGGAAACAAGCATCCTGGGAAGGGTTTCGGATTCATAATCCTCATCAGCCAGGCTATCTTGAATCCAGTGGCCAAGTGAACAAGGGACTCACATCTGAGCATACCCTGCCACACTTAGGGCGAACAAAGCGATACAAAAGGGGATGATGGACGGAGCGCTTGAACAAATCAAACACTCACCCCCAGTCAACTGATCTGGGTTTAATCCATCACCATTCTTTAGTTCACTCAGCCACCCCAGTTCAGACATGGTTATATGCAAATCAGTCTGACCCTGTGCCTTGTGGGAACAGTCCGGCCCGAACTGCCAAGCCATGTCTTCCCTGGACCAAAAACAAGCATCCTGGGACCGGTTTCGGATTCATAATCCTCATCAGCCAGGCTATCTTGAATCCAGTGGCCAAGTGAACAAGGGACTCACGTCTGAGCATACCCTGCCACACTTAGGGCGAACAAAGCGATACAAAAGGGGATGATGGACGGAGAGCTTGAACAAATCAAACACTCACCCCCAGTCAACTGATCTGGGTTTGATCCATCACCATTCTTTAGTTCACTCAGCCACCCCAGTTCAGACATGGCTATATGCAAATCAGTCTGACCCTGTGCCTTGTGGGAACAGTCCAGCCCGAACTGCCAAGCCATGTCTTCCCTGGACTGGAAACAAGCATCCTGGGACCGGTTTCAGATTCATAATCCTCATCAGCCAGGCTATCTTGAATCCAGTGGCCAAGTGAACAAGGGACTCACGTCTGAGCATACCCTGCCACACTTAGGGCGAACAAAGCGATACAAAAGGGGATGATGGACGGAGCGCTTGAACAAATCAAACACTCACCCCCAGTCAACTGATCTGGGTTTAATCCATCACCATTCTTTAGTTCACTCAGCCACCCCAGTTCAGACATGGCTATATGCAAATCAGTCTGACCCTGTGCCTTGTGGGAACAGTCCAGCCCGAACTGCCAAGCCATGTCTTCCCTGGACCGGAAACAAGCATCCTGGGACCGGTTTCGGATTCATAATCCTCATCAGCCAGGCTATCTTGAATCCAGTGGCCAAGTGAACAAGGGACTCACGTCTGAGCATACCCTGCCACACTTAAGGCGAACAAAGCGATACAAAAGGGGATGATGGACGGAGCGCTTGAACAAATCAAACACTCACCCCCAGTCAACTGATCTGGGTTTAATCCATCACCATTCTTTAGTTCACTCAGCCACCCCTGTTCAGACATGGCTATATGCAAATCAGTCTGACCCTGTGCCTTGTGGGAACAGTCCAGCCCGAACTGCCAAGCCATGTCTTCCCTGGACCGGAAACAAGCATCCTGGGACCGGTTTCAGATTCATAATCCTCATCAGCCAGGCTATCTTGAATCCAGTGGCCAAGTGAACAAGGGACTCACGTCTGCCACACTTAGGGCGAACAAAGCGATACAAAAGGGGATGATGGACGGAGCGCTTGAACAAATCAAACACTCACCCCCAGTCAACTGATCTGGGTTTAATTCATCACCATTCTTTAGTTCACTCCGCCACCCCAGTTCAGACATGGCTATATGCAAATCAGTCTGACCCTGTGCCTTGTGGGAACAGTCCAGCCCGAACCACCAAGCCATGTCTTCCCTGGAACGGAAACAAGCATCCTGGGACTGGTTTCGGATTCATAATCCTCATCAGCCAGGCTATCTTGAATCCAGTGACCAAGTGAACAAGGGACTCACATCTGAGCATACCCTGCCACACTTAGGGCGAACAAAGCGATACAAAAGGGGATGATGGACGGAGCGCTTGAACAAATGAAACACTCACCCCCAGTCAACTGATCTGGGTTTAATCCATCACCATTCTTTAGTTCACTCAGCCACCCCAGTTCAGACATGGCTATATGCAAATCAGTCTGACCCTGTGCCTTGTGGGAACAGTCCAGCCCGAACTGCCAAGCCATGTCTTCCCTGGACTGGAAACAAGCATCCTGGGACCGGTTTCAGATTCATAATCCTCATCAGCCAGGCTATCTTGAATCCAGTGGCCAAGTGAACAAGGGACTCACGTCTGAGCATACCCTGCAACACTTAGGGCGAACAAAGCGATACAAAAGGGGATGATGGACGGAGCGCTTGAACAAATCAAACACTCACCCCCAGTCAACTGATCTGGGTTTAATCCATCACCATTCTTTAGTTCACTCAGCCACCCCAGTTCAGACATGGCTATATGCAAATCAGTCTGACCCTGTGCCTTGTGGGAACAGTCCAGCCCGAACTGCCAAGCCATGTCTTCCCTGGACAGGAAACAAGCATCCTGGGACCGGTTTTGGATTCATATTCCTCATCAGCCAGGCTACCTTGAATCCAGTGGCCAAGTGAACAAGGGACTCACGTCTGAGCATACCCTGCCACACTTAGGGCGAACAAAGCGATACAAAATGGGATGATGGACGGAGCGCTTGAACAAATCAAACACTCACCCCCAGTCAACTGATCTGGGTTTAATCCATCACCATTCTTTAGTTCACTCAGCCACCCCTGTTCAGACATGGCTATATGCAAATCAGTCTGACCCTGTGCCTTGTGGGAACAGTCCAGCCCGAACTGCCAAGCCATGTCTTCCCTGGACCGGAAACAAGCCTCCTGGGACCGGTTTCAGATTCATAATCCTCATCAGCCAGGCTATCTTGAATCCAGTGGCCAAGTGAACAAGGGACTCACGTCTGCCACACTTAGGGCGAACAAAGCGATACAAAAGGGGATGATGGACGGAGTGCTTGAACAAATCAAACACTCACCCCCAGTCAACTGATCTGGGTTTAATTCATCACCATTCTTTAGTTCACTCCGCCACCCCAGTTCAGACATGGCTATATGCAAATCAGTCTGACCCTGTGCCTTGTGGGAACAGTCCAGCCCGAACCACCAAGCCATGTCTTCCCTGGAACGGAAACAAGCATCCTGGGACTGGTTTCGGATTCATAATCCTCATCAGCCAGGCTATCTTGAATCCAGTGACCAAGTGAACAAGGGACTCACATCTGAGCATACCCTGCCACACTTAGGGCGAACAAAGCGATACAAAAGGGGATGATGGACGGAGCGCTTGAACAAATGAAACACTCACCCCCAGTCAACTGATCTGGGTTTAATCCATCACCATTCTTTAGTTCACTCAGCCACCCCAGTTCAGACATGGCTATATGCAAATCAGTCTGACCCTGTGCCTTGTGGGAACAGTCCAGCCCGAACTGCCAAGCCATGTCTTCCCTGGACTGGAAACAAGCATCCTGGGACCGGTTTCAGATTCATAATCCTCATCAGCCAGGCTATCTTGAATCCAGTGGCCAAGTGAACAAGGGACTCACGTCTGAGCATACCCTGCAACACTTAGGGCGAACAAAGCGATACAAAAGGGGATGATGGACGGAGCGCTTGAACAAATCAAACACTCACCCCCAGTCAACTGATCTGGGTTTAATCCATCACCATTCTTTAGTTCACTCAGCCACCCCAGTTCAGACATGGCTATATGCAAATCAGTCTGACCCTGTGCCTTGTGGGAACAGTCCAGCCCGAACTGCCAAGCCATGTCTTCCCTGGACAGGAAACAAGCATCCTGGGACCGGTTTTGGATTCATATTCCTCATCAGCCAGGCTACCTTGAATCCAGTGGCCAAGTGAACAAGGGACTCACGTCTGAGCATACCCTGCCACACTTAGGGCGAACAAAGCGATACAAAATGGGATGATGGACGGAGCGCTTGAACAAATCAAACACTCACCCCCAGTCAACTGATCTGGGTTTAATCCATCACCATTCTTTAGTTCACCCAGCCACCCCAGTTCAGACATGGCTATATGCAAATCAGTCTGACCCTGTGCCTTGTGGGAACAGTCCAGCCCGAACTGCCAAACCTTGTCTTCCCTGGACCGGAAACAAGCATCCTGGGACCGGTTTCGGATTCATAATCCTCATCAGCCAGGCTATCTTGAATCCAGTGGCCAAGTGAACAAGGGACTCACGTCTGAGCATACCCTGCCACACTTAGGGCGAACAAAGCGATACAAAAGGGGATGATGGATGGAGCGCTTGAACAAATCAAACACTCACCCCAGTCAACTGATCTGGGTTTAATCCATCACCATTCTTTAGTTCACTCAGCCACCCCAGTTCAGACATGGCTATATGCAAATCAGTCTGACCCTGTGCCTTGTGGGAACAATCCGGCCGGAACTGCCAAGCCATGTCTTCCCTGGAACGGAAACAAGCATCCTGGGAAGGGTTTCGGATTCATAATCCTCATCAGCCAGGCTATCTTGAATCCAGTGGCCAAGTGAACAAGGGACTCACGTCTGAGCATACCCTGCCACACTTAGGGCGAACAAAGCGATACAAAAGGGGATGATGGACGGAGCGCTTGAACAAATCAAGCACTCACCCCCAGTCAACTGATCTGGGTTTAATCCATCACCATTCTTTAGTTCACTCAGCCACCACAGTTCAGACATGGCTATATGCAAATCAGTCTGACCCTGTGCCTTGTGGGAACAGTCCGGCCCGAACTGCCAAGCCATGTCTTCCCTGGACCGGAAACAAGCATCCTGGGACCGGTTTCGGATTCATAATCCTCATCAGCCAGGCTATCTTGAATCCAGTGGCCAAGTGAACAAGGGACTCACGTCTGAGCATACCCTGCCACACTTAGGGCGAACAAAGCGATACAAAAGGGGATGATGGACGGAGAGCTTGAACAAATCAAACACTCACCCCCAGTCAACTGATCTGGGTTTGATCCATCACCATTCTTTAGTTCACTCAGCCACCCCAGTTCAGACATGGCTATATGCAAATCAGTCTGACCCTGTGCCTTGTGGGAACAGTCCAGCCCGAACTGCCAAGCCATGTCTTCCCTGGACTGGAAACAAGCATCCTGGGACCGGTTTCGGATTCATAATCCTCATCAGCCAGGCTATCTTGAATCCAGTGGCCAAGTGAACAAGGGACTCACGTCTGAGCATACCCTGCCACACTTAGGGCGAACAAAGCGATACAAAAGGGGATGATGGAGGGAGCGCTTGAACAAATCAAACACTCACCCCCAGTCAACTGATATGGATTTAATCCATCACCATTCTTTAGTTCACTCAGCCACCCCAGTTCAGACATGGCTACATGCAAATCAGTCTGACCCTGTGCCTTGTGGGAACAGTCCAGCCCGAACTGCCAAGCCATGTCTTCCCTGGACCGGAAACAAGCATCCTGGGACCGGTTTCGGATTCATAATCCTCATCAGCCAGGCTATCTTGAATCCAGTGACCAAGTGAACAAGGGACTCACATCTGAGCATACCCTGCCACACTTAGGGCGAACAAAGCGATACAAAAGGGGATGATAGACGGAGCGCTTGAGCAAATGAAACACTCACCCCCAGTCAACTGATCTGGGTTTAATCCATCACCATTCTTTAGTTCACTCCGCCACCCGAGTTCAGACATGGCTATATGCAAATCAGTCTGACCCTGTGCCTTGTGGGAACAGTCCAGCCCGAACCACCAAGCCATGTCTTCCCTGGAACGGAAACAAGCATCCTGGGACTGGTTTCGGATTCATAATCCTCATCAGCCAGGCTATCTTGAATCCAGTGACCAAGTGAACAAGGGACTCACATCTGAGCATACCCTGCCACACTTAGGGCGAACAAAGCGATACAAAAGGGGATGATGGACGGAGCGCTTGAGCAAATGAAACACTCACCCCCAGTCAACTGATCTGGGTTTAATCCATCACCATTCTTTAGTTCACTCAGCCACCCCAGTTCAGACATGGCTATATGCAAATCAGTCTGACCCTGTGCCTTGTGGGAACAGTCCAGCCCGAACTGCCAAGCCATGTCTTCCCTGGACTGGAAACAAGCATCCTGGGACCGGTTTCAGATTCATAATCCTCATCAGCCAGGCTATCTTGAATCCAGTGGCCAAGTGAACAAGGGACTCACGTCTGAGCATACCCTGCAACACTTAGGGCGAACAAAGCGATACAAAAGGGGATGATGGACGGAGCGCTTGAACAAATCAAACACTCACCCCCAGTCAACTGATCTGGGTTTAATCCATCACCATTCTTTAGTTCACTCAGCCACCCCAGTTCAGACATGGCTATATGCAAATCAGTCTGACCCTGTGCCTTGTGGGAACAGTCCAGCCCGAACTGCCAAGCCATGTCTTCCCTGGACCGGAAACAAGCATCCTGGGACCGGTTTCGGATTCATAATCCTCATCAGCCAGGCTATCTTGAATCCAGTGGCCAAGTGAACAAGGGACTCACGTCTGAGCATACCCTGCCACACTTAGGGTGCACAAAGCGATACAAAAGGGGATGATGGACGGAGCGCTTCAACAAATCAAACACTCACCCCCAGTCAACTGATCTGGGTTTAATCCATCACCATTCTTTAGTTCACCCAGCCACCCCAGTTCAGACATGGCTATATGCAAATCAGTCTGACCCTGTGCCTTGTGGGAACAGTCCAGCCCGAACTGCCAAACCTTGTCTTCCCTGGACCGGAAACAAGCATCCTGGGACCGGTTTCGGATTCATAATCCTCATCAGCCAGGCTATCTTGAATCCAGTGGCCAAGTGAACAAGGGACTCACGTCTGAGCATACCCTGCCACACTTAGGGCGAACAAAGCGATACAAAAGGGGATGATGGATGGAGCGCTTGAACAAATCAAACACTCACCCCAGTCAACTGATCTGGGTTTAATCCATCACCATTCTTTAGTTCACTCAGCCACCCCAGTTCAGACATGGCTATATGCAAATCAGTCTGACCCTGTGCCTTGTGGGAACAATCCGGCCGGAACTGCCAAGCCATGTCTTCCCTGGAACGGAAACAAGCATCCTGGGAAGGGTTTCGGATTCATAATCCTCATCAGCCAGGCTATCTTGAATCCAGTGGCCAAGTGAACAAGGGACTCACGTCTGAGCATACCCTGCCACACTTAGGGCGAACAAAGCGATACAAAAGGGTATGATGGACGGAGCGCTTGAACAAATGAAACACTCACCCCCAGTCAACTGATCTGGGTTTAATCCATCACCATTCTTTAGTTCACTCAGCCACCCCAGTTCAGACATGGCTATATGCAAATCAGTCTGACCCTGTGCCTTGTGGGAACAGTCCGGCCCGAACTGCCAAGCCATGTCTTCCCTGGACCGGAAACAAGCATCCTGGGACCGGTTTCGGATTCATAATCCTCATCAGCCAGGCTATCTTGAATCCAGTGACCAAGTGAACAAGGGACTCACATCTGAGCATACCCTGCCACACTTAGGGCGAACAAAGCGATACAAAAGGGGATGATGGACGGAGCGCTTGAACAAATGAAACACTCACCCCCAGTCAACTGATCTGGGTTTAATCCATCACCATTCTTTAGTTCACTCAGCCACCCCAGTTCAGACATGGCTATATGCAAATCAGTCTGACCCTGTGCCTTGTGGGAACAGTCCAGCCCGAACTGCCAAGCCATGTCTTCCCTGGACTGGAAACAAGCATCCTGGGACCGGTTTCAGATTCATAATCCTCATCAGCCAGGCTATCTTGAATCCAGTGGCCAAGTGAACAAGGGACTCACGTCTGAGCATACCCTGCAACACTTAGGGC
Organism: Lissotriton helveticus; assembly: GCF_964261635.1. Lineage (NCBI taxonomy): Eukaryota > Metazoa > Chordata > Amphibia > Caudata > Salamandridae > Lissotriton > Lissotriton helveticus. The sequence continues at coordinate 292,960,703 of NC_136057.1, forward strand.
GAACAAAGCGATACAAAAGGGGATGATGGACGGAGCGCTTGAACAAATCAAACACTCACCCCCAGTCAACTGATCTGGGTTTAATCCATCACCATTCTTTAGTTCACTCAGCCACCCCAGTTCAGACATGGCTATATGCAAATCAGTCTGACCCTGTGCCTTGTGGGAACAGTCCAGCCCGAACTGCCAAGCCATGTCTTCCCTGGACAGGAAACAAGCATCCTGGGACCGGTTTTGGATTCATATTCCTCATCAGCCAGGCTACCTTGAATCCAGTGGCCAAGTGAACAAGGGACTCACGTCTGAGCATACCCTGCCACACTTAGGGCGAACAAAGCGATACAAAATGGGATGATGGACAGAGCGCTTGAACAAATCAAACAGTCACCCCCAGTCAACTGATCTGGGTTTAATCCATCACCATTCTTTAGTTCACTCAGCCACCCCTGTTCAGACATGGCTATATGCAAATCAGTCTGACCCTGTGCCTTGTGGGAACAGTCCAGCCCGAAGTGCCAAGCCATGTCTTCCCTGGACCGGAAACAAGCATCCTGGGACCGGTTTCGGATTCATAATCCTCATCAGCCAGGCTATCTTGAATCCAGTGGCCAAGTGAACAAGGGACTCACGTCTGAGCATACCCTGCCACACTTAGGGTGCACAAAGCGATACAAAAGGGGATGATGGACGGAGCGCTTCAACAAATCAAACACTCACCCCCAGTCAACTGATCTGGGTTTAATCCATCACCATTCTTTAGTTCACCCAGCCACCCCAGTTCAGACATGGCTATATGCAAATCAGTCTGACCCTGTGCCTTGTGGGAACAGTCCAGCCCGAACTGCCAAACCTTGTCTTCCCTGGACCGGAAACAAGCATCCTGGGACCGGTTTCGGATTCATAATCCTCATCAGCCAGGCTATCTTGAATCCAGTGGCCAAGTGAACAAGGGACTCACGTCTGAGCATACCCTGCCACACTTAGGGCGAACAAAGCGATACAAAAGGGGATGATGGATGGAGCGCTTGAACAAATCAAACACTCACCCCAGTCAACTGATCTGGGTTTAATCCATCACCATTCTTTAGTTCACTCAGCCACCCCAGTTCAGACATGGCTATATGCAAATCAGTCTGACCCTGTGCCTTGTGGGAACAATCCGGCCGGAACTGCCAAGCCATGTCTTCCCTGGAACGGAAACAAGCATCCTGGGAAGGGTTTCGGATTCATAATCCTCATCAGCCAGGCTATCTTGAATCCAGTGGCCAAGTGAACAAGGGACTCACGTCTGAGCATACCCTGCCACACTTAGGGCGAACAAAGCGATACAAAAGGAGATGATGGACGGAGCGCTTGAACAAATCAAACACTCACCCCCAGTCAACTGATCTGGGTTTAATCCATCACCATTCTTTAGTTCACTCAGCCACCCCAGTTCAGACATGGCTATATGCAAATCAGTCTGACCCTGTGCCTTGTGGGAACAGTCCGGCCCGAACTGCCAAGCCATGTCTTCCCTGGACCGGAAACAAGCATCCTGGGACCGGTTTCGGATTCATAATCCTCATCAGCCAGGCTATCTTGAATCCAGTGGCCAAGTGAACAAGGGACTCACGTCTGAGCATACCCTGCCACACTTAGGGCGAACAAAGCGATACAAAAGGGGATGATGGACGGAGAGCTTGAACAAATCAAACACTCACCCCCAGTCAACTGATCTGGGTTTGATCCATCACCATTCTTTAGTTCACTCAGCCACCCCAGTTCAGACATGGCTATATGCAAATCAGTCTGACCCTGTGCCTTGTGGGAACAGTCCAGCCCGAACTGCCAAGCCATGTCTTCCCTGGACTGGAAACAAGCATCCTGGGACCGGTTTCGGATTCATAATCCTCATCAGCCAGGCTATCTTGAATCCAGTGGCCAAGTGAACAAGGGACTCACGTCTGAGCATACCCTGCCACACTTAGGGCGAACAAAGCGATACAAAAGGGGATGATGGACGGAGCGCTTGAACAAATCAAACACTCACCCCCAGTCAACTGATCAGGGTTTAATCCATCACCATTCTTTAGTTCACTCAGCCACCCCAGTTCAGACATGGCTATATGCAAATCAGTCTGACCCTGTGCCTTGTGGGAACAGTCCAGCCCGAACTGCCAAGCCATGTCTCCATGCCACTGGATTCAAGCAAGCCGGGCTGAAGACGGCCGTAATGCCAGTGACCGGTCCTCGGAAGCTTGTTTCCGGTCCAGGGAAGGCATGGCTTGGCAGTTCGGGCTGGGCTGTCCCCATGAGGCACAGGGTCAGACTGATTTGCATATAGCCATGTCTGAACTGGGGTGGCAGAGTGGGCTAAAGAACGGTGATGGATTAAACCCAGATCTTTTGACTGGGTGTGAGTGTTTGATTGGTTCAGATGCTCCGTCCATCACCACCCCCTTTTGTACCGCTTTTGGCCGCCATAAGTGTGGCAGGGTATGCTCAGACGTGAGTCCCTTGCTCACTTTGCCACTGGATTCAAGGAAGCCGGGCTGAAGACGGCTGTAATGCCAGAAACCGGTCCTCGGAAGCTTGTTTCCGGTCCAGGGAAGGCATGGCTTGGCAGTTCGGACTGGGCTGTTCCCATGAGGCACAGGGTCAGACTGATTTGCATATAGCCATGTCTGAACTTGGGTGGCAGAGTGGGCTAAAGAACGGTGATGGATTAAACCCAGATCTTTTGACTGGGTGTGAGTGTTTGATTGGTTCAGATGCTCCGTCCATCACCACCCCCTTTTGTACCGCTTTTGGCCGCCATAAGTGTGGCAGGGTATGCTCAGACGTGAGTCCCTTGCTCACTTTGCCACTGGATTCAAGCAAGCCGGGCTGAAGACGGCTGTAATGCCAGAAACCGGTCCTCGGAAGCTTGTTTCCGGTCCAGGGAAGGCATGGCTTGGCAGTTCGGGTTGGGCTGTTCCCATGAGGCACAGGGTCAGACTGATTTGCATATAGCCATGTCTGAACTGGGGTGGCAGAGTGGGCTAAAGAACGGTGATGGATTAAACCCAGATCTTTTGACTGGGTGTGAGTGTTTGATTGGTTCAGATGCTCCGTCCATCACCACCCCCTTTTGTACCGCTTTTGGCCGCCATAAGTGTGGCAGGGTATGCTCAGACGTGAGTCCCTTGCTCACTTTGCCACTGGATTCAAGCAAGCCGGGCTGAAGACGGCTGTAATGCCAGAAACCGGTCCTCGGAAGCTTGTTTCCGGTCCAGGGAAGGCATGTCTTGGCAGTTCGGGCTGGGCTGTTCCCATGAGGCACAGGGTCATACTGATTTGCATATAGCCATGTCTGAACTGGGGTGGCAGAGTGGGCTAAAGAACGGTGATGGATTAAACCCAGATCTTTTGACTGGGTGTGAGTGTTTGATTGGTTCATATGCTCCGTCCATCACCACCCCCTTTTGTACCGCTTTTGGCCGCCATAAGTGTGGCAGGGTATGCTCAGACGTGAGTCCCTTGCTCACTTTGCCACTGGATTCAAGCAAGCTGGGCTGAAGACGGCTGTAATGCCAGAAACCGGTCCTCAGAAGCTTGTTTCCGGTCCAGGGAAGGCATGGCTTGGCAGTTCGGGCTGGGCTGGGCTGTTCCCATGAGGCACAGGTCAGACTTATTTGCATATAGCCATGTCTGAACTGGGGTGGCAGAGTGGGCTAAAGAACGGTGATGGATTAAACTCAGATCTTTTGACTGGGTCTAGAGTGTTTGATTGGTTCAGATGCTCCGTCCATCACCACCCCCTTTTGTACCGTTTATTATATAAATGGCCTCTTCATTACATTCGGCAGAGGAGCACTTCTGCTGGGATTCTCCTGGAACGTGATGCACTGTGGCTGAGATGTAGCCCTGCAGACGCTGTCCATTATCTTGCATAGGACGATAGCCTGCTCTACACCAGACCTGCTTCTTGACACAATAGAGTATGGGGTGTTAGGTTATCCCAATTGATTTTGTAGTGGGTACTCCCACTATGCTCTTGATAGTATAGGTAGTATTAGATACAAGTGTAAGTATAATCCTATAGTAATATTATAATGGTTGAATTGTTTATCTTTTTTACCATTCTTTCAATGTTTTGGTTCCTCTGCCTAAATATTTGCAGCACGCTCTTTCTATACAAGAATAAGATTATTTCAATAAATGTTTAAAAAGCCATATTTGTAACGTTTTTGTATTTACCTTGGGCATGCATAAGTGACAAGATAAGGGTAGATCTGTTTCCATGATTTCCTTGGGGAATAAAGAGTGGCCATGCTCGAGGTTGCTGATACCATCTGGTACCTTGGTAAGTTGAGGGTTTCAGATGGGGCACTGTGAGCTAGCTAGGAATTAGGCCAACATTTCCTGATGATATGTGTGAACCGAGTTCCCATATTCTGACATTTATGTTGTCCAGATACACAGTCCTACTTAATTTGTAAGAACCGTATAACACACCAAACCTTTTAACTTTCCAAATTTCAACATACATTCAAGCCACTGTGAATCCTAGGAACGGCCCTTCAGGTGTGCTGGCAACATTAGTTGGTAGCAGCATAAATTTGAAAAGTTCTGTAACTAAAACAAAAACTGATTGTCTGCTGATAATGGTTTTACAGGATTCTATACATAAACAAATTTTACCAGTAAAAGTATATTTGTGACCATCAACAGTCAAGAACAAAAATGGCATTCAAGTAGTGTTTTATGAATTGCAATTAATTCTTGACCGGAGTGTCTCAATGATAGTAATCATAACCAGCGATTTTAATAATTATTTTTTTATTTCAACATTCGCCTTTTCCCCTGGATGACAATTGCCCAGATTCAGTCTGGAACATCCCAGACCCAATTATGGGTAACTGGTGGGAAAATCCAACACTAAAAAGTTATTCAATGTGTGGATTCTTCTTTGATCTAGAATTCCGTGTTTTGGAAGATTTGCGCCAAATCAACCTGCAAGCCCTACTGTTTTTTCTGCAAAGTCACAAAGCATTAATGGCTTTACTCTTTTAGACTGCCGCTCTTTTTTGCTGTGGCAAGATTATCAAATTATTCCAAGAAAAGAAAGTGATCACAACTCACAACAGATAACCGTGACTTTTAAATTATCATACTTGGAGGTGCCATAATCAGTATCTAGATTGTACTATTAATTATTACAGCCTAAGATCAATCAAGTTGAATGCTTGTTTTAATCATAAACTAACATAATTAAGCAAACAAAGTTTTATACAATTTCCCAGCCATCTAGTAACTTGTTATATGATACATTTAATTTTATCTCCACTAATACAATCAGGGGATCATGGACATGTCCCAAAAATAAAGATTATTTGATAGTTTTAGCGAAAAAGAATCTTTGAAAATTTCTGAGAGACTGAGAACTAAATTGATTGACTTTGCAAAAAAAGGGAAAAGAAGAAGTATTAACTCAAAGTTCAGGGAATCCGTAGAAGGTCTCAGGTTTTGACTTGGACAAAATTGCATCACTCTATTAAAACCTGCATCATGAGACTTTTTCGGTCTTTGGTTGGCTACAGTAATGAGTTTTTAAAAACCGGCAGTTGATTTCCACATACTTTACGAGGAATGAAAAATGCAAAACCTTGAAAAGAAACCTTCATTTATATGCATACTACAACGAATGTACTTCTCTGTTTGACAAAGTCAATTGACAAAAAACTATGGGAGAAACTGTCCGATTATGGAATTAGTTCCATCATTCTACATTTTTTAATATCTCTGCACGACAAAACTTGGCTGCAGTTTAAGTTGACAAAAAACATCTTGTTGCCAAAAATATAAACAACTAACAGACTAAAACAGGATTGTATTTTATCTACGCTTCTTTCTTAATTGTATATTGTGGATTTATCAAAATCTTTTACATTTCCAGAGGCATTGACTACCAAATTAGGAAGTAAACCAATAATTTGGCATATGCCGATGATATTATCTTGCTTTCACTGACACAGTCGTGTCTCTTTTCACAGCTACGGAATCTAGAAAAGGTTTACATCAAAAATGATTTAAAAGTCAATCTCAGTAATACAAAAGTTATGATCTTTGCTAAAGCTCAGAATCGTGTCAAATTAAAAATTGACAATATTCTGGAAGAAGTACCGACATACAACGATTTGGTCCTTATGGTTAACAGTGAATTAAAATGGTCAAGTCATCTTTCCAATGTAAAAGCAAAGTCCTGCACAGTATCACTTTTAGTCATGAAATGTGTGTCTGTTAATCCCTTAAGGTAATGGAAACAAAACTAATACCCCCTTCATTGTACCAAGCAATAGTGCTACCTGAAAAATCCATTATCGAGCTGGGTAAAATTTATATAGGGGGTGTGGCTGAAGCAGCCAAGATGGCGGGTGCAAATTAAAATGCTCCCTCAATTTCCCTAAACATCCTCATCCATCTGGAACCCTGGGTCTGCTACACAATCCTCTCTAAGGTTGCTACGTGTCCCCCCTCACACATGATTGCTGGTGGTCCCCTTGTGGTCACATGCCTGAGTTTCTGTTGAGTTGAGAGGACGGGGCCTGCAGCTTACACAGAGGACTAGGATGGCGGATGAGCACAGTGCGGCCCAAAGGAGCGGGTGTAGGTGTGGCGACTGCTGGTGCGGGATGAGAAGAATCTGGTGCCCTGATCAGGCGTAAGACGAATCTGAACCAGACTGTACTGGGTGCGTCTCCCTCTCCACCTGGAGTCCCATCTGTGGTGCTAGAGAGGAGGCGGCCGCGCAGGCCGATGCCTGATCAGGGCACCAGGTGGCCTAGAAACGGCGTGGCCAGAAGCAGCACCTCTTCACGTCCCTGCGCTGCAAGCCCAATCCCTAGCCCTCTTCTAATGGGCTCCTGCCACAATCAGATAGCTAGATCTTAATCTAACTCCCACTTTATCCTCCTGGACTTCACAAATCCAGTCTGTCAGATCTCTGGCACTGGAAGCCCCTGCATTACTTCTGGCTGGGCCTGATCAATGTCATAAAAATGAATGTCCTCCCCAAGTTTTGTATCGTTTCCTGTCCTTCCTACTCCAATCCCTCAGGATGCCGTCACTTAATTGCCGCAAGACATTTGCTCCTTTATTTGGAACGGGAAGTGACCGAGAATCACCAACTTCTTATTGATGCAGCCTCAAGGGGTGGATTAGCCTGCTTGATTCTCCTTGAATACTATTGGGCGGCATCTTTGGTACCTTTCTCAGTGGGTAGTCCGTGAGAGTGAGAAGCATTGGTTCGATATGGGCCAGGTGGTGGCTTGCCGCCCTCTCCGGGATCTAGCCTAGCTACCCAAACATGCTTGGCCATGTAGAGCATATATAGCTACTCCCACCAAGACGGTGCTAGACAGCTTGGACAAACGAGCACTCAGGAGGGGGCTCACGACCTTCCGTTCCCCCAACGTACCGACTGCTCGCAACCTCAATTTCAAACCTGCTCCCCAATCTTTTCCTAGGTGGGTGGCCAGGGATTGTAGGACGCTCTTTGTGGGAATTCCATAAAATCCTTCGACCAATGTAAGGCCAATTTCCAACTCCCTGAAACAACAAGACTACACTACCAATTGCGTCATTAGGCGCTACAACCCTACAACTATCCGGTGGCTATCTAGCCCTATGTTCCCTTTGAAAAATTGGTGAGAGTGTACACTGGCTCTACAAGACTTATTTCCAATACATATCAGCAGTTGTGGCTGGCATTATTCGCGGGTGGGAGGGCTTGGCGGGTCACACAGGGAGGGTCACGAGGGGGAGAGGATTAATATAATAATTTAAAAGAAACATACCTGTCCACTGGCCGGGTCCCCCATTTTCTCAGGCCTTCTCCTGCTCTCCTGCCTTCATCAGGAACACGAAGCAGGTAGCCTCCCTCCCCTCCTCTATGCCAATCACAACACTGCAATGGCAGCATTATGAGTGGTGGGGATGCCACCCAGCCAGGGGGTTACCAGGAGGTCATTTTCTCCATGCATTACAGCCTACATGGAGAAAGGGCAGAGTGCGCATGACTCGTTTGGGTGGCGTTACGGGGCCGTTCAAACAGTCATTGCACCCTCAGGAGTAGACACACCACTCCTCCTCTGCCCACCGGCCCAACTAAACATAAAATAGTAATAACGGGAAGTTCTTACCAATTTATGTTTCTGCTTCTCGCACTGCGAGAAAGTAGTGGGGCGACGCACCTCCGTCCTTGTGGAGAAGCTGCCCCTGAATATCAGACCCTCAAACTCTGCTCACCTTCTTACCCAGGCATATCAATCTTCCTGGCAGGCTATGACTACAGAAATCATCTTGCCCAAACAATGAGATTCTCTCTGGTGAGACATACCTAAAACGTACAGAAGTCTCTCTCACGAGAAACAGCCGATGAAGTTATGTTTCTATGGTTTTACACACCAGCCTGCCTTTCTACCATATACCCCTCCACGTCTTCGGATTCGTGGTAGGGGATTTCTGTCTCATATGTGGCCTTGTAGCCTCATCTTACCTATTGGAAGGAGATATTGGGCACATTAAAGCTGCAATAGGGTACCCCCTCCAACCTGCTATCCTACCATTATCTTCAGAATTTGACCACTTGGCCTTGAGGCAATGACCCACGCGGGTTGGAAACTTGTTAGCCACATGTTAAGTGTTGCATGGCAACTCTTAGGGCTAACATGGAAAAAGACAACTGCTACCAATCGCCCAATGGTTCACCCGCCTATCGCAAGTGCTGGCAATGGAACAATTATTGCATAACCTAGCTAGGACAGACACTAAATTTCAACGCCCTTTGATCCAATATTTGTCCCACTTGGAGCTCACCTGCTTCAATCCGCCAAAGCTCCGGGCATTGCAACTTTCTGAATAACCTTTTTCTAGCAGTCGGGTCCGCTATCCAACACTTTTTGCCCCACTTGCTTCATGTGGCAGATGTATGTATACTCCCATATCACACTACTTCCACTGTGCAATGCTTGCTACTTAACATTGTCTTAAATTTGTTGTTCTATGTTTTACTGTTTCTACCTTTTTCCTACATGGTCCGTGACTGGCTACCCGCCCCTCCCAGCTTACCACACCTCACCTTGAAGAATTGACATAAGCAAATTGTCTTTGGAAGGCGGGGGGTCAGGCCCCCCCCCCGGCCGTATTTATTATACAAAACAATACAATTATGAATATCAACAAGACATCAATATGTTAGAATAACAAAATTCCAGACATTAGATTTACAGTATTGAAGACAAGTATTGAAGGCTAACCTTAACAAAAGTCTAATACAGCGTGTTTCCTATCCGAATCTAACATCCTACCTGAATTTTGCATTCTAACATTTTGGGCCCTGACGGCAAGGTCGCTAACTGGTGTCAAGTCCTACAAACCACGCCCTTAGCTAAAGGTGCGCATCCGCGACATGGGACCGCCTACCCCGTCGGCATCCTGAACTCCATTTAACCAACAAGGAGGGCCCTTACACTCTGCGTCATAAGTTGACGTCATGTGCGGGGTGGCTAGTGGCCTAAGGAAAGCGTGACTCCCTCCCCCGCATTTTTAGCAGCTAGCGGATATACCTGCCCCTGAAGTTCTAGGAGCGACCAGTGGCCCCTCCCCCTGGGCCGTCCCCTCCGTGGATGGTGACGCCCCCCCTTAGGACCTTAAATTGCTGCTCACCGATCATGACCTTACCGCATGATCGACCCTAATAAATACGACGATGAACCTAGAAAGAAAACATCACTAAAGGACAACTACACTCAACTAAAACAAAATAGTACCTGTGCATGCTGTACTAATGGGAAAAAGGCCTAAGCATACGCAAAATTACATTTTATTGGCAAACGGTCAGAGCTAGTAAACGGGAAAAAGGCCTAAGTATACAAACCATAATTGAACAACAGCAACATTAAACACAACATTCACAGCTATACGCGGGAAAAAGGCCTAGGTACACAAACCAGTCTACCTACTTCAATCATGTCCAACTGGCAAAAAAGGCCTAACACAACTATTCCTGTCTAGTAGCCTGCCTTTTGGGGATGGTGGGTAAATTAGAAGCCCCAAGCGTGGGGCAGCGAGGTCTGCGGGGAGCGAGTCGGAGGCAAAGAGGGCACTCCGCTCGCTCCCCGGCCCTCTTAAGCACCTGTCCTGCCGGGGGGTCCCCGGCCCTGCTGACCCGCCCCCCAGACTACCCGCCCCCATGCCCCGGAAGCTATCCAGCTGCTTACGGGTCACGGGGGAGGCTTCGACCTATCGGTGGTGGGGCGCGTCAGCGCGTCATTGCCAAAGGACGCGCCCAACCGCAGACAGGCCGGGGGAGGGGGCGCCGCACTGCCATGTGGGGGGAGGGCCGAGCGGCCCCCCCTTTTCACATGGTCCGTGACTGGCTACCCGCCCCTCCCAGCTTACCACACCTCACCTTGAAGAATTGACATAAGCAATTGTCTTTGGAAGGCGGGGGGTCAGGGCCCCCCCGGCCGTATTTATTATACAAAACAATAAAATTATGAATATCAACAAGACATCAATATGTTAGAATAACAAAATTCCAGACATTAGATTTACAGTATTGAAGACAAGTATTGAAGGCTAACCTTAACAAAAGTCTAATACAGCGTGTTTCCTATCCGAATCCAACATCCTACCTGAATTTTGCATTCTAATATTTTGGGCCCTGACGGCAAGGTCGCTAACCGGTGTCAAGTCCTACAAACCACGCCCTTAGCTAAAGGTGCGCATGCGCGACAGGGGACCGCCTACCCCGTCGGCATCCTGAACTCCATTTAACCAACAGGAGGGCCCTTACACTCTGCGTCATAAGTTGACGTCATGGTGTATGTGCGGGGTGGCTAGTGGCCTAAGGAAAGCGTGACTCCTTCCCCCGCATTTTTAGCAGCTAGCCGATATACCTGCCCCTGAAGTTCTAGGAGGGACCAGTGGCCCCTCCCCCTGGGCCGTCCCCCTCCGTGGATGGTGACGCCCCCCCTTAGGACCTTAAATTGCTGCTCACCGATCATGACCTTACCGCCACAGGCCCAGCATTGTTTACCGACGATCTGGCCCCCCCACAACTCCTCCCTGAAAGGTCATTCCTACCTCACAAAACCCTTCAACCAAGCTAGGATATTATCGCACCATATTGCATTCCCTGACTCAGTCAAATGGACCCCATCCTGTAAGTACAACTCATCCCCCCAAATGGTCCCATGAGGGATGGTCTGTAAATGGGTGGTTCGGAAGAGTTTTTCTAACTTGGTATTGATCCTCTTTACCGAGTGATTCAATGCCCTGACGGAATCACCCCCACGCCATTGCAGCCGCGGTATCAGCTGAGACCAAACTACAGTACAGTCAGGGCAAACCCTCCTTACCCAACCCGCTGCTGAGATGATCTCCTCCAGAAGGACCCTTCTACCCAGTCTAGCAAGGTCATTCCCACCCAGGTGAAGAATTACCACCGCCGGCGGTCTAGCCTGCTGGGCGACCAATTCTGCAAAAAAATTCCTAAATTTGTTGAGGCAGAGACCACCCCTCCCAAAGAATGAAATGGACAATCCTTTGTGCTCTAGCTCCCTTCTACCCTTGCCTATAAAGAATACATGTTTAGCACGATTCACATAAGAATGACCCACAATCCAAACCCTGCAAGACTGCGCCCTGTGTTCCTGGTTGTCCACGCCGTGATGAGTTGCCGATGAACCTTGGTGATGACCCGAAGCGAGTACTCCGCCTCCGTCACAGTGCGAAGAAACTGCAAAAACCAGAAAACAACCAGATGTCAGCAACGCTCAAGGTACTTTACAGCATGTGTACCCGCACATAACGTTTGTAGCAATTGGATGACCATCTCCCAATTCTCTTAACACTGTTCACCTGCAGACCCCTTGTGGTTGCCTCAGTGGCTGCGCCTATCCTAAAGGAGTGTGTGCCAAAATCCTTCGGGTCAAGGCCCACCCTGGTAATAGCCAACTCCATGACCCTTCTGAACTGGTATTTAGTTAAAGGGGTGCCATCGGCGTGCAATAAAAGCGGCCCACCCAACAATCCCTCTCGCTGTTTGATGAAAGCCTCCAAATGGCGTACCGGGCAGCAAGGATTGGCACTTGCCCTGTGCAGTACCACAGTCTCCCCTCGCGCCTCTTGATCCGTTTTTGATCTCAAAATTTTTACCCACAATGTGTCTCCCTGTATTGTTGTGTTCAGGAACTGAATACCCCCTTGCCTATCTGCCTTGGAGGCAGCAACCAACTCTAGGGCTCCATAGAAGGCCAACGTGAAGGCCGCTTTAAATAATAGTACCTCCCAGTCTGAAGTACAGACGTCATGCAGTGCAGGCAATAACGCGGTTAACCTCCCCAAACCGATTGGTTTCCTAGTGTCTGCTGTGCTGCCTTGTAGGCGGCGCCAACCCCTCAATCCCTTACGCACCACAAAGCTATTAGTAGGGTCTTTCATTCCTTTTGCCTGTGCGTAGAAGGAGACCACTGCCCTATGCCTGTTAGCTGTTGCCACTGAGCGACCCTCCTGGTGCAATCTACCCAGATAGTCTGAAAAACTGTCCTCCAGATCCCACTTAGATTCCCAGTCACGCCCTAGAAAAGTGCAATATGAACCAAACGCCCCTTCATAAGCAGTTCTTGTCTTGGGGGCTAAGCTAGCGGCCACGAGGTCCTGTAATTTGGGGCACCAATCTGCCAAAGTGTTGACGGGAAGTGTGTCGGTGTAGGTTCTGCTGTCGGAAGATGCTCCCTGAATACCTGCATTTTTTGGCGAGAGAGTGCATCAGCTGCATTATTGAGGACACCTCGCACATGTCTTGCCCTGAATATAACATTCAATTTCAAGCATCTCAACACAATCTCCTTCAAGAGGCGGAGTATGAACCTACAGCATGCCGCTTGCTGATTAATACACTCCACCACCGTCATGTTGTCAGATCAGAATATTACTGACTTGTTGCGCAGATGTTCAGGCCAAACCATCAATGCCACCCAAATGGGGAACAACTCTAGGAAGCCGATGTTCGTTGTCAACTCACTGCACACACAGTCCTCTGGACACTTGTGGGTGACCCACTTGTTGCCAAGGATGGCACCAAACCCCACACTTCCTGCAGCATCAGTCCATAAGCCTAACTCTGCTGAAGTGGTGGGGGGGCCGGGCCACACAATCCTGCCATTGAAGCCCTCCAGAAATGCCATCCATATTTGCATGTCCTGGCGAACCTCAAGTGACAGTCTAGTACGGTGTTGTTTTTCACGCAGACCTCTCATTGCCTGCGCAATTGAGCGAGAAAAGGGGCGGGCCATTGGTATTACTCTTAACGCGAAATTCAATTGGCCCACTGTCTCCTGGAGTTGTTGTAGAGAGACCTTCTCTCTCGACAGGCACGCGCGTAATGCCGCCTTGAATTTTGTTACCTTCTCCTTTGGGAGTCTGAAACAACCTTCAACAGAGTCTATTTCTATGCCCAGAAATTCTAGGCAAGTGGCTGGACCCACTGTCTTTCCTGGCGCCAGCGGGACCCCAAGAGCCCGCATAAGCATGCAAAATTCTTGCAGTGCAAACGCACACTCCTGAGACCCAGCCTTGCCCAGGAAGAGAAAATCATCCAGGTAGTGCATGACCTGTTGATGTCCGGTAGCCTGCCTCATTACCCACTCCAAGAAGGAACTGAATGTCTCAAAATAGGAACAAGAGATAGAACAACCCATAGGCATGCATTTGTCCATGTATTATTTCCCATCAAACTTGAAACCCAAAAGGTGGTGATCACCCTGATGCACTGGGAGAAGACAAAATGCTGACTCTATGTCCGACTTGGCCATCAATGCCCCTGGACCCAGGGCCCTAAGCAACTCCACCGCTTGGTCAAAAGAGGCATATTTTACACTGCAGACATTCTCATCTATAGCATCATTCAAGGATGCCCCCCTTGGCGCTGACAGATTATGAATGAGTCTACACTCGCCTTTCTCTTTTTTGGGGACAACACCAAGTGGGGAACAAACAAAGTTGTGCACCGGCACCTCATCATAGGGACCTGCTATCCTGCCTAGGCGTAGTTCTTTCTCAATTTTTGCTGCCACTACCCCGGGGTTATGCTTCACTGACAGTTGGTTCCTACACTCACTCTTGCCTGTGTACCCACCTGCAGGAATCCTGAAACCACGTGAAAAACCATCCTGAAGTAATTTAGCCGCTGTGTGATCTGGGTATCTGTTCAGCCAAGGAATCATTGCCATAACATCAATGGGAGTGTGTGGTACTAGACCCCCCTCCTGTCTATTCAGGTTTCCTTCTCCCTCTGGCCCCCTGGTTGCCACCCTTAAATCTGCAGGAAGTCTCAGGGTGTGAGGGGTGTCCACACAAGGCACAGGCGTGTTTGAACTTACATGTGCCCGCTGCCCTAGTACAGGACCGTTTGTTGAAGTCCCAACATACACCCTTTTTATCCCCCCAACCCTTACCCCTTCCTGGCACCTCACTTCCCTGCGCATGCCGAAAGGGCTGTTGTGGTTTAGACGGGTATACTAGACGGGTATACTTTCTGTGCAACTGTTGGCCCCATTGCTGCTGATCCCCCAGTTATCTGGCTGTACCATGACAGGGAATCTACCATATCCCATGTTAAAGAGTGATTGAATTCCTTTGCTTTCCTGAAGGCAATGTCATATTCCTTCCACCCGTCCCCCACGTGTTTCTCGCTCCACATTGCAATCCTGCTTTGGTAGCAGGCCATCTCTGCGTGTAGATTGGGTGACTTTTCAGCAGTAATGGCACTGAATACGGAAAATGCCCTCATCCAGTTAATAAATGTCTCCTCTACTCTGAACTTAACTAACTCTGTTCTCCATTCACTGGGGAACATCCATTCCTTTTGCGACTTAGCATATTCAAGTTCCCTATTATCAAGTAGCAAAGAGAAAATGTTGATATATTTGCCTGCCCATATCATCTCTTTCACAGCCTGAGAAACATGTTGCGCTAGATTCTCTCTCCTAGAGGGTATAGCAGCATCCTCCAGCAACGGCAAAGCCACTTCCTTACCACTGTCATTGGCTTGCGATGTAGCACCATCTTTCTTCGCCGTCTGATCGCTGGAGGGACCTGTATGGGAGGGAATTGGAGCCACTGGTGCTGCTTCACTCGCCCTTGCCAACTTAATCACCTCAACCAGTTTCAAGGCTTCCGCCGCATGATCCTGGGAGGATGGCAAAACCCCACCCAACTGTAACCAGTGTAGAACGGCGGCTATCTGGGATACCAGTTCCGCCGGGACAGAGCTGGCCGGTGGCGTTGGTACCCCCGGCGGGGATGGGAGCAGTGGTCATGTGGGTGACAGGGGCAATGACCCCGAGTGGGGCCACCAGAGTTGCTGTATTAACAGGAGCTGGGACCGCCGGTGGAATTGGGGGCACTAGGGGGGTGTCCATAGGCAAGGGGGTATCCATAGGTACTACCACTGGCGTTCCCTCTCCTTCAGCAGTGTCCCTGGGCACTGTGCTTTCCCTTTTTTTGGACTTGCCCCTCTTAGGGGGGGTGACAAAATCACCTCTGGGTAATGGCGGATTAGTAACCCTTCTCGGCCTGACTTGTGGCCCCGTAGGGCCATCCAACCTCTCATTAATTTCTGCCACACTCCTCCCCAGCTCGTCTATTTTCCCAAGCCGCTTGTCCATCGCGCTCATCTTACGCATCATAGTTTGAAACATGCGCTCCATGTGAGGACTCTTGTTGCCTGCACTCTTATTAACTCGTGGGCCTGGCATTCAAACACAATACCCCCGTGCACTCTACTCCCAGCCTAACAAGTCTCTGAGTGCATGTGTGCACTTGTACCTTCTTCGTAGATGGGGAATGTGAAGATGGCCGTAAGCATCATGCAACTGTGACCGCAAACACACTAGCTAGTCTTAGCGTGTGGGCGAGCGCCAACCCCTTGTAGGAAGGTCTCAAGCCCGGCGGCCCTCCAGAAGCAATGAAGTGCAGGCCCGCCTCACTCCCCTTACCACCGATCTCCTGTGTGTCCCCTGTCCGATGCTGTCCTCAGCGCCCCCGATCTGTTCCCTTGCACAGAAGAAGCAGCCAAATCAAGGAGCCCCGGAATCAAGCTTCCTAGGGGGAAACAAATGTTAATATCTTGTACAAGCTTCCGTATAAACCCAGTGCAAAGGAGCACCAAGCACCCTGCGGGGCTACAGCCCCTGTAGCACCGAAACGCAAAAGAAAGAAGGGGAAAACAGTGCCTTAATCACTAAACCCCCATGCCTACAACAAGCAGAAATAAGCAAAAACGTCTTAACACATTACCCCTGCATGTATTGTAATACATCCAGCACAGCAGCACCTTTTAAAAGCTTAAAAAACGTTCAAAACATGCAATCCCTTAATGGTCTCCTATCCAGTGGCTGCCCTGCTGGCCTACTATATTCAACCTTACAATATACTTTACAGGGTCTTAAATGACTTATCCCTGCATGTATTATAATACCTACAGCACAGCAGCACCTTTGAAAAACGATCCAAACATGCAGCACCTTTTAATAACGATCCAAACAAGCAATCCCTTAATGGTCTCCCGTCCCATCCAATAGCTGCCCTGCTGGGTCCTGCTTCGCCCCCCAAACAGTGATCTCTGCAAAAAACGAACGTTTTCCCTTTACCGTCTGATTCAATGTGAAAGAGGGGATTTTTCGCCGAGGACACGCCGGTTGTGAGGGAGCCTCGCTCCTACTCCCCACCAACCCTGAGCCACCCCCCGTCAAATACCTCGATTCTGCAGCGCTCTCGAAGAACCGAAGCACCGGAAGGAAGATTTACTTCCCCGAGCCACACACCGTCTAAATACCTCGCCTCTGCCACACAGCGCGCACGAGGCACCGGAACCTTTGCTAGACCGACGCTGGTAAACTGAGGGCAGGTCCACATCTACTCGGTCCTAGGAACGGTGGTAAACAGAGGGAATACAAGCGGCCCACGCGACTGGCTCTCGAGGATCCTGTAGGGGGAAAAATAAAATAAATTAGAAGCCCCAAGCGTGGGGCAGCGAGGTCTGCGGGGAGCGAGTCGGAGGCAAAGAGGGCGCTGCGCTCGCTCCCCGGCCCTCTTAAGCACCTGTCCTGCCGGGGGGTCCCCGGCCCTGCTGACCCGCCCCCCAGACTACCCGCCCCCATGCCCCGGAAGCTATCCAGCTGCTTCCGGGTCACGGGGAGGCTTCGACCTATCGGTGGTGGGGCGCGCCGCGCGCGTCATCGCCAGGCGACACGCCCCACCACAGACAGGCCGGGGGAGGGGGGGCGCCGCACCGCCATGTGGGCGGGAGGGCCGAGCGCCCCCCCCCCCTTTTCATATAACAAGGCGAGCATTAAGAGACGCTTTGTGGTCATATTTTAGAAGATCTTTGCTTTGTTTATTATTGCTGGGTTCTGATTTATATTTCCTCTTATGCAGTTTACTGACTTGTCTCCTGTACCATTTTGACTGCCCTTGGCTATGCTGTACCTTGCCATAATAAAAAGATTATAAGAAAAAAAATAAAGAAACATTTATTCTATCATTATAAAATAGTAAAAATGGAAGCGTAAGCGGTCACAGCAGTGCCTTTAAGCTGGTACTGCACTAGCTTAACCTGGGTTAGTTATGGGTGGGACTCAACCTGAAGTAAAGTTAAATCAAGTTAATCTTTATGTTATCAGAAGATGAGCTTGGGAAGTACTGAAACAACTACCCGTGCACATGTACGCACATACACAAATGGTTTGATTGCATTTATTTTGTTTCACATTTCTATCTCTATTCATTCATATTTAACTACATATCATGACTCCATATTTATTTTTGGTGAGCGAATAAACGGAGATACAACTATTATATTTCTGCAGTATGTAACTGATCAGTTTATCTCACAATCTGATATCTGTAGGTTTGTTACGTGCTAAGTAGCCATGTACTGTAAAAAACAAACTAAGGACCCGATTACGATGCCGTAGGAAGCAGCTCCCATCCCCGGTCAGAGCCGTTCCTATGGGATCGTAATCTCCTGTCTGGATTAATTTCCGACTGACCCATTTTGATGGAGTCGGTCAGAAATTAATCCAGATATGGTTTCCGAATGGTTTACGACAGGCTGGGAAAGCCCGTCTGCCTTTCCGAAAGGGGCCAGTAATCCCTCGGGCGTCTTTATCCACCCGAGGGATTGCGATGGCAGTTTCCCACAGCCCTTCTGTGCCGGCCTTTCGAACACGAAAAGGGTGTGGGAATCTGACTTTGGAGGCCCCCCGCAGGGCCCCCCCATGGGTGCAAGGCCTCCGGATTGTGTCCTAAGTGGCACCTATGGTGCCCCCCTGTTGATCCTTGCACCCAGTGGCATGCACCTTGAGGTGCCTGTCACCGGGCACATGGATGAACTGCACCTCAGCTCTATACCAGGAATGTATGCAGGAGGTCGTTCGGTCCCGTCAGACATCGTAATCGGACCCTAAGTAGGAGCACTGTACTGTGTGGATTATGCTATAAATTACCTGGTGGTTATGGCAGACAACATGCCAAGACATTTAAAGATAATCTAAACCCTAAATTTTTGGGAAGTTTCATAGCAATTACAGATAAACAATTTGTTTTGTATCTGTATGAAAATCAAAATGCACAAAGCTGGATTTAAAGGTCATATGGTATTAAAGCACACTCGTTCTTTAGGCCTGTAAAATAATCTCTTTAAATTAATTATTTTTAAACCACTTTATTTGTGTGCGACTTTTTTAACAGGTACATACCTATACATTACTTATTATCAAATCTACCAAAATATTTTCACTATCTTTACCATTCAAATCATATATGTATGTCAAGCTTGCTTTATCACTCGTCTGGCCATGCTCGTCTACCTGGGGTTCTGACATGTTCCCCCAGTACCCCGCTTATTTGCACCTCATTACTTTGGTATCTACCATGTATAGCCTTCCTATCTAGCAGCTCCACTCGCCATTCTTTGGTGTTCCTATTTTTAATTTTAGCCATTTATCATGTGGGATTCCCCTCTTTAAGTTCCCTTCCTCCCCTCTTTTTTTGTCATTTCCATTCCCTCTGGTATCAGGCAATGTTCAATTTGTTTTGACCATGGAGTAGGCACAATTTGGTTTTATCATTTTACCATAGTTTCTAGGTGGTCTACAATCTAAAGGCTATGCCAGTTATTTAAAACACTGCCATCTACTACCATCTACTGCTGTAAATCCTCATCAGTTTTTTTGTCAATTCTAGTGGCCCTGATGTGGGTTTCTTCAGCTGGTGCCCATTCCATCATTTTGCCGAGCCCAGTCCAATGAAGCCAGTGTGTGGCTAAGCGGCCGATAGTCAGCAGGGTTCCCATGGTTGCAAACCTATGTCTCATTTTACTGCCTTTGGGTGTAGGAACTATTCCTCAATTAATGTGTGGTGATCTCTTCTCACAGGAATGACATCTTGACATGAATGCATAGATAAGATCTTTATTATAAATGGAACCGCTGTGGTCAACAACCTGACCGCTTCACTCGCTCTCCAACGGCCATTCTGTCTTGATCACACAGTCACCAAAGCGTTCCTTAATCCATGTAACTCTTTGGTCATGACACAATCCTACAGAATGGAACTAGATTTATATCGCGTGCAGCTACTCCTAATAGTGTCTCGGCACTCAGTTCAAAGGCAGCTTTACAGAGCCTTTATTCTTTTTCTGAACAGGGAGATAGAGTCCAGGGCATAGCTCAAGAAGCTTACTCCATGCTGAAGGTGGCAGATAGGAGAAAGCCCGCTCCCTTACTCTAGCACGGCTGTTGGCTGATCGCATCCTAGCCGGCATTTCTTGACAGTTAGTTGATGGGTCTTTCTGAGCTAGGTCATAATCTCCTACAGGACCACATCAAATTTGTGGTGGCTTCTACACATCTAGGGCAGTTACTTGTTCCAGTGCAATAAATATGGTTAAACTTTAGAGGGGTCAGGTAATTTCTTTAACCAGTCTGGACTTCTACCATCAGCCGCTGCAGCCTGTTATTCTGTCATGGCAGGGCGAAAAGTACTGGTGGTGGGAACCATGCGGTGTTACGTATATGGGAACACCAACATCGAAATATGGTTGGCGGACCGCCAAGCCACCAGCGGGACTCAGACGCTGCCACAATGGTGGTACCAAGCCATAATCAGGCCCTTAATCTGCCGTTACATTGTGTTTAAACAATTACATAAAAATATTAAACATCATTGAAATACCAGCAGCTACTTAAATGGCACGGGGAGCAGTAAACTTCTAACGCATATCAGGGCAAGCAGGGCACCAGGGTCGAACTAAATTTGATGCTGATATTCAATATTAGGAGTTCTGGTTGATTTGTCTATTTAGAGCATAATTTTTTGTGTGTACGGTCATAAATTATTGGTTCCATTTTCTGACCTCTTTTTAAAAGCAAGGCCACAGTTCATATCCATCTAGCTGCTGCCTAATAGCGCTGCTGGACATTTGCGGCAAAGCATATGCCAGGATTCTACTACAGGAACGTGAACAATGGGCAGAAGAACAGAACATCATTCTCTTCTTCCAAATGGGGTTCAGGCTCATTTGTAGCACCACGGATAATATTGTGACATTATTATTTCTGGCAACCAAAGAGTGACTCAGCTAATGTGATTAGTAATTAATTTTTTTAGATTTTTTTGACAGTCTGAACAACTCAACTCAAGGGCAGGCTGTTCCTACTGGCAACAAATAATAATAAAAAATGATAATAAAAAAGCAAAAATGAGGCAAAAAACAAAAACTTACCATACCCACGTGAAAAGAAAAACATTTTCTTTTAAAAGAACCCTCACTCACCACTAATTGGTGACATGCTTCATCATTGGGTTCCCGCTGGGGTGACCGAATGTCTCCCCAGCGTGCTACTACGCCTGGTTACAGCGGAGCTGGTTCGTGTTGTGTGCAAACAGTGAAAAAACTAATAAGTGATTCCAAACTGTGTGTGATATTAAAAAATGTGTAGTTGTAACCTGTATAAATTTTAATAAAGGCCAACCAGCAATGGGTTAAAATCGGTGAAAAAAGCGGACTACTCAGGGTTCTATTAATTGAAACCCGTGTCCTCTTATGTGATTGCTCAACATGTTTCTGCTTTTTTTAGCATATTCGCTCAGCATTCGTCAGGACCTCTAAGCGATCCTCCGGTGGTATGCACGCGCTAAGATGCACCCTACCGTGAGGGTCTTAATGTGAAAAATTAACAATTTACTCACGGATATTACCCGTGGAGGCTCACCAGACTTCTCTGGGGCCCGTTTCCTGAAAAAAAGGGAGAACCAAAGGAAAAAACAGACATGATACAGCGTACCAACATTCAACAACCTGTAAACATGTATCGTTATTAACAGGTATTATCAAATACAAGTCTATTATCATGCAACGTGTTTCACCCTTGTTTTCATACTATGTATATTACCCTTCACCATATTAGGCTCCCGTACGGTAATATGGCAGCTGTTTTATGCCTCATGATCTACTCATGTCCCTTGCGCCATTTAGACTAGTGGTGCCGGGTAAAACTTTTCCGCTACTTCCAGGAAAGCGAAATTATGTACTTTTTTCATATCGTACTTAAAGGTCCCAGGGAGACAACCTTACTTACCCCTGATACGTTATTTCCTCGGTATGATAAGGGCACTCAACACAAACCAGCTCCGCTGTAACCAGGCGTAGTAGCACGCTAGGGAGACATTCGGTCACCCCAGCGGGCGTAGTAGCACGCTAGGGAGACATTCGGTCACCCCAGCGGGAACCCAATGATGAAGCATGTCACCAACTAGTGGTGAGTGAGGGTTCTTTTGAAAGAAAATGTTTTTTCTTTTCACGTGGGTATGGTAAGTTTTTGTTTTTTGCCTCATTTTTGCTTTTTTATTATCCTTTTTTATTATTATTTGTTGCCAGTAGGAACAGCCTGCCCTTGAGTTGAGTTGTTCAGACTGTCAAAAAAATCAAATAAAAAAATAATTAATTACTAATCACATTAGCTGAGTCACTCTTTGGTTGTTTGAATTATTTGAAAATAGGGGTGACTGTTATAACTCTGACTCTCTTGTTGTTTAGATATTATCATTTCTGGCCCATTACGCAATCACTCGGAAAAGTGAGTGACCTTTTATCTGCAAGCTTCATTGACTATTCTCCTGCGTCTGAGTCAATCTGCTGATTCTGAAGAACAAGCTGGCGGCCTGGGGAATCCCAGCTTCTCTGTTACATGCAACTACTTCATTGTACTTTGAAACCTATGAAAGAGTTACATTTGGTAATGGTTTCAGCGCATC
The DNA here is from genome assembly GCF_964261635.1 of Lissotriton helveticus. Classification (NCBI taxonomy): domain Eukaryota; kingdom Metazoa; phylum Chordata; class Amphibia; order Caudata; family Salamandridae; genus Lissotriton; species Lissotriton helveticus. The sequence goes on from NC_136057.1 coordinate 292,983,053, forward strand.
AAAGACAATTATTACTAATAGAGGATTGAAATCGGGTGCATACTTCCCATTCTATTATTTAGCCTTCTCACAGCTATTAGTTCCACTTTAAAAAAAAGCTATATCATATTCACCAAGTATAAAAACAATCACGGGTTGCAAGTCCTACAATATGCATGACTTGCAAGTTATATTAGATTACAGTGAGCTACAAAAGAATTGCATTGCTACAACTGTCAACAAACTAGCACTGACAGGCCAAATCAAAGATCAAGAGATTTGGAAAATATAGCGAAACAATTGCGGCTTTCTGCTTCATCTATCCTGAAATATAGTCCAGCCTATGATTACCATGACACATGGCTAACAGAAAAGGGCAAAGCGAGAAATCAACCAGCTACAATAAAATGCCAGGGTGCTACAGTAGCATATGATTTATGCAGACAACTCAAAATCATATAGGGGCATTTTATCAAGCCCATTATCACTGCATTATCGGTACTTTTCTGCCGCTAATGCAGCGATATCATTATCACAGTATTAGAAAGCTGCAGCTAACAGGCCTTAGCGCGAGTTTTTGGGCGATAGCGGACATTTTTTTAACGCCCAGCATGTCAGCGATATTTATCCCTAATGACATGCAAAGTAGGCGTTCCTTGGCAAAAATGCACGAAAACATCACTACTCCATATTATCAAGGGGCTCTTTGAAATTCTGAAGAGCCAAAAAACTGGCTCTAACTGCAGTTATAGCCAGTTACTGAAGACCAGAATATAGCTGGTCTTAAAAATGGTGATAAAACTCTGCAGGTTTTGGCACTGGACAGCCCTGTAAGCAATGTTGCAGTGCTGCCCTGCGACACAACACTGGTGCAGGAATGCACTCAACCAATAAGATAGTGTGCATTCCTGTGTCACAAAGTGTTGTTGCGCTTTGACAAGATAGCGATGCAACACTTCTCACTACGCCCTTCTTGCCACAGCATGGATGCACTGTAAACACTGGATAGCGCTCCATGACACAAGTAATGTCAGATATGTCAGGAATCCTGACGTATCTGCCTGTGCTAAAGTCACGCATTGCTGAAGTTGTGTCATAACCATGATGCAACCCCAGCAATGCATGGGGCCAGCATATCCCTATGGCACTGTCTCACCCTCACGTCTTTTGTCAGGCAGGCGGAAGGTACTGATGCAGTGCCGTTCATAAGGGGTGCCAGAATGTCGGCGATGTTGGAGATACATCGGTGGTGGTTGCCTGCTGCAGTGTCATCTTTTTGAAGCATTGGTGGAGTTTTGGTGCAGAGGCAGTTGACCAGACATTCTGGGGTGGCCTTGATCCAGCTGCCACGGGGTGCAATAACGGCACTGGCGTCTGGTGGGCAAGGTAAAGATGTCATTCATCCAATGATGGTAGTGCCAGGAGAGTCCGGTGTTGTGGCTGTAGCTGAAGTACCAGCAGAGGTGACGTGCTCGATCATGTGTCCTGCGATATGGCCTGTTGAGGTGACTTGCTGCTTGCATCTGATGTCGGTGACAGGAGGGAGTGGTGCTCTGGTCACTGGGGTTGCTCAGGTGGAACCTGAGTAAACCGAGTTTGATGTCGTTGGTGGATGGGAGACCCAGGGTGCAATGATGTCTACAATGGGATGTAGAATGGGGGGCCAGCACATGTGGGTGCCACAGAGGATGTTCTTGGGCTTGGTCCAGATCTAGGAGTTGACATGGTCCATGGTCACCCTTGGCTCATTAGAGTGTGTGGTCAGTCCGAGTGTTCTTCTGTAGGTGACGGCAATGCCTCCTCCTCGATGTTCGGGGTGCTCCTTGCGGGTGATACTGAATCCCTCAGTGACAGCAAAGGTGATATCCGTTATGGAGCAGAGGTTTGTCCTGGCAATCAAGGTGGCATGAGGGTTGATGGCGAGGAGGGTGCTGGCGTCGTAGCGGTGGAGTGTCCAAGAGGAATGCACCTTGGTGCTGAGCACGGTCCAGGGGCAGACGGCCGCAAACGGCGTAGCCAATGTGTTGCCTTGTCGCGGAAGACGACCATTACAACGCAGGCAGTACATCGTTAACAACACAACTCCAACAACACGAGTCCCTTAACATTGCATTTGATTACAATGCATTGTGAGGTTAGTAATGGTGTAATGTAAACTTTTTCAGGTGTGCATGGGTTTTGGATGTAAAAAATGAAAAATTGGTCTTTTTCTTGGGGTGAAATATGAAAAACCTAGTGTTTTTTGGGGTCAAATATGAAAATTGGTCTCTTTCTTGGGGTAAAATATGAAAAATTGGGTGTTTTTGGGGGTATAATATGAAAAATCTGGTGTTATTTGGGGTAAAATGAAAAATGGGGTGTTTTTTGGGGTTAAAAAATGAAAAATGGGGTGTGTTTTGGTGTAAATGTAAATTTGGAGTGTTTTTTTCAGGTTAAATGTCTAAATCTTGGTGTGTGTTGTGCGAAAATAAAGAAAAATTTGGGGGTGGTGCATTTGTCTCAAATGTGTTCTTTTGGGAGTTCAAGAAGGTATTCCAGGGTTTTGCGCAAAGGTTATTTTTGGGTTGCACTCACTGTAGTGGGAACAGTGATCTTCATGTCTCCGCTATGCAACACCTACTCTACTGTTGCAATGTGCCAAGGATTAGTATGCATTGTAATGATATGCAATGTTATGGGCATGCGTCGCAACTACGTATGTGCCTTTGGCACACGAGTGGTACGCCCGCTGAGCATGGACGCACAGCGGACAACATTGCGGGGGATCAGGACAGCTGTGAGGTGGTAAATGCCATAAAGAACACTGGATGATGCATGGACGCGGGGACGTGTGTGTGAGCGGGTGTTGTTAAAAATATATTGAGGGAAGTCTTACCTCGAGGTCCCGTGCCTTCGTAGCTCCTGCTCTCCTGCGTCTGCTTCCAGGAAAAGGAAGTAGGCAGCCATGCTCCCTCCCCTGAGTCGATCACAATGCTGCGATGCAGCGATGGGATTGTTAATTGGCAACATGACCAGTCATGCAGGCAGGGGACAGAGGGATGGGCATGTTCTCCATGCAGTCTGTAATGCAGCCTGCATTGCGAACAGAGAAGTGTGCATGTCTGCATTAGGCGGCCTGAGTGGGCTGACCAAACAGTCATTGCACACTTTAGTGTGCATGCCAATCCGCACATGCCCTGCTCTGTGTTTGGAGCAGTCCTACCCACCATTCCACCCCCTGAGGGTACATAGCATGATCACATCAGTTAATCATCCCTTGTTTTTCCCTTTTTTAACTGTTTTTTGGCTACTCTGAGCTCGCACATCCCGCTTCCCACCGCTGCTGCCCCTGCGGCCCCGCACCCCTGTCCTCGTACATTCCTGCCTCCCTGCTGATCGTTCCTCCACCCTCCCCTACTTAATGGCGGACGCTTGGCAATTGCGCAACGGACACGCGCCACTGGCGCACAAGAGGCGTGCCTAAGACAAGCCCATCTGCGCATGTCTGGGACCCAACTATGACCTGCACCAGGAAGCCTGGATCACGGGCCACCCACTGCCACAGCACAGCCACCCTCCACGCACTCAACCCCGGGACAGTCTGAGACTGACAACAGGCCTCGGAAAACACGGCCCACAGCTAGTTCACCTGCCTCCACTGCCGCCAGAGCTTAACCACCACCCCAGACTGCAACACAGCTGACGCCAGCACCGGCGACACCCTAGGATGCATCCTCCCTCAACTGGCGCTCCGTGCACAAACATGCAGTGGAAATCTGGAACCTACTCGAGTCTCTCTCGCCCGACATCGCCTTCTTCACAGATACCTAGACCAAAGCCTTCTCCGTCCCCGACATCAACTCCGCTATCCTGGATGGATACAAGATACAGAAGAAGGACCACCACCAACCAACCGGGAGGGTGCCTCGCCATTGCCCACAAGAGCACCCTCCACCTCACCACCTCCAGTCAAACCTTCCCCTCCTCCGAAAACATGCACTTCCAGATCCAGACCAGCCACAACTCCACACTCCGAGGAACCCTCGTCTACAGACACCCCGGACACACCAGCCAGCCCACCATCTCCACCTGGACGCCAGTCACAGCCGATGACACAGCCTCAACCATGAAAGACATCCACTCATGGGCCCCCATCAACCCATGCTTTCCCACATCTATCACAGAGCCGCGGCAGCCATCACACACAAACTGCAACGCACCATGAACACCACCTTCAAAACAGGCACCTACCCAGACGACTGAAAGCGTGCAGAAGTCTGGCCCCTTCTCAAAAAAAACACAGCTGACCCCACTGACCTCAAGAACTACCGGCCCATCTCGCTCCTCTCCTTCACAGCCAAAGTTGCAGAGTAAACTGTCAACAAGGAACTGACACGCTTCATTGATGACAACATCATCCTCGACCTGTCCCAATCCGGATAGCGAACCAACCTCAGCAACAGGGCCGTCCTACTCACCGCCACAGCTTACAGCCGCACACTCCTGTACCAAGGCCACTCCGCAGCCCTCATCATACTCGACCTTTCAGCGGCTTTTGACACAGTCTCCCACCACACACTAGTCGCCAGACTACACGACGCCGGCATACAAGGAACAGCTCTTGATTGGATCCGATCATTCTTTCCCAGGAGAAGAAGCCAAAGGATCAGACTGCCGACCTTCCTCTCCGATCCTACGTAAATCACCTGCGGAGTCCCAGAGGGTTCACTCTGAGACCCGACCCTCTTCAACATCTAGATGGCACCCTGGATGCCATCGTCCGGCAACACGGCCTCAACATCATATCCTACGCTGATGACACCCAGATCATCCTCTCCCTCACTAAAGACCCACCACCGCCAGACTCAACTTCCAGAAAGGAATGCAGGACGTTGCTGTCTGAATCAACTTCTCTGTACACAAATGAGACATCGATCTTCCAAACTCGCACTGTTCGAAACCACGCACATCCACAGAGCCAGAGCAGGCTGAAGATCCTTCTCTCACATTGCATCCAATACCTGGAACAAGCTACATGAAGACATCTGAGGTGCCCCCTCCCTGAACACCTTCAGGAAGACCCACAAGACCTGGCTCTTTGGCTAACAGATCTGCACCCTCCCCCCTCAGTGCCTGGAGACCCTCACAGGTGAGTTGCGTGCTTACAATTCCCCTCAGTGATTGATTGATTGAGTTATCATCATGTGATAATTGTTGCTCTTCTGCACTGCTTGAGGTGGTAGGTTAACGCTCTTCCAATATAGCGGTGAGGCCGCCACTGGGGGTGCATCATCTACATGTGATAGGCATGAGCGACTCCCCCCTCGGCCCTTCTGTGCTACGCGTCCCACCTTCTCCTTACCTGGACATTGACCCCGTGACTCAATCCACTGCACTCACTCCAAATCTGTGACTCACCCAGCAGGAGCCTGAGCCAGGTGTGCTTTCACTGGGCTGGGTACAGAAGTCACCACGTAGTACACTGGTGAACCACCTGATGCAATTGATGCAGCAGTGCTCCCTTAGGCATGTAGTTGCAGTGCTCAGACCATCAAAGTTCGGCTTAGCACAGGGGCCTCACCCTCCAGAGCATCCAGCCAGCCCAACATCCTCCATCCTGTGATGCAGGGAGACGGCAGCCACCGTTGGTAATCCCCTCCATCCACCTCGGTGTAGTGGTGGATTATAGTATGCGAAGCAGACCTCACTACATTGGTGCGCAGGATCACTGCTACCATTGACTGCACCGAGGTGCGCAAGGCGGGCTTCTCACACAAGTCAGCAATGTGTCTCCATGCAACCTGCCAGACGTCACAACCAGGTAACGGCGATCGTCGCACATCAATGTCTCCCGCCACGGCTCATCGACTCCACAGCTACTCCACATCCCATTCCACGCCACAGATGCAGGTCCAGCGAGGGATCCAGGCACCAGACGCATGTCCAGCGAGGGATCCTGGAACCAGATGCAGGTCCAGAGAGGGATCCAGGAACAAGACGCAGGTCCGGCGAGGGATCCAGGAACCAGACGTAGGTCCAGTGATGGATCCAGGAACCAGACGTAGGTCCAGTGAGGGATCCAGGAACCACACGGAGGTCCAGCGAGGGATCCAGGAACCACACGCCGGTCCAGCGAGGGATCCAGGAACCAAATGCAGGTCCAGCGAGGGATCCAGGAACCAGATGCAGGTCCAGCATGGGATCCAGGAACCAGACGCAGGTCTTGTGTTGTAACCAGGTTCTCATCCTGGTTAACCGGGATGTTGGGTGGCTTGAGGGGGTTGTTGATGTGTGCTGCACTATCCCCTGGCTGCTCAAATCTGCATTTTTCCTTTTTTTGTGCATCTTTTATATTGGAGGTGGGCAGATAGGCCCACCTCCAAATTTGCTGGTTAGCATGCCTTTTTCTATCGCTAAGGGCTTATCGCTGGATTCCACCCCCTATCGCCGGTTTCATTAACGCCATTGCACTAATGTTAGCGGCAATCCCTGAGCTATCTCCTGTTAGCAAAATGTTGCTAATATGTCGTTAACTGGGCGATAACTTGCAGGGATCGACAGCGATAGGAAAACTAGCACTAACCTAGGTTAGCGATAGTTATCGCCATTTCTTAGTAATATGCCCCACAGTCCTTAAGACTGTCTGACATTAAGAGTAACAAGGGCTAAACATTTGTCATCTCCGATCAAAAAATGGATTGGGATGTGGCCTCGAGTGATTGACAGTGACAAAGATTGATTCAAGCATTCCATCCATCACTTTTTTGTATACTTTAGTGTGTCACCCTAAGTGGGACGTGTATGCCCAGATGTAGGTCCCATGCTCACTGACACAGAAACCAAGCTATACCTGGCTGATAGATTTAGCTAGGGAAAAGCTGGTCCTGGGTAGCTTGTGGTCTGGGTAAGGGAGGACCTGGCATGCCAGTTCGAACCTGACTTTTCCTATTGGAGCAGGGTCTTGACTGATTTGCATATGGCTGGGTACAAACTGAGGTCGCATGGTGTGCAAAGTAATGATGGTTGGAAATAAAGCCCAAGTGGTTAGTAGGTGATGAGATTAATTCCCCCCAAATTTTTTTATTTTGCGTCAGCAAACAGTTATGAAAAAATACAAAAAAATAACACAAAAAAACACATTGGAAGGAAAATAAATGTGAGAATTGACATTCCCGTGTACTGAGGCAGAGGAAATAATCTTTACAACCAATATCTTAAATATGCATGAATAACATTATAAATGTGAAAGATGATCAATCATACAAAAGAAGAAGATTAGATCCAGTTTGAAATTGGTGCCCATACATTCTTGCCGTACGTCTTCCTTTTCATCCCCTACAATTTATAAACAGCACTTTCTAGCTGGTAAATAGAAAGTAATTTAAGTTGCCAGTGATTAAAAACCGGCGGGTCTAACCATCGTGAAGTAATACAGAATCTAAATATAGCCATACAAATGAAAGGAAATCCTTCCTCTGGATTTGATCGGATCCCAATTTCTTGTGTCTGAATTCCGAATATTACTAATTCTGCAGACAATTGTACCTGTACCCCCAAACTGATAGTTAAAAAAAATTGAACATCGCTAATAAATTGTGACAGTCTGGGGTATTCAAAACAACATATGAATGGCATCAGCGGCTATATATCCACAACGGCTACACCTATCCCCAATGCCAGATTTCCATTTCGCCAATTTGGCGGGTGTATAATATAGTTCAAAAATGGACATAAAGTGTTGACTTTTTAGTGAGCCATTACATAAAGTTTTACTGGATATTTCTAGAGCCCTAGTCATATCTAAATTGTCCACTTCCAGTTTTCTCTTCCATTTGTTTTCAACCACTTTGGTTTCCATAAGACAGCATGGATTTATCCGTAATAGAGACACGACGGATCATGTAAAGAGGGTTATCTCACTCTTGGACTGGGCGCAGGCCACAGGATCTCCGGTTGCGGTGGCGCTGTTGGATGCTGAAAAAGCATTTGACAGGGTTGCCAGGAGGTTCCTGTGGTCTGTATTGATGTGGAAAGGATTTCCTAGAGAATTTATTAAGGCAATTCAGGCATTATATAATCACCCTAGGGCCACAATCCGAAGAGCCGGTGGGGTTTCGGATGACTTTGTAATAACAAGGGGGACGAGGCAAGGCTGTCCTTGCTAACCCCTTGTTATTTGCATTGTATATCGAACCCTTCCTGAAAAGACTGGAAAGTGAAGCCGAAATATGCCCAGTTAGGTTCAATCAAACTGATTAAAAAGTGTTTGCATATGCAGACGACATTGCCATCACTGTAAATGTAAATGTAAATGTACAGGAATTTATATAGCGCAAATCACCAAGCGGTTTCTAAGCGCTTGCTTAGGGAACCCGACCTGGTATTCCCCTGTGAGATAACCCCGGCAGGGTATCCGCAAGGTGAAAGCCAGGCATCCCACCGCGAGGGGCCGTTGTGGAGATTAAGCAAGCTATTGCCCAGAGTCGCAGAGTGTAAACCCGTGAATCGAGTAGGCACCGGAGCGAGAATTGCCGAGTCCATGGACATTTTAGGACTCAAGACCCCGCCGAGCCGGGAATTGAACCCTGCTCCCGGGCTGACCTCTGCTTCCAGGTCTGCCTCCTCTAACCAGTGAGCCACACGTCTCCACTATCACTATCACTACTGCTGATATTAAGCAATCCTTACCCAAAATCATAGAATTAGCTTATGAGTTTGGGGGTTACTCGGGATACAAATTGAATATCTCCAAAACGCAACTTATTCAATTAGAGGAGGGCCACCCAAAAGATAAGGTCTTTGCTCCAAATGCGCGGTATCTTGGTATCACTATTAGTGCTAAAATAGACGATATACCTCATCTTAATATGGATCCTGTATTAAATTCTGCTCATAGAACCCTCGAGAGACTAAATAATCTCCATTTTTCACTATACGGTCGTACTAATATATTGAAGATGTTAATCTTTCAAAAATTTCTTTATTTGTTCCGCACAATACCTTTGCTGTTTCCATCGATTTTTTTTAGCAAGATTGAAAGAATGGTTTCTAGGTTACTATGGAGCTACCGCCGATCTAGAAGAGCTCTGAAGGGTTGCTTTCTCCCTAGAATGAAGGGGGGTTGGGGGATTCCAAATCTCCAGCTGTATTATTGGGCTACCCTATTGAGACATATGGGTATTTTAATTCTTCATGATATTAGGTTAAGAGATTCGGTCAGCCCCTCAATTTATGAAATGTTGTTAGGGACGGAAGCCAGGCAATGTTTAGTAAAAGTAATCGAGCCGAGTTATTACAAAAAAACAAAATTTAAAATTACGATAGCTTCTTTTGAAATATGGAAACAACTGGAAAAAAAATTGCCTCAGTTTTGATTTAAATTATTACACGCCCTTGATAGATAATCCTATGTTACCCGAGATTTTTAGGGATCAAGTTATTAAAAAATGGCATTCTGCAGGTATCCGAGTTTTAGGAGATCTTCATCAGGGTGCTCAGATTGCTGCTTTTTCCACTCTACAACATAGATTTAATCTCCAGAGAACTGATTTTTTCAAATATCTCCAACTAAGAAGCTTTCTGGACTTTAAGGGACTGTTAGATCATCCTTCCATGAATAAGATTGATATTCTCAAATGCATAAGAAATGGAAATAAAATCGGCTTGTTGTATCAGATGATTTATTTCTGGTTGAAAACAAATGGGGGGTTTGCTTTATTATCCCTGAGCGATGAGATTGGAGATAATACAGTACCGTACTTTCCAAACTCTGTTTAATCTGCCACGGAGCTCCTCGACAGCACATACACGACTGGAAATTGGACTAATCTGGCAAGGTCTAGCATTCAAAGCAAACTTTCTGAAATGCTGCCACCCTCTCAATAAAGCGAAGGAGGGTACATTGAATGGAGTCATTCAGCTAATAATAGAAAAAATAGCTGCTTTGCCTAAAACTCCTGGTCCATGTTCTTATCAAGCACACTTCATGATCTAGAAGCAAAGTCAATTTGTGAAAATACTATCTCCCAATCAGCATACAAGTCAACAAATAAAACACAAACCATGTTGCTAAACCGTAGTGTCGAAATGATAGAACTTGAAATAATTAAAAACTAGCTCTACAATATGGAACCCTACAATACTATGACCACTCCAGCACTACCTAACAGAATCAGTACCTAATAAACCTTTGGGAATATCAATTCACCGCATGCGTTTTTATGAGGTTTTCCGATAAAAGAATTTAGATTATCCTGGTCAAATTCGAATTTACAAATCTCAGTTTCAGACCGTGCGACTACAAAAGTGAATCGATACCTCATCTCAGTTGTTGTCCAGGGGGCTGTCTGAGAGGCAAGTATCCATTCAACTGATTGAACAATGTATAGAAGCTTTAAAACATTTACTCAATTCACAGATTATCTCGGTCAAGCAGCCAAATTTAGTCAAACGATAAAAAAAAACATTTATTACATCCTCAATAACTTTACTTGTTGTGACAAGAACTCCAATAACCATTTTAACCTCGGGTGAGGTGTTTGTAAAAGGTTTTAACATGTTTATTTTATGTGTGTTGCACTAAGGAAATTTCATTTGTTTTAACATATTTATTTTAAGTGTGCCAGACTGAGAAAATTCGTTTTCTATATGTAACAATTTTAATTATTCAATCACAATAAAGTACATATTAGCACTATATTGACATAACGTAGGCATACACAATCGCTTAACACAGTGGTTTAGCAAATGCACTATTAAGTCATTAGAAAATAGTAAAACAAGTTCACATCCCATCTACAAGGTGGCTCAGCGAGTGACTTCTCCTTGTTGACATCCACAGTAGACATTATGGAAAAAAGCAACATTCTGAAAACGACATAGAATGGTAGAAAAACTGGAACAAAGAAACACCAACATCACAAGAGCACTCTTCAGGTTTGAACAACGATCGGTGTATCGACTCTGAACTGATTCACAGGGTCTAAACGGCGATATCCTTCATTAAACAGAAGGTAGCAACACTTGGGGGCATATTACCAACAAGTTGCGATATTTATTGCTAAATAGGCATAGCGACGATTTTTTTATCGCTGAGAACCGCCGAAATTTATCGCTGAGATAACGTGCTATTAGCTATTATTTTCCGGCGATAGCGGCGAAATGCGTGAATATCGCTGAGAATACAGGGATATTCACGCATTAGCGATGAAATGCTCTTAGCCATGTTATCCACCTCCCATGGGATAACATGGCTAAGAACTGGTCTGGGCAGGTGTTAGTATTTGGAGATATTCGCGCTTAGCGCGAATATTTCCATCGCTACGCCTGCCTTATTAATAGGCGATAACAATGTTAGCGACTGTTTTCAGTCGCTAACAGTTTGGGTACGCCCACTTGGCATGTCATTAGCAATAAATATCGCTAACATGCAAAGCGGGCTCCAAACCGCTCGCTATCACCTAAAAGCTGTCGCTAACTGCTGTTAGCGACAGCTTGCTAATAGGGCGATAGAATTTTCGCCGCTTAGCGGCCAAAAACGGCCGCTAAAGCGGCGAAAATTCCCTATAGCCACCCTTGATAATATGCCCCCATGTCTTTCCATCATTAGGTTGTATACCTGCCTTTGTGTAAAAAACTGGGCCTACCTGTAAATAATCCTAATGAATTTCCCGAGCCTATCAGCGGGAGACAATGTGGACTTGATAAGAATCTTACACAGAATTAAAACTTTGATACCCAATTACTTGCTAGTGAGTACCGGTCCTCCACACAAATTCATTCTTTTAAAAAATCCAAAAAATAGAGGCTGGTGGCACATGTAAAAATCCAGGAAAATAGATAACTTTCCTGTTAGAAAATGAGGGCTCTGTCCCACATGTCATCCAGAAATGTTCTGGATCTCAGTAATTTTGACAATGAACAGACGTATGATGTCTTAATACTCTGTTTGGCTGAAAAGAAACATATTTTTTTGTTAAGAAAACTACAGGTTGTCTAGCTATCAATAAGATGAGGGACTTCATATCCCATAATGCAGCACAAAAGACATCATCACATGAGGCTAAAAGACAATTGCTATTCTCCTATTAACATGACCAGAGAATCTGGATTTCATTAAAGACACGGCGGCTAACATTATGCATTAATCCTTTAATGCCAACTCACAACAGCCGCTTACATCACAAAGGAACAACAAAGAACTAGATGACATCACGCCATCAATATAAGCCATGAGCAGGAGTAGAGCTGCCTCTTTTAAATGCGAACGAACGATGAGAAGTTTAATCAAACTGCAACTTGGTACAAGGATGGTGAAGATGTTGAAATCCATGGAAGGAAGTGAAGCAAAAAGCGTAGAAATCCATTAATTCGAATTATCTGAAAACAACATGAAGAACATCAAAATTTGAACCGTTGACATACAAGGAGAATTCAGAAAGTTAGTAATAACATTTGATGTAAGCAAACTTAAACTTTGAAAATTGAATAAAACATTTAGGGCCAGATGTAGGTAGCCAAATACCGGTCGGTAACGGCCGAATTCGGCCGTTATCAACCGGTATTTGGCTTTTGAGATGTAGGTGGGTCTGAATTTACAGAATCGGTATATTTACCGATTCAGTAAATTTACCACTTCGGTATTTTACCGAATCGGTAAATATACCGATTCTGTAAATCCATATGTAGGTGGGACTCTTCAGAGTCCCAAAGGCCCTACAAATTCGGTATTTTAACACCCAATCCAATTGGGTGTTAAAATACCGAATTCAGGTGTGCATGCACATGTGTGCATGCACACCTAGCCATGTGACAGACAGACATGCCCTTGGGGCATGTATGTGTGCCACATGGCGCACATGCCTATTTGTGGGGTGCCAGAGGGTGTCAAAGTGACACCCCCTGCACCCTTGCTAAAATCGGTATTTACCGATTCTGTAATTACAGAATCGGTATTGCCCATTGATTCCTATGGGCTTCACAGCCCATAGGAATCAATAGGAAATACCGATTCGGTATTTCCAGATTCGGTAAATACCGAATCTTAACGATTCGGTATTTCCACATCTGGAAATACCTACATCTCCCTCCTTCATATTTACCACTTCTTAAATACCGAATCGGTAAAATTCGGTATTTAAGAAGTGGTAAATCAATCCTACCTACATCTGGCCCTAAGTGTTGTTAATGTCTAGTTCAACAAATATCCAAAATATATACTCCTTCCAAGGGAGGGAAGGGGGGGATAATGTTAGCCTCCGTGTCTTTAATGAAATCCAGATTCTCTGGTAATGTTAATAGGAGAATCGCAATTTCATTACAAGACAAGGAGGCTACATTATGCATGTTGGTAGCCCTGAATAACAGCATCAGAAACATGTTCAATAGGTTTGCAGTAATGATGCGCAAAGGTAGAAGCATTAGACCAGTCTGCAGACTTAAGGATAACATCCAACTTACCACCAGACCAAAAACATTTGCTGGACATAGCACTTCTTAGAGAGTGAGCTTGAAATTTAGAAAGATCGATACCAGCAAGGTTCATAGCCAACTTAACCCACCTAGCAATAGAGCAGGATGAAATGGGTTTAAAGGGTTTTTACATAGGAGACAAGAAGTTGATTTGCATCAGGTGGACGAAGGTCTTTCATTCTTGAGTCATATTCTTTCATGCAATCAACTACACAAAGTTTTTTGCAGAAATCAAAACGAGGATAAAAAATGAAATCAGACATAGTCTTAGTTCTTCTATAGATTTCAAATGTAACACCAAACATGTCATAACATCTATAAGAGATATCTAAAGCTTTGACGTCGGATACCCTGCGACAAGAAATCAGGCATAAGAGAGAGGCAAGTTTAATTGAAAGAAATTTTCTGTTAAGAAGAGAGTTATCAGGCCAGGAGCAAAAAAGGTCAAGCAAAAGTTTAACATCCCAAACAGATTGATATTTAGGCCTAGGTGGCCTTTTAAGCCTGATACTTTTAAGAACTCTACAAATGATAACGTTCTTACCTACCGTCTTACCGTTGACAAGAGAGTGTCCTGCGGAAATAGCAGATCTAAAACAGTTAATAGATCTATAGGAAAGACCACTGTCGAAAAGTTCAACCAGGAAATTCACTATATTGACAATAGGAGCTTCCACGGGATCCAAGTCCTTTTCCAAGCACCAACTAGACCATTTTTTCCAGATGTTATTATATCTGTAGTGTGTTCCAGGTGCCCAAGATTCTCCAAGGAGAGTGAGAGCCAAAGACAAAAGTCCAGACAATTGGTTAGATTGCCTGTCACTTTCCAGGCAAGAAGGTTCAGGTTCCCTGAGAGAACCAGGTGGTGATCTTCTCCGTTTGCGTTTAGAAGGAGCCCTTGAGTATCCGGAATCAGGAAGGGAACGTCGCAAGAAAGTTTCAGAGCTGTGGGGAACCATGCTTGAGATGGCCAGAAGGGGGTTATCAGGACCAGGGAGCATTGTTCCTGTCTCACTTTCTGCAGAACCCTTTAGATCATCGCAAAGGGGGGAAAGGCGTAAGGGCGGAGAGGAGCCCAAGGTTGAAGGAAAGCGTTCACAGCTAGAGCACCCGGGTCTGGCATCCAGCTGAAGTGCTGAGGGAGTTGGAAGGTCAAACGACTTGCGAAAAGGTCCACATCGAAGGGACCCCAGAAGTGAACCAGGGAATTGAAAACGGAGGTATCGAGTTTCCAATCGCTGAAGTCTAGAAGGAATCTCGAGTTCCAATCCGCTGAGAGATTGGATTTCCCTGGGAGGTATTCTGCGCTCAGAGAGATCTTGTGTTCCAAGCAGAACATCCAGAGTTTCTTGGCCAGGTCTGATAGGTCGGCAGACCTCGTACCACCGAGACGGTTGATATATGAGACTGCAGAAACGTTGTCCATTTTCAGGAGAATGGATCTGCCCTGGAGAGAGTGCCTGAAACTCATCAAAGCATAGAGTCCGGCCGTCAATTCTAGGAAATTTATATGGTGAGATGATTCTGAGGGGGTCCAGACACCACGGGTGTCCTGGTCGAGGAGACGTGCTCCCCAACCATGAAGGCTGGCGACTCTAAAACAAAGTCCGGAGTTGAACCAAAGATAGCCCTTCCATTCCAAGCATCCAAATTGTCCAGCCACCAAGAGAGTTCCAGTCTGGCTTGTTCGTCCAGAGAAACGTGGTCTCCGTACCAAAGGCCGGACCTGAGAGCATTGGCTTTCACTCTCTGAAGAGCACGGTAGTTCAGCGGACCTGGGAAGATAGCTTGGATCGAGGAAGAAAGGAGACCGAAAAGTCTGGCTAATTCTCGGAGGGAGAGAGACTGTTGCCTGAGAGAAAATCTGATTTCCTTGCGGATTTAGGCAATTTTCTTTCTTGGGAGTAAGAGGAGACAGCTGGAGGTGTCCACAGTGAAACCTAGGAACTCCAGAGATGCTCCCTGTCAAAAGACATCATCACATGAGGCTAAAAGACAATCCCGGGTTAAACAAACCAGATTTTCGGCTATATCGCCTCCTCCCGCACACATATTTACGTGCCATAGGCCTTGGGAAAACGCCCCAAAATCGAAGTATGATAGAAGCGCAAGGTATTGATATGTCAGTCCACGGGGTTGGACCCCCGGATCCTTATGCATGCTGGGCGAGGATTCCGGCTCCGGTCCGGATTTTCTCACCTGCCCCTCGGCTACGGCCTGCAGACACAGGTGCAAATGATCATCATCATAATCATTAACTTTATTTCGATCACATAGATCCAAAAAAGTACGCAGCACAGATAAATAAAAAACACAATAAAAGAACATTTCCAATAAATATGTTAAACGGCAGTCCAAAAAACGTTTTGCAGATACTAAAATACAATGAGGTAGAAAAGAATAAAGTGCTTTATGCAAGGTGTGTTTCACGTCTGATCCATAGTGCATACCAAAATCTTGAGAAGCCATATGCCATTACTCTTCGAGTATCAGTGCACAAGACTCTAAGTACCTCCAGGTAATGACTTGGACCTACAAGTCTACACAATAGAAATATCATTTTTTTCCGCAGGGATAAATAGTATGGGCAAAAGAAAAGAAGATGAACAATAGATTCCGAGCATACTTCACATACAAGGCACAAATCATCAATAAAAAAGTCACAGGACCACTTCAAATAGAACAGTTTTGGTGGGTAAAGTCTTACAGCGGAACTGTAAAAACAATTTGCATGCCAAAAGGGGAACAATTTCATCAATACTTGTCTCGAAACAGGGGACTGGTTTAAAATGTTAGAAATCATTAGTTAAACTGGACACAGGTTTTTCCAGGTCCTTTACAAGTGTCATTTCCCAATAGATTTCCTTTATCTTTGCCCTTGTTATTTCGGCCATACTCTCCGGGTTCGACCAGAAGGCCTCTATCCCCATCCTCCCTAATAACTCCCTTAGGGAGGTGAAGCACCTAATCGATGCAGCCCTGGGGAATTTTAGAAGATCTGACAAGGTCACTCGATAAGTTTCTAATTCTTCCGCTGTCCATAGCCTATACCAAAACATTAAAAGGTTCCAATTCAACTTGAGTGCCAGCTGTCACTGAGCAAGGTCCTTATTCAGAGGTTTCAAGGGGGAGCTATCGGGAAGATCTACCAGTGATCTTAGGAAGCGATTTTCGATAGTTGTGAGGCAGGTAGAATTGCCGGTGCCCCACAGCTCTTCACCATAAAGTACCCCCCGTCCCCCCAGGACCTTAGAATTATAGATTTCAAGTGTTGGAGCAATTTGGTGGGAGATCATCTTCCTATGCATTTTACTAACTTAGTTTTGGACTCATTTAAAATCAGACCCCTCTCATCACAGAACCTTATAAAATCATAAAAAAATTGTTGAAGACCCTGTGGAGATTTGGAAATTAAAAGAGTGTCGTCGGCAGATAGAAGTGCAGGCACTCTTCTCGCTGCAGTTTTAGGGGCATCACAACCATCTCTATCTATAAAATCAACCACCCCATTTATAAAAAGAGTAAAAAGAGCGGGGGCTAGGACCCAGCCCTGTCTCGCTCCTCCTTGCATAGAGAAGGTTCCTGTTACTTGGTTGTTTTCCCCCCACCTAAACTGTGCTGCATTGGATGAGTGTAATCTGATTAAAATATCTAAAAGGTTGCCCAGCATGCCCATCTCTTTTAATACTCTCCATAGTGTGGCCCGCAGGACAAGATCAAACGATGTGCGCAGATCAACAAAACCACATATAATCCCCCCCCCTTAACAGCTACTTCCTTCCAATAGATGCACAAAAAGCGGAAGGCCTGATCCAGGGTACTGACTTTTGTGCGGAACCTGCTTGTATATCACTCAGGATTTGAAACTCAGACATCCAATTCTGTATCCTCCCCAGAATCTGTTTACAATTTGTTTTTGTTGAAGGTAGTCAATAAGGCTAATCGGCCTGTAGCTCCCCGGCTTAGCTCTGTCCCCTTTTTTGTAAATGGGCACAATCTCTGCAATCTGCCATGATGGTGGAATGGCAGCAACCGGCATAATCAAGTTTGTTACCAGATTTATGTAGGAACCACAGAGAGGTTTATCATCTCTATACAAATCATTGGGGATTCTGTCTGGGCAGGGGGCTCGGCGAGTGTTTGGGTTTCCGAGAGAGAGAAGACCAGCGATTCGCCATCTTCACCTAAGGCGTCATCCCAGTTTTCACTAAACTCATTACTTTCTAGAGTACCTTTTATATAGAGAGACCCGAAGAGGGTGACCCAGTCTTCCGGCTGAACACTATATTGTAAAGTTGTCCTATTACCCATTAGTCAGAAAGCATTCTCCAGAAGGTCTTGGGGTCTTTATCTATCAACACAGTGTGTAGGGAGGACCAACGGGAACCCTCCCACTCCTTCTTAGTTTTTTCAATTGCCTGCCTATATTTAGCTCTGCAGGTCATAAACTTTAGACATGCCTTTTGTTTTACTGCACAGGTAAGCGCCCCCTTCGCTTTCCTACAGTCCTGATTATACCAGGCACCCTTAGGGTCCTGGGACGAGTCTATACAATGTCTCCCCATTTCCCCTACTTTGTGGGGTTGGCTGAGCATATACCTCATCTCACTAAAAAGGGGCTTATGACAGGATCTCAAACTCACAACAGCAACCTTAGCAGGGAATTTAGCAAGCTCCTCAATCACCCAGCGTGCATTACTCTTTACAGCTTCGAGGATTGCCGGATGCTTCTCCACCCAAGCCCACTCAATTGACTTTTGGTTATTTGTAGCAGAGAGAACACCCAAGTCCTGATTCGGGTTCAGGATTGTCTGATTTAATAAAAGTAAGGGCAAGAACATTATGATTGCTTTCAACTCTTTTAACCACCACCATATCATCCACTAGGGGCTACAGATTAAGGGTAACAAAGCAGTAATCAATTCTACTTGTGTGGCCAGGTCTATTTAAGGTACACTCCCCATTGGGATCAGACCTGGTTCTTCCGTTGCTCTTAAGTCATGTTGAAGGGTAAGAGCTAACACGTGGCCTCCTCTCTTCGTCCATCTCACTTTCGGTAGATCTAAGTGTGGAACTGATCACACATGGTCCTAATCCTCAGTCAAATCAAGAGGAGTAAGTGCAAGAGGTTCAAAAGTACAATTAAAATCACCCGCCACTAGTACAGGGGCACCGTCTCAATACTCAGTCAAAGCCTGATCTAGTATGTGAATTGTGTTAGTTTACTCCAGTGGACGGACCACTCTGTTATAAATATTAATAATTCTGTTCTTCCAACCACTATATAAGATCAGCTCAAGTGTTAGGATATCCAGCGATTTTACATGGAGGAGCTTAACTTTAGATCCCAAGCCATTTTTCACCCAAGCAGCTAACCCTCCAGAGGGTCTGCCCTGCATTTTCCGGGTAGCGTCAATCCCATAGGCAGAAAAGCCACTTCTAAAAGGTGTAGACAAACTCCAGGTTTCCTGAAAGAGGATTACATCATGAGAGTCTACAAAGGTACACCAATCTGGGTCTGGGAGTAGTTTTGCAATTCCTGCCACGTTCCAGACTAGGACCTTAAGGCAAGGGTGGGTAGGAGTCCCTCCTACAGCATTTACATTTACAGTGGTAGGCTCGCGACCAATCTCAAAAATAAATGTTGATTCTCTGGGTGTTGAGACTTGTGATGAGTGCAGAGTTGATGGGGAGGAGCACCCAATGCTTGTTCTAGGGGTCATTTCATTACTAGATTCCAGTCATCTTTGGCCATTCACTACACCACGAGGGCAAGACGAAAATCCGGCCCCAGTGGTTCTATGGAACATTGCCCCTAATCTTGGTGGACACCTGTACCTGATGGAGATGGATGTATTTGCAGAGGAGATAGTACGCAAATCAATTGCCAGTAACCCAGTGACCATATCCTTATCGTAAAATCTAACTTCTATTGGGTGCCCTGATGAACTATATCTTTCTACAAATTTGATGTCATCCCTGACAATGGAATAACATTGACGGGTGGATCTAAGCCAATGAGTGACTTTAGTTTTGAACTAATCATGATCTTCATACCCTGCCCTAGCGGGTTTGGGAACTTCAGTCAGATAAATTACATCTTGGGCACCCTGGTCCTTAGGTCGTGTGTAGACTCCATTCTGCGCTGACCCCCTCAAAAATGTCCCCCCGTGCCTCAGCCTGGCAGCGCACCCTTCATCTAAAGTCACCTCGCATCTGTCTGGGGCCCCAGATCCACCCCCATCAGGCCAACTCCCAGCAGGTTCCTAGCAGTTAGTATAGATGTATCATTCGGGTAGTAATTACGAGTGAGATCTAAGGGTTTATTTAAGGAACTTACAGGAGCAATTTTATGGGGGTGCTCAACATACGCACAAGAGTGAAGTCCTCTGCCCCTATTCTCTCTTGCCAATGTGTCCTTGATGGTGTGGCTACCAAAAACCCTTGGTGAACCCTCTGCCCATAAACTGTTCTCGCTGTTAGGGTAGCAACCTCCGTTCTAAGGGCAAGAACCTCCTGTCTCAATGACTCAATTAGCAGCTTCAGTGTATTCACTTCACTAACAGGGACCTTGCAGGGTGTATCGGGATCATCTGATAACCCCCAAACCTCCTCATGTACAAGGACATCAAATCTATTGTGACACTCAACATTAGTAAAGTGTGTCATACTGGAGGACCCCATTGACTCAGTGGGTAATACCAATATAGCCAAATCATGATCCAAATCTGAGGTTCTTCTAATCAACCTCTTACTCCTTCCGTTTGAAGGTTGGTTAAATATTTGCAGTATTAACTTTCCTGATTTTTTGGGTGAGATGGTTGGCAGGGCAACAAGGTTAGAGTTAATGCTTGTGCTGGCTAGGTTACCTATCTAAGAAGGATGTACCAGCCTCAGCTATTTCCTGGCACTCAGTCAAAACTGCTTCTATCCGATCCATAGTCTCATGGCAAACAGCACCAAGAGATCTCTTTTTCCTTTTAGGGTTTTACGTACCATTTACCCTGACTTGACCTTTTCTTTTACCCATCTTTTTGGGAGCCCCTCTATTGATTAAATTGAATTTGTTTTTGAGCCCTGCGATCTAAAGGACTGGACTACACCTCCGTTACTTACTCCATATACACAAGAGAAAGAAGAATAACCACCTCAGAGTGGTTTAAATGTCCACTTTAGGACAGGTAATTTCAGTAGTGAAAGGAAAAAATAAATTAATACTAAGTGGAGGCTGATAAATGAGAATTCTGCAAGGAAATTCAAGGGGGGTGGCCCCGCCCCATCTCTTCCCACCGCGGACGGGCGCAGACGGGCCCACTTTTGGCCCTGGCTTCGCCCGAGCATGCCCGCGAGCGTCTCGCACTGCGGGATCCCGCAAGTTCCTTTATCCATTATTCTTTGGGTGAGTCACAGCGCTTTCAAGAGCAAGGGTAGATGGGGGCTGTAGTCCCCTGCTGCCTCCCGGTGACAAAGTGCTGAATGTGGAGTTTGAAGATGGGCTCCCACCCCCCGCGAGAGCCTGCGAGTTGCTTTACGCGCCTCCGGCGCATTGGGTGAGTCACAGAACCTCCTGGCGCAAGGGTAGATGGGGCTGGAGTCCCCGGCTGCCTACCGGCGAGAAAGTGCTGAGAGCCGAGTTTGAAGACAATGATCATCTTATTTTATCGTGACCTAGTAGCTTAAAACCGGGAACTTCCAGGCAAAAAACCAGGGCATCAGACGGTTGTTCGATGGGGCAAGTTAGGTCACAAGTGGGTTCTCGACCTTGATGAAGTAAGTCTTGCATTGAGTGTTTTGAGGATTGTTAGAATGCAGGCACTTCAAGAGGCAGTGAAACAGGATATTTTGGTATCCTTGTAAATCACTCCTATTACAAAAGAGGACAGGGGCGTGGTTTTATGTTTTAAGTGTATCTGAAGTGTTGCATGTACATGTGGGGCCTGAATATTTTGCCTACCATTCCTGTTCTAACCACAGTAGGGCAATATATATATTTGTCTAAAAACATTCTCCGGTGTTTTCTATAGAGATGATATCTGTCTAAACACTATCTTATATATCTATGTGTTACTCAAGTGTGTGAACACAGGAGAGACCTACCCCGAACAGATCATGACGCACCTAGCTAAATAGGACTGGTCTGCTTTCTTCATTTTGATCACTGCATTGTTATATGATATGCACGAGACTAAACTTATATATGTCACCAAAGCCTAGAGTTAGTCTACTCACCCTAAACACTTGTCTGTTTTTAATTGATTTGTGTCATATAGTGCCAAATATTTTAAACATTTTTGGTAAAAGTGACCATCTCGCTGGTCAAATATTGTGCTAAGTTAAGTCAACTGCAATTCCTTGTTCACAATTGTTCCTTCTTTTTGTATTTATCTCAAAGGTTATCACTAATTATGATACCAGTTGAGAGGTAGGTCCTCTGGTTATACCTAAAACCACCCAGCACTTACTAATTGCAGTGTAGGGGGCAAAGACACAGCCCTGATGAATGCCTTAGACCCACAACTGATTACAGACAGAAACATGTTGGCCTAATTATTTGTACAGTGTCGCATATACAGGTGATTACACCTAAGTATGCCTTCTGTATTTACCCCTTGGTAATCTTTTAATCAACCAGGGATAACACCAAATTAAAGGATACTTTAGTGGATTATCCCATGGTTTTTTAAAGTCACAAACTGGACCTAAATTATTGTCCTGAGAGAAGAAATATCTATGGACTCCCTCAGAGAGGATCATTCTGAGGTCGAGTCCACCCAGGTAGTAACATCTTACCAGGGTGAGGCGAGTTGGCAAATGATGAAGCATGTCACATTACGTGAGTGAGCCATCGCCGTCCAATTCTTTCAATTGCCTTACTTTTCATAATGTTAGCAGATGAGCGTGATTCCATGCATATTCCATTAGAAGTACATTGTACTGAGATAATGGGATCTGTGGCTTTGGTATGATAGTCTCAAAGTTAAGTTGCCTTAATACTTAAGGAACAATTCTTCTTCATCTCAGTTGATTCAATGGCCTGCTTTAAGAGATTCTACTTTATCTGCTAAGAAACAAAGAAGGCGTAAGGAAAGTAAGGAAATAAAGAGAAGTGGTAATAGCTACTGGATACATTGCCTGTCCCAGACCCTACAAATTTCAGTATTGAACTACCGGCAACTCGACCTGTGTTTCATCTGTTACCATGGGTTGTTTCCCAATTTTTGCTTTTTCCTCTACTGATTCCCTAAATATTTCGGATTCAGATGAAGATTTTACTGCATCAGACTTGTTGTGGTATTTTGTTTTATAGATAAGCAATTTAACACTCCCAAGGGGGAAGGGATATGCCAATTTGCCATCCCTTTACGTTACGAAGTATGGCATCATACCTAATTTAAGGACAAAGTCCAGATCCCTAACACTTTACTCCTCTTCACATGCCATTCGAGACTCCTTGGATAACAAATTATTACCTATGCCAGTGGTGTTTCAAGTAATAACACACTCTACTTAAAAAGTGTCCTGCCTTCCCTTCTTGTTCTCCAGAATCTCCAAATACTACAAGTTGCTACTTCAATTTTCTAGTTTCTTTTGCTAGTGTAAGAGAGTTACTTATCTTGCCAGGAGCAAGAAATGTCTCAGATTCAGTAATGGCATCTATAATGTGAACATCTAAGAGAATGTGATCCTACAACAGACCATGTTCCTCAGGCAAATGAGGATGAATCATGTCTTCCAACACTCCAGATGCCAAGAAAAGCTACGGGTAACACTTGTGAGGATTCCCAGGATCTGAGGTTGATGAAGAACGCTTACATCCATGTACAAGGGTCCATCTTTGACCCTGTAGAGGTCCCCACTGCTTTCTGTCTAGGTTTACATTATAGAAATATCACATACATACATACATCTACAAAAGTAATTGATTGATGACCAATGTTATGGAAGCTCTAGAACGACATCCCCCTAAATCACTCATTTCAGTTTTTTCGAAGTTTACAACTTCCAAGTTAATAAATATGTTGAGTCTGGAATCCTTTTTGATCAAATAATCTCTATGGAGGTGGAATCGGCCTCCTTCGAGCCATCCAAATACTACATATCCAAGAATGAGACCTATATTACCATGAGCAGTTTACCATTACAGTTTGCTGTGGCAACAGTTGGTATACAAAGGTCCAGTGCATCAACCTGTTCCAAACAAAGGCATGGGTTTTCCCAGACGAGAAGTGCTACTGGGCAGCTTGCACCTTGATCAGGATTTCATAAAACAAAACCCACCTGCAACCTAATGCAGGAATACCGGCCCAGTGTAGCCAACAGGTTGTTATAATGTTATGTAAATGAGCAGCATGTGTCTATACTTTGGATCACTTGACATAATTTGGCAAACGTTAACTCACCGGGTTGGACGTTTTCAAAACCTATGCATTATAAAGGCATTGATCAGTGCTGCCCTGAACCTCATTGTCTCTGTAGGCAAAATTACTGGTAAGTGCACCTGAATGACAGAATGTGGAAAGAGCATGGGGGAAAAATGAAGAGAGAATGAGGAGAGGAGAGAATTATAGAGAGAAAGAGAGGGTGACTGTGTGTGCAATGTTTGCAAATATGATAGATCCAGCTGAGAAATATTGAGTTTGGAACTGATCTTCTACAAATGGACAGGCAAGAGAGCTCCAGGCAGATTCTAGCATAGCTGGCAAGGAAGACTGATTTCTGTATTTATTTATTTTCCTTTCATTGTACAACAATATTTAATGCATGTGAATAGGGTATTTGAGATAACAAAAGCAGGATGAGAATCGTAGGTCACTATTCATAGGTTTTTGTGTCAATTTGCTTTTTTTATCATGCATCTCCAAACGCAGTGTCTTTGAACTCTACAAATCATAAGAAGGGATAAGGATGTGTACCAAGACGATTTTGTATGACCTGAGACTGTGTTATGCATCACAGTTAGCCGCCACCTGGAGTTTGGCGACATGAGAAATAAGTCTTTTTTAAATTCTTTTCCCATACATATCCTTTTGCTTTTCCCAAGAATACCTTTCTAATGTAGCTTATCTTGGAACAGTTATGCAGGATGTTCTTCCGTTGCATGCAAGCATACCCCCAATTCACAAGTCTTAGAGTCATCACCTCTTTTCTAGCTTGATCCTGTATGTAGTACGGACAGGCACAAGAGTTAGAACACACGGATCGTGCGAGTTTTGGAAACAGGTGAAACTTTTAATTTAAAAGTATTCTTTTGTTTTATTGTAGGTGTTACTGCGGTTCTGTCATATGTGTTCAGTGCATTGCCCATTGTGGTTTTCTCTGTTTTGGTCTAATTGTGAACGGTGTAAACTGCATTTGCATTGCACATGTTACTTTATAAACATGCTTATTTTTGTGCCACATTGTATTTTCACACAGAACTTGTAGTTGTTTTCACATTCTGTTCTTTCCTGGGATATGGTCTGAACACAGTAGACAAGGTCCTACAACAATGTCCTTTGTTATTTTGTTCTGGTCAGGTACTCGCAACTAGACACAACACATGAGTGCAGATGTTGTTTGTGAGCATATGAGCTTGGTCATATAGGTATGCACCTTGATGTAACATGCATAGAGAGAGGGAGACTTTCTGAGAGGAGATCACAGCTGTACCTGAGATTTAGAATGTCCACCAGTGTATCCTAAGGTACGGGGTCCGCTACTAATCTCAGAGATCTTTATTGTATAATCATTCCACTTCTGTAGAAGGGGAGGGGGTTTGGCTAATCTGTTTTATAACATGACATGACTTTTCATACAATATGGTTTACTGACTATGCTGACTGTATCTCTTTAGGCATTTGTACTTTGATTGTGGCAAGAATAATGCATTCTAGAGCATGGTAGTTTAAATAAACATTTCAAACTTCCTTTGTGTCTCTGTTATATTTTATTGAGTACGAGTGTGAGACCAAAAGGGGGGTTCCAGTTACTGCGATCCCTGAGAGGGTAGGGAGTGTTGTATTCTGGGGTGTAAATTCACTTGTTTCTCTGGATATGGTTAGGAGGGCAAGTGAGACACGTTTGCTAGTCGGACTCGGGATCATGGTTACTGAGGTGGTTTGGTGACTCAGGACCCTACTTACTGAGGTTCCATGGTCCCAAGCATAGTTCTGTTTCTGCGCAGAATCCCTGCAACACTTCGAAATTCAGAGAAATGTCATTGTAATTCCCAAATCATTCACTCCATGTCTCCGCAAGGAAAACGTTCAGGTGAGCTACAACACTTGGGCTGTACCACTATGTTAGGTTTCATCAGTAAAATGAGGTGTGCGTTTCAGATTAACAGAGCTTCTGTTTTATGGAGAGGGTGAAAGAATAGTCAGATAACCTGAATCTGATCTATTGTATTTTGTCATTGTTGGACTCGACCCTCCTGCATGCAACTTGCCGCTTTCACTCCTCCTGTTTTCTGAACCCTTTTTTGCTGGTATTTAGGACTTTGTGCACTTTACTGCTGCTAACCAGTGCTAAAGAGCTTGTGCTCTCTCTTTACAACATAGTGAAATTGGCTTACACCCAATTGGCATTTTAATTTCCTTATAAGTCCTTGGTAAAGTGGTACTACATGTACACAAGGCCTGTAAAGAAAATGTTACTAGTGGGCTTGCAGCACTAATTGTGCAACCAACTTAAGTATCTCTTTAAAACATGCCTCAGATCTGCTATTGCTACCTGTGTGCAGTTTTAACCTGCCGATTTGACTAGCCAAGCCTAAACCTTCCTTTTGCTAAACAGCCCTTAGGGCAGGGTGCGGTGTATTTAAAAGGTTGGGCATGTACTTTTAAGGTGTATATGTTCTGGTAGTGTTCAGTTCAGTTTGATTTAATTGTCTTGTGTCAACAGAAAAAGCCTTACAAATGTTTTCCATTTAAATGATGAGTCCTTAGCTGTACCTAGCCAAAAAAATGAAAACACTTACTACTTAGATTAAAAAAGAAAATATACATAAAGGAAACACTTTATTGCACTACAGCTAAAATCACACAAACCTACAAAGTACCTGATAAGAAATACTTTGTTCAAATGTTAAAACAGGCAGAAAAAGGGTAATTGCACAGATAATGAGATTGAGAGGTGAATGATGTACAGTATGGACAATAATAAAGTGTCAAATGTAGTAATCAAATTTAAAACTGGATACGACCCACCAGCTAGTTTAGGCCATATAGTATAAAGTGCTATCACTTATAATGTAGCTAAAATAGTAAACTACAAACTGATATAGGACACAGTTCATACTCCGTAAGGGAAAGAGGTAGTGTACAAAAATACACTTGCAGGTCAATCAAAGTTAAACATTCAATTTTGGTACTAAGTAAATGTGAACAATTGCATGTAGTGTTACCAACAGTATTGGTAGTGAAAAACTCACAAATTAGTTTTTCAAAACTGCAGGGCATACCTCTCACTTAGGATAACATTGGGTTACCTTATTACATCTCATATGTGCTAACTGATGATTTGGAACATGTAGAAGTGTCAAGTTTTGTCTCAAATCAATGGTAATCAAAATCTTCTTTAATGGTAAAGACGGATATTAAGTCATAATTCTGAAAATACCACTTTTAGAAAGTTGACATTTTCTTGTCTTAACCATTTGGTGCCTAGAACCTGGGTTACATGACTGGATGCATTTAGCAGTTTGCCTTTGGGTAGTCCTCCCAGACAGTGACACAAAGGGGACTAGATGTTGGCAGGATGAGCAACCTACAAGATGGTAAGGGCAAAGCTGCTCTCCTCCTCACTTTCATTTAAAAGGAGCTGCCGCAACACACTCACAAAGAACTTGACACCAGCATTTTGTCATCCTAGACCTCTTCAAGCCTGGATGGGGGAAGGCGCAGTTTCCATAATCAGGTGGCAGGAAGGCCTAGAAGTTTCCCCCACTTCAAGTGCGGGCATCAGGTATAAATACAGGACCCTAAGACCAAATCTTCAGTACACACCTTGATCTGTGATAGACACTCAGAAGGCCTACCCTGCATTTCAGAGGACGTCTATTCTGCTTGAGGCCTGCTTTGTACCTCAGACATCTCTTGTAGCAACCTGGGCATAGTCAGTCAAGAACCTATTAATTAAGTTGATAATGGTGGAGGTGCTGATTGCAAGAGTAACACGGAATTACTCAATTCCTCCAATCCCACCAGCGAATTAAAAATTATGCTTACCCCTAGTGCTAATGGAACCCAAAATATGGGACTTAAAACAATATCCACAAAAAAGTGCCAGAAGAATCAACAGAACATTGGGACCTACCTGCTTGCTGATTCGTCCAAGGTGTATCGCTGGTTGGCCAGACTTCGTAGTAGCTCCCATTACATTCTTTTCCGTAGCAGCACAAATTCTGCTCAGCAGCACCTCTCTGCAACAATATTTGGCCTCGTGGAGCCCTCTTTTGCTACAGCTTGCAGCTTTATCCCGCTGGTGGTTTTTAACTTCCAAAACAACACCAGGATCCCCACTGATGATGATGAAATCCTCTGCCTGGGAATCCATCTTCTCCCACTCAAAGCTTTTTCCCACCCTCGTTGATGGCTTGACTAAGACCTCATTCTGCGCTCCCCAGCAACGAAAACCTCTTCTCAGCTACGGCCTGCTGCCTAGCATCGCAGAACTTTACCTTCTCAGACATTTTTCTGTGAATTTTCTTCTAAGTCCAAAGGTAAGTCAAGACCAGGCTCAATCTACCTCGTGTATCAAAACCATGCTCCATTGCATTCGGCCTTAACTTTTGACTTTGCTCCAGTCTTGTGTAAGCCAGATACTCAGGGTTGGTGCGTTGATATTTTAGATGGTATATTTAACCTTTAAAATTCCTAACTCCGGTTCCACCATTTTACTATTTTCTAAATTGGTGTGGGATTTTTCTTGTGTTTTGTTTTCAATACTTTACTGTTTGTGTTTTGCAAAACTACTTAACACAGTACCTCTAAGATAAGTCTGAATGCTTTTGTGCCAAGCTACCAGAGGGTTAAGCACAGGTTAATTTTGTGATTTTTGTGGTTCACCTTGATAACGAATGTGGTAAGAATGAATTAATCAATCAATCAGCATTTGTATAGCACAGCCCTGTCAACCCTAGGGGTATCTGGAAGCTGAGGGTGCCATGTCTCCTTTCAGGAGCCAGGTCTTGAGTTTCTTTCTGAAGTCCACCAGAGAGCGAGCTGTTTGGAGGTGGAGGGGCAGGTCGTTACAGGTATTGATGCAATGTAGGAGAAGGAGCTGTGGCTGCAGCAGAAGCGGGGGTCGCGAGGGCGAGTGAGGAGGAGCGCAGGTATCATGCGGGCAGATGGAAGTTCAGTCAATGGTTGATGTAGGATGGTCCTTGACAGTGTAGAGCTTTGTAGGCGCGAGTGAGGATCTTCCACATGCATTTCTTCTGGATGGGGCACCAGTGGAGGTTTCTGAGGGAGGGGGTGATGTGGGTCCGTTTGGGGAGGTCCAGGATGAGTCTGGCTGCAGTGTTCTGTGTGGTCTGGAGTCTTCTGAGGAACAGGGTGGAAATTCCAGCATAGAGAGCAATGCCGTATGCGAGACGGCTAGTGACAAGGGGTTGCGTGACGGTCTTTCTGGTGTTCATTGGGATGCATCTAAAGATTCTGTGGAGCATGCAAGGGTATTGAAGCTGGAGGATGTGACTTCATTGACTTGTCATTTCATGGTCAGTTGGCTGTCGAGGGTGATGCCAAGGCTGCATGCATGGTCTGTTGGTGTTGGTGTTGGACCAAGTTCATCTGGCCACCAGTTGTGGTCCCATGAGGAAGTGTTCTTCCGGAAGATAAGTACTTCTGTTTTGTCGGAGTTGAGTTTGAGGCAATTATCTCTCATCCATTTGGCTACGTTGGTCATGACGTTGCAGAAGTTGATTTTGACATTGGAGGGGTCCTCAGTGAGTGAGAGGATTAGTTGAGTGTCACCTGCGAGGGAGATTATGTTGAGTCCGTGTGATCTGATGATGTTCGCAAGGGGGGACACGTAGATGTTGAACAGGATTAGGCTAAGGGACAATCCTTGGGGTACGCCGCATATGATGTCCTTGGGTGCGAAGGTGACTCCAATAAGGCTGTCAGATGCTCTGTGTGTACGCTGTGAGAATAGAGGTAATCCTCTTGAGGGAGTTTTGCTGTATGCCGAATGAGTAGAGTCTCTCGATGAGGGTGTGGCGGGAGACAGTGTTGAATGCAGCAGAGACATCGAGGAAGACCAAGGCCACCATTTCTCCATGGTCGAGGAGAGTTCTGATGTCATCTGTAGCAGCAATAAGTGCGGTCTCTGTGCTGTGGTTGGCACAGAATCCTGATTGTGAGGCGCGGAGTAGGAGGCTTTGTTCCAGGTATTCGGTGAGCTGTTGGTTGATGGCTTTCTCGAGTAATTTGGCTGGGTAAGGGATCAGGGAGACCGGTCTGTAATTTTTTTAGATCGCTGGGGTCAGCAAAGTCTCTTTCGGAGCTATCTGACTTCTGCATGTTTCCATCTGTCCGGGAAAGTTGCTGTGGAGATGGAGGTGTTCAGGATGCTGGTGAGTTCCGTGCTGATTGGGTTAGTTCAGAGATTGAAGAGATAGCGGGGACAAGTGGTCGGATTGGTGCCCCAGAGTGAATGGACTGCAAGATGCCTGTGGTGGTCTGAGTGCTGAGTTGAGGTGGTAATCATTTGACTGGTGTTTGCTGGTGAGTCAATGTTGTCGAGGCTGAGAGTGGTGGGTTGGGGTGTTGAAGTTACTGTAGATGTTGGCAATCTTGCTGTGGAAGTGGTCTGAGAGGGTGTTGCAGAGTTCTTGGGAGGGGTAGATAATGTTCTCTGTGGCTATTGGGGTCATCGAGGTGGAAATTGAAATTGCCAAGTAGGACGTAGTGGTGGGAGTCAATGGCTAGGGGAGTGAAGAGGTTGGAGATGGTGCTGCAGAAAGCTGGTTAGGTTACCTGGGGTCTGTAAGCAAGGGTGCCTCATATCATGGTCTTAGCGTTGGTCTTATGTCAGATGGTGAGGTGCTCCATGAAAGGCACGTGGTCATTGTTGGTCACAGTACACTGGATGATTTCCTTGAAGATGATGACGATGCCCCCACCTTTTTCGTTGGTGCGGTCTTGGTGCATCATCTTGTAGCCCTCAGGAGCGGTGGTGGCGGTGTCTGGATTCGAGGAGGGATTGAGCCACGTTTTGGTGACGAAGGCAACTTCAGGGGAGAGGGTGGTGATGTTGTTGATGGTGTCCCAGATTCCCATAGTGTGTTTGGAGGGGAGCAGGAATTGAGCAGGATGCAATGGAGCGGTTTGTGGTTGTTCTTAGTCGTAGTCATCTAAGAGGAAGCGGCCTGGGGTCCAATGAGTTCTGGTGGTCCGATGTAGCAGGAGAAGCGGCAGTGGTGGCAGGTGAAGGGTCTTTTGGTTGATCGGGGAGAGGAAGTGAAGCAGCTGTTGTTTCAGGTTCGGGGGTCAAGGTCCAGTAGCTCTTTGGCGGTGTATCAGCGGGCGGGTGGAGGTCCATGGGTCCTGGTGCTGTGCCTGGTCCAGGCGCAGACGGGCTTGTCTTTGGCACTCCTTTGGCACTGCCATGCAGCAGCCTCCTTAAGTAGTTCTGGGAGGTGGGAGGTGGGAGGGGATGTCAGGGAGGTGGGAGAGCGGGGTGCAAGCAAAACGGCAAGAACAGGGGGGTTAAATAACAAACATAGTCTATGTGCTCAAAATTAACCCACACAAATGAAAGTGGCAATAACCAAAAATGAACCCAGACAAAATAAAGCAAACGAAAAGCCCAAAATTAACTTCTCAAACCAAGCGGTCCTCTGAACAACGCCCGATCTAGAGGTTGCATGATAGGAGCACAGTCTCAGTTTCGTGGAGCTGGCAGATGCAAGGGAGCAGTGCACACGACCAAAGAAGAAGTGTTGACACCCCCCTCAACCAAAAACCCAATTTCTCACAGTCCTGTTCACTCCAGTATTTTTCAGGTCACCCAGTAGACCCTCTTATCCCAAAAAGTATATGTCCCTTTTCAGAGCAAAGGCGAACTGGCAGGTGTCTCTCACTCCTGCCTCCAGGGAGCTATGCTCTATTAGAGAGGGAGTGTTAGGAGTCAGGTAAACCTGTCAGAGAATCTCTTATCTGCACGGATCATAAATGGTGCCCCGTCCTTGTAACCCTAAAATCAGTAAACATACACAATGATTACTATTTTAGTATATGCAATTATTTATTATGTATAATTCATCCAAAAATCATATGTATCAGAATGCAAATTAGGGTAAATATTAGAAAAGCCCCAATCATATTTTCATCGTAAATCCTTAGCTTATTAGGTTATTACCTACCAAAAAATGTATTAGCATTCTGAATATATAGTTGTATTGTTTTGCTAAGCTTTATCATGCCACGCCATGAATAGTTTCCACACATTACTTATGCTGTCATCTAGTCCGCAGTCAAAATTTAGGGGCATATTCACAAAGAATTGGAGTAGGGCAGCGCAGCAAGTCATTTTGCTGCACAGCCCTATGCCATTTCAACAGGGCAGAAAGGCATCGTATTTGCAAGATATGGTGCATTTCTGTCCTTTCAGCCAGCACTGGTGCAAAAAATGCTGTGTATGCCAACACAGGCACCCTTGCACAATGTTGCAAGGCATGATTGTTTTTGTGCAGGAAGGGGCACCTTACGCCACAAAAAACAATCAAGAGAGGCATTTTTCTTGTTCGATGTGTGCTATGTTGTAAATCTGGGGCAGTGTTAAAATCCATGGGTGCTGCGTGGGAACACCCGCAGCAACACCCATGGCACACCTCCCTGCTGCAATGTAAGACAGCGCAGCGACTTGTGCTGCGTGGCCTTACACCTTATCTACAAGGTCATGAAAAGCCACTTAGGGTGGCTTTGAATGGCCTTGTAGATATGGGCCTGCACTTTGCGCCACCGGAGCATCAAAACAAGTGATGCTCAAATCACGCTATGGGATTATAAATATGCTCCTCAGTCTTTCAGAATCTCTTCCAAGCAACCGGTCCATGAGTCTGCTTTGGTACCATTTTTAGATCTCACTTAGGCAGTGCATGCATTGTTTCTTCGTGTCAAGCCCACAGAGTAGATACAGCATATTGCTCACCCATTGCTTTGAATTTGTTGCTTTGCGTATCCTTCGCAAAGGCGTGTTTCTCTGTGGTCAATGTTGGTTATAGGTCCCTCCTTTTTGTGTCTTGATCCCTCCTATTGAGCATGCCCCTATTCTTGTAGGCTTACCCTTTTTTGCAAGTAGGTTTGTTTAAGGTCACTATTTCTTTATTTTTTTTCTGCCTGTGCTTTCAAAATGTTTGCTTTTCTTCCTGTACGCGTTCACCTGACAGGAGTTCAGCAACAATTGCTGTAGTGCTAATAAATTTGAGCATTTGTCATTTTACTTCCATTCCGTATTTTGTTTCCAAACAGCTTTTTTTTGGGTTATGTCATTGTTTTTTTTATTTTTTCCGATCAGCATGTCTGCATTGTTTTTTAGGCACGGGAAGAGCTGATGCCCAGACTTGAACCCGGTTTCCCAGTTCCAAAATCGGTAGCTGGATGTTAAGCCACATCCTCGCTCCAAATCTATCGGCATCTTTTGGGGTTTCTCCGTTGTTCCTAGTTCCTTGTGGCAGCTTAAACGTATCTAATCCAGCCGAAAAGAGTCTCGATGCTGTGAAGGTCCTGGAAGCCTCTCTCAAAGAACACGACTATCATATCACGATTCTACCATTTCTGTCGTATCGGGCCATTTTAGGTCGAGCAGAGTCTGCTCGAGACCTATTGCTGCCCGTTTCTGGGAATGTAGACACGAGATGGGCACGAGCGCAGATTTCACCTCGTGGGCGCGCACGGCGCCGTGCCCAACTCGTGCCTCACATTCCCGTGCGCACACAGCCAGCCCCCACACCCCTGCACACACACACACACACACAGGCACACGTACACACGCTGCCGCCCCCACCACACACACACATACAGACAGGCACGCATACACACGCCGCCGCCCCCTAACCCCCCCTGCACGCACACACAGACACACACCCCCGTCCCATGCATCGGGAGATCTGCCATACAATCGGTACTTACGCCAGCCTCCGCCAACATCGCAGGGAGCGGCGCTTGCAGGCCCCCAGCGTAGGAAACAGGCCCCCGCGGTGCACACACTGGGAAGAGGAAAAGGGGACGAGACCCA
The DNA here is from genome assembly GCF_964261635.1 of Lissotriton helveticus. Lineage (NCBI taxonomy): Eukaryota > Metazoa > Chordata > Amphibia > Caudata > Salamandridae > Lissotriton > Lissotriton helveticus. Next base: position 293,016,704 of record NC_136057.1, read on the forward strand.
CGGCGCGCGACACGGCACAGGGAGGCGGTGAGCACCAGGCCTCCGTCGCTGCCTGGAACATGTGCGCGCGCTCCCCAGCCTGTCGCGAGCACGCCTCCTTCTGGCTACTAGCGTGTCCCAGCCGCAGTGGTCACAGCGGGCCGCTTCTCCTCTGAGCTGGATTCGCTGGCGGGGGGCGGGGTTGGGGGCGGTTCATAGGTTCCGTCTGTGCTCGGAGCAATATTACATATCGCATTATATAGGCATCCATTATCGTGTTTTGTAACAGGGAAAACTTGCTGCACGTCACAGGAACATATTGCTCAAAATTCTATCGTACACAACTTGCAATCGTTGGAATCGCGCGCATTAAAACCTCTTTATCAACGCGATTGTCTGATGTTGAAGTCTGGTATTGCAACAACTGGTTCAAATCTGTTATCTCAATGTTTCACGCTTTATTACAAATGTAAGCCATTGTTCTTTGTAATATCAATACATCTAAGTCATGTAAATACCACACCTATTGCATTACAAATGCTAAAGATGTCACATTTGCGAAAGTTAAAACTATTGGCATTATAAATGACAAAGCTATTCAAAGTTCAAGTTCAAAAGTTCAAATGATCTTTATTCGGATTTTAGGACATCCATAAAAGTACATACAGAATGAAACACATTAAAAGCACATAAAAAGCAATATAAAAGTTAAAAACAAGATTTCAAATTATGTTTAAGCAGCATATATGGCATAAGGTGCATAGTACATGATAAAAAGAAACATTAATCTATTTGTACATATAATCATCGATTTCAATTTATCTGCTCCCTCAAAGTAATCATACATATCCAGACACACATATAGTTAAATCTGTGTACAAATTATATCTGAATAGTAAAGTGCAATGTGCATTTCATAGCGCAATACTGTAGTCCATTATACATGTTCCATACTTGCCCTTGATCTCACACAGACTTTTATAAAACAGCTTACAGTATATATGACTTCATCTGTTGATAACATTTGCAAAAATCTCAGTGCCAGATTAAAATCCCTTAGGTTATATTTACGGAAAATTGGCATTAAGTATTGGCGGATATACAATTTATAGTAGCCACAGAACAGAAAATAATGCAACAGACTTTGTTTCCCACCTTCAGAACAGGGACAGTCCAACTCTTCTAAATTTTTGTTATAACCAAGGGGGAAGCTTAGTAAGTTAACGATGCTTCCGTCCCGGAACCGGAATAAAAGACTTCGGTTCCATCTTCCTATTGGGGTTGACAGGTATCTACAGAGCTTGTTTGGATTATCATTACCTGAATCAATAGAGGGCAGATATTTAATGACAGCAGATTTGGCAAATTCAGATCTCATCCGTTCCTCCTTGTATAAGTCGAGCAATGCCCGTTTTACACTATTCTTGTGTGCAGGAACAATGGTATTAGGAGAGCTGAACAGAGAGCCGTGTCCCACGCTCAACAGGCTGTTCATTTTGCTATTCTCAAAAACCAACACATAAATAAAAAATTTGTCATTTACAATACTAATAGCTCAAACTTTCCTAATGCGAGACCTATTGCATTGCAAATGCTTGTTGAGGGAAGCTGTTGATTGATGGGAATGTTGCTGCTACTTTTATAGAGTGTAGGTCCATTGATATCCTCTCCCATAAACAAGAGCAGCATTCCAAATTGAAAGCTACTTTGAAGCATTTCTGCCTGGTTTTTTGCAGATGGGATTCTAATCTTACGCAGCACGCAGATGGTGTCGCCTTTGGACCTCATATCCTGGGGGTCGAGCGTTATACTTTTCTGGACAAGTCGTGGCTTTTTTCTTGAATGACCTCCATAGCCTTAGCTTTGTTATCCTATCGGACAGGAATACTCTCTTTTAAGCTGTGCACTTCCTATATCCTCCTTTACTCATGGAGGCACTTTGAATTTTCGATACAGTGCCCTGAAGAAGTCCTGTATTTGGATGAAACACATCGGCTGTACTTTGTGTCTCGCTACTAAAAAAGAAAATGGAATAAAGAGATTTAACTGAGGAATTCCTCTCTCATTGTCTACCGGATTTGGACTTTACATTTGCTTTTATGGAATTGTGTATTGTGGTGCACCCGTGTTTTTTTTGGTTCTGCATCTATTTTATCCTTAGTATTTTTTTTTCGTTATGTCGTAATGGGATTGCATGTTTAACAAGTTTTTAAAAAAATGCTTTTTTTTCCTATGGATCACCATCTCCGGGCAGCTGTCTCCACCTCCTTTGCCCTTCCTCAATCGCCGTTTCATCTTCCACCTGTCCTTGTTCTACCCGCCCTCATGTCTGTTTCCTCACCTCATCCACCCATGCCCTTTTCTTGTTATTAATTCTGTTGGAGTTTTTATATAGTGCCTATAGCACTTTTCAGCCCTACCATAGAGTTATACTTTCAAGTATTTTTAATATAGTATGGAATATACATTGTATGTATACATGCTGTGCCAGCTGTTAAGTGCCAAGAAGTAGTTTGTTGTGTAATACAGCTGTTATGCAATAATGGCATTATATATCTTTCTCAGTTGTGTTGTGTACTGTGTGGTGTTCTTTCAGCCGTCCTTTGATGCTGATGTGTGTATTTTTAAGTCGAGCATTCGAGACCTCTTGTATATACTGTAGTATATACTTATATGTGTATGCACTTTGTGGGCTCTGAAGAACAGCCCTAGCACTTGTCTGCTTCCTCTTAGGGACTTTTTTCTGTTCAACTGCCTCTATTTAACTGTCTTGATAGAAAAAGACCAGTAGATGTCAGTAAAATACCAGAATTGCTTTCTGCTTGCTCAACTGCCTCTATTTAACTGTCTTGATAGAAAACGACCAGTAGAGGTCAGTAAAATACCAGAATTGCTTTCTGCTGAGGGACTATCTTTTTAGGTCAAGCCTGGAGTCAGTGCGCATGCGCTGCTCTGCGAGACTTATTGTAGTAAGAGTATGGAATACAAGCCCCGCCCACTGTCTGCCCATACTTGTCATCGGCTTGTGTCATTTGTCTTCGTAAATGCTGGCTTCTAATTTGTTAATAGGATTGTTAGTCCCTCCTTAGTACCGCCTTGTCTTCATTTGTCACCTCCTATGGGCATCTTTACTTAAGAACCCACCACATATTCATTATATACTATGCGACAAACAATCAATGCACAATAATGACAAATTTACATAAGATTCACATAAAGAATACATGACATACATTCAATACATGATTACTATACGATAAAATTACTTTTTAGGTACATAGGTGTCCAACATATATATTCATGTTATATTCTTTGGGAAGCTTTTTCCTGCTCGTTTCTTCTCTCTTCCTACCATCTCCTCAAGACCTAGCTTTTTGATGGAGACCTTGCACCCTAGTGCCCAGATACCCCCAGAGGTGACAGTGCTGCACTCTACAAATGCTGATTGATTGAAACCAGCGAAATAGAAATCTGATGCAAAAAAGTGTGGTTTAGAACTTATGGGATGTTTGTGTTTCAAAGATAGCTCGGTGGGTTTTGTGCCACTATCGAGAGCATATATGTAATATTTTATGTAATCTGCTTGAACAGATCTGAATCTTTCAGGGCAAGCTCAGTTGTTCAACCTGCCAGGGTCAAAAAAACTTTTTTGAGCTACATATTGTCCCTTATTAAATTTTAACACTGAATCAGTAGCTAATCCTAGTGCTCACATAGCCAGATTGTGCGATCTGAGTCAAAACACTGATATGCCCCTGGAGTTGGTTTGACATTTCTTTCAAGAGCTTAATTAAGGCTTATAAGTTGATTTGAAATCTGCACAAATAATAGTCCTAGTTCTGACTGGTTAGCATCAAGCTTTCATGTGTCCTTAATACGGGGTGAGAGGTTTGTGAGTGTTAGGGTGGAGTAATGGTAGCTTATTCCAAAGCGAGACCTATTGGCTATGCCAATGCTTGTTTTACCTTTACTACCAATGATTTCCTATGGAGTGAGGAGTGGCTCCTTCTGTTCAGCCCCTATCTTGGAACATTGATGTGCTAACAATGCCTCTGTATACATGTACGTAAGCTAATGCTAATATCTCAGATCTCTTCAAGGTCACTGTTCCTTGCAGCTACGTTTGCAGCACACATCCCAGAAATTGACATTTTGTCTGTCTCTACCCTGTTCGTTGGTGCGATGGCAGGAAAATTTGGAGGGCCTCATTTATGAGGCTGTGCGTCACTTTTACGCCGCTGGTGGGTAAAAAATGTGCCTTGTTGCGCCATATTTACAAAGTGACGCATCTACCTAGATGCGTCACTTTGTAAACCCCTGCGCTACATTATACCTACGCCAGGTATAATGTATGCAAGGGGGGCGTTTTGACGCAAGAAAGGGTCCTGTAAGTGACGCAGTGAAATCTATGAGATTTCACTGCGCAACTTCTGGGACGCAAATGCGTCAATATCTTACGCCTACCTCATGACAGGCGTAAGACTGATGCAGGCCAGACACATTGCTGGAGTTGCGTCACTTTTGTGACACATTCCAGCAATGCGTCACTTTTGCACTTACAGATACGTCAGAAATACTGACGTATCTGTAACTCCTTGCGACATAATCCATCATGTTTTAAATATGACTCATCAATCATGTCTCAAGGAGTGCGCACTGAGAAGTGACGCATCGCTGCTTTCACGCAGCAATGCGTCATTTCTCATAAATGAGGCCCGGACAGTTTCTAAAATAAAAATATGACAATAGAGTACAATGTTGTTAACATAACCATTCAAGCATCTATTCTGCTTTCTATGCACTATGCCTTTCGCTCACATTCTCTAATGTGTTAACATTCTCATGTTGGCAAACAGTCCAGGCATGGCATGTATTTAACACACATTATATTTGATGAAATCCTGCCACACATCACTGATTTTTTTTTAACGTAATTTTTTTATTACACGCAGATGACGGCCATATGTAGGTGCGGCATATTCTCATTTTCGGTTTTAATTTTGGGGCATATATTTGCAATTAGAAAGTGAAACAAATAACCAATGTAAGAGCCTACTGTGCCAATGCTTGTTTTATTCCGGTGGGAATGCAACATTCCTCCGCATTTTGTGGCTTTCAGCCAGGGTGGAAGCGGTCAAGGTCCTTTTGATAAAGGCTTGTTTGGGATGGTTGGAAACTTTCTTTTACTCTATGCCTTTTCTAAACAAATAGAGGGCCAAACTAAACAGGACCAGAACATCAGCGCATTGTCTCCTACATATTGTATACAAAAATATACAAATGTATGTAAAATATGGAATTAATAATACAAAATCTTCATCCGACGGAGTGATTTTTTTAAAATAAAGTTTGGGCAAAAATATGTATTCAGACATTTTTTATCAAAATTCTGATTGCAACCGGGAAAACGGATGGCACTTTAGCAAGAAAAACGATGAGGGCTGCACTCCAGTGTCTAGGGTCTGCAGAGATCCTGCTCTTGGCTTCCACCAAGGGTTGCTGCTTTGCTTATCAATCTTGAAGAGAAGCATCAGGGAGACTGGAGGTTCTCCAAAGCCTTGTAACAACAGTGTGGGCCGGACTGTTTGTATCACTTCCTACCCTAATGCAAAGCATCTGAACTGTGGAAGATCCAGTGCAGAGGAAGAAACACATGACTTGCTTGTAACTACTGCTCTTCAGCGTTTATACATTTGGTAAATTCATAGGTGAAAGCCCCACTTCTTCACATTTACAAAGCACAAGTCTGTGATGAAAGCACCATGCTTCGAGGCTACAGTTCAATGACACACCTATGTTCTGAAAATCTGAAGCTGGCCTCCTGCCCCTCTGTCTTTTTTGGGCTCATACAGGGAGAGGAATGGACTGCACAGCCTTGTGTGTTAATTACAAGGCGCAGCAGTGCTAGGTAAACTAAACTTAAGATTCCCCAACTTCAGGGGAGGAGCTACGCTACGAATCAAGATGGCCGCGTAAGCTCCCGGCTCCGCCGACCTCCGCCAGCAGCTCGATTATCCTGTCTTTCATCCTGACCTTACACCTGATTTCCTTGTTTATGAAGGTCTACAGCTTCCAGAGGTGCAATCCCGAGGTTTCTACCTTATCGGCTGACGAAGATACGCCGTGTTTCCTTTCTCGGCCTAACACCGTCTGGAAGCCGGGGCCTCGATTTCTAGACTACCCGAGTCAGAGTTGAACAACATCGGCCGTGAGACCTGGACTGAGCCCGGTCTCCCGAAGAGTGCCTGAATTGTTGACTTTTCCTGACGATCCTTTGCACGATCCACGCCCGGGACATGCCATCGTGCCACGCCAACTGCTGTGGTGGGGGCCCGGTGCCTGGAGACCTTTCTGCCCCTTTGGGGTCGACGGGCTGGGGTCCTCTCTGACGGCGACGGTGTGCTCTGTGCGACGAGGAGCGCCCATTATTTGTGATCAGATTTGCGTGGCCTGTGACTCCGAAGCAGCCGGCCTCCGGGGTTCGAGTCCGGCTTTGTCTCCTACTGAGAGGGGATGGAGTGGACGGAGGGCACGCCATCGCTACGGGCCGTTGTGGCCGCCATTGGGGCGCTCCATTCACACACAGTCGCCGTGTTCCGGACACTGATGGTGAAAGTGGACGGCATCCTGGAACCTGAGGACGACACCTCGTTTGGTTTCCAGTTGGAGATGGTACCAGCGGTGCATTGCATCTCAGAGGTCGAGATCCCTGTGCATACCCCGGACTTCAGGAACCTTGACGGTCCCCTACCACCGGCTAGCCAGCCCGAGCTTCTCGCTAGCGTCTTTTGCCTGACCCTGCTGCCACCTAACACAACTAGAGACGGTCTTCCATGCGACTATGAGTGCCTTGTTGATGGTTTCGGATATTCGCTGTTTTTGGACACCTTTCCTAGTTCGAGCCGTGAACTTTTATCCTGTTTTCGATCCTCTTGTGCTGAAAAGAACTTTTGTGGACGCCTTGCCTTTTCCATCAAAATGGCGGCTCGAGTGGCAAAGACTCTTCTGACGGACCGTACTGGCCAGGGCTGAACTTTATCGCTGGGTTCCGATTTAATAGCTTTTCGTAATGCCGGGGTTGTACCTTTATTGTGATGGGAATTGGGTGGCTGTTGTTTATCCTCACTTGACTGGTTTGTATACTTGCTGAATATTGATTTTATCATGTTTTCGGGTGGTCGCTGTTGGCGGGGGGTACGGGAGACCGGGAGTGTGTTTGCTTTCTCCTCCTCCGCTTTTTCTTTTCCCTTCCCTTAGGGTAGTTCTTGGGCGACAGGCACGCTGCTAGTGGGGTTAGGCCGTAGCCATTGCAGGGGTGCAGGGTGGGGGGTTAGGGGTGGGGTTTTTTATTTTGCCTTTTTTATGTTCTATGGCCCCTTTTCTTTTCCCTTTTTCTTTAACGAGAGTTGGGCTGTTTATTTTTCACGGATCCTTTATTGTCCGGGTGTCTTCGCTGACTTAATTATCCTGCAACATTGTGGACGAGGTCGTGCGGGTGGGATTGCTTTACTTGATTCACAGATTGCTTATTTCCTGTTTCCGTTGTGTGTACCCGTGATGGGCCTTTTCCTCCCTACAGTGATTATTGTTTGTTTATTTCCCCCGCCTGGTCCTTATTCTGTATTTCATTGCGAAACACCTGATATTTGTATTGCCTACTCTTGTCTTACTGTTAAATAAAAAAATATATAAAAAAAAAAGAAAAAGATTCCCCAACTTGGCACCATGGAATAAGTAAAACCACCTGGAGCTATAAAAGTAGCAATGGAGAACTGTGGAGACAGGTAAGTAATGGGTCAAATTCTGGATATTTTGTATTAAAATAGGAAATATATATATATTGGAAGGTAGAAAATGTCAGTACACTGGGTCAGGCTGTTTGATTAATGGTAGGTTTGACGGTGGTAGAAGTGGATTGTAGATTCATAGCAAATCCTGCTGACAAGGGGGTGCCCCGGGCCCGTCGTCATCTAGTTGAGCACAGCCATTACTTCCCTCGATTATGATTGACAACCATAATCAGGAGAAGACTGAAACTCATATTCCTTTTTTCATATAAAGTACAAACGTGAAATGGCTGGGTCTCAACCTTTATTCATAATTCACACGAACATATCTTCGTTCGTGCTTTTTGTGATGTCTGGGCAACTTACCACCATTTTCATTCTTCTACCGTGTGTAGTGGATGGTTTGCCCCATGTCTAAAATGCAGCTTGTCCCATCGACTAGATAGATGACCAGGTCTAAATCAAAATGTAAAGGACAGTCATGTTCCATAAAGTATGGCTCTTGAAACTTCAGTGATACTACATTTAGTTGGAAGTTTATTGATAATTTCCTCTGTGTTGCTCAATGGACCCAATTTATGTTTCTCCTGGCATTCCCAGATTATTTTGGCCTGACTCAAGATGAGATGGACACCATTATGAGCCTTAACAGAAACTGGCGATTCTGTGACAGAAATCCTAAGTATCCTACTTGGTAACAGGTGGAGCTCATGTTTTCTTTTTATAAATATATATGGGTTATTCGCACACACTTGCATCTTTGAAATATTATAAATGACAGATATTATCATTTCCATTCAATTGTTCTCATTTTATTGTCTTGTGGCACATGAAAGAGTGGGACTCTAGTCTGTTGCTTGTAAGTTGCTCACATCAGTATATGGTTTATGGTTTAGTCACCTTGTTAGCATATATTTAGCTACAAGGTAACCCTAAACTAAGTAAATAATTTGGCCATGTTTTTATGGATTGGATGTAAATTGCTGGAGCCAAACTACAGGCTGCCCCAAGCCTCATTATGCACATTTATCTGCCTTTGTAATATTAGTAGATGACTGAGAGCATTTTTTTATCATGAAGTGTACATACCTCGCAAAGAGAGGGACTGGGCAGAGAATAGGGCCAGGTTCACGCCCAGTGATTTCTGTACATAGCCAAAGACGGTGCACAGAAGGGGGCCACTAGTACCAGGTTTAGGCCACAGGGTACACCCTGTTACTGTTGGGCATGGATGCAGCACACACAGGGGCAGAGAAAGATGGCATCAACTATCCTAAATTGCTGTTAAGATTGCCTACTTAAATCACAAATATATCATAAAAAAGAATTACAACCTAAAAAGCTCTTTAGCCTTCAATTTAAGAGTGATTATGGTTTCGATACAAAATTAATGTAATGCCCCATTTATGTTTAGCTAATCAGCCATCACGGAAAACATCGTAAAACAGCATCACCAAATACCTCAACAGTGGCATCATTCAAGATAAACAAGCCAGTCACATGCCAGTAGAAGTTAACTCTTATCTTTGTAATGCCTAAAATGTCTATTTGCTGACAGTGGAACAAATCATTACATCTCAATGTATTGTTTATGAAGATATTATTTGAAAGTATAAATGGTGATCAGTGCATGGGGATGCTTGGTAGGTCAGGGTTACTTAGTGAACCATAATTTGAGAGACAGCGAGGAATAATTGAATAATAGGACGTCTAATTGTAGTTGGATTTTTTAGTCAATAGAACATTTTGTTTGCCAAATCTGCATGAAAGTTCACAATAAATAAGATTGACTTTTGTTTTATCCTTGAATCGTCATCAAGTCATGTATAAAGTGTAATAAACATTGTTTTAAATCAAGTATGAACTTGCTCGTGAAATCTATTTGCTCCTGAGAAGTGCAGGCACTCTCACATTAACTGTATTGATGCACTGCTGGGAAGTAATAATCGTAATCATAAGCTCTTGTATAGCGCCTTATCACCGTAAGGTCTCAAGGCGCTTGCTTTGGGAACCCGTCCTGGCCTTTCCCTGCGAGATTACCCCTACCGGGCATCCCCAAGGTGAAGACCAGGCATCCCATCGCGGTGGGGCCGTAGTGGAGATTAAGCAAGCTATTGCCCAGAGTAGCAGAGTGTGAACCCACGATTCGAGTAGGCACCGAGGCGAGAATTATCGAGTCCTGTGGACATTATGAGCTCAAGACACTGCCGCGTCGGGAATTGAACCCTGGTCCCGGGTCTGACCTCTGCATCAGGGTCTGCCTCCTCTAACCGGTGAGCCACACTTCTCCACTCTCACATTAAATGTATTGCAGCAGGGCTGAGAAGTGCAGGTACTCTCACTTTAACTGTATTGCTGCACTGCTGAGAAGTGTAGGTACTCTCACATTCAATGTAATGCAGCAGGGCTGAGAAGTGCGGGTATTCTCCATTTCAAATAACCAAAGGCCGGTATGCAGTAGTGAACAGTAGGTGTCCATTTAAAGCACTGTCATGAACCCATAAGGCCACCTAAGCGCTGACAACAGATTGAGGGGATCACCAGAATGGATGTGTTTGTATGATCTTCAATCCCAAGAGTTGGTCAAATTCCCTCAACTCATTGTCATTTCATTCCACAGTTTACTTGAGATAGCGGGGAGAAGCACTTTCTTATATATGTTTTGGGGTGTATACGATTTTTGTTGACAGATCTCGGTGTTCTAGAAGGTTTATAAGCGAGATGGGTCTGTTGTTTCTATCCATGTGAGATCTTTGTCTTCTTTCGAAATATTTAAAGTGTTGGCTGGCTTCGCCTCCTGACCCCGAGACTTGTCTGGGTTCACAAAGTGATGGGATAAGTTTTCTATCTGGATTTGGTGATAGATCGTAGCAGGTTTTATAGAACAGAATAGGGTAGCCACCACGATCCGGAGCCTTCCTCAAGGGCAATGAGTGGATAGCTTCATAGATTTATTCCTTCTTATTTGATTTGTTTGCTAATTTCCCTGGGTATCTATCAGTGGGAGGTGGAGCGTATTTAAGTATGTTGAGCGCGCCTCATCTCTGCTAAGTATGTTTGGCGCATTAAGGGTAGAGTAGTAGGCCTGACAAGCTAAAGCTAAACATTTGTTCATGCTATGAAAGGCATCCTCTTTTAAGGTTTTAATTAGCATCTTGCTCTTTTTGCATTTTAATTAACATATGAGACCCTGCAGTGTGGGTATGCATCTTTTCGTGTGTTTATTTTCTTCTCAAGAACAGTTGTTTAATCCAGGTAGGTCTTGTGTTTTTTACCCCAGTGTGTCTCCTCTCCATGTGGCTTCAGGTGCTCCCTAGAAGATCAAATGGAAGGTCCATGAGTATGCTTTTTCTTTGAGGTGCACCTTTAACACCTTTAATAGATATTAACGTTAAGGGATCACGGGTTTATCGTTCATTCTCCGCATTTTGCTCCTGTTGCAAGTTGCCCGTGATAATTTGCAGAGATATGCAAGTATGATCGCAAACAAGCATTGCTGCAGTGTTGGTTCTGTGACAGGGGTCAAGTGGAGCGAACTTAGCAGATAGCCAGCGCCAGCTAGCCGTCTATTCTAGAATAACTCCAGTGTGAGATGGAATAGAATGAGCACTCCCTTCCATCAATGTTAACCAGCCATCCAAGAGCATGTGTAAGGTGCACATATTGAGCATCTGCCTGTGTGATTCCGATAGGCTGACTGCATGTTTTGCACCTGTTCAGGATACCGTCCATTGGGAAGTGAAATTGACCCGAAATATGCTACTCGTGTCAGAAGGAAATCCAGATAGTTTATGGTTTTAACGTGTTTTGGAGTGGGGGGGGGGTGCATAGATATTAAGAGCTCAGTGTCAGACATAATCAGCTTTGGGATCTGGATATAAGGTGATTTCTTCAAACAAGCTGTTCCTTATATTTATAGCCTCACCTTTCCTACTTATGTTTCCTGTAAGGTTGACACTCATCTTCAGTTTATTCACCCAAGTTAAGTCAAGTCAAGAGTTCTTTATTCGATGATTAATAATCACCATAAAAGCACATATATACATACAGCTAATTAAAATCCCATTAAATCATTATCAGAACCCTGCTTGTGATACAATATAATTTTTTAAAGAGAAAAAAAGACAACATAAATACATTGAAGGTCTTACCAATCAATCCCCCCCTCTAGTTACCCTCAGTCGGACGGCCACTTTAATGAAATTTATAATAAAGCACAATGTAAAAGGGTCAATCGCTTGTTGTAAATAAATTATAGCAGTTCTAGCATATTTCAATTTAGCTTGTTTTAAAATATCTACCAAGAATCTTCGCCTGGGCATTGAATAAAAAGAACACAGTAATACAAAATGAAAGGAGTCCTGCGGAGACCTATTGTCGCAGCCGCAGGGTCCCTTCTGCTCAATTGTAGTTAAAAACCCTGACGGGGACGCTAATACATATGGTAATAAATTGAGCCTAAAACGACACATTAAAAACCTATCCTGGGCATTGTACATAAGGTGTAAGTATGGCTCCATTCCCTCTGTACTTTTGACAAGACTATGGGCACTCACACTTTTTTTGGACCCTTCAGTTTATTCACCCATTTAAGTAAGTCCAAGGAGCTGAGACCACCATTGGAGTGGAGAAAACTCCCCCAGAGTCGTGGGTGCTATGAAGCATCCAAGGTACCAGTCATACAGATTGTGTTAGGATATTAGTTCAGAAGCTGTATTTGCACAACGTTTCAGGTTAAAAGGAGAAAGAATTGTCATATCAAAGGCAAATGAAAAATATTTACCCCAAAAGTTGTTCCCACGTCATGGAAGCACGCCCAGGTCATCCTATTGTTGAAGAAACCAACATTAGATGCCCCTAAACCTGAAAGCTTTCGCCCGATATCTTTACTTCCTTTTGCAGCTAACATCATAGAATCCTATATTAATTCCATTCTCACTAAATTTATAGAGGCCAACAACATCTTAGACCCAGCACAGAATGATTTCAGGCCGGGCCACAGCACTGAATCAGCTTTATTGGTTGTGACTGAACAACTGCGGGGCGCTTTAGATGAGGGCCTGTCCTCTGCTCTGATTCTACTTGATCTTAGTACCACTTTTGTTACGGTATCGCACAATATTTTTCTGCGAGGCCTTCAAGAAATTGGCCTAGGAGGACTGGTTCTCAACTATTTTGCGTCGTTCTTAGCTGACAGATCCTTTCAAGTCATCTCCCCTCCCTATGGTTCCCAGAAGCACTCTGTCCGCCATGGAGTTCCCCAGGGCTCAGCTCTGAGTCCGACATTATTCTATATTTATGTCCAGCCCCTGGCAGAAGTGGCCAAAAGCAGAGGCTTTTCTATGGTCTCTTACGCTGATGACCCTCAACTTGTCATTTCGATATCTAACACCTCTCATCAACATGTCACCAAGTTCCGTGATGACATGGTGGCCATCGCAGAATGGATGACGACCAATTGTTTGCAGCTTAACGCAAGTAAATCAGAGATCCTCCTGATGAGCAAGGATACTCACCGCTGGAACAACCAATGGTGGCCTACGGCCTTGGGAATTCCTCCTGCTCCCAAGGACACAGTAAAAAATATGGGTGTGTGGCTGGACAGCACACTTATCTTTCAGGCACAGACTAAACTAGTGGTGGGCAGCTGTTTCGGCCTTTTACGTGGCCTGAGGCCGTTGCTCGGGATCTTTGACCTCCATACTCGCCAACTCATCATCCAGTCCATTATCCTCTCCAGAATAGATTATTGCAACTCACTGTACCAGGATGCCAATAAGGCAGGCAACACTAGACTGCAGAGGGTTCAAAATGCTGCTGCCCGTTCCATCTTTACCCTCCCTTGGTCCTGCTCTACGGCCAAATACATACATAAATTACACTGGCTCCCGGTGGAAAAAAGAATTACGTTAAAATCTCTGTGCATCGCTCACAGACTTTTTTATGGCCAGGCCCCTTCCATTCTAACCAATCTTCTCACGCCCTATTTACCTGAACGTGCTCTCTGCTCATCACACCAAGTTTTGGTGTGCACCCCGTGTCAGAAGAGCCCGGGCAGGCAGTCGCTCTTTTCGGGCTCTGGCTGCATCACTTTGAAACGCCCTCCTGACCCCCATCAGGAACATACAAGACCATAGGGATTTCAGGAAGGCAGTAAAGACACAACTCTTTCCTTGATCTCTCCCTGTATTTTGTCTCATCTTTCAGTCTCCATCTCTGTGGATCCAGCGCTGGGACGCCCCGTCGCTGGGGCAGCCATGTGCTTTACAAGTCTGATAACATAACATGACATAAAAAGTCTTCATTCCCACCCTTTCCTCCTCTAACCATCCCCAAAGTTACCAAAACAAGTCTGTGATGGCCAAAGAAGTACATTCTAACCATCCCCGACATAAAAAAACATGATCATATTTTATTCTTACAGTAGCATTATAATTATGTAGCTCCATGCTGGCATTACAGCATTTTGCACCATACTGGGGAAAGGCATTTGACCATGAGAGTGAAGCTGAATTGAAAAATTGTAGGGGGCCTCTGTTTGCTAACCACAGCTGGAAATTTGATTATAACAGCAAATACAAAGAACACATGACAATAAACATTACCCTGAACATTGAAGGGCCAACAAAGGAGAAGATGAGGGTCATTGCCTTCAGCTTACTGAGAAGAGCCATAAATCCTTTACAGAGAATAACTATCCATAGCCTTGAGAAATGTTGGTTTTGGGCCCATTCCATATAGCATTCTTGGCATCAGTAACTTCAAGACCCGCCTTTTTAACAAAGGCAGGATTCATGCCCTATTTAGTCTAAGTGAGCCTTTCAGTGTCCCTAATAACTACCACATTATTTGTAAAATTTCCTCTCTAGCTTGGCCAGGCAAGCATCACTGTGACGGAATGCAAACGTTAAATTTTTCATAACAGCTATAATTTCTCCCATTTATATGTCATTATATTCAAAGGATATCCTGTCTTGTTCCTTTGGCAATGGAGGTTAGCCGGCCACGGCCTCTAATTGAGGAGTTAGAAGGTTCACTCTGATGTGGTAAACCTTAGCCTGAAAGTAATCTTAAATTGTCTTTCATCAGTTAGCTTAACTCTGTCCTCAGTTCCAGTTATTTGGCATGGGTAATTTCTTTAAGGGCCGGAAAAGTGCCTTGGCCGAACTGTAAGTGTTGGACCTGGCATCCTTGGTGTGGTTTCCCCCTATCTTTTTGCCTCTACCTCCTGTATTTTTGATGCTGTGCTGGATTTCGTTTTTGCTGGTTTAGATGCTTTGGACACTCTGCCACTGCTGATCAGTGTCAGAGTGTAAGTGCTCCCTGTGTAAATTGTTATTGTGATTGGATATACATGATTGGCATATTTGTATCACCAAGACGTCCCTAGTAAAGTGCACTGGGTGTGCCAGGGTTGGTGAAGACAAATGCTACTAGTGGGCCTGCAACACTGATTGTGCCACCCACATGAGTAGCCCTAAAATGGTGTCTTCGGCCTGTCACCGCAGTGCCTGTGTGCAGTCTGTGAACTGTCATGTCCTCCTGGTCAGTGACCCCACTGACCAGGCCTAACCCTTCCCTTTCTGTGCACATTGGTCACCCCTTTCGAATGCCCAAGGTGCCCCCTTGGGCAGGGTGCAGTGTATGTGAAAGGTAGAGCATGTACTTGTGCAGGTGACATGCTCTGGTGGTGAATTACAGCCATTTTCGTTTTTCACTGCTGCAAGGCTATCTTGCTTCATAGGCTATCATGGGGGATACTGGCTACAGTGGCTACCAGCATATCTTCCCATAGGAACAAGATAGGACATAAACGTCTGGTATCCCTGAATTCAGAATTTAATAACACATCTTTTAGGAAAGGTTGTTTTTAGGTTTTGCCTGGCGAAAAGATGCGCTCTGCGCATCTTTTTCGCGCAGGCGAAATCCTGATGAGATCTGTAGTGTGGCTTTGGGTCGGCCCTCGTCATTGATTGGCTGGCTCCATAAATGGAGCCTAGCCATTGGACGAGGGGCCTGTCCGTCAATGCCGGACCAGATTCGGGGGCGTTCCCGCGTTTCTTTGGCTTTTGCCGACGTCACGCGACGTCAGCCGAAAGCCGGGAACGCCCCCGAATCTGGTCCGGCATTGCCGGGACCTGCCTTGCCATTGCCTGCCTTGCCGGTCTCCCGTGTTGTGAGGGAGACCGGAGATGCTGCCCGCAGCGAGAAGCCGGCCTGAAGGAAGCAGCCCCCTACCCCCGGCGACATACCTCCGTCCTCCCCGCATCCAGAGCCCTCGCCCCGCTGCCTGGGTCCTCCGCGCTCTGAGCCCGCCGGTCACTCGTGGAGCAGGCTGCAGATGCGGCAGAGAGGTTAACTCTTGCCGTTCCGCGGCGCAGACAATGCTCCAGCCTGAAACAGCTGAGCTCTGGCCAAGGAGGGGCACCCCTCACTTACATGAACCCCAGCCCTGGCCGGCGCAGCATGTCTGAAACAAAGCGGAGAATACAAGCGCTTACTTTAGTACTCTCTGCAACTGCAGAAAAATGTAAATGTATTGTTTTCTGGTTCCCGTGAGTGAACAAAGGGAAACCCTGAGACTGTATGTCGTGCGCACGTAAAGAGAAACCAGGGTACGAGGGTCTGAGTGAGTGAAGCTGGGAGAGACACGGGGCGGTAAACGCGGAGTCGGCAGGGATAAAGTCGGAGGCCCTGTGGAGTTTGTACAACACAGTGGGCTAGTGCCTGTTTTACTGTGCCTGTACGGTACCTTTGTGGGAAGAGATTTCAACACTCAACAGATTTAAACGAGGTTTTGCTTTTAGGTGTCCTGTTAGTGTCACTCTGTAAAAACTTTACTTTCTTTCAATGTCCGCCCCCCCCCCTCCCTCCACCCTCCCCCCCCCTCCCTCCACCCTCCCCACCCCCCACTGAATTAGGGCCCGAGTGGGCTTGTGGTGCCTTATTTGCTTCTATAGGTACGTGTCTGTCCTACAGGAGCGGGATGCAACAGAGCCACCATTAAAGTCAAGTAAACTGTGGGGGTTACTTGTTCGATATTAAACGTGTTCCTCCCGTGTTGTCCGAAATTCTGTGTTTGTCCTGTATTGTTCTATGTTATGTTTTGCAGAGCATTCTAAGCAGCGCATAACATTCAAGAACGCTTCTAAGTCAAGAGAACACCAAACCATTACTTACAGCATAATATGGGGTAATCTTTTTTAGCTGTCTTTTACGTCACCCCATGTTTGATAAAGTTAAAACAAAGCGGAGAATACAAGCGCTTACTTTAGTACTCTCTGCAACTGCAGGAAAATGTAAATGTATTGTTTTCTGGTTCCCGTGAGTGAACAAAGGGAAACCCTGAGACTTCGGTAAAATGCCCTAATCCGTGCCCTATGGAGCTGTTTGGCGACGGAGGAGCAGGGAAGGGGAAGAACTCGCCGCTGCAGCTAGTTACGTCTGAAGGAGGCTTGGCTTCTGCAAGGAAAGTTTGCCTCGCTGAGTTGGGTCTGACTTATGCAACAGGTGAAACATTTTTGTGTTCGAGTGTAAAGTGTTTTTACTGATGTGCCCACTCTGATGTTGTTAGCTTTTTTTTTTAAAAGAAATATTTTTTCACAGATCTCAGAACGTAGACCGACAATAGCGTTCGTATCCCCCTGGGGAAGCCTCGGAGTGCTGAATGAGCCCAGAGCCTGCCGCTTCTCACAGATGCGCAGGGGAGTGGCGTAACGAAAATGTAGCCTCCCGTTCCTACAAAGTACATCCCCCCCCGGCTCCTGACCCAGTCCTGAGCTCTAATGCTAGGGACGTGGTGGTGGTGGGGGGCAGGGGGCAGGGGGCTCCGGAGCTCCGAGCTGCCCGTCCTGCGTTTCAGCTTTTGTTATGCCCCTGGCGCGTGAGCCCCCCCTCCCCCTCCTCTTGCAGGGCCCACAGCTGCCGCTTATGCGCAGGGCAGTGGCTGGTGGTGGGGGTCTGGTGGTGAGGAAGGGTCCAGACACGTGTGTTATGTGCTTTAACTCCCCATCCCTCAGCAGCAGGGGCACCCCTCACTTACATGAACCCCAGCCCTGGCCGGGCGCAACATGTCTGTGATTGTTGAACCTCGTTGAGAGACCTGTGACTGCTACAGCGCCACTGCTCCGATGAGGTCACTCACGGCGTCTTCTCCTAGAAGACCCCTCTGCGAGGGTGTGGGCGCTGAATTTTCTTTTTTCACGTGGGTTGTAAGATCATTTGAAAATACAGTCTGCAACAGGGGGGCTCTGCGGGCCCAGAGTACACACTACGAGGCCTTCCACCCGCCGAGCGGCTCTTCCTGCGTTTTTTGTGAACGTTGCTTGGTTTCTTTTCGGGGTCTGATGGCACATTTTAGGGGCTATCAGGTAAATATGTCATTTTAGGGACGGGTGAGGCCGGTCTTAGTTTATCTTCAGTCAGAACTGTGGGCAGGACAGTCAATGTGGTGAAGTTTCATTGATGTGGTTTGAAGGTCGCACGTGTAGGTCACTCATAGCTGCGTGGGCCGGTGCGCCTGCTGCAGAGACCTGGGACACCAACTTGCACGTGTGTTTGGAGCCGGCGAGCTGGTTGGAAAGGTGTGCGGACCAACATTTGATCCACAGATCAGTGATCTGCCTCGCCATGTGCTTCTCTGCCTCTCTTGTATTCTTTCCTTCACCTGTGTTGCTTCCTCCCTGTCTCCATGTTGCTTTGTCTCGTCGTTTTGTGTTCACTTGTGCTGCTTTGACTTGCCGTGTCCTTCTCTGCCCCTCCATTGCTCGTCTTTCCTTCACCCATGTTGCTACCCCCTGTCCGCATCCTTCATTTTCCTTCTCCGCCCGTATCCCCCGTTCTCTGTTTTGCTTCTGCTCTCAACCCTTGCATTTTTTTTGTAGTCACTGAGCCAACTCGGTGTGTAACAAAAAAAAAGCCTATGTAATTTGTAAGGGTGCGCTTGCAATTGTTATGGCACACATGTCTACCAAATGACACAGCTGTAGGCGTCAAAAGTTTTTTATTTTCAACTCTTTAACATAAGACTTGGGCATTTACATTTGCCCAGTCATCCTGCAGGCTATATTGTAGGAATATGACAAGGCCCTAACATTTACATAGAACTCAAGAACTCATGATCATTTCTCTTATGCTAGTGATTTTATAAAGTGCAACATATACACCAGATGCCCGGACAATAGAAGAACTAACAAAATGTGCTGCTGCTTGAGAGAGAGAGCCCAAACCTCCTGATGACCAGGTGCCATGGGATTAAACGCATAGTTTTCATCATTGCTGGCCCCAAGGCAGACTTTGAGCATGAAGGGTATGCTTGTGTCTTGCTCTTGCTGAGACCTGTATACAGTAAGCAATTGCAAAGACACTTCTCCATAGGATGCAGACCCATTAATAGTTTGAGGAGGGCAATCACATGGAGCCTAAATTATAAAGCCCTGGTGGAGGCTAGTCATCCTTGGACTTGACTATCCAAACATCATATTGTTGTTAGCATCTCTTCTTAACGATACACACGAGGTAGACGTCATGTAAAGGGTGAGCTCCGTGTTCTTTTTAAGAAAGCATTTGATTCCTCTTTGTATTGCATTGGTCGTGGATAATACCTGCTGCATGTGCTTTCCTGTGGTTTCTCTTATTGCTGCTCTCCTGTTCAATATGTTCCAGCCTAACATCAAGTACCAAAGCCACTTTTTCCCAGGACAGTGGCACTCCCTGCAGCTTAAAAGTCCCAAATTCAACAGGCCAGATCAATGAAGAGGGAGCTTGGATGATTTATTAGGGCTGATGCTAATATATGCGAGATTAAGATATTTCTTTCTTATTTTCTACACAGTTTCTTCTTTCTTCTTTATTTCTATATCGCTTTAACTGCTGCTCTTCTCTTTGTCGTTATTCCAAAATACTTGACTGTGCCTCTTAAAAGTGTTCAAATCTTATGGATGCATCTCGTTACATATGGTACCCACAATCACTTCAAGTACGTATGTTGTGATCGGTAGTCTCTGTCACCTGCTATACATTCCACCATACAGTTTAAGATTCTTTTTTGTATTTGTATTCATCCATTTACACCCTTTTACGTTAAAATAGCTATAGCTTTACTGTATAGTTGCTATAAAAGCTTATAATATGGTATAGTGTGCACTTAAAAAAAATCACTCCACTGCAAACAAAAAAGCATGAATAAAAAACATTGCCATTTACAATGCCAGTAGCTCCAACTCCAACAAATGTGAGACCTATTGCAATGTAAATAACAATGCCATTTATTTATAAGTAAAAAAAAACAAGCATTGGAAATGCAATAGGTCTCGCAGCATTAGAGTTAGTGCTTTTAGAATTGTTTATGGTTTTTTGTGTAAATCTTTAGCATTTTTGTTTCCTGTAGCCAATGCTAAAGAATTAAAAAAAAAAGCCATAAACATTTCTAAAAGCTGTAACTCAAATGCTCCGAGACCTATTGCACTGTGTGAGGGTGAGGGGTTGAGGGTGAGTGAGGGTGAGTGAGGGTGAGGGTGGGTGAGGGTGAGTGAGGGTGAGTGAGGGGTTGAGGGTGAGTGAGGGTGAGGGGTTGAGGGTGAGTGAGAGCGAGGGTGAGTGAGGGTGAGTGAGAGTGAGGGTGAGTGAGGGTGAGAGTGAGTGAGGGTGAGGGTGAGTGAGGGTGAGTGAGGGTGAGTGAGGGTGAGGGTGAGGGTGGGTGAGGGTGAGTGAGGGTGAGGGTGAGTGAGGGTGGGTGAGGGTGAGTGAGGGTGAGTGAGGGTGAGGGTGAGTGAGGGTGAGGGGTTGATGTTGAGGGGTTGAGGGTGAGAGGGTGAGTGAGGGGTTGAGGGTGAGCGAGGGTGAGGGTGAGTTAGGGTGAGGGGTTGAGGGTGAGTGAGGGTAAGGGGTTGAGGGTGAGTGAGGATGAGTGAGAGTGAGGGTGAGTGAGGGGTTGAGGGTGAGTGAGGGTGAGTGAGGGTGAGTGAGGGTGAGGGCGAGTGAGGGTGAGTGAGGGTGAGGGTGAGTGAGGGTGAGTGAGGGTGAGGGCGAGTGAGGGTGAGTGAGGTGTTGAGGGTGAGGGTGAGTGAGGGTGAGTGAGGGTGAGGGCGAGTGAGGGTGAGTGAGGTGTTGAGGGTGAGTGAGGGTGAGGGTGAGTGAGGGTGAGGGGTTTTGGGTGAGTGAGGGGGAGTAGTTGAGGCTGAGTGAGAGTGAGGGTGAGTGAGGGGTTGAGGGTGAGTGAGTGAGGGTGAGGGGTTGAGGGTGAGTGAGGGTGAGGGTGGGTGAGGGGTTGAGGGTGAGTGAGGATGAGTGAGAGTGAGGGTGAGTGAGGGGTTGAGGGTGAGGGTTTGAGGGTGAGGGTTTGAGGGTGAGGGGTTGAGGGTGAGGGGTTGAGGGTGAGTGAGGGTGAGTGAGGGTGAGGGGTTGAGGGTGAGTGAGGGTGAGTGAGGGTGAGTGAGGGGTTGAGGGTGGGTGAGGGTGAGTGAGGGGTTGAGGGTGAGGGGTTGAGGGTGAGTGAGTGAGGGTGAGGGGTTGAGGGTGAGTGAGGGTGAGGGTGGGTGAGGGGTTGAGGGTGAGTGAGGATGAGTGAGAGTGAGGGTGAGTGAGGGGTTGAGGGTGAGGGGTTGAGGGTGAGTGAGGGTTTGAGGGTGAGGGTTTGAGGGTGAGGGGTTGAGGGTGAGTGCCACAGATCTGAATGTATGTAAAACAACACCCTTCTATTATTTATTGTTATGTATGTAACTGGGCTGCACAAAGAACACATCCGTCTGACTGTGATTGGTAACGGTGGCAAAAAATGAGCCTGGGCTAGCGAGAACAAATTCGAAAACATACCCAGCTGTAAGCCATTAGAGTCTACAACAATTTAACAATTGCTTTCTCTCAGACAACGATCATCATTTCTCATTAGATGAATATGAGGGTCCCCTCCGCTCTATACTGGGAGCTCCCTTGGCCTGGGTCTTACAGGCGAGGGTGACGTGAGAGGATAAACATGAGGGGCCCCTCCGCTCTACAATGTGAGCTCCCTTGGCCGGGGTCTGTGAGGCGAGGGGGAGGGGAGAGGATGAATTTGAGGGGCCCCTCCGCTCTATACTGGGAGCTCCCTTGGCTGGGGTCTGTGGGGCGAGGGGGACGTGAGAGGGTGAACATGCGCAGCGCCTCGATCACCTCTCCTGCATTAACAAAAGCTGCAAGAACGCGTGGAACCGGCTGCTGCAGCCTCCAGTGCTGACAGCACGCTACATAAATAAAGCATTAGCCGGTGAAAGTGAGAAAGGCCATACAAACGACGCGGCTGGAACACAAGCTCCTGAGAAGGCGGGAGATCGGGTTTCACCAGTGGGCCCAACGCGTTCCATGGGAGCTGCAATCAAACGTGGGAAGCATCGAGCCGAAGGGATAATGAACCTGGCAGCACACGAGCTGCGCGGCGACAGCGGCGGCGCTGGGACTCGAGAGGTGGAAAGTACGGGAGCGCCTTCTATTTAATAAACTTGAAATCTAAACTGAGGAATGGTAACGGCTGGTCACCGACGGGACAGCTGGGCCTGCTCAGGATAGGTGTCAGCTGTTTACTCGAAGCCGGGAACACTCCGACATATATAATAAACAAAGGGACAAAATCATTATCCGACAAGAAAGATGTGTCCGTTCTTAAAGTCGCCAAAGCATAACACCATTAATATTCTCACCGGAAGAGGTCGGGGTATCGAGCAATACTGCTGCTTGCTACCGCTAACATTTTGTTTGCTTTCTAGCGGCAGGCAGGCAGGGGAGGAGAGGAGGAGGGGGGAGGAGAGTAGGGGAGGACAAACGACGCGGCTGGAACACAAGCTCCTGAGAAGGCGGGAGATCGGGTTTCACCAGTGGGCCCAACGCGTTCCATGGGAGCTGCAATCAAACGTGGGAAGCATCGAGCCGAAGGGATAATGAACCTGGCAGCACACGAGCTGCGCGGCGACAGCGGCGGCGCTGGGACTCGAGAGGTGGAAAGTACGGGAGCGCCTTCTATTTAATAAACTTGAAATCTAAACTGAGGAATGGTAACGGCTGGTCACCGACGGGACAGCTGGGCCTGCTCAGGATAGGTGTCAGCTGTTTACTCGAAGCCGGGAACACTCCGACATATATAATAAACAAAGGGACAAAATCATTATCCGACAAGAAAGATGTGTCCGTTCTTAAAGTCGCCAAAGCATAACACCATTAATATTCTCACCGGAAGAGGTCGGGGTATCGAGCAATACTGCTGCTTGCTACCGCTAACATTTTGTTTGCTTTCTAGCGGCAGGCAGGCAGGGGAGGAGAGGAGGAGGGGGGAGGAGAGTAGGGGAGGCACGGCCTAGCGGCCGTGCAATCAAGTAGTGAGGGGGCGGAGCTGGGGGAGGCTGTGGAAGAGAGTAGGCAAGGCGACACGGCGGGAGCGGCGGAGCGGGTAAACAAAGACGGACATGCACGCGCCCGTGACTTTTAAGGTCAATGCGCATGCGCATAAGCTTAATGCGCATGCGCATTGACCTTAAAAGTCACGGGCACTGCAAGGAATCGCCACGATTCCTTGCAGTGTGGATAAAGAGTGGATAACTCGCAATACTCTCGCCTTGCTCGATGAGCATGCGCATCGACAGGCGAGACCTAAAAAAGAAATGTCATGAGCAATGCCAATAGCTCTAACTTTTCCAAAGGCGAAACCATTGCATTGTAAATGCTTGTTAAATCCTGTGTTTGAGAACAGCCCTTTTAGAAAGTCGCTGTTCTCTTGTCTGACCCTTCTGTGTGCCTTGTCCTGTTTGTGAATTGACTGTCTGGTTTGAGAGTGAAGGGCTGGGGAGCACCCAGGAGTCTGGCTGGGTCAGCCCTAGGCTGAATGACTGCATTTGCAACTTGAGTGGTGGGAGGAGATAGCACCTGGGCCTGAATAGGGCTGTGCCTGCCTTCCACAATGCTGGCTCCACCTCCTGCTGGGCAGCTGACGACCCTGCCCCTCACTCTAAAAGGAAAGGAGAAGCCAGGAAAAACAAAGTGCTCAAGGAACACACAGAACTGGTTCAGACCGGGCTCAGAGCCCTCCTGCACAAAGGGAACAAAGACTTTTAAGGGTATAAGTACAGGACCCCTGACTACAGAAAATTAGATCATCCTGGAATCAAGAAGGAACCTCTGCCAAGGAGAAAGCTGAAACTGAAGAAGGAAGACTGTCCTGCTGTTGCTCTGCTGGACTGACCTGCTGTTGCTTTGCTGCCAAGGAGAGGGGAAGGACTTTGCTTTGTGCTGTGTCCCCTTGCTTGAAGGATTCTCCAAGGGCCTGAGAGAGAGCTGGCTCCCTGTTATGAAGTCCCAGGAACAAAATGACTTCATCCCCAGCTTCCCTGAACTCTGCTGAGAGAGTTTTGTCCTTCCTGGAGTGCGTGGCCCATGTGTGGTGCCTCTGGAAGTTGTACCTGTTTTGGGAAGCTGGAAACCAAGCTTTTAAAGACTTTCTGCAAGTTTTGTTGCATCGCTCGCTTGAGGAGCTCATCCCTGACAGTGCGAGGAAATTCCCGCCGCTACGAAGGTCGAGATCGTCGCAGGGCCTGTTGCCGCTGCCAGAGCCGTTGCATCCTTCGTTTGCGGGATGCACCAGACCGGTGCGGGAAGATTACCATCGCTGCGAGTGTCGTCGCAGAGCCTGTCGTCGCTGGGTGAGATCGCCGCACCACTTGCTTGCGGACCGCATCACGTCACTGCAAGTGTTGTCGCAGAGCCATTGCATAGAGGAGCTGCAAGAGGAAGATCACCGCTGGTCTGCGCATTGTCGCCCTGAAGATCATCGCAGCCCCTACAGATCATCGCATCGATCCTTTGCGAGAGTAAACTTCCTACTGAACCTACGCACCGGAATGCATACAAGTCATCGCCTTCCTCCCCATACAGACTGGATTCGTCGCAACACACCCGCTGCTGCAGCGGGGTTGTCGCATCGCCTCCCCAGGGTCTCAGGAGCAACGCATCACTTGTTTTCCACCACACCAGCTCTGCTTTGGAACTTTGTCACATTTAAAAGGTACTGTTGGCTAAACGTGACGCAACTGTGAACTTTTCACGCAACTGTGGATTATTTTTATTGCAACCTTAAGAACTCTTTTGCAACCATATTCTTGAACTGTGTATGTTGGATTTTTGTCGTTTTGGTCTTGTGTAGTTTAGATTAAATACCTGTATTTTTCTAAACTGTTGTGGAGTCAGTTTGTGGTGTTTTCACTGTGTTACTGTGAGTGTTGGTACAAATACTTTACACATTGCTTTTGGATAAGCCTGACTGCTTGTGCCAAGCTACCAAGGGAGTGAGCAGAGGTTATCTAAAGAGTGTTTCCTCCTTACCCTGACGAGAAGCAAGGGTCCTATTTGGACAGTGGTACCTACCTCTGCCAACTAGAGACCCCCAGTTCTAACAGTAAGCCACTCTTACTTGCCCAGTTCAATACCTTTTGTAGAATTCGAATGGTAATTTTAATGGGTTTTTCTGGTATTTTTCAGTTCAATTACAGGTAAATCAATTGAACGTGTTTGTCACCTGCCCTCATAACCTCACCCTTGATGTGAAAGATGCTATTACAAAAGTCATAAATAATCTTACAGAGGAGCTTCCATAACACATTACCATTAACTCCATGGAAGAGACAACTATAATAATACAATTATTGATTGATTTGAGTATGTTTTCTTATTTGATTCCATTGTTCTTCTAGGTGTTTCAGCCAGGCCCTGTACCCAATCTGCCATCGATGGAAAATCCCCACTGCACATAGTCAAAGTGTTGGAGCAGG
Organism: Lissotriton helveticus; assembly: GCF_964261635.1. Lineage (NCBI taxonomy): Eukaryota > Metazoa > Chordata > Amphibia > Caudata > Salamandridae > Lissotriton > Lissotriton helveticus. Next base: position 293,042,256 of record NC_136057.1, read on the forward strand.
GTCTGACTTTGGGCAATGATCAAATCAAACACAAGGAGATGATGAACAGGGCGCTGAAGCCTTTCAGACACTCACCCCCAGTCACAGATCTGGGTTGAATCCATCATCGTTCTGTAGCTCACTTCACTACTAAAGTTCAGACCCAGACATATGCAAATCAGTCTTGACCCTGTTCCTCATGGGAACAGTCCAGCCTGAGCTGCCAAGCCAGGTTTTACCTGAACTGGAAACAAGCATCCTGGGACCAGTTTTGGGTTGACATGGCCTTAGGATGCTTGTTTCAGATCCAAGGAAGACCTGGCTTGACAGTTCGGGATGTACATTTCCCATGAGGAACAGGGAAATGTTTCAGTGCTCCAGCCATCATCTCCTTGTGTTTGCTTGGCCCATGAACAGTACCCAGTTCCTTAAATTTTAGCTGCTACACTGTTCCTGATGTTATAGCCAGCCAATCAGAGAGATTCAGTTCCACAGACTACGCTTTGTGTCTGTATTCCCAAAATGAACAGCAGGACAAAATGTTCCCTCGAAGATGTTTTTAATTTTTCATCAATGGAACCAAGTTTGCAGACCTTCATGGATTAATGGCCTGTGTGCCATGTTGAATAAAGTCCCACTGCTTTTTGCACTCCAGTGGCACTTTGGTATTACAGAAGCAGCCACAGATGCCTGCTTGACCCCCTTCTGTAATACAAATAGTGGCAGCACACATCGAGAGCCGGCACTATTCTTAAAAAGTGTTCCCTCATTTGCATGGGACGTGGCACTCGCCTGCTGGAGGATTCCTGTATCCCTTTGTTAAACAGGCAGCATTGTCCCCTGAGCAGAGAATAACTCATTATTAGCTTCAAACAGACATCTGCCTTTCACTAATGCACTGCTCCCAGGTCAGCTCAGTTTGCAGCAGCCCTGGGGGCAGTGCAATATCAATGACAGGGCACACCATCCCTGTTTGTGCTCGGCACACCTATTTCAAGTTGCAGAGCAAACAAGGACAGTGTACCCTTATTATAACACGACACAAGATAGCTTTAAAAGGAAACTCCTCCATACCCATCCAACATTTTCTTTAAATGCACATTTCTCGAAAACTACTGGATGGATTTACACCAAACTTCCTTGAAGAAAGTTCTACTTTCATGGCAAGTTTGATATAACTACATTTAGTATTTTTTCTATACAGAAGACAACTAAACCTATGAGAATTAAAAGAAGAAAAGTAAAAAAATATAACCCCTATTTTTGGGTTGCTACTTGACGGATCAAAATGAAACTCCCCATGTCAAACGCAAAGTGGATTAACTTTATAGTTTTGGAAACGTATGTACAGATTCATCAAATTATGCCAAAGTAATTAAGAAAACAAAAATAAGTATTTTTTTATTGAAAACTGTGACCAAACTATAACTACACCGAAATTATCAGTACCAGTGTAATATTCAAATATATATACAAAAGTACATGATGCCCCAAAAGGCTTCACAGTCCACTTTCAAAAGTGGATCTTTTTATAGTTTGCATACCTGGGCTATCCTCTTTTATCATATTAGCAGCCCTTGATTTTCCAAGTTTGAGAAGTCATGATAAATACCAATGTCTGCAGAACCTAACTTTATCTTTTCTTCCAGTTACTCATCACCTAACTATAGTCTGTCATTACAGCCCCTTTTGTGTTTTTTGTTAAATGCTTTAGTAGCAGTTCAAAAAAGCAATACACCTAAATTCCTAATTAACATATTTGCACAACTTCCTGCCCATATATAACTCATACCCCACCAAACGATGATCTTAGAAATATGGTAGTCCAGACAGTGCTCTTAACTAGAGAACTCGATCTAAAGGCAGATGGATGGAGATTTTAGGGATTTAGAATCATGAAGAAGTCAAACTAGAACAACAAAAAATGTTACACCCCATTGTAAGCACCCAGAGTTGATATAAGATAATGTATGGTCATTCTGAAAGACTCTGGAGAGCTTTCAAGTATGTTTCAGTTGACAACCCACGGTACAAACAGCTAGGTCTTCCCCTCCACCACCACCCCATGCTGTAATGGGGAGAGAATGTTACCTAGTACCCAAGGTCGATAAAAAAAACCTCTAAATGTATTCAAGTTGTGCATGTTCTTTACCGTGGACTAATTGCATGCATCTGCGAAAGCATTCTTTTTATGTCTTTTTTGGATGCTTGATTCAATATACCTTTTCTCACTGTCTCATCTGGAAGCACAACTGGGTTTGTGCACTGGTTTTGTAATTTTTACTTGGGTCCCTGGCAGGTAGGTCACACTCTGTTCAGTTAATGCAGTCAGATTCATTTCAAAGGGAGAAGAAGGTCTCCAAAAGGTCTTAAGGTCCTCAGTTTTCCACAGAACAGGCCATCCATGGATATTGATTATGAGCCTTTTGAGTCTGTCCTCCCGTTTACATTTGATTGTATTGCACAATTAATAGGACCTGTTATTCACAGCACTCTGCTGCATCACAAAAATATCCAATGTATCCTTTTTAGCCACCACGTTATGTACCTTTGGGACATGGATTCTTGCCTTGACTGAACTCCTCAGTTTGGTCCAATCAATCTTCATGTGACAGCGGTCCATGTACGTTGTGACAACTCCTCTTGCCTTCTGACTGCTCAGTATCTTCTTGGTCACCACTGTGGCCTCCCATTGCACTGTCCTGGGGCCATAGGATTGGGGATAATCCTCCAAAAGGCTTTCATTGTTGCTCTTCATCCAGAGGGTCTTCTTAGAGGTAGACTGTTGTTATTTCATAATCACCAAGAGATCAGGTTGTCACTCTCATTATGTGTGGAAATGTGAAAGGCTCCACTAATGCAACCAATACTTTATTCTTCTGAGTTGCAGGTTATTAATGGGCTCAGGTTGAGGACTAGCTTGCTCCTCAAGCTTGAAGGACTAAGAAGATGGTTCATTTTACTTGGAGAGCTTGGGGTAGCATACACTGGAACTTCCTGCCCGCCCCTCTGCTTTGGTGTTTTACCTCCTGCTTTTCCCTGAGTACTCAGAATGCTTGTGTGTCTCTCTCACTCTCCACTGGGCCTAGCCATTTATCCATGTGTAGGTCCTCCTTTCTGTAGCATTTGATTGAGCACAAGCTGTGTGCTTCTGATGGAAAACAGTGATTGTATTTGAAGAGTGCTTTGTCTTGTTCTTGGAAAGCTTGTGATCAATATAGTAGGCCTGAGACTCTTATGATGACAAGTTGCTGGTGCCAAATGTCAGATTCCATAGACCTTGTCTATTTAATAGCAAATTTTATGACAAAAACAGTAAGTAGGCCTGACTTGTTTATACTGAAATGAATATGAAAAAGCTAATATTCTTTCAAGGAGGAGTTATTCTTCAACTGAACTAACACCTTAGAAAATATTTTGTTACATGGATCTCACAGGTTACTGTAGTAAACAAGTGTTTCGGTGTTAGTTATGCCCTGTGACAGACTCTAGGGTAAGAGTTATGTTTCTTATATAGGTCCAAGGAATACTGTACCCTTTCACCTACATCATCTCCCCTACATTTCACATGAACTAGTCTTTTAGGGACATTACGCTTTATAAGGACAGAACACCTAATAAGGTCAGAAAGCCTTATAGGGACAGAACGCCTTATGGGGATTGAACGCATTTAATGGACTAAACCTTTCACCTAGTTCCATGCAGAGGGAGGATTTTTCCCAATCAATACTGCTAGGACGTAATCCTTAGCACATGAATAATTTATGAGGAAACTACCCAGGGAGTATACTTCACCTTCCTCCTATCTATGCACAAGGTTTATCCCATACGTCATCCTCATACTAAACAATGGCTAACACACGCACAAGGGACAAAGGGACTCTGTATAAAAAGAGCACCTCTTGCTATCAGTAGTTGGAGGGAACCAAGACTTCGAGGCAGACACACTGACCAGAGACGCTGTGGCTCCTGCATGCAGTCGCTCCAGCTGACAGTGGTCTAAACATCCCTTGCGGGGTATCCAACTCGAGACCAGGACGAGGTCCCACACTCTCATTATTCAGATAATGGCGTTCGACTAAATCCTAGCCGGATTCTTGGCTCCTAGGCTTATTAGCTCTTTCGCACCTACTCACATGCTAGGTACATCTAGACAGGCATCGTAGGAGTATGCGCTTTATTTTATAAATGCATTTTATATTCATGTATATGTTCATGACTATTGAAAAATGGTCGAACTGTACTATTTCTTTTTATTCAATGTACTGCTGATCCTATATCTCTGCTACTGTGTAACAGTAGTAGCAGCACATATATTTTAAACTAGAAGAACAACGGTGCAATAAATTCTTTTTGTAAACACGCTCGACTGTTTCTTCCATGTATCTCTCTGAGACAAAATGAGCAGGCATGAGTGACTGGGAGAAAAGTAGTATATTGTTTCCACGAGTCTGAGGAATCAGGGTTGTTATGTTCTGAGGTTGCCAAACACTAATCTCTCTGATAAAAGGAGATTTTAGTGGCACTGTGAGCAAGTTAATGCAAACAAGGCTAACATACATGGGGGTGCAAAGAATCAGTCTACCACCTGACCCACAATGTATGGTATCCAAAAGCGCAAGTCCTGTAGGGGTACTATAGGAACTACACTACAGTAGGAGATGTGCCCTGGGATATTTGTTATTAAACCCTCTTTGGAGGGGTTTTATGCTGTTTTACCAAATATAGGGGTTGTACACTATTTTGTCATATAGCACTTTTCAAATTATATGCCTCATGGTTATACCTTGTGGTAAACTTGTGTTAAATACAGATGGTCTTTGCTGGCTAAAGTGGCAAGTCAATCCGAAATGATATAGGTCTTATTGATTCATTAGGAAATGTTATGTCAAGTCAGTGCTGCCATAGATCAGACCTATTTACTATGAGACTGTTGGAAAGTAGGTTATTGGTAGGGGCAAGTGTAGGTCTGCCACTGGCAATAAGGCCTCTAACACATGGTAGGACCCAGCATAGGTCTTAGAAAATTATTCCTATGCTCAAACCTTGGTAACATGGCACCGTGCATACAGGCTTAACTTCAAAGACAGGTATGTAAAGCATTTAAAAACACCATTTCAGTAAATAATTAAGACACAACACAAAATAAAAATCCAACACCAATTTATAACAAGCATTAGAAATGCAATCGGGCTCGGATTTATTTGAGTTTGAGCTAATGGCATTGTAAATGCCAATGTCTTTTTGCCATGTGTTATGGAGTGTGTGCATGGGGTGTGTAGTGGAAGTATGTTTGTTGAATTGTAATTTTACCAATGGTGGCATGCTGTGCTTTATATGAATATGTTTAAAAGTAAAGTGTACCATACTGCGATTGCTTGGTGGAAAAGTGCACTGCCGGCTGGAGGTGTGTGTGCCTGGTGGAAGGGTGCACTGACGGCTGGTGGGTGTGTGCTTGGTAAAAGCGTGCACAGATGGATGATGGTTGTTGGTGTTTGTGCATGGTGAAAGCATTCATTCACGGCTGGGGGTGTGTTGTTGTGTGTGTTGTTTTCTGTGTGCTGGTGAGTGTGTGGTGGTGAGTCTGTGGGGGTGAGCCTGGGGAGTGAGTGTGGTGGTGAGTGTGTTGTGTTGAGTGGTGACAAGTGTGTGGTGTTGAGAGACTGAGGTGTGTGGTTTGTGTGTGCGTTATGTGTGTGTGGTGTATGTGTGTGTGGTGTTTTCTGCACACTCACACACTGCCCCGTAACATTCACACACTGCTCACCCGCACACTCCCAATGTCACCCTGCATAGTCACACACTGTTTACCCTGCACACTCATTCTGCACACTCACACAATGTGCACCCTGACACACTGTCTCCGCAGTCACTCTGCACTCACTGTCACTCTGCACTCACTGTCACTCTGCACTCACTGTCACTCTGCACTCACTGTCACTCTGCACTCACTGTCACTCTGCACTCACTGTCACTCTGCACTCACTGTCACTCTGCACTCTGCTGTCACTCTGCACTCACTGTCACTCTGCACTCTGCTGTCACTCTGCACTCTGCTGTCACTCTGCTGTCACTCTGCACTCTGCAGTCACTCTGCACTCTGCAGTCACTCTGCACTCTGCAGTCACTCTGCACTCTACAGTCACTCTGCACTCTACAGTCACTCTGCACTCTACAGTCACTCTGCACTCTACTGTCACTCTGCACTCACTGTCACTCTGCACTCACTGTCACTCTGCTGTCACTCTGCACTCACTGTCACTCTGTCACTCTGCACTCACTGTCACTCTGCTGTCACTCTGCACTCACTGTCACTCTGCTGTCACTCTGCACTCACTGTCACTCTGCTGTCACTCTGCACCGCCACTCTGCACTCTGCACCGCCACTCTGCAGCGCCACTCTGCACTCTGCACCGCCACTCTGCACCGCCACTCTGCACCGCCACTCTGCACCGCCACTCTGCACCGCCGCACCGCCACTCTGCACCGCCACTCTGCACCGCCACTCTGCACCGCCACTCTGCACTCTGCACCGCCACTCTGCACCCCCACTCTGCACCCCCACTCTGCACTCTGCACCGCCACTCTGCACCCCCACTCTGCACTCTGCACCGCCACTCTGCACTCTGCACCGCCACTCTGCACCGCCACTCTGCACCACCACTCTGCACCGCCACTCTGCACCGCCACTCTGCACTCTGCACCGCCACTCTGCACCGCCACTCTGCACCGCCACTCTGCACCGCCACTCTGCACCGCCACTCTGCACCGCCACTCTGCACCGCCACTCTGCACTCTGCACCGCCACTCTGCACCGCCACTCTGCACCGCCACTCTGCACCGCCACTCTGCACCGCCACTCTGCACCGCCACTCTGCACCGCCACTTTGCACCGCTGCACCGCCACTCTGCACCGCCACTCTGCACCGCCACTCTGCACCGCCACTCTGCACCGCCACTCTGCACCGCCACTCTGCACCGCCACTCTGCACCGCCACTCTGCACTCTGCACCGCCACTCTGCACCGCCACTCTGCACCGCCACTCTGCACTCTGCACCGCCACTCTGCACCGCCACTCTGCACTCTGCACCGCCACTCTGCACCGCCACTCTGCACTCTGCACCGCCACTCTGCACTGCCACTCTGCACCGCCGCACCGCCACTCTGCACCGCCACTCTGCACTGCCACTCTGCACCGCCATTCTGCACCGCTGCACCGCCACTCTGCACCGCCACTCTGCACCGCCACTCTGCACCGCCACTCTGCACCGCCACTCTGCACCGCCACTCTGCACTCTGCACCGCCACTCTGCACCGCCACTCTGCACTGCCACTCTGCACTCTGCACCGCCACTCTGCACCGCCACTCTGCACCGCCGCACCGCCACTCTGCACCGCCACTCTGCACCGCCACTCTGCACCGCCACTCTGCACCGCCACTCTGCACCGCCACTCTGCACCGCCACTCTGCACCGCCACTCTGCACTCTGCACCGCCACTCTGCACCGCCACTCTGCACTCTGCACCGCCGCACCGCCACTCTGCACCGCCACTCTGCACCGCCACTCTGCACCGCCACTCTGCACTCTGCACCGCCACTCTGCACCCCCACTCTGCACTCTGCACCGCCACTCTGCACTCTGCACCGCCACTCTGCACTCTGCACCGCCACTCTGCACTCTGCACCGCCACTCTGCACCGCCACTCTGCACCGCCACTCTGCACCGCCACTCTGCACCGCCACTCTGCACTCTGCACCGCCACTCTGCACCGCCACTCTGCACCGCCACTCTGCACCGCCACTCTGCACCGCCACTCATTAGTGGAGAAGAGGTCAGGCACAGGCTCCGTTTCCTCCTCCATACCCTCATCAGTGACCAGTAAAATGGTCATGTCTGCCCTGTCATGGTGGGGGTTCAATCTATTCACATGCAGGACCCTGTGAGGGTTCCTGGGGGTGCCAAGGTCAACCAAATAGGTAACCTCACCCTTCTTTTCTAAGATTGGATAGGGCCCACTCCACTTGTCATGGAGGGCCCTGGGAGCCACAGGCTCCAACACCCACACTAACTGCCCTGGAGTATGCTGAGGCATAGTAGCCTTTTGATCATACAAGTGCTTCATGAGCTCATGGCTGGCCTCCATTTTCCTGGTTGCCTTGTACATGTACTCTGCCATTCTAGATCTCAGGCCTAGCACATAATCAAGCACATTGTCCTTAGCTTCTTTAAGAGGCTTCTCTAAAGTTAGTAGGCTCAATGGCACCCTCACAGGGTGTCCAAGCAACAACTCAAAGGGACTGAAACCAACCCCTTTCTGTGGCACTTGCCTGTAGGCAAATAGTAAACATGGGAGGAGAACATCCCATCTCCTCCTGAGTTTCTCTGACAACCCATTTATAATCCCCTTCAGGGCTTTCTTGAATCTCTCAACAACCTAACCAGCATAAAAGGCTAAATGAGGACAAAGAATCCCAGCAGCAGATAACACTTTGTCATGAACAGGAACCGGGGAAAATTCAAAGATTTAGGGATTAATCCAGCGCGTTGAACTCACACACAATCCGCATCTGTTCTTGGAATGTCCATGGCTTCAATAATATGGGGCAAGACCATGAAACAGCGAAATTCTTGGAACAACATGAATTAATATTACTCCAAGAAACTTGGAATTGTGAGCCCAGTATTAATCCGCGGTTACATAGAGTTTCATATCTCAGCTGAAAAATTCTCAAACTTTGGGCACCCGAGAGGAGGTCTAACAACATACATTACACAACAGTATGGATGGCAAGTGGAAGAGATAGATACTGGGGTAAACTGGCTACAAGCAACAAAACTCACAAGGAAAACCGATTCAAATTTACATAATCATAACTTATTAGTGCTTAACGTCTATGTCCACCCGGACAAAAAACGAAGGAAAGAATTACAACATTAATGACCCTGATCCGAGTGCTACAAAAGTCACATGAATCGTATTCCTTGATCACCTCTGGAGATTTTAACAGCAACTTAGTAAAGGATAATTATATAATCCAAGAACTCGGAGAGTTGGGTCTGTCAATTTTGAATGGAAATGCAAACGGGGATAGACCTACAGAAATAACCTTTTTAAGTGGCAAAAGGCAATCAACAATAGACTTTACAATAATCAGCAGCAACCTGGTGCCGAAAGTAACCACAATTGCGGTCGGGCCAGGCATAGAAAGTGACCATTTCCCATTAATTACTAAAATCAAAATTTTTGCTAACAAAACTCAAAAAATAAACACCGTAATTCAATACACCGAAAAATGTAACCTACGGAAACTGAAATGGGGTGGAAAAGACATAAAATCAATAATGGATAAATTTAAAGAACACTTGCTTGCAATGGAAATCAAAGACACAGAAAATCCCATAAAAACTTGGCAACATCTATGTGATGCTTTAACTAGAAATCCTCCGGCCCCGAATTCAAATAAGGGAAGAATCATTACTGGGAAGAAGCCATGGTTTAACCTCACCCTCCAGGAGGAAAAAAGGAAAATTTCACGTGAAGTCCGAAAGCAAGTCATAGCGATGAAAAATGGAAAGAAAGCAGATGAGGTGAAATTAAAAGCCCTACGAAAAAATTATAAGATGCTGCTGGGTAAAGCAAAAAAATCATACCAAGAAGGCATCTGGACAAAACTACAGATTGCCGGTAAAAACAAAAATGGCCGGTCATTTTGGGGTATTATCAATAAACTGACAAAGGGCAACCAACTAAGAAACCCCCCCCCTCCCGCCTTTCCCCCATTCCCATCCATCTCCCGAGTTAACCAGTTCACCCCCATTGTTCCTGGGTATGGCGACAAGATCGATTTAGACAGAGTGTAACCCGTATGTACCACTTACGATTTGATTTAGCACGTAGAGACATCACAATGCCACATATAATGACGGAACACACCCACATGGCTGATGCCCGAGACGCCTCCCCGAGGTACCTGACACAATATGAGTTCACCCTCCCATGAGTGCAGTTGACAGACTGACATGTTTGAGACGGATCCACCCATGGGAAGTGCGGATGTAAGGATGGGATGCCGTGTGATATGTGCTTCCAGTGCACACAGAAAGGGACGATAGACAGACAACGGCCCCGAACTGTGAATTACCCAACAAAAATCGAGTTTCCAGTTGTATCTCAATGACTTTAATTTTTTGTAACGCTTGTTCACCTTGATTGATCACTGCAGTATTGTCTTTGTGACTGTAACCAAAAAACCCAATAAACAAATTCAAACAAAAAAAAAAGGGCAACCAACTAAGACAAGAGGCAGGAATTGGAGAAAGCAATTGGATCCAGCATGTAAAAAACATGTTTATTGGCAGGGAGCAGGAACAAAAGCGGCATAGTAAAAAAGAGTGCGAAATATGTGCCAAAAACATGGAAAACGCAAAAACTTTTTTCAAAACAAAAAAAATACTATGGAACATACCAGTATGCCTCAACAGGGCAACGAAAACCCGCCCAAAGAAAAAATTGGTAATGATAATGCTACACCATCAAAAATATCAGAAGACACAGTACCAGTTCCAGACACCCTGGTAACCATTAAACAGCTAACGGGAATAATAAAACGTCTAAAAACAGAGGGTGCGGCAGGCCCAAATGGGCTTCCAAATGCTCTTTTTAAATACTCCACTGAGTTCTGGGCAGAATATTTAACACCACTTTTTAACTTGATTTATAGTCAAAATAAAATGCCCAAGTCCTGGAAAGGGAATATCATACATCCGATTTTTTAAGCAGGGTGACCATAATGAGCCGGGAAACTACAGGCTGATATCGCTGATTGACGTGGAGGCGAAATTATACGGATCATGCTTGTTGCTGCACCTCCAAGATCGGATGGAGGAAGCAAACATAATTCCCATGTTCCAAACGGGTTTCAGGCCAAGGACAGGCACATTAACAAACTTGACAACCTTGGCGCTCCTATAGGAAAAGCAGAAACAAAGAAGACCAGATTGTTTGCTTGTTTCATAGATCTGCGAGCAGCTTTCGACAGGGTGAAACGAAATCAATTATGGGAAAAATTAATATCATGGGGGCTACTGAAGAACCTAATGGAGGCAATAATAGGCTTGTACAGTGACACCTGGGCAAGAGTCAAACCGGGAGATGGTTGCAGCATCACTGCCGAAATCAGCACGCAACAGGGCTTAAAACAAGGATGCGTCCTGGCCCCTAGCTTATTTAATCTTTACATGGCAAATATTGTCAAACATATGCAGGTAGGGGAAGGACATCCACCGAACCTGGCAAACACTCCCATTCCTTTTTTACAATATGCTGATGATACTGTTGTGCTGAGCCAAACCCCAATAGGGCTTCAAAGAATAATAACCTAGTTATTTACCTGGAGCACGAAAGTTTGGAATTGAATAAAGAGAAGACTAAGGTGGTCCGCTTAGTAGACCCCAAAAAATCAACCTTTAGATGGTATGCAAATGGAACCCAAATAAAGTAGGAAGTGTCTTACAAATATTTAGGTCTAAAATTGGGGTGAGGACCGACCCACAAAGAACACAAAATAGAACTAAAGGCGAAAACACATTCCTTGATTTATGCACACAGGTTACTATACAGAAAATTGAGTTGTCCAAACTACACCCATCTTTTAAAGGTGATGGAATCACAGACCTTACCCACCTTGTCATATGCACTGGTCACCTGGCGTGGCAAAGAGACTGGGCTGTTAAATAATCTACAGACAAAGGTATACAAAGCGGTTTTAAACCTCCCAAAATCAGCCTCGCCAGCACAGGTTCATCTAGAATTTGGCCTGCAGAACCAGAAGTTTCGGGGCATGAGTAGTTTTGTGAAACTATGCCACAAAATACGTCTGTCAGAAGAAGGTTCACTAGACAGCCTGTGCTGGAAAGAAATTGAAAACCAGCTGAAACAAACCACTCCCAGCGGTTGGGGTGACTTCTTGAACAAATCTTTGAGGGGGTTAGGAATTCAATCGACATGGGATTCTATCCCAGAAAGAAACAGCTTTGATAAAATAACAAATAATGCTGCCAAATGGAAATCTTTTCAGGAAGACAAATTAATAACCTCCCCAACGTCGACATGGGTGGACAGTGATTAATTCATACTCCTTCATAAAGTCCCAGCCTTATTTAGAAAGTCACTTTAACATGACACTAAAGCAGAGATATATAGAACATCGGCTGGGCGTACACCTGTCGAAGGACCTGCAAACATTCTGGAAAGACCTTCATTGTCGCCTATGTGGTTACCAAAAAGAAACGCTACCCCACCTGCTATGCGTTTGCCCAGCTCTTATGGACTTAAGGAGACAGCTTTTAAAAGATATTTTTAATAGATTGAACATTCGTACATGTAGGCAAGTCGTAATTCGATGTCTGGAGGGATCGTCTCCCATGTTGGCTTGTAGAGGGGTCAAATACATGAGAAAAGTACAATCTCTCCTATGACAAGCGGAACTTGGGGAAACAAGTAAAGTTGAAAACGGCCAACCCAACGCTTGATAGATAAATTTCAGCAAGGGTGAAAACATGTCATTAAAGAGCAGGAGAAATGGACTGATTTGAGACGACCAGTCAAAAAAAGAAGGAAAAAAAAAACTTAACGACTCGCCAAACTCAATGTTGTATAAAATAAGCCTTCCAAATGAACTCTATGATTTTAAGTACACGATAATGGGTAAAAGTTACTAGATGAAATGCCTTATGCCATACGTATTACAAAGTGTGTGAAAAATTTTAAGGAACATTTCTCTATTGTGTTTTGTAATGATTTTAAATAATTGGAAACAATAAATCTTTTTGAATCTCTCAACAAGACCATTCGCTTGTGGGAGATGGGGGTGGTGAACTTGTAGTTAACACCACACTCATCCCACATAGCTGTCAGATAGCTGGACAGGAAGTTTGTGCCCCTATCTGGCACCACCTCTTTTGGAAAACCTACTCTGGTGAGAACACCAAGCAGTGTTCTAGCCACTGCAGGAGCATCAATGGTTCTAAGAGGTATGTCTTCAGGGTATCTAGTAGCATGGTCAACTACCACTAAGATATACCTATTCCCTGATGCAGTAGGTGGGTCCAGGGGACCAACAATGTCCATCCCCACACTTTCAAAAGAAACCTCAACCACTGGCAGTGGTATTAGGGGAGCCTTTGTCTTGTCCCCTGCCTTGCCACTGGCCTGACAGGTGACACAGGAGCTGCAAAACTCCTTTACCTTTACAGACATAAGGGGCCAATAGAAATGGTTCAACAACCGGTTCCATGGCCTTGTCTGTCCCAAATGTGCTGCCAAGGGGATATCATGACCCAAAGTCAGGATGAACTCTCTGTACTTCTGGGGCACCACCAACCTCCTGGTGGCCCCCTCCTGAGCATCTGCCTCTGTGATTCCGATAGGCTGACTTTGCATGTTTTGCACCTGTTCAGGATACCGTCCATTGGGAGGTGAAATTGACCCGAAATATGCTACTTGTGTCAGAAGGAAATCCAGATAGTTTCTGGTTTTAACATGTATCGGATTGGGGGGACATAGATATTAAGAGCTCAGTGTCAGATATAATCAGCTGTGGGATCTGGATATAAGGTGATTTCTTCAAACAAGCTGTTCCTTATATTTATAGCCTCACCTTTCCTACTTATGTTTCCTGTAAGGTTGACAGTCACCTTCAGTTTATTCACCCATTTAAGTGAGTCCAAGGAGCTGAGACCACCAGAGGAGTGGAGAAAACTCCCCCAGAGTCGTGGGTGATATGAAGCGTCCAAGGTACCAGTCATACAGATTGTGTTAGGATATTAGTTCAAAAGCTGTATTTGCACAACGTTTCAGGTTAAAAGGAGAAATATTTGTCATATCAAAGGCAAATGAAAAATCTTTACCCCAAAAGTTGTTCCCACGTTATGGAAGCACGCCCAGGTCATCCCTTTGTTAAAGAAGCCAACATATTAGATGCCTCTAAACCCGAAAGCTTTCGCCCGATTTCTTTAATTCCATTTGTCACTAAAATCACAGAATCCTATATTAATTCCATTCTCACAAAATCTATAGAGCCCAACAACATCTTAGACCCAGCAAAGAATGGTTTCATGCCGGGCCACAGCACTGAATCAGCTTTATTGGCTGTGACTGAACAACTGCGGGGCACTTTGGATGAGGCCCTGACCTCTGCTCTGTTTCTACTTCATCTTAGAGCCACTTTTGATATGGTATCGCACAATATTTTGCTGCGACGCCTTCAAGATGTAGTGTAGTTCTTATATTCCCAATATGTTCTGCGCATTAGAATCATATATCCTGTAGTTTAGACGTAGAACTGAGGTCGACTAGGTCTCTACCGAATATATTAAACTTAATTGTGAGTGCCAGCTAGCTCAGAGGTCACTAGAAACGTTCTCGAATTCAAAAGAAGGGATTAGTTTCTGACAACCGCATAAACATGACAACTTTGTTTCCCAAGAATAAGAAATCAGTCTCTAGAGTCGCGGAAACAATCGATAGCTATTTTACTCAGTCAATCGTGCATGCTTTGTTTCACCAGAGGTGCTGAGAAAATAGAGAGACCGGCGTTTTCAATAAAAAGTATTTATTGAACAGTCTTCTTTCTGATGCATAAGAAATGTACTGCTACAATCGTAATACTGGTTATAAAGTAAAATGTGTACAGCACGAAGAGTATTATAAAATAATACTCTAAAAGCATGATATGGTTTCTAAGCCATAAAATACCTAAAATACCTAAAATACATACAGTGATAAATAATGACTAAAAGTACTCAACTGGTGCTTCTAAAATACACCTACCCCGGTGTACCTAACCTAAGTCTAGTACAAGGGAAGAAGTAAGTGAGGTTTAGCTTAAGTTTAGTATTCTTTGCCAAGAATCTATTGCAAGAATTCTCTAAGGGTCTAATCAGCTCCGTACCTTGGTTTTAGAATGAAGGAGGTCTTGTATCTCTCTCTCAGGACTTGATTTCCCAGCAACCCGCAAGGGTAGCCTGGAAACACTGGAGCTGGATTTCTCGGCAACAGAAAAGACAGCGTCTCTCAGTGCGTCAGCTGGAGGGTCGGCTTCCTTTGGCGCTTGCTGCTGCAGGGAGCGTCGGGCAAGTAGATAGTCGAACTGCTCCAAACCACAGTGTGTTTGTCTGGGCAAATGTAGGCATATTTATACCTTGAAGGTGCCAGGTTTAACGTATGATTGGACATAATAACGTCATCAAAGACTCAGTTCTTTGAAAACTCCATGATTTCCTAGATAATTAGTATTCAGGCAAGGGGAAGTCCCTATCTGCTGAGGGTGGGTGTTTCTAAGAAATCGTTGTTGATTCTCGGAACTTAGTGGAAGTAGCCATGCCGTATTTGGGCTGCATAGGCTAAGTCTAAATAAGGTAATGATTTCTATGCCTATATAAGGATCGGGTAATTTATACCTATATATAGGCATGAATCGGGAAAATTACACTAGGGTCCTAGATTCCTACACAACAAAGTGTTCGGCCCAGGAGGATCGGTTCTCAACTGGTTCGCATCATTCTTAGCTGACAGATCCTTTCAAGTCATCTCCCCTCCATATGGCTCCCTGTGGCTCCCAGAAGCACTCTGTCCACCATGGAGTTCCCCAGGGCTCAGCTCTGAGTCCGACATTATTCAATATGTATGTCCAGCCCCTGGCGGAAGCGGCCAAAAGGAGTGGCCTTTCTATGGTCTCTTACGCTGATGACACTCAGCTTGTTATCCCGATATCTAACACCTCTGATCAACATGTCACCAAGTTCCGTGATGACATGGTGGCCATCGCAGAATAGATGACGACCAATTGTTTGCAGCTTAACGCAAGTACATCGGAGATCCTCCTGGTGAGCAGGGATACTCACCCCTGGAACAACAAATGGGGGCCCACGGCCTTGAGAATTCCGCCTGCTCCCAAGGATACAGTAACAAATCTGAGTGTGTGGCTGGTCAGCACACTTACTATTTCAGGCACAGACTAAACTAATGGCGGCCCGCTGTTTCAGCCTTTTACATGGCGTGAGGCCATTGATCGGGTTCTTTGACTTCCATACTCACCAACTCATCATCCAGTCCACTATCCTCTCCAGAATAGATTACTGCAACTCACTGTATCTGGGTGCCAATAAGGCAAGCATCACTAGACTACAGAGGGTTCAAAATGCTGCTGCCCTTTCCATCTTTGCCCTTCCGCGGTCCTGTTCTACGGCCAAATACATACATAAATTACACTGGCTCCCGGTGGAAAAAAAGAATTAAGTTCAAATCTCTGTGCATCGCTCACAGACTTTTTATGGCCAGGACCCATCCATTCTAACCAATCTTCTCATGCCCTATTTACCTGAACGTGCTCTCTGCTCATCACACCAACATTTGGTGTGCACCCCCGTGTCAGAAGAGCCCGGGCAGGCAGTCGCTCTTTTCGGGCTCTGGCTGCTTCTCTTTGGAACGCACTCCCGAGCACCATCAGGATCATACAAGACCATAGGGTTTTCAGGAAGGCAGTCAAGACACAACTCTTCCCTTGATCTCTCCCTGTATTTTGTCTCATCTTTCAGTCTCCATCTCTGTGGATCCAGCGCTGGGACACCCCATTGCTGGGGCTGCCATGCGCATTACAAGTCTGATAACATAACATAACATAAAACGTCTTCATTCCCACCCATTCCTCCCCTAACGATCCCCAAAGTTACCAAAAAAAGTATGTGATGGCCAAAGAAGTACATTCTAACCATCCCTGACATAATAAAACATGATCATATTTTATTCCTTTAGTAGCATTATAATTATGTAGCTCCATGCTGGCATTCCAGCATTTTGCACCATACTGGGTTAAGGCATTTGACCATGAGAGTGAAGCTGAATTGAAAAATTGTAGGGGCCTCTGTTTGCTAACCACAGCTGGAAATTTGATTATAACAGCAAATACAAAGAACACATGACTCTTTAGTCCTCTTACTGCCAGAGGGAAAATAATAACTTTTCTATTACACTGGGAGAGACATGGTAGGAAGAGATTGATTTCCCAGGCCTCAAAGGAAGTGACTGTTTTAGGTATTCATTTGTAGCGCAGACATATTACCCATGAAGGTTTCTAGTTCATCTGGCTCATGGAAAACATGGTTTTCCAATAAACATTACCCTAAGCATTGAAGGGCCAACAAAGGAGAAGATGAGGGTCATTGCCTTCAGCTTACTGAGAAGAGCCATAAATCCTTTACAGAGACTAACTATCCATAGCCTTGAGTAATGTTGGTTTTGGGCCCATTCCATATAGCATTCTTGGCATCAGTAACTTCAAGACCCGCCTTTTTAACAAAGGCAGGATTCATGCCCTATTTAGTCTAAGTGAGCCTTTCAGTGTCCCTAATAACTACCACATTATTTGTAAAATTTCCTCTCCAGCTTGGCCAGGCAAGGATCACTGTGACGGAATGCAAACGTTAAATATTTCATAACAGCTATAATTTCTCCCATTTATATGTCATTAACTTCAAAGGATATTCTGTCTTGTTCCTTTGGCAATGGAGGTTAGCCGGTCACGGCCTCTAATTGAGGAGTTAGAAGGTTCTCTCTGATGTGGTAAACCTTAGCCTGAAAGTAATCTTAAATTGTCTTTCATCAGTTAGCTTAACTCTGTCTTCAGTTCCAGTTATTTGGCATGGGTAATTTCTTTAACGTATGTATAAACATAAAGAGAGAGTAAGGGATTTTTCACAAGTGTGAAAGGAACGTACTCCCAGTCCCCTGGACTCAAGTATAACGATAACAAAAAAGGAGTATCACCATGAAAATCTAAGAAAGGTTCTGAATGGGATGTGCTTAGAACACAAGGGATATTAGCCTTTTGTTTAAAAACCCCTCACTCACCAACCTGGTTGGTGACATGCTTCATCATTGGGGTCCATCAGGGTGTGCTGCGACACCTGAACTACAGTGGAGCTGGGTTTTTTGAGTGATTAGTGCAAAAAAAGTGGTGTTAAAAATTGTCCTGGTATAACTTTTTTGAAAAAACTTTATTCGCAAGCAACTGGACAATATTAAAAACAGTGAGAAGATACTGGTGGGTGATTATGACCGTGAGTATCTATGTGAATGGTCTACATGTTTCAACCTATGCGAGGTAAATCCCAGGTTTTCATCAGGACCAGAAGGAAAATGGATGGTCTACACACACTAACGTGCATCCAATCCTAGATTCCTGAAGCCTAGTTGCAAAAATCGGCGGTAGGCAATGACTCAAACCTAAAATATGCGAGGAAAAAAGAGACCTGTGGGAGGAACAGAGGAAAGGCAGTATCAATCAAACAATTTTACGTGCCTGTAACGTAGTGTCGACTCTCACGTGTCTGCATGCTTCATGCGGATCCCATTTCGAACATACAACAAACAGAATAATATGTCTAGAGCGAATACAGACTTGTATTCTGTAATATTGTGCAGGCTCGCTGTATTTTAAAACGATAAAAGGTGCTATAATATAGCCCTCTTTGGCTCACTCAAACACACCGATCAATAATGGTGTGATTGGTGGCGAAAATATAATTTTAATTATTCAAAAAGTCACTCGCACTCCAATATTTTTGGCTGGGTGACTATCAAGACTCACCACCATGCTCGTGAGCTGGACGTAAATGCATGCATTTGTAGTTGTAACACAAAGACAAACAAAGACAAACATACAGACAAATAGACTGTCACGAGGAGCGAATCTTACTCCTATTGCGGGTCTCTCAGGCTTCGAGGGGGCAGAGGGAAGGCTAGATCAGCTAGGAAACATGCTCTGTGGTAAACAAACAGAATGCTGGCTAGGTCAAGAGTGCCAGAAAGAAGTATACTGGCGCATGGAACAGCGTTTGTTGAAATGGGTAACTCAGTGCTGTTCGGAAGAACGAGCGCGGACATTTTAAACAGCAGATCGTACTTACAGTTTCGCTGAGTCAGAAAGGCAGATTACCTACGCGCGTCTCATGTGTCCCCACTGAAGTGGTGTTGAGCCGGCAGTCCGATTTAACAGACCGTTGCTTCTGGGTGTGGGCAGGGCTGACTAGGGCACGTGTTCACCCGTTGCTAAGCGACAGTACGAGTTGTCAGGACGGCAATCTCGTATGGACACATTTCGCTAAGTAGTGAACGCAGGTTAAGGGCTGGGAGAAAAAGTTACGGACGGATGGTGTACCGCCCGTGGATGTCTAGAATAGAAAAAATGAAGTATTGAGAGAACGTACGGTAGGGCAGATAGCCGCCGACGTGAAAAGGAGCCTAGCTAGGGGGGTACACAGAGGGAAAAGGATGCAAACTGGCATTCTTAGGAAGGCAGGACTGACAAAGGCCTTGATTAGAAAGATTAGGCATGACTGGCAGGGGCCTTAAAAAAGGGGAATATTAATGGGAGGAGTAATGGACAAAACGCTGGTTCTGTAGTAAATTTTCAGGTACAGACCGTAGGGAAATCAAATCAGGGCCGTACAACTCTGAATTCGTATTACGTGGCTGTCTAGTAGGTTGCTCCTGTTAGGAGGGCATTGTTAGGACAGAACAGTTAGATTCAGTGTGGTGGGGGCATGAATCTTGTATATTACAGGACAGAGGCCCAAGGTATGTTATCATTAAGTCCTGATACATGCGTGGACAACCTATAGATCCAGCGCTGTTCCTTCTCGAACAGGCATTTTTGTAGGTTGGGTCCTGCTTTCACCTGTTCAATTACAGTCCACACCATATCATTGGGGGTATGGTGTGCTTCAAGGAAGTGATCTGTTAGTCTTGTTGCACTTTTTTACAACGAATGGTGCTGCGAAGTTCGCAGATGCGCTGTTTCACCTTCCTTGCTGTCATCCCAATATATGACTTTTCACAGGTGCATTTGATTAAATAAATTGCTTTGCTGCTGTTGCAGTTGGTGTGTGATAATTGTTTCTAGACTTTTCCTTCCTCCAGATTTAAGGTTTTAGTGTTGCTTGTTAAGTGACAAATGCTACAATTTCCACACTGGAAATGTCCAATGATCTCAGGTAGTCCCCAGGCTCTAGTGATAGAATTGTCCTCACTCTGTTTAGTTGTCTTTGGTCTAGTGTTAACCAATGTATCCTTCAAGCTGTGGGATTTCTTAAAAGAGAATAGTGTTTTTTCCCAATGTAAGTTTCCTGTGTTGAGTATGGCCCAATATTTATTCACACTCCTACTCACTTGATTTGAAATGGTATTGAAAGTTGTAACACATGTCAGTGGTATTGTGTCGTCAGAGGTCGTTTTATTTTCCAAAAGTACTTCTCTTGGCTGATTTCTTGCCCGCTTTTGGCATTTGTGGACAATTTTAGTTGGGTAGCCTCTAGCCACAAGTTTATCAGTAATGTCGGCTGCTTGTCTGCGATAGTCAGTGAGCTTGCTGCAGTTGCGACGTAGTCTCAGATATTGTCCGTAAGGGAGGTTCTCCCTTAGAGGGTGCGGGTGAAAGCTCTCAAATCTCAATAAATTGTTTTTTGCAGTAGGTTTATAGTGAGTTGTTGTTACCAGGTGATCATTGTCCTTGGTGATGATTATATCTAGGAAGACCATCTTTTCTTTATCAAAGCAGTTAGTAAATCTGAGGTTTTGGTCACACGTATTGATCCAGGTGATGAATTCCTGTTAGGTGTCCTGATGAAAACCTGGGATTTACCTCGCATAGGTGATGATTATATCTAGGAAGTCCATCTTTTCTTTATCAAAGCAGTTAGTAAATCTGAGGTTTTGGTCACACGTATTGATCCAGGTGATGAATTCCTGTTAGGTGTCCTGATGAAAACCTGGGATTTACCTCGCATAGGTTGAAATATGTAGACCATTCACATAGATACTCACGGTCATAATCACCCACCAGTATCTTCTCACTGTTTTTAATATTGTCCAGTTGCTTGCGAATAAAGTTTTTTTCAAAAAAGTTATAACAGGACAATTTGTAACACCACTTTGTTTGCACTAATCACTCAAAAAAACCAGCTCCACTGTAGTTCAGTGTTGCAGCATACCCTGATGACACTCGGTCATCAGGGTGGACCCCAATGATGAAGTATGTCACCAACCAGGTTGGTGAGTGAGGGGTTTTTAAACAAAAGGCTAATATCCCTTGTGTTCTAAGCACATCCCATTCAGAACCTTTCTTAGATTTTCATGGTGATACTCCTTTTTTGTTATCGTTAATTTTTTTAACGGCTGGAAAAGTGCCTTGGCCGAACAGTAAGTGTTAGACCTGGCATCCTTGGTGTGGCTTCCCCCTATCTTTTTGCCTCTACCTCCTGTATTTTTGATGCTGTGCTGGGTTTTGTTTTTGCTGGTTTAGATGCTTTGGACACTCTGCCACTGCTGATCAGTGTTAGAGTGTAAGTGCTCCCGGTGTAAATTGTTATTGTGATTGGATATACATGATTGGCATATTTGTATCACCAAGAAGTCCCTAGTAACATGCACTTGGTGTGCCAGGGCTGGTGAAGACAAATGCTACTAGTGGGCCTGCAGCACTGGTTGTGCCACCCACATGAGTAGCCCTAAAATGGTGTTTCAGGCCTGCCACCGCAGTGTCTGTGTGCAGTCTGTGAACTGCCATGTCCTCCTGGTCAGTGTCCCCACTGACCAGGCCTAACCCTTTCCTTTTTGTGCACATTGGTCACCCCTATGGAAGGCTCAAGATACCCCCCTGGGCAGGGTGCAGTGTATGTGAAAGGTAGAGCATGTACTTCTGCAGGTGACATGCTCTGGTAGTGAATTACAGCCATTTTTGTTTTTCACTGCTGCAAGGCTATCTTGCTCCATAGGCTATCATAGGGGATGCTGGCTACAGTGGCTACCAGCATATCTTCCCATAGGAACAAGATAGGACATAAAAGTCTGGTATCCCTGAATTCAGAATTTAATAACAAATTTTTTAGGAAATGTTGTTTTTAAATCCTGTGTTTGAGAACAGCACTTTTAGAAAGTAGCTGTTCTCTTGTCTGACCCTTCTGTGTGCCTTGGCCTGTTTGTGAATTGACTGTCTGGTTTGAGATTGACAGGGGCTGGGGAGCCCCCAGGAGGCTGGCTGGGTCAGCCCTAGGCTGAATGACTGCATTTGCACCTTGAGTGGTGGGAGGAGATAGCACCTGGGCCTGAATAGGGCTGTGCCTGCCTTCCACAATGCTGACTTCACCTCCTGCTCGGCAGCTGACGACCCTGCCCCTCACTCTGAAAGGAAAGGAGAAGCCAGGAAAAACAAAGTGCTCAAGTAACACCCAGAACTGGTTCAGACCGGGCTCAGAGCCCTCCTGCACAAAGGGAACAAAGACTTTTAGGGGTAAAAGTACAGGACCCCTGACTACAGAAAATTAGATGATCCTTGAATCAAGAATGAACCTCTGCCAAGGAGAAAGCTGAAACTGAAGAAGGAAGACTGTCCTGCTGTTGCTCTGCTGGACTGACCTGCTGTTGCTTTGCTGCCAAGGAGAGGTGAAGGACTTTGCTTTGTGATGTGTCCCCTTTCTTGAAGGATTCTCCAAGGGCCTGAGAGAGAGCTGGCTCCCTGTTAAGAAGTCCCAGGAACTAAAGGACTTCACCCCCAGCTTCCTTGAACTCTGCTGAGAGAGTTCTGTCCTTCCTGGAGTGCGTGGCCGATGTGTGGTGCCTCTGGAAGTTGTACCTGTGTTGGGAAGCTGGAAAACAAGCTTTTAAAGACTTTCTGCAGGTTTTGTCGCATCACTCTCTTGCGGAGCGCATCCCCGACAGTGCGAGGAAATACCCGCCGCTACGAAGGTCGAGATCGTCGCAGCGCCTGTTGCTGCTGCCAGAGCCGTCGCATCCTTAGTTTAAGGGACGCACCAGACCGGTGCGGGAAGATTACCATAGCTGCGAGTCTCGTCGCAGAGCCTGTCGTCGCTGGGTGAGATCGCTGCACCGCTTGCTTGTGGACCGCATCACGTCACTGCGAGTGTCGTCGCAGAGCCATCGCATCGAGGAACTGCAAGAGGAAGATCACCGCTGGTCCACGCATCGTCGCCCCGGAGATCGTCGCAGCCCAACAGATCATCGCATCGTGCCTTTGCGAGAGTAACTTCCTACGGAACCTACACACCGGAATCCATACAAGTCATCGCCTTCCTCCCCATACAGACTGGATTTGTCGCAACACGCCCGCTGCTGCAGCGGGGTTGTCGCATCGCCTCCCCAGGGTCTCAGGAGCAACGCATCGCTTGTTTTCCACCGCACCAGCTTCTGCTTTGGAACTTTGTCGCATTTAAAAGGTACTGTTGGCTAAACGTGACGCAACTGTGAACTTTTCACGCAACTGTGGATTATTTTTATCGCAACCTTAAGAACTCTTTTGCAACCATATTCTTGAACTGTGTATGTTGGATTTTTGTCATTTTGGTCTTGTGTAGTTTAGATTAAATACCTGTATTTTTCTAAACTGTTGTGGATTCAGTTTGTGGTGTTTTCACTGTGTTACTGTGAGTGTTGGTACAAATACTTTACACATTGCTTTTGGATAAGCCTGCCTGCTTGTGCCAAGCTACCAAGGGGGTGAGCAGAGGTTATCTAAAGAGTGTTTCCTCCTTACCCTGACTAGAAGCAAGGGTCCCTATTTGGACAGTGGTACCTACCTCTGCCAACTAGAGACCCCCAGTTCTAACAGTAAGCCAGTCTTACTTGCCCAGTTCAATACCTTTTGTAGAATTCGAATGGCAATTTTAATGGGTTTTTCTGGTATTTTTCAGTTCAATTATAGGTAAATCAATTGAACGTGTTTGTCAGCTGCCCTCATAACCTCACCCTTGATTTGAAAGATGCTATTACAAAAGTCATAAATAATCATACAGAGGAGCTTCCATAACACATTACCATTAACTCCATGGAAGAGACATCTATGAAAATACAATTATTGATTGATTTGAGTATGTTTTCTTATTTGATTCCATTGTTCTTCTAGGTGTTTCAGTCAGGCCCTGTACCCAATCTGCCATCGATGGAAAATCCCCACTGCACATAGCCAAAGTGTTGGAGCAGGGCAGACTTTGGGCCATGATCAAAGCAAACACAAGGAGATGATGGACCCAGCGCTGAAACGTTTCAGACACTCACCCCCACTCACAAATCTGGGTTGAATCCATCATCATTCTTGAGTTCACTTCGCCGCCCCAGTTCAGACCCAGCCATATGCAAATCAGTCTTCACGCTGTTCCCCATGGGAACAATTCCGCCCGAACTGCCAAGCCAGATCATTCCTTGACCGGAAACAAGCATCCTGGGATCAGGTTCAGGGTAACACCCTCATCAGCCAGGGTTATTTTAATCCAGTGGCAAAGTGAGCAAGGGGCCCACGGCTGGGCATACCCTGCCAATTTAGGGCGAACAATGAAAACACAAGGAGATGAGAACAGAGCGCTGAAGCCTTTCAGACACTCACCCCCAGTCACAGATCTGGGTTGAATCCATCATCGTTCTGTAGCTCACTTCACCACTAAAGTTCAGACCCAGCCATATGCAAATCAGTCTTGACCCTGTTCCTCATGGGAACAGTCCAGCCTGAGCTGCCAAGCCAGGTCTTACCTGGACTGGAAACAAGCATCCTGGGACCAGTTTTGGGTTGACATGGTCTTAGGATGCTTGTTTCAAGTCCAAGGAAGAACTGGCTTGACAGTTAGGGATGTAAATTTCCCATGAGGAACGGGGAAATGTTTCAGTGCTCCATCCATCATCTACTTGTGTTTGCTTGGCCCATGAACAGTACCCAGTTCCTTTAATTGTAGCTGCTAAGCTGTTCCTGATGTTATAGCCAGCCAATCAGAGAGATTGAGTTCCACAGACTACGCTTTGTGTCTGTATTCCCAAAATGAACAACAGAACAAAATGTTCCCTCGTAGATGTTTTTAATTTTTCATCAATGGAACCAAGTTTGCAGACCTTCATGGATTAATGGCCTGTGTGCCATGTTGAATAAAGTCCCACTGCTTTCTGCACTCCAATGGCACTTTGGTATTACAGAAGCAGCCACAGATGCCTGCTTGACCCCCTTCTGTAATACAAATAGTGGCAGCACACATCGAGAGCCGGCACTATTCTTAAAAAGTGTTCCCTCATTTGCACAGGACGTGGCACTTGCCTGCTGGAGGATTCCTGTATCCCTTTGTTAAACAGGCAGCATTGTCCCCTGAGCAGAGAATAACTCATTATTAGCTTCAAACAGACATCTGCCTTTCACTAATGCACTGCTCCCAGGTCAGCTCAGTTTGCAGCAGCCCAGGGGCAGTGCAATATCAATGACAGGGCACACCATCCCTGTTTGTGCTCGGCACACCTATTTCAAGTTGCAGAGCAAACAAGGACAGTGTACCCTTATTATAACACGACCCAAGATAGCTTTAAAAGGAAACTCCTCCATACCCATCCAACATTTTCTTTAAATGCACATTTCTCGAAAACTACTGGATGGATTTACACCAAACTTCCTTGAGGAAAGTTCTACTTTCATAGCAAGTTTGATATAACTACATTTAGTATTTTTTCTATACAGAAGACAACTAAACCTATGAGAATTAAAAGAAGAAAAGTAAAAAAATATAACCCCTATTTTTGGGTTGCTACTTGACGGATCAAAATGAAACTCCCCATGTCAAACGCAAAGTGGATTAACTTTATAGTTTTGGAAACTTATGTACAGATTCATCAAATTATGCCAAAGTAATTAAGAAGTATTTTTTTATTGAAAACTGTGACCAAACTATAACTACACCGAAACATCAGTACCAGTGTAATATTCACATATATATACAAAAGTACATCATGCCCCAAAAGGCTTCACAGTCCACTTTCAAAAGTGGATCTTTTGATAGTTTGCATACCTGGGCTATCCTCTTTTATCATATAAGCAGCCCTTGATTTTCCAAGTTTGAGAAGTCATGATAAATACCAATGTCTGCGGAACCTAACTTTATCTTTTCTTCCAGTTACTCGTCACCTAACTATAGTCTGTCATTACAGCCCCTTTTGTGTTTTTTGGTAAATGTTTTAGTAGCAGTTCAAAAAAGGAATACACCTAAATTCTCAATTAACATATTTGCACAACTTCCTGACCATATATAACTCATACCCCACCAAACGATGATCTTAGAAATATGGTGGCCCAGACAGTGCTCTTAACTAGAGAACTCAATCTAAAGGCACATGGATGGAGATTTTAGGGATTTAGAATCATGAAGAAGTCAAACTAGAACAACAAAAAATGTTACACCCCATTGTGAGCACCCAGAGTTGATATAAGATAATGTATGGTCATTCTGAAAGACTCCAGAGAGCTTTCAAGTATGTTTCAGTTGACAACCCACTGTACAAACAGATAGGTCTTCCCCTCCACCACCACCCCATGTTGTAAAGGGGAGAGAATGTTACCTAGTACCCAAGGTCGATAAAAAAACCTCTAAATGTATTCAAGTTGTGCATGCTCTCTACCATGGCCTAATTGCACGCATCTACGAAAGCATTCTTGTTATGTCTTTTTTGGATGCATGATTCAATATACCTTCTCTCACTGTCTCATCTGGAAGCACAACTGGGTTTGTGCACTGGTTTTGCAATTTTTGCTTGGGTCCCTGGCAGGTAGGTCACACTTTGTTCAGTTAATGCAGTCAGATTCATTTCAAAGAAGAAGGTCTCCAAAAGGTCTTAAGGCCCTCAGTTTTCCACAGAACAGGCCATTCATTGATATTGATTTTGAGCCTTTTGAGTCTGTCCTCCCGTTTACCTTTGATTGTATTGCACAATTAATAGGACCTGTTATTCACAACACTCTGCTGCATCACAAAAATATCCAATTTTATGTACCTCTGGGACACGGATTCGAGCCTTGACTGAACTCCTCAGTTTGGTCCAATCAATCGTCATGTGGCAGCGGTCCATGGATGTAGTGACATCTCCTCTTGCCTTATGACTGCTCAGTATCTTCTTGGTCACCACTGTGGCCTCCCATTGCATTGACCTGAGGCCATAGGATTGGGGATAATCCTCCAAAAGGCTTTAATTGCTGCTCTTCATCCAGAGGATCTTCTTAGAGGTAGACTGTTGTTATTGCATAGCCACCAAGAGATGAGGTTGTCACTCTCATTATGTGTGGAAATGTGAAAGGCTCCACTAATACAACCAATACTTTAGTCTTCTGAGTTGCAGGTTATTAATGGGCCTTGGATAGCTTGGGGTAGTATACACTGGAACATCTTGGCCACCAGACCCTCTGTTTTTACCTGGGTACTCAGAATGCTTCAGTGTTTCTCTCACTCTCCACTGGGCCTAGCCATTTATCCATGTGTAGGTCCTCCTTTCTGTAGCATTTGATTGAGCACAAGCTGTGTGCTTCTGATGAAAAACAGAGACTGTATTTGAAGAGTACTTTGCCTTGTTCTCGGAAAGCTTGTGATCAATATAGTAGGCCTGAGACTCTTATAATGGCAGGTTGCTGGTGCCAAATGTCAGATTCCATAGGCCTTGTTTTTTAATAGCAAATATAATGACAAAACAAGCATGGCATAGCCAATAGGTCTCACCTTTGGGACCTTACAAGTGTTTAGTTATCCAGCACAATATCCTTGGTGCAACAACATCAACTGTTGCAGGGCTAAACACTTTTAAGGTCCCAAAGGCGAGACCTTTTGGCTCTGTTGATGCTGGTTGTTTTGAGAATCTGGTCACCCTAACACATAGCAATCCGAAATCTTGGTAGTTATGATGGGCAGAAAAGTGGGGGGGGCTGCATAGACATTCACTCAATGGCGTGCTGCAGCTAAAAGAAAAAAATGCTCCTAAAGTGCCAGAAGTGGAAGGACACTGCAAATGGAAGCAGGAATTGGGCCATTTTTGAGGGGAGGGGCAATAACAAATATTGTATGTATGTATTTTTTTGTAAAGCGCGCAAATCACCGGGGGCATCTCGGCGCTGTATACCGCTGGGGAACCCGTCCTGGCTTTCCCTGTGGGATGGTCCCTGCTGGGAATCCCCAAGGTGGAGCCAAGCATCCCCAGCGTTGGGGGGGGCCGTTGTGGAGATTAGGCAAGCTAATGCCCAGAGTTGCCGAGTGGGACCCCTGGTTAGAGTGGGCGCCGAGGCGAGAATTATCGAGTCCGCTGACCCTGGTCCTCGACCCTGTCGCGATCGAACTCTGGTCCCGGGCCGACTCCTGCTCTTGGGTCTGCCGCCTCTAACCAGTGAGCCACACCACTCCATATTAAGTGAACAGTGAAGCCACCATGTGCTAACCAAAGATAAGCAAGGAAATGAGAATGAAGATGAAGAAATTAAATGGTAATTAATTGTCGGGCTTAAATAAACAAAACGTCTGGCAAGAAATCGGCGAGGCCTAATGGAATGGAATGGAAAAAAGAACTTATATAGCGCAAAAACTGCCACCCTACGGGTATCCTGGCGCTTGGTTGGAATAACATCAAAGACAGCAGACTCAAGTCTCAATATCCGTAGAGCTAATAGGTGTTCCTAGGAAAGAGCCAGGTTTTCAGGCTCTTCCTGAACACTGTCAGTGAATTTTCTTGCCTAAGGTGCAGGGGCAGCCCATTCCATAGATGTGAAGCCAATATTCCGAAAGCTCTACTCCCCTTCCGGGACTTTTTAAATTTGGTAGTTGTGACCAGACTGGTGTTTGACAATCGGACATGCCTACTTGGATTATACCAATTGAAACATTTTTGCACAGGGATAGGACCCTGCCCATGTGTTGCCCTATACACGATACAGAGAGATTTAAAATAAATTCTCTTCTTAATGGGCAGCCAATGGAGATCTTTTAACGCTAATGCCGTGGATGACTCACGTTGTCTGTTTAGCGTCAATTTTGCTGCCACTGCCAGCACCCACTGTAACCTCTGCACAATGTATATTGGTGCTCCCAGATATAGGGAATTACATTAATCTAACCTGCTCCGTATTTCACTTCTCACTACAAGCGGTCAAGAGTCTTCAGGGAGTAGAGGGAGGATCCTGCGCAGTACACGTAGCAGAGAAAGGCATACACTTGCAGTTTTGTTGGCTTGTATATCCATCTGGAGGTTTTCATCAACCATAACTCCCAGATTGTGCACTACCTTAACCGGAACCAGAGTTTCATTCTCTGGAGTGAGTTTAAAATCTATCGGCAGAGGTCAGGACACTCTGGTAGCTGGACAGTACACCACCTTAGTCTTTCCTCCGTTCAGCTGTAAGGAGTTTCTCCTGAGCCAACTTGCAGTTTGAGTCATACACTTCAGAAAGGTGTCCATGGACACCGCTTGCTTCCCCTCCAAGAAGAATATCAGTTGAGTGTCGTCTGCATAGTTGACCAGGTCTACCCCAAAGGACTTAATAAGGGGAAACAGAGGGCGTAAATAGATGTTGAACAAAATTGAGCTTATTGCAGAGCCCTGTGGCACCCCGTGGTGTAGTAGGGACATGTCAGAGATAAACGTGTTAAAGATACAGCTTGTTGTCTTCCTGACAGGGATGATCGTAACCACTGCAAGGCTTGACCTTTGATCCCCACGCTTTCCAGTCTCTCAACCAGTATGGCCCGGCTCACCGTATCAAATGCGGCTGACATGTCCAGTAATACAAGGACCGAGGAATTACCATGGTCAGCCCGCATTCGCAGGTTATCCGTTGCCGTAACCAGTGCCGTCTCTGTCCCATGTCCCGGGCGGAAGCCAAATTGATCCCCATCCAGCAAGAAGTTGTCCTCGAGATGATTTGACAACCTTTTGCTGATAATCTTCTCCAGGATTCTAACCAGATAGGGTAATAGGGAGATGGGTCTGAAGTTTGCTGGATCAGTGGGGTCTAGGGATAGTTTTTTCAACAAGGGTGTTACGACTGCTTGTTTCCAGATCTCAGGAACCACCCTTTCCTCCAGTGACTGACAGCAAATCTTCCATAGCCCATGGAAGGTTTCTTTACCCAAGGCCTTCCAGATCTCATGGGGAAGCGTGTCTAAGGAGGAGCCTGATGCAACACTTAGAGCGAGCTGGTTAAATAAATCCTCCGAAGGGGCATGAAAGATGTCCAGTGAATTGGTACTCTGGGAGAGGATGTCAGGCGTCAAGGCCAAGTCCTCTGGGGCATCAGATTGAAGTTTACCGACAATGTTGGTTATTTTATCCCTGAAAAAGGAAGCTATTTCACCACAGAGTTCCTGTGATGCCACTACCTTATTGCTTGCAGAGGCTGGGCCAGAAAGCTCCCTAATGATCTTAAAGAGGGCTTTGGTGCTATTATGGGCTTGAAGAATGGCTTCAGCATAATACTCTGCTTTGGCCCTGGCAATCATCTCCTTATGTTGGGTCTGAGCCCGTTTCAGCGCTTTTTTGTCAGAGTCCCAGTTGGCCCTCCTCCATTTCCTCTCTGCTCTTTTACAAGCTTTCCGTAGCTGCTTCAGTTCGACATTATACTAGGGAGCCTAGATTTTTTTCCTAAGTTTTAAGCGTCTTACTGGGGCTACTACATCAAGAGTTTCCCCCACCGCCTTACAGTAGGTCAGATAGTTTCCCTCTACCGAAGAGGAAGAGAAGAATGACAGCTGATCCTGAAAGGGCATTTGGGTCCAGTTTTTTACCACCTTATTCCATTCTCTACCCTTCCTAAAAAGCGAAGGCTGGTTGTTTTTATCCACTGAGCTGAGGAGTTTAATTAGAAAATGAATCAGGAAGTGGTCAGTCCAGTTTTGAGGAACAATATCAACCACCTCCGTCTCGGCCTGATTCGCAAACAGGAGGTCCAGGGTATGTCCTCCAGTATGGGATGGTTGCATTACCAGTTGGTGGAGCCTGATAGTCTCACAGGTATGCTTTAGGTCCCTTAGATGGTTATCTAGGCTTCCATTATCCCATAGGTTAAAATCTCCCAGTACCAACATGTGTGCGTGTGTTAAGCTCAAATTGATAATAGAGTTGAGCAAGGCCTGGTACTGGGTATCCGCCCCCGGGGGTCTAAAGCAAAGTATGCCTGTGAGTAATCTACCTTTGGTTTCCTGGGGTGAGAAACCCAATCTTTCTATCCCCACAACCTCATCAGTCGGCAGAGGTGCAAAGTCCCATTCCTCCTTAAAGCTTACCCCAACCCCCCTCCTCTTCCTGAGGTCCGCGGCTTATGAAATATTTTATAACCAGCGGGGCAAGCAAGACCCAAGTGCACCCCTGAATCTGAGGTGGTCCAGGTTTCAGTTAGAAAGAGAGCATCCAGCTTCATAATTTCTAACAGAGAGGAGACCTTGTGGTAATGTGTGTTCAAAGATCTACATTTGATCAAACCACACTTGAGTATATTCCTACATTGTTCCACGCCAGTGGGTGGGTGGGGAGCCCTTTCTCTCTTACCTAAAGAGAGTAGTTATTCCCTGGTGTATTCAATTATTTCCTGGTGGGGGCTGTGGCGGGCAGCATGGCTGGCGCTATGCGCGACCGGTGCGCGGACGGGCGCAGACGGGCTTGCCTCTGGGGCGCCTCCGACATGCCCGTTGCGCGCACACGCGCTGCGTGCTTGCATTGCCAGCTTTTAAGTAGGCAAGCAGTTGCCTGATCGCTAGAGCACTGCCCCTGACATGTGGTCGAGCCCAATTCCCTCACCCAAGATGGCGCTCACGAAAAAACGCCCGCTACTCTGTTCCCACTAAAGCAGTGGGATGTGGGGATTCAATTTTAATGTGCAGGTAAGAGTAACAACTCATAAAACAAAGGGCAATATTAAAAGGTTCTAAACAATTTCGCAATTATGGCTATACATTTTTACAACAAGTGACACGGGTACATTAGATAAAAATTAGCAAGCAGGTAATCTCCTCGCCGAGCGCACTAAATAATCAGCTGTCTTTGTTGCTTCACGGTAATAAGTCCTGTTTCATTAAACAATGAGCAAAGGAAGTGACAGACTAGACCTAAAGAGCAGAGGCACAACATACAGGAAGCTCCAAGAACACACGCCCTCAAGCAGACGCAGATTTCCTTGGAAACTGTAGCACTCGTCAGCCTCATTCGTTGACAGTTTAGTCCTGCATTTATTTCCATAATAGGGAGAGCAGGCGGAACTGTGCTTAAATTGGACAGCTGTTTCTGAACAGTCTCACTACGAGGCGGACCAGTGTTGACGCTGCCGGTTGCTAAGGTGATGGTGCTGGCGGGAACGAGGCTACAGTTGTGCTACCGCAAATGGCGGCCGCCGATCCTGCGGTCCCCCCGGGGCTGGCAGTAACAGTGAGCGGCACCGGACAGCGTCACGTGCAGAAGAAGACAAAAGTGCTGAATGATGAAGAGACCGAGCTCCATGAATTGGCACAAGCTTCCGGTGTAGGCTTAGACCCAGAGCTCTTTCGGTGAGGGGTTTTTGTAGAAGGGCATGGGTGCACAAACAGCGGGTTGCTGGGGAAGGCAAACCTAGTCATGATCGAAGGGAGATGATACCCCTGCAAGAAAGGGCCTCAAGTGCTGGATTTCTGCTTCAGGCAGAGGTCTCAAGTTTCCCAGCTCCCTGAGAGTGTAACTAATAAAGGCCTGAAGGTTTTACATTGCTCTCTTCGACTTTTGATCCTGGATTTATAATAGAATAAAAATAATATATGTCTGAATGAAAAGTAAACAAGCATTTGCAATGTAATCAGTCTGATTGCATTACAAATGCTTACGTTTAAAACTGAGTGCGGCGCCGCTTCACGGACACCGCGCTCGGTTTCTTTATATATTTCTTAACTTCAACACTGAGCGCAGTGTCCTTGAAGCGGGTTCTGCGCTCAGTGCTAAAGTTAAGAAATATATAAATAAACCGAGTGCGGCGTCCGTGAAGCGGCGCCGCGCTCAGTTTCAAAGTTAAAAAAAACAAAGTTAAAAAAAAAAGACTGGTAGAGTATTTCCCTTGCGGGAGCAAGCCAGGGGCACCATGTGTTTGCAAGTTAATTACAAACATATGGTGTCAAAGCTCGCTCCTGCAAGGGAATCGCCAAACGTGCACAAGTTGCCATCGAAAGCAATGAAACGCATGCACGTTTTTAGGGCGTAAAGGAAATCGATGGCTAAAGGTCTTTTTCCTATGCAGCACATGTGCGCTGCGTAGGCGAGACCTAAACAGTAAGTAGGCCTGACTTGTTTGACAGTGAAATGAATATGGTAAAAATATGATAAAGCTAATATTCTTTCAAGGATGAGTTATTCTTCAACAGTACTAACACCTGTAGAAACTTATTTTGTTACATGGATCTCACAGGTTACCTAAATAAACAAGTGTTTCGGTGTTGGTTATGCCCTGTGACAGACTCTAGGGGTAGTGTTATGTTTCATATAGGTACTCTAATATAGGTCCAAGGAACATCGTACCCTTTCACCTACATCATCTCCCCTACGTTTCACATGAACTGGCCTTTGGGACATAACGCCTTATAAGGACAGAACACCTAATAAGGACAGAACGCCTTATAGGGACAGAACGCCTTATAAGGATTGAACCCCTTTTATGGACTAAACCTTTAGCCTA
The DNA here is from genome assembly GCF_964261635.1 of Lissotriton helveticus. Lineage (NCBI taxonomy): Eukaryota > Metazoa > Chordata > Amphibia > Caudata > Salamandridae > Lissotriton > Lissotriton helveticus. Next base: position 293,075,771 of record NC_136057.1, read on the forward strand.
GTTCCATGCAGAGGAAGGGTTTTTTCTCAATCAATACTGATAGGACGTCATCCTTAGCACATATGAATAATGTATGAGGGAACTACCCAGGGCGTATACTTCACCCTCCTCCTATCTACGCACAAGGTTTATCCCATATGTCATCCTCATACTAAACAATGGCTAAGGCACGCAAAAGGGACAAAGGGACTCTGTATAAATAGAGCACCTCTTGCTATCAGTAGTGGGAGGGAACCAAGACTTCAAGGCCAACACACTGACCCGAGACACTGAGGCTCCTGCATGCAGTCGCTCCAGCTGATAGTGGTCTAAACATCCCTTGCGGGGTGTCCAACTTGAGACCAGGATGAGGTCCCACACTCTCAATATTCAGATATTGGGGTTCAACTAAATCCTAGCAGGATTCTAGGCTCCTAGGCTTATTAGCTCTTTCGCACCTACTCACATGCTAGGTACATCTAGACAGGCATCGTAGGAGTATGCGCTTTATTTTATAAATGCATTATATATTCATGTATATGTTCATGACTATTGCAAAATGGTAGAACTGTACTATTCCTTTGTTTTCACTGTACTGCTGATCCTATATCTCCGCTACTGTGTAACAGTAGTAGCAGCACATATATTTTAAACTAGAAGAATAATGGTGCAATAAATTCTTATTGTAAACACGCTTGAGTGTTTCTTCCGTGTATCTCTCTGAGACAAAATGAGCAGGCATGAGTGACTTGGTGAAAAGTAGTATATTGTTTCCACGAGTCTGAGGAATCAGGGTTGTTATGTTCTGAGGTTGCCAAAAACGAATCTCTCTGATAACAGGATATTCTAGTGGAACTGTGAGCTAGCTAATGCAAACAAGGCAGGGGTGCACAGAATCGGTCTACCACCGACCCAAAGTGTATGTTATTCAAAAGCGCTGGTCCTGCAGGAGTACTATAGGAACTACACTACAGTAGAAGATGTGCACTGGGATATTTGTTATTAGTCCCTCTTTGGAGGGGTTTTATGTTGTTTTACCAAATGGAGGGGTTGTACACTATTTTGTCATATAGCACTTTTCTAAATATATGCCTTACGCTTATCCCTTGTGGTAAAGCTTGTGTTCAATACAGAAGGTCTTTGCTGGCTAAAGTGGCAAGCCAATCCGAAATGATATAGGTCATATTGACTCATTAGGAAATGTTATGTCAAGTCAGTGCTGCCATAGATCGGACCTATTTACTATGAGACGTTATGAGACAGTAGACCTGAATCCTCTACAGCAGTGTTTCCCAAACTGGGGTCCGCGGCCCCCGAGGGGTCCATGACACATTCCCTGGGGGTCCGTAGGCAGCAGTTTTAAAAGCACAGAAACATTTCTTGTGTAATTAGCAGCTTTCCAGCAACAATAAAAGTGTCAAGATAATGCCAGTGATTAATGTACCTGCTGGAGAGCGAGGCGAGTTTTGTTCAGTGGCAGCTTTGACTTAACTAATGTAACACAGGGGGTTAATGTGCCTACTGCAAAGAACGTGTAACATGCATTTTAGAAAACAGTATTTTATGTGCATAGGTTCGTGGTTACTGCTTTTGTCACTGAGATTATTTTGTTACTATGCACTTCATAAGTGGCAATCGTAATCTAGCAGAGGGACCTATGAACTGTCATCAAAGAGCTGCTTGTAAACTGCATGGTACCAGTTAGTAACTTATGTTTTTCCCAGTTATTCATTATCCTGATGCTGCTAAAAAGATTTGTTTAGGCGGAAATACATTTTTAATGTTACTAGCCACTGTGTTATGTTCTGAATCCTGAGTTTGTGCTTTTCCAGACCAAACACTCTTTAAAAATGCCTACCAGTATGAGTGACATGTGAACCTTGTAGTCCCCTTTACCTTATGTAACATTTTGTATACACACTGATTTACATGTATGAATCAATGTCTCTATATGTGTGCGATGTAAAGTGCTCTGACATCCTACAATGGTATGAGAGATGCTATAAAACAAATGAAATATATGACAGAGGGGCTGTTCTTTCAATATAAAATACTAAGGGACAGATGTACGATCCGTTTTTATATGCGCGAATGGCTTCGTGAAACCATTTGCGAATGCAAAAACCTATTGGGCCATGTACATAGCCTATTTCGCGAGTCGAAATTTGTTTGCGACTCGCTAAATAGGTTTTGCAACTTGCTATTTGGAAAGGGCATTCCCTTCCAAATAGCGAGTCTCAAAACCATGTACAAATGTTTTTCGGTCGCAAAACACTTGCAATTACCACCTACTTCAAGTAGATAGTAATGAATTTGCAAATGGGAAGCGGTCCCCAGGGGACCCCTTCCCCTTTGCAAATGCATGCAAAATTATTTTTTAAGGGCAGCCAGAGGTCCCAGGGACCTCTGCCTGCCCTTAAAAAATGAAACTAAAAAGTTTCATTTTCTTTTTTTTTTTATTGCATGGTAAACGGGCTGCATTTTTTAAAAAACTGCTTTATTTAAAAGCAGTCCCAGACATGGTGCCCTGCTGAGCCCAGCAGGCCACCATCCCTGGGAGGGCGGGCATTCCCAATGGGCTCGCAAATTGCGAGAGGCTCATTAATATTAATGACCCCCGCAATTTGCGACCCCATTGAGAATCCCAAACAGTGTTAAACACACTGTTGTACATTTCATTTAGCGACTCGCAATTTGCAACTCCTATTGTGTCGCCAATTGCGAGGCGCTAAATAAAATGCTTGTACATCTGGCCCCAAAATCCTTAGTACTTTGAGTATTTGTTTTGTGTGCACATGTGTGTGGTTTTTTTTTTATTACTGTTTTAATATTTGAAATTTAACTCATACAAATAGCTTGGGGGTCCCTGGCTTCCAGTGGTGACTCAATGGGGGTCCTCAGGAGTCAAAAGTTTGGGAACCACTGCTCTACAGTGAAAAGTATCTCTTAAAGCCAATGGGCCTGTAAAAGTTAATTGTTCTTACACTTTAGGAAAGCCTGCACACAGTTATTTTGTTACATAGAATCTCACAGACTACTGTAGTAGGCAAGGGATTTGGTGGGGGTAACCCCCTCAGATTTTATTTAAATTTGTTTATTAAGGGCCATATGTATCAAGCAAATTAGCATTCGCAAAGGTCGGCCTTTGCGAATGCTAATTTGCTAAATGGTATGTATGAAACATTTTGGCAGCAAAATAAGGAATCGCAAAATTTGCCATTCCTTATTTTGCGATTGCACTTAAGGAATCGCAATTTTTGTGATTCCTTAAATGCAATGTATCAAAGAAAAATAAATTCAAAAATGCCCATAAGGATTCGCAAATTACCACCAACTTCTAGTTGGTGGTAAGTTGCGAATTCTTTTCAAAAAGCAATTTTTTAAAAATCCAAAGGTGCCATATGACGCTCATACATGCCCTTAGGGCATGTATGTGCGCCATATGCCCACACATGTCATTTTCCGGGGGGCAGCAGGGTGTTCTTGTGACACCCCTGCACCCTTGAAAATATTCGCAATTCGCGATTAGCAAATTGCTAATCGCAAATTTCCCATTCATTCCTATGGGCCTCCTGGCCCATAGAAATGAATGGGAAATTTGCGATTAGCAAATTGCTAAACGCAATTTAGGAATGTTAAGGAATCGCTAAAAAGAAGAGATTTCCTACATACATACCATTTCGCGATTTCTAAATAGCGATTCCTTAAAAATCGCTATTTAGGAATCGCAAAACGGTATGTTGATACATATGGCCCTAAGTTTTGATTTTTCTTTCCAGATTACATTACTAATTAAAATGCATAGAATAAGCAAATCACAATATAATACTTATCTGTATGCTGCACATTTGGCTGCCGGTAACAACAAGAAGTAGAAGGTCTAAGTCACAGAGTGAGCAAGAGAAGTCTATGTATCAGTCCGCAGTTGACATCAACAGTTCCAACATACTCAGCCAAGAAACAGATGAAGAAGCAATAAAAGGAGACTGATTGTTGACCAACACCATAGGGTGGTACGACTGTCAACAGGAAACATCAGTACAGATTCAGTTATAGAAGACAATACATAACAATGAACAAGGTAAAAACAACTCAGGTGACTACACCTATGAAGATCCAGCCCTCTCCCACCCCGAACATAGCAAAAAACTGAGCATTCAGGACCCAATCACTGAATGTACAATTATATTACCCTCTCATGGTGCTTCAGCAAGGATATTCTTACAGACAGTAGTACCCACAGGGATGGTGAATCAATGTTTTGTGCCCACTAAAACTAGTTGTGAGATCAGTCGTATCTGTGTGTATATGCGCCTGGAGTTTGGTCAGAATTGTATCCCAATAGGTAGAGATGGGATATTTACGTAACCCAAGATTGTCTTCTCTGTGCAGGGCGACACTTGAAGCTTATGCAATCGTGACCAGTGAGCATAACCAAGCTATCAGTAGTGGGGGTTCAGGAAACTTCCAGTGTCAAGTAATAAGGCATTTGGCCACAATGAAATCCAGATCTAGGAAATGAGAAGTAGCTTTGTGTTTTTTATGTGTACAGTGGAGACCCAAAATACATATCGCCCATGTGTGCAGGTCCCGGTGCTCAGTGCAAGAGGACAAATTGGATGTTACACCCAACCAATGACTAATCAAACGTGGACAAGCCTATAGCATATAAAGTATGTCAACATCAGTGTGTTGGCATCTGGGACCAGTAACATCAGCTCTTTTGCAAGTTATAAAATTGAATGAGCCTAAATCTGGAGTTTCGTGGTATACTTACAGAGCATGCCCATTCCTTATCTGTGAAAGGGGCATTGCAAATCCGCTTCCCAGCACCTATGTAAAGTGCTGAGAGGCGGAGCAGTATGCATCCGCAAAACATCAGCAAATCAACGGACTAAGGGTCCATTAGGATGTCCGCCCGCCATCCAATCGGTCACCTGCCATAAGGGTGGGGGTCCCGTGGGGGATATTAGGACGTGCCCGCCACTGTGGCGGGCGCATCCTGCATTGTTAGCATTGTGGCATGAATGCATTTGCATTAACAAAGCGGCAGGCACCGCGCGGTGCCTGACGCTTTGTTAATGCAAATGCAGGGAGGTACCACAGATACCCCCCGTGTGCACCCCCCACCTCTCCTTCACTCCGGGGGCCCTGAAGTGAAGACCGCATGCCTTTCCGTGGCGGCATCGCCGCCACGGAAAGGCATCTGTTCTGGCTCATCCTAATATGGCTGGCGGTGTCTAATAGACACCGCCACCATGTTAGACCTTTTGCCGGAAAAGCGGCGGACGGTCTTTCCATCCGCCGCAGGGCGCATTTAGGTGAGGATGGCAGGCGGATTGCCGCCACCAGACCGGCTGTGGCTACCGCCAGCCTGGCGGGGGCAATCCGCCCGACATCCTAATGGGCCCCTAAGTGTCTGCCAGTCCCTATTACGTGGAGATATTGCAGCACAAAACGGGGCTGACGTTCAGAGGTCTTCTACCAGCATCTCGAAGGGGATTAGGAAGCCATCTCGATACAGATGCCCCAGAGTGTGTATACCAGCGACATGCCATGCAGTCTATTCTGACGATGCAGTGAATCTACCACCCCTGGGTGTACAAAGTATCTCCAATGCTGATGCATAAGAGATCACGGAGCTGGTGAGAAAGAGAGCCCAGCGTTAGCATCGATATGCCACCCCTAATAATAAGGAGCAGGGCGTTGATGCCTTTGAACATACGTGAAACAGGTGTAGAACAGATGGTAAGCCCCATGCAGGTCAAATTGTTGCTGTGTCTGCTAAGTTCAGAAACGCCAACCATTGTCTTTTACTCCCTTTTCCTTTCTATGATTATAATACTGTGATTCTGTTTCGACTTCAAACCCTTGTAAAGCGCTCTGATACCCCGGGTCTAGCTAGCGATATATAAAACTGTTTAAATAAATAAATACCGAGCAATCCACTGGATTCGTAATCGTAAGGCCAAAAATTTAACTTTGCTATTGCGACTCCACATCTGGGCTTGTTGCAAATGAATCCACCTGTATCTTCTTCAGACGTAAATATGTGCATTGGGAACATCCACCATGAAGGGGAACAAACATGATTTATACCAATTAACCCTCAAACCAGAAAGGATGGCAAATGTGCTGTCAGGGCATTATCTGGGTACAACAAAAACAGCGTATTATTAATTACATACTTGAAACCTAATGTATATACCAGTGCTTGTTTTAATGCACTTACCGCTGGTGGCAGCACACATTCCAGCACCACAGTACTGATGAGGTTAAACTTTCACCCAGACAAAATTAATATGTATTAAAATAACAAAAAGCTAAATTATGCTTCCACAGAAGATGCTTGGTTACACCGCATCATTTCAATGCTACATAATTCAGTGACGCGGACGCGTGATGTGCTCCCCCATCGCCTGACACTGTCAGCGGGCTCGAGTACACCACGTCCCTGGCCCTTCAAAGACTCGCCCCCGCCGCCACACCCTCGTGACTACCTCAGCTGTAATCCGGAACCTTGAATGAAGCCCCAGGGCTCGCGGTCCGCTTCAAATACGCGCCGCGCTGGGAGGAGGCAGGAGCCGCGCGCACACCGCCACCTCCAGCACAGTCTTCACAGAAGTTCGCCTCCAGAGGAGCTGCCTCGCGACCTCCAGCAGCCATGGCCACCTGCGTGAAGCTGAACACCGGGGCTCTCGTGGCAGCGCTGGGGCTGGGCACGTGGCAGGTAAGGTGGGAGCAGGTACACTACCAGCAGAGGGGAACAAGCTAGGATGTGATTGCTTGAGTGCCCTGTTGGATGTGACTTGCCCCAGGGCTTTAAGAGGAATGAAAAAACCTTGGGGTCTCGCAAAGGCGCGCAGCCGATGTAATTAAGGGCGTGATTTAAAACACGTGTGCTAAAAAAATCTGTGCTTAGCATAGTGCGCCGTCCGACCGTAAATTTGCTGCGTCTGTCATTTTATCCAGCTAAATGATACAAGTAACGTTTCACCTAGAAGAAGCCAGTGCTATTGGCTTTGCCAATGCTTGTTAGTTGCATGAACTAAATAAGCAACAACTTTGGCTTCGTTGTATGTAAATAACATTGAAAATGCTACAGTTCTGAAATTATTAACTATAAGGATAGTCATTGACGTTGCATCAAAGGCACTTAAGGGTGGGACTGCTACAGTTAAAGATTTTTTTCACCATAGGATGAGTGCTAAAATGGAGAACCTAATAGGGAACCGTCTTAGCACATGCTTTTTAGAACTACTGGTGCTGAGCACCGGCGGGACCCGGCCAACTTAAAGCCCTGAATGTGACATTGTGCCTTCAATAGATTTGGACCCTTTGGACGGAGCGTGTACATTGGGGGCGGGCGTGGTGATAGGCTGGCAAATTGAAATTCATACAACCTTCTTTCTGGTGAAACCGCAGTATTTCATGGTTAATGTGAATGAAATGCCAACATATTGTGTGTCCAACACTGCACTGATCACTACAACAAACGTGCCACCGGTGATCATGGCTGTACTGATGAACATATAAGGTCGCCTGCCTATTGTAGTGTGCTAAACACGCCAATAACGGGACATCTTTTGGTCCACAGTGGGCTTTGCAAACTTTTCCATCCTTCGTGAGGCCGAGTGTTGTGTGATGCGTGCGGAATGGCTGTTATCCCAGACAGATGCCTTCAGTTCTGAACGGGTCTGGGTTTCAAAGAGAGACCCCCTCCCTCGTACTGGATCAGGGGGGGATCTCGTGTGATAAAGAGGTGACGTCACTGCTGCCTGGGCCTGAGGTCTCGAGGCTACCCCTTCCAAGCCCCAGTATGAAGTGCATTTTGGCAATGGCCAGTTCACACGTGCTATAGAGATGACGACGGCGTCAGTGCTGAATGAGCATGTGGGTCACAAGAGTAACCCCTTAAGTTACCTCTCCCCATGCCCAGTTTAGGGTGTGTCGGGTCACATTGGGGAATGGGGGCTGGCTTGACCATGCAAGTACAAGCCACAGACTCGAGTGCACTGGTAGATGGCCGTCCCGAGTGCAGCAGCAGGGCCAGTCTGCTTTCCTGTTCCATTTTGGGTTTCAACTGTTTATATCGTGTGTTACATACATGAAGAGCGGTACATAGTTAAATACATTCGGCCACATAAAGGGCGTGTAGGGACATGAAGAGTGGAAAAACTGGATACATTTAAAGACAATTCAAAGGAAACTGCACTTGGAGCGAAAACAAATTATTTGGGAGGAAAATATGTAAGTTGAGGTGTGTGCATAAAACTATGAGTTTAAACAACTGGTGAACTGTACTACCATTAACACAGCCAGTGTTGGCTGCCACCCTGGAATGACAAAGCGTTGATAATTATATGTTATATGTTGTGGAAAAAAAACAATGAAAAACGATATTGAAATTAATGGGGAAAAAAGCGTGGTTACGTTATGTTAAGTGCTCTTCTAGAGCGCTCGATTATCAGAAAGGCGTCATGGCGCTGGCTGAGATAGCAGAAAAAAGAGACCAAGAATAGCGATTAACAAGAGGAGAAACGCCTGTCTTCAAGGCTTCCCTAAAATCCAAAAGGTTGAGCACGGCTTTGATATATATGGGAGGGCATCCCAAACCTTCGATGCCTCAAGCACAAAGTCTCTGCCACCCCAGTCCGCACAGTTAGATCTGGGGACCACCACCAGTTTGGTAGGAGGCCGAACGCATTAAAAAGAGACACTCATAAATTCATCAGAGGTCGCATGTACATTATGCCATAATTGTGACCACTAGGGACATATCTCCATCAGACCGTATTACCTGTGTCTTAACTTATTTCCTCCCTGTGGCTTATGCATTACTAGCAGCCCGTCCCGACGTTGTCCGGGTATAAAATATAATGTGTGTATTTGGCAAGGGCAATTTATTTTAAAATCTCGCGGTAGACAACATTTTTTGTTTCATTAGAATAGGGACGAAGAAGGGCCAGCTGCAGCCCTGATTGATGTTAGCAGGCGAGTGTAATTGGTGTAGTGATCCGCCGCCTGAGCCCGGCTACAGCCCTGGTTGATGTTAGAAGGCGCATGTAATGTCGTTGAATGAGAGAGTTATCAGCCGCGGGTAAATCCATTTAATGAGAGAGTTCAGTGACAGCGAGTAGGAGAGGCTGCAGTAATTGTCCCCGCAGACACGCTCATTTGCGTATTCCCCCGCTTGAGGCCCAGATGCAGGCCCGTTTGATGTTAGCAGACGCGTGTTTCCCCGCTTGAGGCCCAGCTGCAGCTCTGGTTGATGTTTTCAGGCGAGTGTAATTTGTGTACTGATCCGTCGCCTGAGCCCGGCCAGAGCCCTGGTTGATGGTAGCAGGCGCGTCTAATTTCGTTGAATGAGAGAGTTCAGTAACAGCACGCATGAGAGGCTACAGAAATGTTACTTACCAGGCGTTTGTCATATCCCCAGCACACGGCCACAGCAGACGATCTTCTGATTAATGTACGACCCACATGGCATGAAGGGCGGAGCGTAGCACACGCCCCCAGCGTTTCTCACGACCCCAGCATGCCCCTTGATGCGGCGCAATTGCGTTCACATGGCATGAAGGCCGGACACACGGCCCCAGCGTTTCTCATGCCCCCAGCGTGTCACGCGATGCTGCGCAGCAATGTAATTGCCGCTTGTATGTACGACTTACATGGCATGAAGGGCGGACACACGCCCCCAGCGTTTGTCACGCCTCCCGCGTTTGTCACGCCCTCAGCACACACCCACAGCCCACGATGTGATGGCCGTACCACACGCCCCCAGCGTTAGTCACACCCCCAGCCCACGCCCACAGCACAACGCAGACACGCCCACAAGGGACTACTTTGCTGGCACGGTACTTTTATCTTTTAAATGTATATGGTGTCCTACGGCACAATTGTATGTCTTGCACTGTATGATTGTGATGAACACCACTGTTTCTTGAAAAGTTAATAAGAACAATTAAAAAATAAAATAAAATAAAAATGTATATGGTGGCCGTCTGCATAGCCTATGTCCTTCTGCTGCAACTGCCCTTTCCAACGCTGTATTGGGTGTTGTGATTGGTGCTGTGGTTACTGAGTTTACCCGCCTCAAAGGTTTGGGCTCTCTCTTTATAAGAATTAGTATGGATTAAAACCTCCATAAAGATTTATGAGCATAAACAAGACTTGTGCAAGTTGGTAGAGGAGGTGTATGTAGAAAGAGAAGCTGCAGTCAAGGCAAGAGAGGGTTGAACTGAAAACTCAATTTTTTGGGTGGTGTCAGGTGAAAAAGTTGAGCATACATCCAGGTGACTGCAGACACAGTCAGTAGGGTGAACGGTAGGAGTGAACCAGTGCAAAGGGTATGCCAATAGGAGCATGATAGTGGTTGAGCAGCTCTGAGAAAAGGCCATAGGCCATAGTATCCCTGAAGATGCCCTTTAATGCCCCCTTCCCAGCAGGCACCAAATTCACAATTTAGAGCATCATCCATAAACCCTTCTAACCCAGCACTAGGATGGTCTTCTGAAGGTTCACTGTTCCTGGAGTTGAAATACCAGTCCATGGTCTTGGTTCCACTCGCCCAGTGGAAGGGTGCCCCTCACGTACTGGCGGAGGTGTGTGGGGGAGGTGAAAAGTGACATAGAATATGTATAATCATTCAACGCAGCCCCAGCGGTAGGCATTATTTTTCTTTGTCTTATCGTCTTCATCCTCCACAAAATTTGTTGCTTCTCTGGCAGCTCATCTTCCCTGCTGAAGTAACTACAAAAGGACACCATGCCAGTATTGTAGTTATAAGTATGATCCTTTATTACCAGTCCCTGCACAGCAGGCACAACCAGCACAAACGGTCTCCAGGCAGATCTAACTGCAAGAAGAATGCTAACAACATCAAGTAGTTCTAGGTTCTAAATCATAAGTACAGAGTTATGGAAATTACTTAATAAAATTCTAACAAAGACCCACAACTTACCACATTAGCACTATACTACACCTACCCTCCCAAGGGACCCAGTAACCTGTTCAAACACCAGTGTCAAGTCAGTTTCCAAGTGTACTGCACCTCATTCTGGGTAGCGGATGTGGGGTCTTGGCCAAAACTGCTCACTTTGGAACTGAGGAACCAGGTCCGATTCTCAGAACTGGCTCAACATCCTGTGATTCTGGGAAAATCACCTAATCTCCCGGTACCTACAAAACCAACAAGCATTGGCAAAGCCGACTGGTCTTGCTTTTGGAAGATTTAGAGCTATAGGTGTTATAAATGAAAATGTCTTTTACATATGAGTTATGGAGTAGAGTGAATGTAGGTGGTGTGCAGTGGAATTATTTGGGTTGGATTGAAATTGTTAGCCGTGGGATTGTGGGGGGTGGTGGTTTTGGGTAGTGGAATTATGTAGCATAGTGTGAAGTGGAATTATGCGCATAGTAGTTGTTGGAAAGTGGGTTATTGGTAGGGGCAAATGTAGGTCTACCACTGGTAATAAGGCCACTAACACATGGTAGGACTCAGCATAGGTCTTGGAAAATTATTCCTATGCTCAACCCTTGGTAACGTGGCTGTGAGCAGACAGGCTTAACTTCAAAGACAGGTATGTAAAGCATTCAAAAACACAATTTCAGTAAATAATTAAGACACAACGCAAAAATAAAAATCCAACACTAACTTATGAAAATAGTTAATATTTTTATCTTTTAAATGACACCAAAACGAAAAAATCCACTATAGGGAACCAGAGATATGAATTTTTAAAGAGTAGTCACTTTCTAGTGCTTAGAAACCAACAGTGCCCCTTTAGTCATTTCGTTTTCTCTGACAGGGACACACCTTTAGAAACTGTCCTGGAGAATATCTCACCACTGTGCAGCCTTCTCCAGCAGGTTGGGTCCAGTTCGAACTCCTTCCTGAAGTTCTGCTTGTGGGTCCCAAAGTATCCAACACACAATCCAAAGTTCTGGAATCTCCAAGAGGGTCCTTGAAACTGTGAAACTTCAATTTGTCAATCCACTTGAACAAAATCCTTACAAATCCACTGGTACTCCAGGATGGGAATTCTTTGTGGGGCTGTCCAGGTGAGCTCTGTTAACCTGTAGCTTGCAGGGAGTCCACTGAGTCCTTTTGCAGCAAGGTAATCCACAGGGCTGCAGTTTCACTTGGTGCAGTCTTCAGAGGTCAGGCCTTAGAGTTCCTTGCACAGCAACATCTTTTCAGCAGGGCACTTCTTGCTTCATTCAGTTTCAAGCATCAGATCTGGGGAGCTCTGCCCCTCTCAGATACTTATTCAAAATTCTCTGTGTCAAGCGCCAGGTCACTTCCGACCAATGAGAGTAGTGCAACTCTTCATAGTTATGACCACATCCTGTAGAGTGTGGCATTAGTTTGTCCCAGAGTGCATCATTCTTCCAAATCCATAATGGCTAATTTTCCAGCAAGGAGATAAGAGCTGGCTAAACACCCCCCCTGGGATGGCTTATTTCCATGGACTCTCCCACTACCATCTGCACATACCTTCCTTAACCACATGAGCGCTAGCGAAATTCCGCTCCTGTGCTCATGTTTTAAAAAACCCATTATTCATGACGAGCTGGGCTCGTCATGAGCGTGCGAGGAGGCTACCTCATGACGAGCCCAGCTCGTCATGAGCGTCGAAGGGGTTAAGCCTAGCCCTGACTCTGGGTCAAGAGTGTCAGAGTGAAACTGAAAACCAGGCCTCCCCTCTGCCTTTGAAAAGCATAGTTTACGACTCCACCTCCTGACCTGGCATTCCTAATGACCAGCACACTGCCTTCCCAGCAGAGTGGTTCTTTATCACCTCTTCAAAGCAGCCTGGCTAATCCACTTAACTATGACCAATCAGGGCAGCCATTGGAAGGCTGAATTGGACTTACAAACAAGAAAGTCTTACAACTTCTTGTATGTAAACTTTAGGAGAAATTCAACAATATAATAATGTTAGATTTACTACTACCATTCTGGGAAGTCTTTGAATGGTCCGGCTAGTCCTCTCCTATCAATATTCATTAATCAATAACTTTCTAGCATGATAACCTATGGGCCATGGTGTTTGGAATGGGCAAACATGACTTGGGCCAGTTGTCTAGTGTCAGGGCTTAAAAAAACATATTTTATAAGTAGACAATATATGAAGGATGGTTGAGTGATAGTTGCGCTGGGATGTGATAAAGTCAAAATCACAATCTGTTAAGCTCCAAGGATAAGGTGATGGCCATCCACCAACAACCAAACATGGGTAATGTCACTACAAACCCACATATGTTACAGAAAGCAAAGTATATCCTGAGCTGAAAAACAAGAGACAATAAAGTTCTTCAAATGAGTCTTGAGAAAAAAGTGGTCTTCATGTCTTCCTTTATTAAGATGTCGTTGTTCTTAAGCAAACTAGCCGCCAACACGTGTTTCGTCTTGGTAATATAGACCATAGACTTCTTCAGGGCTAGAACATCATAATGCACATAATCAAAACCAAAGACATGACACAAACAAAATACATTAACATCGGTCACAAGCATATAGCAATCCTAATAAGCCAAGAGCACAGACCTATTAGAAAGTGGTCAACACCAAACACGTCAGAAAGTGTGAAATAAAGATCCAACGTCCAAAGTGCTGCTTTTAAACTGGCTGCAGCACTGCACACATGCTGGTGCAGAAAATCTACAGGCCTCTAAACTGCCATGCCCCAGGATACTGGGGACTTCTAGGTAGTTTCAATCCCCTGCTCTATTATATACTAGGGGCATATGGAGTAGGGCATGCCAATTACAGGGGTACCCCACCATACCATAGTGTACCCTAGTGTATGTTGGGTGTCTTAACTGTATTCTAATGTGGGGGGGCGGAGCTTGCCGGCAACCGAAATGGCCGCGCAAGCCAAGGGCTCCGCTCGAAGGCTCCTAATATCCTGCAATATCCTGCACCAACCGAGACACATACTGGAAGGGATCGACTCCCCGCACTCATGAACGGATGCGGCACCGGCGACGGATTGCCCGGAGCCGCGCAGATCTGATAAACGCCTGGGGGAGTAAACAAGGCTGACCGGGTCACGCGCCGCGGTCCACAGTGCATCAAGTTGCCGACGGACGAACTTCGGCGTGCGGCTGATAGGCCCCGCCCATAGGAGGTCAAGGCGGAGCGGCTCACTGGCGAAGGAGCGAGGTGCGGCCACGGAGTAGGACCGACGTTGGCGACTTGACCTGAGGTGAGGCGCTGCGGCGCACTTCCTAGAACCGGGTGTGCTGCCCCCAAGACGCGGAGAACCTCGGACATCGCGACGAGTGAAGAGTGCATGATAGCGCGACCCCCCGAGCGGAGGCACAATACACGAGTCCCAGCCAGCTGCTGGGAGAGATATCGGGCCATCGCCTTGTGTAACATAGTCATTGACCTCGCTGATCGATCAGCGTGGGGTGTGCCTGGACGGGGGCCTACATCGAGGAGCGGAGGCATGCAGTCCTAGGCTTAGAGGCGGAGATCATGTCACTGGACATTCCAGGACCTAAAGGGTCCACCTGCCCTCCCTCCTATGGCGCCTATTTGACCTCATCACAGGATTTACAAGACCTAGCCATTACAAAAGTGGAGTGTGATTATTTTTCACCCCACCAAGTGGAACCCTCTCACCGAAGTGTGGTAAGAGTGGAGCCCGTTATATTAAGGTCCTGATGAATGCCACGGACCCAGTTGGGCCTACAGGCAGAAACATGTTGACCTCACATACAGCGGTGGGGGGACACTAATATCCCCATGACACCGATCACCTTATTTTAACTACCATATGGATGCCGGCACCATTAAAACTAAGCTGACACCCATGATGGCCTTTTAACTCACTTTATATATTTTTCTGGGCCCCCAGTACCCCGTGCCTCTGGTTCCCTCAGTCCAGATTTATCTGGCTATTGTGGTTATATATAGGCCTACAAGTAAGGCCCACAGGACAGCGGAGATCCGGCACCACCTTGGCAGGCGCCCCTGGGTGCGGTCGGTGACTGCCGGTGGGTGAGGAGGAGCGTGGGGTGAGATCGGACACCAACACCGTCAAGCAAGTGCACATAGAGCTGCATACTGCGTGGAGGGGAGACTGGAAGCTACGTAGCTGCCCGTGAGCGGTGGAGACCGCATTGACCACTGGATGTAGGCGCAGTGGTGGAGACGCTGAGACGGCTGGAGGCCTGGCCCCACAGTGAGGCCGTGGTGAGGGGCTCTGGGCCTGCACGCTAATCTGGGCGCTGCGACGGGCAGGGGGCGGATCCGCAGCAGTGGTGGACGGAGACGGAGGCAGCAAATCTACGGCTGGCGAGACTGGCTGGATTCGGCCTGGTGACACCCCCTCCCCTTCTCCGACCCCTCTCCCCGCGGCACCCAGGCGGGCAGCGGTGGCTGCAATGCATGGCGGAGACTGACCACAACAGTGCTAGAACCAAGTACCGCGCTGCTGAGCCTGCCGTGTGTGGTGTGCTTTCAGCCACTGATGGGTCCCTAGGGCGGATGTAGAGTGCACTACTGCCCACCATAACAGCTCGAAAGTGGCGGAGGGCGGCGAGGACAGCGGGAGCCACAAGGCCAGGGTGAGCATTAGGCCTGGGCCCTTGGTTGACTCACAGAGTAGCAGTCCAGCTGCATAGTAGGACCCGGAGCGTTCCCCGCTACACTAATCGATCTGATCTATCCGCTGAAATGGGCAAGGGCGATAAAACGCAGATTAAGCTCACTTTTAGCCAGCGGAGGTCTAAGTCACAGGAAACTATGGACGCAGAGCCTGAGAACTTGCAATCAGTGGATGCGGCTACTGCCACCTCAGACATAAAAACTATCTTGCTCGCTATGGAGAAAGGTTTAGAGACAAGCATCACCGCCCTGGGCTCCAAAATTGATGCATTGACTTACAGGATGGATAGAATGGCGGAGAGGATAGACAAGCACGCAGAGAGGCTCGATATGTCAGAGAGACGCCTTACGGAGGTAGAAGAATCGCAGATGGAACTGGGCACTGACCATAAAAAGGTGGAAAAAGCGATGCAGGCACTACTGGACAAGATCGAAGACTCGGAAGCACGTTCACGATGAAGCAACCTCCGAATTACGGGCCTTCCCGAGACAACACAGACGGGAAATATGGAACGCTTTGTTGAGAAGCTACTGGTGACTCTGCTAGGGGAAGACTCTTTCTCCCAGGTCTTCATTGTGGAGAGAGCACACCGCTCGCTGGGCCCGCGCCCGGGCATGCCACCACGCCCTATAATAGCCAAACTACTCAACTACAGGGACAGAGACACTGCCTTGTGGCTACCCCCGGGAGAAGAAATCGCTGCAATATGAGGGCTCAGAAATATCACTATACCTGGATTTTACCGCCAGAGTACAAGAGGCCCGTAAGCATTTCGCCCCCTACAAAAAACAACTCAGAGAGCAGGGGCTGGACTATGCTATGCTCTACCCAGTGAAACTGAGAGTTAACAGGCAGGGCCACTCCCACTTGTTCACAGACCCTCACGCACTGCAGCAAGCTCTGAGGAACTGGGCAAAGGAGCGCCACAGAGACAGCCCGGAGCAGCGTGCAGAGGTCGAAGCGGATAGCCACCTGGATGAGCAGGAGTAGAGACTGTGCCGGAGCTGACCGGGAGAGGTGGTAAGGCAAACAGGGGGTCTCCTCTGGAGGCAGGTATGATTTGAATTGGGTCTACGGACGATGCCACCCTGCTGTACAGGACCGCGGGGGTGGGGGGATATGCTTAAGTGACTGGACACAAGTAACTGATTGGGGCACATGTACAGCCGAGGCGGATAAAGTTAACGTTGGTGGTGCTCTCTGTGCTATTATAAGTGGGCACCTTCTGGGTGTCATATCCTCCAAGGAAATGGGGATGTGTGAGCTTCCACATGATCTCAACTAGTTGATAAGATTACGGACCACTCATGGCCCTTTGTATAGTCGGTTGGTGAGGCTATGGAGCTTAGGCGGGAGCCATAAGAGGCTGCTAAGATGTACGTTATTTCTACATAGTCTGATGGAGGCATGGCAACCTCGGCCCCTGCGCATGATGCTCCCAAATGACTCAGTTGAGTCGTCAACCATGAGAGTCGGGATTGAAGGTGGGTGGGATGGACACTGGGTCGGCAAGGCCAGGTTGGGGGTGGTCTGCTGTGGGTGGGGGGTGGGTCGGTTGGAAGACTGTTTTCTGTTTGGGGATGGGCTAGGGAGTTTACTGCGGTTTCTTGGTTTTTGCACAACCCCACTTACGTTTCTGGAAGATCAGCTGATACACGCACTTTACATGTATAACTATCATGACCTCCGCACCTGCTATGCCTGATGGTCCCCCCCCCCGACTTCCATCCGAGCTCTCACATGGAATATGCGTGGCCTTAACGACCACCGGAAGCTTAGAAAGGTGCTGAACTACTTACAGCGACATAACGTAGATCTTGCTCTCCTACCGGAGACGCACCTACCACTCACGAGCAGAATGCTGCTTAGTAGGGGTTGGGCGGGACATATAGCAGCAGCGGGCTTCACAACCTATTCCAGAGGAGTGCTGACCTGGGTCAATCCTAGATCGAAACTCTCCAAGACTCTTCTGTCTGCTGATACGGAGGGACAGTACGTTTTGTCTGGCTGTGCGGGGATGGGGCTGGATCTGGTGGTAATAAATGTGTATGGTCCACATTACGATTCCCCAGAGTTTTTTCACAATGTGGTAAAGATAGCACGCGCATACCCAGCGGCGCGCATTCTGTGGGGGGAGATCTGAATTTGGTGTTAGACCCCACACTAGATAGGTCTGCAGGCCCAGTGCACAGGCCCTCGGCGGCTGCACTGGCAATACAACAGGCGCTCACCATACTGGATCTGGAGGACGTATGAAGGAGTAGGAACCGGGAACAAGGGGGATTCACGCATTACTCTGCTTTCCATAACATCCACACTAGAATAGATTATTGGTTGGCCTCCTCCTCCATGGTTGCCCAGATAAGCTCCTGCATGGTATTACCTAGGACGTTGTCCGATCACTCCCCTCTGCTGCTGGTTCTAGAAACTCCTCGGAAATCTATACCTCCTTTCACCTGGCACTTTCCGCCTTATTTGCTGCTGGACCCAGCCTTCAGGGGGGAGCTGGCAGAGGAGATAGACGTCTTTTTTTAAACTAATATAGGCTCTGTGGACAACTTCCCGACGATATTGGAGGCCTTTAAGGTATTTATTCGCGGTGTGGCTATGTCTAAGCACTCCAATGTGCTAAAACCTATCCAACCGCGACTAGGGACGCTGGAAAACCAGCTTGCTGCCCTTGAGCAACGGCAACGGTCTATCGCATGTGACAAAGTAACTGAGGAGATTAAAACACTGCTCTCCGAATACCATGAAGAATCAGATAGGGAGGTACAATATATGGGGAAATATGCCACAGCGCGTGTGTACGAGGAGGGGGAATGACCGAGCTCCCTATTGGCCAGATTAATCAAAGGGACTCGGGGAAAGTCCCTGATCGCGGAACTGCGAACAGAGGACGGAGCCAGGGTGTCGGAGGAAGGAGAAATAGCAGAAGAATTTAGGAGATATTACTCTGATCTGTACTCTGCTAAAGTCGGTGACCTCACTGCAGAGGCGTGTGACTACCTGGATCACATCGACCTACCGCAGCTGACAAATTCTCATAGGGAATTCCTAATGGCTCCCATAGAAAGGGACGAAATAACTGAATCATTAGCAAGCATACGTTCTGGCAGCGCACCGGGAACTGACAGGCTTACAGTTGCATTCTATAAAGCCTTCCAAGATAAGCTACTCCCACACTTAGGTAAGCTATTTGATGATATTTGTGTGGATGGAGCCATGCCGCCTTCGATGAGAGAGGCCCTAATAGTCACTATACTTAAACCAGGGAAGGAACCCAGTGAGTGTAGCTCATACAGGCCGCTCTCATTGCTGAACGTGGATACCAAAATATACGCCGAGGTGTTGGCGACCCGCCTTGCCCTCTTGGCACATGAACTGGTTGCGCCGGAACAGGCTGGATTCATCCCCAGCAGAAACTTGATGTATAATATACGTACGGTCCTGGGTAACATGCAACATGTGCGACAGGACACAAAGGCGATTGCTGTCTTCCTAGACATGGAAAAGGCATTTGACTCTGTTGAGTGGCCATTCCTGTCCTTGGTGCTGCGGCGGTTTGGTTTGGGTGAGCCGTTCCTGCAAATGATAGGGGCCCTGTAATATAAACCAACAGCGCGACTCCGCTTGGGAGACCTGGTTACTGACCCTATCCAAATTGGCAGAGGAACAAGACAAGGCTGCCCCCTCTCTCCACTGCTTTATGCTCTGGTGGCGGAACCGCTGGCCTGCGCATTGCGTGAATACCACGGGCATGAGGGAGTCAGTTTCCCGTCTTACAAGATAGTTGTCTCGACTTACGCAGATGGCACCTTGTTGTACGTCCGTGATCCGGAACGCAACCTGTCCTCCATGCTGAGAGAGGTTGTGCACTTCGGTGCTCTCTCCGATTGAAGGTTAATTGGTCGAAATCGGTTGCCTTCCCGCTTACCCCGATAATGAGGCAATTCGAAATGGAGTTCCCTCCGCAGTGGTCCGGGGACTCAGTCCGGAACCTGGGAATAAGGATACATACGGATTCGGAGACATTGCTACGAGAAAACGATAGTGTAGCCTGCAGCAAACTAGAGGATGATATTGAGGTATGGTGTAAACTTCCCCACTCACTTATGGGGCGCATTGCCCTTATGAAAATGGTGGTACTCCCAAGATTTCTCTTTTTATTTAGTGCCATCCCGCTGGTGCTGTCAAAGGCCTTCTTTCAGACTCTGACACAGCTAATGGTTAAGCTTGCCTGGGCGGGCAAACAGCCCAGAGTTAAGTGGTCTCTACTGACACTCCCATATGAAATGGGCGGATTAGCGGCCCCGGATCTGGAACTGTACTACAGAGTGGCGCAGGCGACACATCTCCACACTTGTATTCATGAGGATGAACGCATACCCCACCTTCGGATGGAACGCCTATTCGCGGAGCCATTGCCACTGCCGGCTACGATCTGCCGGCATATGGACCGCAGGACGGGCATATTGGACTCGCTCTCGGCCACGAACCACGCCTGGCATTCTCTACTGCTGACGCAGGGAGGAGCCCTCATATACTCGCCGTCCATGCCCATAGAATGGGCCCACTGGCTTTCGCCACTCGCAGAGCATGGCGTAACTCTAGCATTGCATCAATTAGGCATTTCCACAATGGGAGACATGTTCATGGACGGTAGGGTCAAAGAGTGGGGCCAGATAGAGTCGGATACAGCTCAAGCCTCATTGTTGCAGAAGTTTCAGTACCACAGGGTATGCAGCGCTTTACTGGAATTACTGGGCCCGGACCTAGCGGAGCCTCCGGAAGTCCCGGAACTAACATATGTAATTAAGGCGGAGACGCCCCGTAAGCTGATAACTTCGCTGTTCAAAACAGCAATGAAACACAGGGAACACCAGTATATGAAGGCCAGGGCCGCCTGGCAACAGGACTTGCAGAACACCGTTGATGACGAAATGTGGAGATAGTGCTGCACGAGCACGAAGAAAATATCGCTCAATGGTAGACATAGATTGATACACTTTATATTTCTTCAGAGAGTTTATTACACACCAGAGAGATTACATAGATATGGTCTCCGGAGCTCGGCAGAATGTGTACGCTGTCGAACACAGGTGGCGGACTTCTTACACCTGGCGTGGTCGTGCCCGGGGGTCAGTAGGTTCTGGTGTGGCGTATATGCGGAATTAAACCAGATTTTGGGCACAGACTTGACCCCTGACCCGGCGCTGGCGCTGATGGGGTACTCCAAACCGTTGCCGGTTGCCGATAGGCGCCTTGCAGACATGGGAATGCTGATCGCCAGACGGGTGCTGGTGATGTGCTGGATGAGAGGACCTCTGCACACAGTGAAAAGATGGGCGCACGACATGGTGTATTGTGGCATCCAATCGGAACTTTATAGCGAGCTTTTGCCACCAACCAGTCGTCCGAAGAACTTCTGGGGCTTATACAGGTCACGCTTGCGTAGTGCGGAGTACGAGGCGACAGGGGGAGAGGGGGAAGTAGAGGAGGAGAGAGCGCCCGAAGGGGCGCAGCCAGATGAGGCAGAGTAGCCCCTAGCTAGACGGAGTGGTTCTAGCTGGTGTTTCCGGGGGCCAGGAAACGTTCAGGTTATTGTAGGGCACCGGAGCGGTCTAGATTCAGATGTAGGAAGTGGAGTATACTATGGAACTAAGTGGGGACAGAAGTGCATGGGAGGGAGGGTGTTCCTATTGTGTTTTTGGTTGGGTTTGGGCCTAATTGGGATTAGGGCTGAGGGAAGTGGCGGGGCCAGAATCGGGAATTGCACACAGTACCGAGTTCAATAGAGCTGCTAGGGAGTGGGGAGGTAGCAGTTATCATCTAGCGATTTCCCCATCCCCCCCCTCACCTTTTAGTTTTGGTCACACTCGGATATACTATTTTGCCGCCGGACCCCTGGGTTGTCGGCTGAAAGGCTGTGTTATACGAGATCGAACTTGTTACTATCCCAGACTACTTGGAGCGGCCGGCCTCCGGGTTGTAGGCCTGGTGCTGTGTATGACACGTATGATACCCAATAAAGGTCTTTGAAAAGCAAAAAAAAAAACTGTATTCTAATGTGTTCCTTTTAGCTTGGCACTGGCCATGGGCCTGGTAAAACAGAGCCCAGGGTCAGTCAGAGTCAGTTACCACCAGTTCCAGTCAGCAGAAAGTTGGGGGGGCGCCCAGGGCACAGGATGACTTCGCAAGAGTAGTTATGTGGTATGACCCAGTAACCTATTGCTACACTAGTGTCAAGTCAGGTTCCAAGTAGTCAACACCCCATGATAGGGAGAGGATGCGGAGTAACAGCCAGAGCTGCTCACTTTGGAACTCGGGAACCAGGTTAAGTTCACACTGGCTCCACATCCCGTGATTTTGGGCAAATAACTGAATCTCCCTGTACCTAAAAAACCAGCAAGCACTGGCAAAGCCAATAGGTCTCGCTTTTGTGAGAGTTAGAACTATTGGTGTTGTAAATGACAATGTCTTTTACCCATGAGTAATGGAGTGAAGAATATATATATGGGACGGCCTGCATGCCCTATTTGAGTGAGCTTTTCGATTTGAAAGCATTGTGGGGACTACATCTACCAGCAACCTTAGCATATGCTGCACATAGAGGTCTAAACATCGCGCCTCTGATTGGACTACTCACCCTCACCAATGGGAACACAACTAGCAGCATATTAAAGCCCCTTGCAAACAACAAAGACTAAACACGAAGCTGGCAATGATTAAGGCAAATGCCAAAACGCGTCTGCCAGGTGTTTTCTTCCAGATGGTGGCAAATAAATTCTCCCCAAGAGGTTCCAAGCATGTTACTGACCCGTTTTTTAGGAAAATGCGGGATTGGTGTTAAATATATGGTGTGGGATTATGTGGAAGTTTTACAGGTAAGTAAACATAAAAAAAACAATGAATTTCATTGCGCGCGCTGCAGCACATTTGGTGATGCAGTGCGCGCAACGAAATTCGTTTTATTTATTTAAATGTTTACTTGCCTGTAAAACTCCTTAATCCATACATTACTGCCCCTCCCCCTGCCCACGTCACCGCCCTACAGAAACGCCTACTGCCGAACGCTACTGATCACAGGGCACACCTTCCGAGGGTCTCAAGCTGGCACAGCACGCACCCACTCCATCGCTTGAAACTTCTCTGGAAACTTTTATGTTCCTGTGTTTCCAAACAGGGAGCCAGCTCACCTCGGGCACTTGGGGTAACAAGACACAGCACAAAGCACAGTCTTTGTCAAGCAGGGGGACCCAGCCTACCAAGCCCAGTCCCAACAGCCTCTTCCTTGGTTAAAACCGCAAACTGCAGAACAGCCCCAGATCACGAAGCAAGGGTTGGTCTTTCCAGCAGTCTTTTCAGTTGTTCCTTCCTTAGCAGACGTTCCTCTTGACCACAAAATGGGTTCAAGCCTTTTTAGTCTCAATCCATTTCTGTTCCATTCCAACGTTCAGGGGTCTTAGCTCTCAGTTATACCCCTAAATGTCTTTGAAGTTTGTTGTGCTCAGGGGTCCCCTGCCTAAATCAGTTCTGGGTGTCTCCTGCCCAGTGTCATCTTTCTCCCTTTGATACTGGGGTCTGCATCCTTAATCAGTCAGCAGCAGACGGGGCAACCCAGGCCTCTTCACCTCCCGGGGCTTCTCCTCGCCTACTATCCAGATGCAGGTCAGCCTGGTGCCATCTCAGCCCCTCCCTTGGGTCAAGACCTCCCCAGCTCCTCTCACCTCTCAGATCCAGACAGCCAATCCACATTCAGCAGAGACACACAGACATGCTTAAAGCACAAAACTCAGCCACTTTCTAAAAGTGTGGTTTCTGAACACACCATGACAAAACCACTTTCATAGGAAGATGTGTTCTGACACTGTGAGTTCATATATTCTAAACTTCACCTCTCCATTATAAACCTATAGGAAACTAGGCTACCAAAACACAATACCCAGCCTCCTCCATTCTGTCCTATGGGCAGGATGGCCTATTACCAGTGAAAACAGCGGCACTTTAAGATTACATTTGCATGGCGCCAAGTTTAACCCCAAAGCATCATATAAATGAAGGCACTTTTGTGAGGCTTTTAACACCATTACTGTATAAGAAAGAAAATAATGGATAGAACATGGCGCCAACTTTCAGACCATCACGCTCTTTAACAGCACTTTCAGTTCAAGCTGTTTTAAAGCGTCTTGCAAACTTCCCCCCCTTTTGGTGACTGTCCTCACTCGAACGAAGTAAAAAAAAAAAAATAATCCAAAGCTTTTGCATGCCGCCACCTTTTACAAAATCTGGCTGCCTAAACACTAACATTACGCTGTCTAAACACTAACATTACGCTGTGTAAAAACAGATGGCAAATGACTGTTCACACTTGCTGTAAATAACTCAAAAAGCCTTTTACAAGACCTTGCTGCTTCAAGAGCGCGTTAACAGGAAACAATTTACCACAGAAAAGCAAGGATTTGCGAAGGGCACACATAAGAACTAATGAAAAAGCGATGACTGTGCTCTAAGCCTAGAGAGTTGATACAGCATGTCTCAAAGATACAGCGTATGCACTGCATAGGCAAGACCTGAAAATGAATGTGTTCTTGTGTAATGTAACAGGTTCTCATGAAAAGCTCTCCAATACTATCACATCGAGTTCACACTATAGAAAACTGAAAAGAATAGAGGGTCCTGCAGCTCCCTCCATCTTAACAAGAGAGGAGTGGATGAGGTCTCCACAGTGGGAGAGACCATTTACTGAAAGGGTGCAGGATTTAAGGATGAGATACTTTTCAAGAGGGGAGAGGATGTGGCCTAACGACTAGAGCTGTCAACTTCAAAGTTGTTAAACTGGGTTTGAGTCTTGGCAGGGATGCTCAACATCCTGCGATTCTGGGCAAATCACTTAATTAACTCATGATTAACAAAACAAATTGTCTGTAACGCAACTGGTGCTCATGTAAAGTGCTCTGGTAACTTTGGTTCGAGTTTGTGCTCTATAAAACTAAAAAAAGAGGAGAGCATAGGCTGATATCGGAGAAGAGTGATATGGAGAAACCTTGTACCTTGAAAACGCGTAGAGTAAGGCCTTGACAAGCACTAGCTAGCCTTACTTGTGAATTCTAGCAGTACTTTGTTTCACTCCTACCCAGCATTAGTGGCAGTTGTTATGGCACTTGGCCCACCGCCCCACCCCAAACCAAGAGTAACTTGCTTCTGCTCATCCGGACAGGTCTATTAGAGACAATCCTCGCATCACTGACTCCAATCCCTAGTGGCAGGGGCAGGTTTTGATGACAGAGAGAGGGGGGATATTCATTAGGGACAATTTCTTTGCTTTGACAAATAATGCAGACCGTATGTGCGGACAAAATGCACAACACCGAAATACTCCCACATAGGACACACTATAGACCTTCACCCTGCCACTGAGCACAATCACTGCAGTAGTGCTACAAATCCACAAAATGTTTTTGAGTATGAAGCAATATGTACTAAAAATGCAACTACAATAGAAAACAACTACAATATATTTTATTTGAACTCTGCCATTCATTTCAGTAGTGTGCTCAGGCCACCTCTGGACTATGTGGTCTGGTGCATTATAATATTTTGTGTGCAAACTGATACTGTGCACGAGTGGGGATGAGCAGAGTATGATCTGGCTTGGAAGGCTGTAATGGTAATCGTAAAATCACAGTGTTTTTGTCACAAAGTTTGTGTGGTACGCTTTACTTGTATTTAGGTTTTATTTATGTTTCATGTACTTTTGTTCTTTTCACTGTTCCTTTAACTTGGTTCAGAAGTGAACCTTGATCCTTTTTTGGGTCTGATTCCTGGAATCTTGAGCATAGGCTGCCTAGCAAGAGTCAGTTGGTCTCTGCTCGTCTGCCTGCTTGCTGTGTTGCTATGCGTTCCTGTATCAGGCTTATTTCTACGAATAACCAACTCTATTCCCGTTGCGGATCTCAGCCTGTCATTTCGGCTTAACCCCTTACACCACATTTTGGTACCAGGAGTGGGGAAAGCTGTTTTTGACTGAGATCGTCTTCGCCTGCTCTGACGACACCTGCCAGCTGTTCGTTCTGCCTTGGACTGTCTTCCTGACTCAGGTGGGCCAGTTTTTACTTATGTATTGCCTAAACTGCGGCCTAGAGGTTCTCTGCCTACCTGCCTCAACCGCCATCAGTGCTCATGAACCTGTCCTCTCGTTCTATTCTTTGCCAAGCCTGACATTGTCTCGTCCTGCCATGAATTTCAGCTGTCGTACTCCAGCTTGTA
Organism: Lissotriton helveticus; assembly: GCF_964261635.1. Lineage (NCBI taxonomy): Eukaryota > Metazoa > Chordata > Amphibia > Caudata > Salamandridae > Lissotriton > Lissotriton helveticus. The sequence continues at coordinate 293,101,642 of NC_136057.1, forward strand.
TTGTCACACTGCTGTGGGAGCCTTGGGATGACACTTCTGGCACAGTTCCTCTTCTCATTGGCTCTGCTTTCGTAGCACGTTCGAGTGCCATCTTGGATGAGGATCTTTCCGAAATTTTCCTTATGCTTCGCTTCAGCATTTGCTTCCAGTGATTCGCACACCTGCTGTGTGACGATTAGCAATTTCTTTGTCTACACGAGCTTCAGGCTACGGCAATATTGATCCGCACACCTGCTGTGCGGTGGTCATTTACTTTTCTACTACGGTGACCCGCACACCAGCTGTGTGGGGCATCCAATTTCTTTTCATCAAGGAATTAGCAGTGCATCTTCAATTACTTCTCTACTTTGGTGATCCTGGCAATACTGGACACTGGTGCCAAGGCCACCCTGTTCCTTTGGTGACTCCTGCTCAGAGCAGTTTACGTTTCCATGTGGGGTGCCGCAGGCGTCCTCATTGAACCCCACATTGTTTAATTTGTATGTGGCCCCTTTAGCTGGCATCATCAGGCAGTTTGGATTTTCATTGGTTTCTTACGCATTTGATCTCGCCTTATTGGATCACACAAGAATTGGCATGAAAAGGGCATTAGAGACGCTACATAATTACAACATGGAAAACAAGCTCATAGTTAATGCATCTAAGACAAAAGAATTTGGCCACAAGTTAAAACAAGCATTTACAATGCAACGGTTTCGCCTCTTGAAAAGTTAGAGCTATTGGCATTGTAAATGACAACATTTTGATTTATGTGTTGGTTTTGAATACAGATAAATAAATGGCATTGTCACTTACATTGGCAATAGCTTAATCTCTCGCAAATGTGAGACCTATGGTACCCTACTGGACGAGCTCAGCAGGCAGCAATTACTTGCAGACGAGTTCTATAACACAACAGCGCTGTAAATGACAAGCGTTATTATCGCGGGCGGTTGTGGTACGCATTTTATCCAGTCAAGAACGGTTTGCTTTTGTATAAATAAAACAAACAAAGCCGTTGTAATTGTGTAGCAGATCTAAGCTACCAGACAGGAAGTACTGGGAGAATAAACTTTCAAATAGTTTGAAACATTAGTATGCCGTTGGCGCAAAGACAGCCAGCCCATCTGCAGATATGTTGTGTCTGTCGCGTTGTGTGCAACTGGAAATGACATGGCATGGATGTAACTTCTGCAGCAAGTATTCAAATCTCAATATATGTATGGATTATTCAGACATACAGAGAGGGGAGGCTGAGACTTACACCGAGTATATATAGCTATATAGGTGCATACACCTATAGATCTGAGTGGTAACCTATGTGCCCCATTAGCTAGTCAAACATCTCATTTATTTCCTGACTCGCGTCTCTCTATGATAATCGAGTCAATTTTACAGGTTCTGGCACGACAAAGACATTAGCGTTAAATACTTTGCGGCTACATTCGCCCTCTTGCCATGCAACCTGCTCGATCGAGATTAAGGAAAGGGAATTTCTAATGTTTTCCCCATGGAGGAAAAAAGCACAGGAGAAGTTACACGAGATATACTCTGGCAGAGAATTCTTCCACTAGGGAGAAATTCTGCGTGTGCCCGTTGTACACGTGTTGTCACACCTGGGAATATGAAACCAAGATATATTTTAGAAAATACTCCTTGAATAGCCTAAAAAAAAATCGGAAACAGGCTGAAAATATGAGAATCGTTCTCCGTTGGTACATTTCCAACTTGTTTCCCAAATCAATCAAATGAATAAAATCGAATATCAGAATAATCTATATGGCAAGAAACTGAGCGATGTAATGGAAATAAAAAAAACTGTGGAGCTACTGAGGTCAGCTTTTGCGGGCTCACATCAGATGAAAGAAGCCACATTGAGACATTGAAAAGATGTATTACTGAGAAACTATTATGCCAGGGGATTTTACCACTATTGTCACATACCGGTAGTAGGCCAACTACCTTTTATCCAAGACACAGAACAGAAAACAATTACGAGGAAAGAGCACAAAGCACACACAAAACACTTTCACGACGCTACAAATTGCAATCTAAATCAATGAAAGGGAAACAAATGGACAAAAAGAACAGACTGCTGCTCCTGGGAAGCAAAATAAAGCCGGTGTTCAAACGTTTCTGTATTTATTTAAAACACTGACCAGATGAAACAAGCATTTGCAATGCAATAGGTCTCGTATTTGCGAGATTTAGAGAGCTACTGGCATTCTAAATGACAATGCCTTTAATTTATGTGTTTTGACAACCTGCAAGCGGTGCATAAAACACGCCCTTTCTACTTGTAGTCCTTGTTGACTTAATAGCACCAAGAGATTTTGTTTTGGTAGTTTGTTAACGCTATACGAATGTTCATTTAAAAATAATTGCATTAATAATGATTATAATTATTAATATGAAGGAGGCTCTTCCTGTACTGAGACTAATGGAAGCTTGTCTGCTACGGTTTGTGCTGTATCCTGGTGTGTGAGAGAAACAAGCAGTGCTGCTGTCAGTGCTGGAATATTCGACGTGAGGGAAGCTTGCACAGCTGCTGCCTGTGTTGTAACTGTTCTCTATGCAGGGGATGGTGTTGGGGTGGGGGGAGTGTGTGTGTGTGTGTGCGCGCGCGCACCCTGCTGCTGCCTGTGCTGCACCGGTTATGCAAGGGATGCTTGCACTGATGCTGCCTGTGCTATATCTGTGCATGTGTGTGTGTATGTGTGTGTGTGTGTGAGTGTGAGAGAGAAGAAACAAGCAGAACTTCTGTCTGAGCTTTACATGTTTTATGTGTGAGGGAAGCTTGCACTGCTGCTGCCTGTGCTGTACCTGTTCCATGTGTGAGGGAAGCTTGCACTGCTGCTGCTTGTGCTGTACCTGCTCCGTGTGTGAGGGAAGCTTGCACTGCTGCTGCCTGTGCTGTACCTGCTCTGTGTGTGTTGGAAGCTTGCACGGCTGCTGCCTGTGTTGTACCTGTTCTATGTGTGTTGGAAGCTTGCACTGCTGCTGCCTGTGCTGTACCTGCTCTGTGTGTGAGGGAAGCTTGCACTGCTGCTGCCTGTGCTGTGCCTGCTCTGTGTGTGAGGGAAGCTTGCACTGCTGATGCCTGTGCTGTACCTGCTCTGTGTGTGAGGGAAGCTTGCACTGCTGATGCCTGTGCTGTACCTGCTCTGTGTGTGAGGGAAGCTTGCACTGCTGCTGCCTGTGCTGTACGTGTTCTATGTGTGATGGAAGCTTGCACTGCTGCTGCCTGAGATGTACCTGCTCCGTGTGTGAGGGAAGCTTGCACTGCTGATGCCTGTGCTGTACCTGCTCTGTGTGTGAGGGAAGCTTGCACTGCTGCTGCCTGTGCTGTACCTGTTCTATTCGTTGCGTGTCTGTTGCTGTGTGGGTGAAAGTGGCACAGAGCCTTTGATGTGGCCTGGCGCAGGAGAAATGCTGCTGCTGGCGTTGCGCGTGTGAGTAGTGTTGCGCATGTGTGTGGCGTTGCGTGTGTGAGTGGCGTTGCGCGTGTGAGTGGCGTTGCGCGTGTGAGTGGCGTTGCGTGCGTGAGTGGCGTTGCGTGCGTGAGTGGCGTTGCGTGCGTGAGTGGCGTTGCGTGCGTGAGTGGCGGTGCGTGAGTGGCGTTGTGTGCGTGAGTGGCGTTGAGTGGCGTTGCGTGCGTGAGTGGCGCTGCGCGTGTGAGTCGCGTTGCGCGTGTGAGTCGCGTTGCGCGTGTGAGTGGCGTTGCGTGCGTGAGTGGCGTTGCGTGCGTGAGTGGCGTTTCGTGCGTGGCGTTGCGCGCGTGCGTGGCGCGCGTGAGTGGCGTTGCGTGCGTGGCATTGCGCGCGTGAGTGGCGTTGCGCGTGTGAGTGGCGTTGCGCGTGTGAGTGGCGTTGCGCGTGTGAGTGGCGTTGCGCGTGTGAGTGGCGTTGCGCGTGTGAGTGGCGTTGCGCGTGTGAGTGGCATTGCGTGCGTGAGTGGCGTTGCGCGCGTGAGTGGCGTTGCGTGTGTGAGTGGCGTTGCGTGTGTGAGTGGCGTTGCGCGTGTGAGTGGCGTTGCGCGTGTGAGTGGCGTTGCGCGTGTGAGTGGCGTTGCGCGTGTGAGTGGCGTTGCGCGTGAGTCGCGTTGCGCGTGTGAGTGGCGTTGCGCGTGTGAGTGGCGTTGGGCGTGTGAGTGGCGTTGGGCGTGTGAGTGGCGTTGGGCGTGTGAGTGGCGTTGGGCGTGTGAGTGGCGTTGGGCGTGTGAGTGGCGTTGGGCGTGTGAGAGGCGTTGCGTGAGTGGTGTTGCGTGTGTGAGTGGCGTTGCGTGCGTGAGTGGCGTTGCGTGTGTGAGTGGCGTTGCGCGTGTGAGTGGCGTTGCGCGTGTGAGTGGCGTTGCGCGTGTGAGTTGCGCGTGTGAGTGGCGTTGCGCGTGTGAGTGGCGTTGCGCGTGTGAGTGGCGTTGCGCCTGTGAGTGGCGTTGCGCGTGTGAGTGGCGTTGCGTGTGTGAGAGGCGTTGCGCGTGTGAGTCGCGTTGGGTGTGTGAGAGGCGTTGCGTGCGTGAGGCGTTGCGTGCGTGAGAGGCGGTGCGTGCGTGAGTGGCGTTGCGTGCGTGAGTGGCGTTGCATGCGTGAGTGGCGTTGCGTGCGTGAGTGGCGTTGCGTGTGTGAGTGGCGTTGCGTGTGTGAGTGGCGTTGCGTGTGTGAGTGGCGTTGCGTGTGTGAGTGGCGTTGCGTGTGTGAGTGGCGTTGCGTGTGGATATTTATCTTTTTAATCATTCAGTGGCATAACTGAATGCATCGGCGTCCTTGCCTTAAAGGACAAAACAAACGTTTTTGGTAAAGATATTTGCAACTATAATTGATTGATAGTAAAGCTTGAACGTACAGTTGTATAACGACAACTCGTATTTTTGTCCTACGGTTATTGATACAATATATATCTTCAGTTAGCTTGGCTGTGTCCTTTTAAGATAAAATAAAAGTCGTTTCTTCTTGGTACAAGAAAGTATATCATCTAGGTAAAGACCATCAGTCCTTGGAATGGGGAAAATACTCTCCGATGCTATAAATTTAGGCGACATCTTGCATAATTTGAGCTGTGTTTTCCGGCGGGGACCACCCGCACTTATTTTTGGGGACCACCCCTTATGATTCCACATCAGATACTTAGCGGGCGCAGGAGATGGAAAAACACAAAGGGGCTTACAAGCTTTGCGCCGCGAGTGCCTCACTTTGAATATGGGAGAAAGGATCTTGTAAATAAGCCTCAAAGTTCGGAAAGGAGTAGGAAGAAAAAGACGGCAAAACCGCCGCAAACGGAGAATGCAGGGAACTGCAAGAGTAAAATGAAAGGGCAGGGTGTGTTTGGTAGTGGATTAAAGAGGCACGGGGTGGATTTAAGGCTACCAGCCTTGGTATGTGGCGCACCAATGTTTAATTGCACTGGCAATATCTTCTGATCAGAGCCTGGTCACTGGCACTCTTTTACAAATTAAGCACTGGCCGTGAAGGGCTGGCAACAGAATAGGAGCAGACATAAGGCGCTTACTCTGACAGTGCACTTATTTTTTCTTCAATTCTTCCACCAGAGTAATTAACAAAAAAGAACATATGTGGTAGCAACTTTGTTCTGATTTATCTCATGCGACTAAGGCACCTGCTGCAGAGATCTGTGTGTCCCCAGGAAGTTCCAGGATATATGGTGGTAAGGTAACTCTGGTAGTTAATGTTCTTACTGGATAGATTTGAGTGCAGTCTAGTGCAGATTTGACTCGTCATGAAATAGCATATCATATCAATGTGCCCGCTCCACAGTAACGAACGTAACATGCAGGCCACATATTTGAATTCAATTCAAGATAGCTCAGTAGGACATTGCTGTTGTTGCAGAGACCCGAGCTTTACGTGCATATTAAAATTTCCAATCCTTGTAAAACAATTTAGTGACTTATGAAACCAACATCAAGGAGCCGTATGGAAACTGCAAGGCATACATTAGAACCTTTCCGTTTTTTCTTAATCTTTTGTTATTCTAAAAATGCTAAAATGGTTCCTTTTGGGTAGAAATAAGCACTTTTACGCAAGTTATGTAAAGAGTTATTAGTGTAACTATCCATGCGATCACATACTTCTTGAATTCTTATAGTGCATGTTATCTCTTACATATAGACCCGCCACCAAATATAGCTTATTTTTAAAGACCTTTTTCATGGTGCAGTTTTATATAGCGCGAACTCCACCCGAAGGGATTGGAGCGCTTTACATGAGCACCAGTTACATTACTCAAGATCGCCTACATTTTTGGGGGGGGTAGGCATGGGGAGATTACGCGATTTGCCTAGAATCAAATGATGTTGAGCGGACACCGAAACTTGTACCAGGGTTCCCAGCTCTAAAGTCGGCAGCTCTGGGCGCTTGGCCACATCCTCTCACTTGTGAAGTTAAAAGCTGTTTTTTTTTCTCGGTGGTCTCGGCGCCAAAGTTCCAGGCTCCAGCAAGGTCCCGCCCAGGATGAAGGGGTGCAGAGGAATTTGTAATGAGGCCAATTGGAACTGAAAATAAGACCCTGTCCCTCAACGCATGCAGGGTGAGGGCCAGGGCCCCGATATGTCCTGTGTTTACAAATGGTACTAGTTTACAGCACATTTCACTGGGACCGGCCTGTGGTGTTGTGGGCCGAGATCGGGCACAATAATTACTCGCCTGATCTGGAATCCGACTGGATTCAAATTTCGTCCCAACAGAAATAAAAGAACAGAAGATGCCAAGATCCGTCCAAACACACATTAAAGTTTAATCAGAGCCACGCAGAGGAGGCTGAAGAGTCGCTCTTAAAATGCATATGCCCCCGAGGATGTAACAGACGGGGCCCAGCTATTTGCATGAGGGGGGTCAAAAAAGGTCAATAATGAATGCCACACGTAAACAAGCACCTACGAGGACACGGGGGGCGGGAGGGGGGCGGGAGAGGACACGGACGGCGGGAGGGGGGCGGGAGAGGACAAGGACGGCGGGAGAGGACACGAACGGCGGGAGAGGACACGGACGGCGGGAGGGGGGCGGGAGAGGACACGGACGGCGGGAGGGGTGCGGGAGAGGACACGGACGGCGGGAGGGGGGCGGGAGAGGACACGAACGGCGGGAGGGGACACAGACGGCGGGAGGGAGGCGGGAAACGTGCACAGGACAGCGAGGGGGGGGGAAGGATCACGGCGCACAAACAAAATGCTCCTTACCTGATCGCCTCGTGGGAACTCGAATCCTGCAGCCAACTCCAACAACAAACACTTAGCAAAAGAAGAAAACAGGCGGACTCCAAAAAAAAAAATAACACCCACCCACCACCGTGATGACGAACAGAAGTGGGTGGAGAGGGAAAAAATGTAGGGAACGCCCCCGAATCTGGTCCAGCCTTGACGGACAGATCTCTGTTCCAATGGCTAGCCTCCATTTATGGAGCTAGCCAATGGAACAGAGGGTGGGACTAAGAGTACACTGTAGAGACATAAGATTTCTACTGGGCGGAGCTAGGAGCTCCGGCCCCAGGCGAAACCTAAAAACGAACATTGGCATGGCAGCTGGGTCCTCTTAGATAACCCCGACCAATAAGTACACCCTGGGAGTACAATTTATAGATACCTGCAGACCAGCACTGCAAGTTAAAGAACTAGAGGCTAAAGCAGCTAAGCTAACATAAGGCTTGTGTAAATTACACCACAAGCTTGTAAGTGACTCAACGGAGGGGATCCGACGAATAATGCAAGCCAAGCTAATGTCTACACTCCGATATGGCCACCCCGCCTTCCCTGGTTTGCTGACCAAAAATTGGAGGGCCTATACAAAATGGCATATAGTAAAGTCTCCCTCACACGACCAGGCGTTCACTAATCTGACTAGAGTTCAACATCACAGCAATGGACATTGAATGCAAAAAAGACAGTCAAATTCCAACATAATGTGATCAATGCATGCCCGGGCACATTCAGGGCTGCGCTACAGGTGGTCTTTACAGATAACAATAGTCGCTGGGCGAGTTATTTATTGATGGCCAAAAAAACACTGGGTCTATCTACTGAAATTTCAACAGACATATCATTAACAAAGTGCAGTCTAAAGAATCTGTTAAAAAGGTGTGGCAAGAACATTTCGAGGCAACAAGACCTTGAACGGATCAGACCAGTCCTGGGTGCAGAAGGCCTTATCAATTCACATGCAACTACTGCATGCCAGCCCTATTTAAAAGCAGGTCTTGGAAGGCAAGTCCTACAACATGTCAGGAGGGTGAGGCTCTTAACTTTGCCAATACAAGACTATAGAGCCTACTGGAAAAACTGCTCATCAAGTGGGTCTGGTTGTTATCTGTGCCAACATCACACAGAATCTGCGGAACATGTCATTTGCTGTTGCCCAGCTTTGCAGTCCCCAAGCCGTATGTATTTAAGAACCATGTTCATACCTCATGGCGTAAGAACATGCAAGGAGGCCATAAGGCACATCTACACCACCATAGTCCCGATGGAGCTGGCACTTATTGGGATGTTTTACGCGGCTGCTGGAATGCTCTTACGATCAGCAAGAGAAGTGAAAGTTGAATAAATCATGTTCAAAGGACTACTGGTGCTTGCAATTACTTAGCATAGCACTTTTTAATACTATTTATGTGTACACTAACTTTTACTAGGATCAGTATGCCCTCAGCAACTTGCGCATCCACCGCATGTCAAATCTCCACATGAGCTGTTTCTAAACAGACCATTTTTCGGTACAAAATTACTAATCTAAAGTTACTTTATAGCATCATTGCATTTTAACTTTTTGTTGTTTTATTTAGATTTTATCTTATTTTTAACTCTTTCTAAATTGTATTTTCTACCGCTTTTGTAAAGGATTTTAATTAATCATGCAATAAAGTTGTTGTTGTTACGCAGATGATACTCAAATAGTGGTGTCCATCTCAAATAATTCAGAGAAAAACGCTTTAGCCAATGTTTGTCCCGCTGATGATAGCAAACTGCCTAAAGGTCAACGGAAGCAAAACAGAGTTTCTCCTACTGTGAGCCGATACCTCTTTTTGGTCTCAGAACTGGTGGCCTCCTGGCATGGGAACTCTTCCAGTCCCAGTACGTAAGGTGAGGAATCTTAGCATCACCTTTGATGATAGATTGACCTTTCAACACCAGATCAACAAGGTCTCTTCTCTGGTCTTTCTATCTTTAAAGTTAATCGGGAAAGTGCGCACGTTCACCCCCGTGAGGCAGTTAAAACACTGGTGTCAGTTCTAGCGATGGCTGGACTCGACTATGGAAACGCCCTATATGTGGGCCTTCAAAAACAGTACATGATCAAGCTCCAGCGGGCACAGAACGCAGCCGCCAGACTGTTGCTGGATATCCCCAAGTTTCAGTCCATTTCCCCAGACCTAAAAAACTCCACTGGCTCCCCATAAAAAAAGACGAAAGAATTTAAATCTCTTTGTCTAGCATACAAAGCTGTTCATGGAACCGGACCTGCGTTCCTGAAATAACATTTCACCTGGTATCATCCACCCAGAAACCTACGCTCATCTCAGAGCAAACTCCTCCAGATACCCAAATTTAAGAAAGCTCACTGGGGAGGAAGAAGCTTTGTTCGGAACACAGGGAAACTATGGACCACGCTTCCCATACACATTAAAAATAGCCCAACGTTATTCTCCTTTACAAAATCTAAAAAAGCATGGCTATTCTCCAACTAATCTGCACCCTATCCACTGAACTTCTGGCAGACACCTCCGAGCAACGCCTAGACGCCCATGGGCATTTGTGCGCCATATACATTTCTCAATCAAATCAAATCCACACACCTGCTGTGTGGCACTTCGACTCTCTTTGTATAAAGGAATTAACCTATTGTATGCTGCTTTCTACATTTTCCCTACTTCGGTGATCCGCGCACCTGTTGTGTGGCACATCGAATTTCCTCGTAATAAAGAATTAACTTATTGTATGCCGCTTTCTACATTTTCGGTGATCTGCACACCTTAAATGCAGGTTCATATTATCATAATTTCTATCACTAATTCTTTAGAGGGGGTTTTCTTCTCCTTCCCCTGTCGTTTTTTTCCTCTTCATTTTCCTTCCTCTACTTTGAATTTAGCCTCTCTGCACTATGGCTAGTAATCAAAGGGTCATTGAACCTCCACCTTTTCTGCAAAAAGCAGGTAAACCAGATATCAAATAGTTAGAATGGCTTCATATTTTTGACAACTATTTGGCAGCCATTGATGCTGAAGGGTATACTCCTTCCAGAAAAATAGCTATGTTATTTAACCATTTAGAAATTGCTGATCAAAGATTTCTTCACAATCTTCCTAGTTCTCCACCACCAGATAAGGAAGGCACTCTTTGGAATGTTTATTAAGAAGCAAAGGAACATACGAGGAAACAGTATCCTGATGTATCCAATGTTTTGTTGGAAAGATTCAACTTTGCTACTTGCAAACAATTGTGCAATGAATCCGTTGAGGACTATGTTGCTATGCACTGAGTCCTTGCTGAAAAATGCGAATTTGGTGCTAACATTAACATTCGCATTAGAGACCAATTTGTTTTGTACTGTTTTTTTGAAAAAGTTCAAGAACGTTTACTAGCTTGCCGTAATCCAACTCTTGCTGAAGTATTATATATTGCCATGAGCATAGAAAGATCTATTGTCACCTCCAAAGTTTTGTCCAGTCACTCTGCTCTCCCTTTCTCTCCAGTCAATGTTTTGTCTGACGACGATGTTGTTTGTGCTGTCAGCAACAAGCAATCTTTCAACAGAACAAATCATAAGGGTCAACCTGTTTGCAGACAGCTTGTTTATCATTGTGGGTCAAAGAACCATATTGGAAACTACCCAACATGTCCTGCTGTCGGTAGGAAGTGCAATCATTGTCACAACCTGGGCCACTTCCAAGGTGTGTATAGAAGTGGAACTACCAGCACCTTGAGTAAAGTCAAAATTTCTCATATCTGTGTGGATGACTGTTGAAGTGCAAGAATGTGGGGAAAAAATTCTAATGTTTTACTTACTGTAGATATCATTGATTGTTCCAACGTCACTTCTAATAATAGCATAAAGGGACCCACTGTTGATACATTGGTTGATGGGAAACTCATTTCTGTCATGGCTGATTCCAGTGCCCCGTTACCATTCTTGCTAACCACATTTATTAGGAATTATGGCCATCTGATGCTTCTCTGATGTCTCCTGACATTAATCCCAAAGCCTTTGGAGAGCAAGATATTAATTTGTTAGGTTTCTTCTGGAGACTGTTGGAATGTTTGGGCAGATCAACTAAAACTAAAGTCTATGTAGCTGTTAATGGCAGAGATATTGTTGGCTGGAATGACCTTGCACAGTTGGGTATTATTTTATACCCTGGACAAATTCCTCCTGTTATTCTAGGTCCATTCCCAAATGACCTTTTGTGCTTAGACTTAGAGGATAACATTGTATCAACTCTTGTTGAGTCTTTTCCTCATTTTTTCAAGGATGCTGTTGGCATTGTAAAATGGTTTAAGCACTGCATCAAGCTCAAGAGTGATGCTGTTCCAGTCATGCACAAAGTGAAACCCATTCCCCTTAGTATTAGGGATGACCTCAAACTTTTATTGAACAAACTTAAATCTGAGGGTATCTTTGCACCCATTGATGCCTCAGAATGAATTTCTCCGGTTGTTTTGGCCAAGAAGAACATCGGGGATCTTAGATTATGTGTTGATTTGAGGTCCCTGAATCGTAATATTGTTGTTGATTGCCACCATATCTAAGAAATTATACCCAATATTGGTAATGCTAAGTTTTTTCCCACAATTGATTTACATTCTGCGTATCACCAAATCCAGCTTTCTGAGGAATCTCAATCATTTACCGTGTTTGTCACTCCTTTCTGTGCTTTTAAGTATCTGAGACTAACTTTTGGACTTGCATTCATGGTTTGTGTTTTTCAGTAACTTATGGATGGGTTATTTGGTGATATGCCGAAGGTCCAGCCATTCCAAGATGACATTGTTAACTTTACTGAGACCAAAGATGAACATGTTCACACTTTCCATAAAGTTCTGGATGTATTACAATCTAGAGGTATGGCAGTCAAACCCAATAGGTGCAAACTTTTGGTTAAAGAGGTTGAGTATTTGGGACATCTCATCTCCGCTGAATGGATCAAGCCCAAGTTTTGCAACGTTGAGGCCTTCAAAAATACTCCTGCACCAATGGACAAAGATACATTACTTTCTTTTCTTGGCCTTTGCGAATAGTATGCCAGATTTGTCTCAGGTTATTCGTTAATAGTTCAACCACTGATAGATTTGCTTAAATAAAGGAGCGAAATTTGTTTGGAGTGACTCCATTTCTGAGGCGTTAGAGAGGCTCAAATCTTTTGTTATCAATGTCACTGATTTGCACTCTTTTGATCCTTTTGGTGACTCTTTCATCACTGTCGATGCAAGCCTTAAAGGCCTTGGAGTTGTTTTTGGACAATGGGTGGATGGTCAAGAGTATACCATTGCTTTTGTTTCTAGATCTCTCTCTGGAGCTGAATGAAATTATAGCAATATTGAGAGGGAGGCTCTAGGTATTGTATGGGCTGTGCAAAAGTTTTAAACTTACATTTGGGGAAATAAATTTGATATTTTTACCAATCACAAACCTTTGATGTTTCCTTTAGCAGGTAATGGTTTAGGTTAGGCTTATGCTCGTTTGGTTAGGCTACTATCCAAATTGCAAGAATATAATCAGAAATCTACATCCAAGGGGGAAGAAATGTCGGCGCTGACTGTTTATCTTGTATTCCCTTACCTTTTAATCCTAATTCCTTGATTGATTTTGACGATGATTGTGTTGTTGGTTTAGTCGATGTTGTATCTGCCAGCGGTGAAATTTTTTCCAAAGATGATTGGATTTCGGCTATGGAAAAAGATGAAGTTTTGAAGAAAGTGGAGTTTTTCATCAGAAACAAGTGGCCCATTGGTAAAATGCTTTTGGCTGAGTTAAGAACTTTTGCACAAGTTTGTGATGAAATTTCTTTTGAAAATGGTATTTGTATTCGCAATGGGTTGTTTGTGCCACCTCTTTTATTAAGGGATAAGATTGTTGCTATTGGGCGACCGAGATGGCTGTGTAAGCGCTCGGCTCCGTGAGCCTTCTCGCCCCGCGCATACATCCTGGCAATTATCCGAGACATATTTAAGTAGGCGAAGGACAACTTTCACTGACCGTTTGCTCCTGAGGCTTTTACATGCGGCAGATCCGTGGAACTGTCCCCGACTGTTTTGCGGCCTTCATGGAGCTGAGACCGGGGTGTCGAGTGAGGAGAGTAGCCGGCCGCGACTGCGACAACAGCGGCCTCTGGTGGAGGTGAAGAGTCGGCCAGAGGAAACCGGAGTTTGATGGGCCAATGGCGACAGTGCCAACCCAGTCCATCTAGCAGAGTGCCTTGTGGGACGTGCGGTAAAGCAGGATCGAGGGGTGTGCGCGGTACTTGGCCCCCTTTCCAGTGTTGTGTCCGGGCATGATTATTGCCTTCTCCCGGAATCGGTGAGTGGCTCCCGGGGAGCGGCGGAGATTTTGTTTAGCCCTTGGTTGGCCCTCAGCTGGGAAGCCTGCCTTGACTTTCGGGATCCTCGTTGTGACTCCTGTTGCTCCCTGGTGTGAGGCCTGGTCCCGGGGTGAGATGGAGAAGGACGAGGTCGGTTCAGCTAAGATTGCGGATGGTGCCCTCTTACGCACACCTCACCCGGGCATAGAAACCACTGTGCGGGAGAGTCCTGGGGCCTGGCACCAAGAGAAAGAACCCAAGTCCAGAGATATCCTGGCTGCGTTAACAACCCTGCATTTGACCCTGATCCGGGACGCCCTGGATCTGGGAAGAAGGATGGCCGCCATTGTAGTCCCGCCGTCCCGCACGGGCATGACTCGATCCCAAGGAAGCGCCTTTGTGCCTGCCTCTGCGTCAGTGATGAGTGCTCCTGCTACGCCTATGTTCGTAGAGATGTTGGAAGGCCCGGATCATGAGATCGCTTTGGACAGATCTGTTCCACACGTGAGCGACTTGTTGACGCACTTCTCTATTCGGCGGCTGGGGAAACATCGTCGATTTATGGTTTGGACTGCCCCGGCGGCGTTTCGGCGTTCACCGGAAGGTGTGACTCTCCCTCCCTGGCTGGTGAGACTGTGCTCGGACTGGAGGCTGTGTTCTGAGTCACTGCTGGCACAGACGGATTTCCGCCATGCACATTCGGCTGGGTTTTGGTGGCTGTCGTCCCATGGAGTAACAACATTGCCCGGTCTGCCCGGATCACTCGGACCTTCCACGCTGCTCTGTATGCCGATTGATGAGTGGATGTATGTTGGTACTACTGATAGAATGGGCCAGGGGTGAAACCGTCTATGACGAGGTGGACTCTATCGTTGGCTGAGGACGGTTTGGGGGACACTCAGCGGTGATTACTGTTTTCCGTGGCTATTCTGATCCTGGTTTTAGGATGTTAACTGCGCGCGGTGGTGGAGAAGGGGCCGGGTGGCTAGATCGTTGGCCCTTCCCCACATTTTTTCTCTTTTTCTTCTTTTTCTCTTCTTCTATATTTCGGGTCTCTTATTTAGGGTGACAGGCACGCTGCTGGGGGGAATAGGCCGTAGCCTTCTGCAGGGGTGCAGGGTGGGGGTTAGGGGGGTGGGGCTTGTTATTCTGTCCCTTCTTTGTTTCTATGGCCCTTTGTCTTTCTTCCTTTTTGGTGTCGTCGTTTTCCATGTTTCCTACAGTATGTTTCGTTCTGAGGGGTGGGGTGCAGCTCGCTATGACACGTGTTTGTTTTTACGTTTATCCTGACTCGTATGCCTCACCCCCATTACTTCAAATGTATTTGCACTATTTGCGGATTTCCTGCTTCAGGCTTGCTATTGTAGGACCATGTATGACTGTATGGCATTGATCTTGAGTTTTTCTTTATTATAAAATGAACCTTCTTGTCTCCTGAATCTACGCTCGAATACACGTTCTATCCTGGACTCTTTTTAGACCCCGGTTTTCGGGCTGCTGTATTTCCTATATTGATTTGCTGCACCTACGATTTGACTAGCGGCCGGCCAGGGTGGTTGTAGGCCCATGCTTGTATTTACTTGAAGTAACAATAAAGGTTCCAAAAAAAAAAAAAAAGAAAAAAGATTGTTGCTATTGCTCCTGGGGGACACATGGGAATATCTGCCACTTCGAAAAAACTCAAACAAGCATCCGTGCGGCCAGGTCTCGATGCTCTTGTTGACAATTTTGTGGCAAAATGTCTGAAATGTGTTGTCTCTGATGAACACTGGAAACTTAACAAAAAAACTTTATTTTCTGTTCCGATGCCTTGGGAGAAGATTGCCTTAGATTTTTCTGGACCTTTCAATCTTCTTCCATTTAACATGAGATATCTTTTAGTGGCTATCGACTATTTTCCGAAGTGGGTTCATTACTCCTCTGTTGAAGTGGCTAACTCCTCCACAGTTATTTCCTTTCTAGAGAACATTTTTAAAGTCAATGGTGCACCTTCTATTATTACTGACAATGGTGTTTCTTTTGTCTCTAAGCAAATGACACATTTCTTGGATACATTTGATATTAAACACTATCAAGTTGCTTTATACAGTCCATCCTCTAATGGACTGGTGTAGAGGGCCAATCGCATGCTGGAGGAGGGTATTCAGACTGCTGTTGCAGCCAACGTTGACGTTGTTGATTTCTTGCAAGAAAAGGTTTGGGCTTATCTCACTTCACCTCATTCTATCACTCCTTTCAAAGCTCTTAGGGGCAGGGAAGCAAGATCAAAGTTGATTCCTGAATGGTGGTCTAATTTTAATGCTGGGTCCACTTTGATTGGTAAGAGGTTCTCGAGTAAAGATCATGATATCATTAGAAGCAAGGTGCTGTTGAAACATAGCGTGCAAAAAAAACGGTATGACAGCAACTCAAGGGTCAAACTTGAAAATGTTTCTGTTGATGATTGGGTTTTTATTAAGAAACCTTTCAAAGTTTCTAAAGGACAATCCACTATCTCTCTTCCTGTGCGTGTAATGAGGGTTAGTAACCCTTCTCTTCTTTTGGAAGGGAGGGGATGGTGGAATAAGGAACGTGTGGTTAAGCTCACAAAAGAAAAAGTTGAAATCTTTAGACCGGTTTATGCTGATAGAGAAGAAAAAAATGATTCCAGTTCAGATGTTGATATTCATTCTGCTGTGACATCTGATTCTACTATTGCTGAAAATGTTCTGATTGTTTCTGCAAGTTCTGATACTTTTCGTGTTTCAGTTGCACATGCTATTGGGAGCTCTTGCTCAACGTCAAACCCTCTAGTTGGTGTTGGGGGATGGGTTCCCAATGTTTTCTCTAGTAGCCATAGTACTATCAGGTTGCCTTCAAAATGACATGATTACGTTCTTGACTAATTGTTCTGTTTTGTGGATGGAAGGGGGTGTTGTGGTATGCTTTACTTATTTATGTTTTATTTGTGTTTCATGTACTTTTGTTCTTTTCACTGTTCCTTTAACTTGGTTTAGAACCTTGATCCTTTCATGGTTTTTATTCCTGGAATCCTGAGCACGGGCTCCCTCGCGAGAGTCAATTGGTCTCTGCTTGTCAGCCTGCTTGCTGTGTTGTGAGTTCCTGTATCAGGCTTTTTTCTACGAATAAACAACTCTGTTCCTGTTACCGGTCTCAGCCAGTCATTTCAGCCTAACCCCGTACACCACATTTTGTGACTTACCTGTAGGTTTATAATGCAGCAGGGTGCTGAGTGCACTACTTTTAGAATGTTTTTTGTCCTAGGTTTCAGAAGCTGAGCCGGTACCCTAGCTGTTGCTAGAAATTGTTCCTTACGTAGAGTTATGTTACATTATGCACTATTTTTGTAATGTCCGCTAAGAGCGGATGGGGAAAAGTCACATACAGCAGCCTACTAATGCCTTCTATTGCCTACTCACAGAAAATATAGGCAGTTGGATAGAAGGAAGGTTGCCATCATTCTAAGGAGAAAAATACCTGGCATTTGCTAATGTATTGTGATTCTGGAAATGCCGGAAGTAGGTACTTTAAAAAGTTTATGTGAAATCAATTGTGTTCGTAGTTAAATATGCAAAATCTGCCTCAGTTCTAAATAATCATTTAGGAATAGCCAAGATAGGTTTAAAATGCTTTTAAAATACGTACATCTACAGAGATGGAGAGCTTCTCGCATTTGACGACTTCTAAGGACTTGCTTTTGGCAATCGCTTGCCCACGTCACAATTGGTGTAAGAGAGGAACTGTTATCATGTCGTTGTGAACCGAAGGAGAGTGATTAATCGATATGCAAATGTATTGGCCTAGCAATACTTAAATAAATCGGATTGGAATAGGTTAATTATACTATTTTAATGTTTTATCTTATTGGTTTTCTTCTTTTGTGAATAAAAAAACCAAAATCGTTGAGCCACTACTGAGCTTGCATCAGGAAATCAGCAAGTTATACTGGAAGTACGAAGTATGTAATAAACTTTGGGCATAGAAAATAACCCCACTGAGCACCACATATAGACAGTTTGAATTATTTAAGGGGAGGAGACCTAATAACTGCGTATCTCGTGGGTGGATGGACTGGAGTAAAAGGTTGTTGTGAAATAGGAACTGAGAGTGGCTGGAGGACACAATAAATGATGAATGTAAAGAAATTGAATTACTGGTTGACGGGGGTGAAACCCTACTCAAGCAGCAACCACAATTCATGTCAGGGTGAAGTCCGAAGCAAACTGCATATTAACCTGTGCTCAACTCTCTGGTAGACTGACACAGAGCAGTCAGGCTTAACTTAGAGGCACTGTGTAAAGAATGTATGCAGCACTTCAAACAGAAATAACATGAAAACACAACACAAGAAGAATCCCACATCAAATAAAAAAAATAGAGTAAATAAAAAAAAACAAGGCCAAGCCAACAACAATCTGATCATTATGCAAGTTTAAATGTTCCACTGAAAATATCCATAAATGTCCAGCATTGAGGATGCGTCACACAGCACAGGCGATCCAAGGAGATGAGTCGCACATCAGCGATCTCGGGGCACTTGCAAGTGGGATGTCCTTGTGTGGAGATGCGTCTCGCGGCAGCGGTTGCGTTGGGCGAGGCGATGTCCTTGTGTGGAGATTCACCACCCTTTGGCGGCTCCGATGGTCTGCGATGGTGATGCAAATTCTTTGTGTCGGGGAAGTCTGCACAGCAGGGGTGATTCTTCGGTTCAATGGGTGATGCGTCGAGCAGCAGAGGTGATGCGCTGGTTCTGCAGGAGAAGCACCGCAGAGGAGATACATCAGTTCTGCTGAATCCACAGATGGGTTGGCAGAGCACCTTTAGGCCTGTTTCCAAAGGTCCAGGACTGGGGTGGTACTACTTGGGAGGGCAGGACTCACAGATGGCAGAGTCCAGGTGCTGGATTCAAGATTGCTGGAAGCCTCTTTTGTCCCTGAGGCTTCTGATTGGGAGGCTGGCCACTAACTAGCCCTTGGAGTCACTCTGGGGTCCTGGGTTTAGAGATGCAGGTCCATGACTTACCATTAAAAAAGCAACAGTAGTCCGCACCCTCTTTGCCTTAGCAATTTTCCCACCCCCTCCCCCTCTTGTCAGTGTGCTCCCTACCGCCTTCCCCATAAAGTGGCATAAACCTTTGTGCAATAGTGCCCAACTCCTTCCAAGACATTTACAGTCGCAGCCGTCATCCAGTCGGTGATCCAGAAAAAGTGCAAAATATGACATGGCACCTCAGCAGGCAATCGCTCCCTGTCAGCAAGAGTACGTAATACCTCCCATGCACCAGGGTGCGCGGACCTAGCTGCCCCCAGCCCCCGTGTGTACCCCCGCAGTCCCCGCCCCAGTCTCCAATACCTGCCCGCGCATCCATCCCATCACCCCCACCAGCTTCCACCAGTGACTGAAGGTCCGCCACCAGCGCGCCCCACGCCCTGGCCGCATCTAGCGCTTTGTCATTAGGAGTGCGTCTGGCTAGTTGTAATCTAAGAGTCCCTTCACTATTCGCCCATTGTTGGAAATTCCCCCGCCACATCATGAAGCTGGGGCCCCCCCTTGGACTTCCAGTGCATTGTGAGCTCTCTCTTGGCCATAATCAACCCCAAATCCAAGAATTTACTCGTAATTTTTGTGGCTGGCGTGTGCGGGAACCAGAGTAAAAGGCAAGCCCCCATGTTCACGTCAACTTGACGCCCCGTGATCTCATTCACGCAGGCCATGACGTCAGTCCAATATGTACCTAGCCCTCCGCAGGACCAAAACATATGGCCAAAGTCAGCTCCCTCCGCGTTACAACGAGGGCACACTGAGTGTGCTCCCCCGAAGATCCGTTGAATTTTAACCGGCGTCAAATAAGCCCTGTGTAGCGTGAAATACTGGACCAGCTGAAACCGAACATTGCGCGTGCCTTTCCAGGCCCTGCGCACGAGCTGAGACCAGGTCGCCTCCGGAATCTGCCGGCCGAGGTCTCCCTCCCAGCGCTCCCGCAACCTATCCAATGCCATTATCCTGTACAGGTAGGTGATAGCCTTGAAAGTGCCAGCGGCCATCGTAATGTATTGGCAGCCCAATGACGTGGGGGGTTCCGCCAGTCCCAGCTTCCAATGCTTCTGGATTCCGGACACCAAAGCCGCATGCAGTAAAAAGTCACCCCTCGGCAAATCAAAGATGTCCTGTAAGTCGTGGAACGGCAACAGAGTACCATCCTTATACAAGTCCCCTATCATGTGGACCCCAAGCTCCTCCCAAGTGGCCAGCGCTGACCAATCTCCGCCATGAGGAAGGGCAGTGCACATGCCCAAAGGGATCTCCGGGGCATACGGGGTGGGAAATCCCGCCCGTTTCTGACTACGCAGCCACCATTGGCGAAGGTTACGCTCCTCAAGAGTGAGCTGGTCAGCTGAAGCCTCTGCTGGAGCACTATGAAGGACAACACATGGCACTGTATAACTCTGCCTATTGGGCCATACGGGCCCCTAAACTCCAGCGCCACCGCTTGCGTGAGCCATTGCAGCTGTGCCGCCAGATAGTACCACTCAAAATCCTGTACTGCCAAACCTCCTTCCTCCCGCGATCTGAGTAGGGTGTTCAAAGCCACACGCCTCCTACCAGAGCCCCAGATGAAGCCTATCACCATCGATCGCAGCGTCCTGAAGAAGGAAGTCAGAATCCACACCGGTAGTGTGCGAAAGAAATATAACAGTCGTGGGAGGGCCACCATCTTCAACAGCGCTATTCCTCCAGCCACTGACAGGGGAAGGGTACACCAAAACCCCATACTGCCTCTAATTCCCCTCAGCACTCTGCCCACATTACCCTCATACAGGAGTGAGTGGGTGTGGTAAATATAGACACCAAGGTACGGTAGGCACTCCGGTTCCCAGCGCAGTCCCTCCAGCTCCGCGGGCTGGGCGCTACGCGGTGTCAATGGGAATAAACAGGTCTTGGACCAGTTAACACACAGCCCTGACAATTCACCAAACTCCTGAAGGAGAGCCCGTGCACCTCGCACCGAAGTCTCCGTGTCGGCCAAGTATAGTAGAAGGTCGTCGGCATACAGGGAGATATAATGCTGGACGCCGCGCAGCAGCACCCCCTCAAAATATTGCCCCTGCCGGGCTCGTGCTGCCAAAGGCTCGATCGCCAGCGCGAAGAGAAGCGGGGACAGGGAGCAACCCTGTCGGGTGCCTCTTACCACTGAGCACACCGCAGATACTGAACGGCCCGTGCGGACCCTGGCAGTAGCAGAGTCATACAGCAGCTGCGTCCAGCGGACGAAATCGTCCCCCAACCCGAACCGACGGAGCACGCAAAACAGATACGACCACTCCACGCTATCAAATGCTTTTTCGATATCCACCGACAGCACGGCCGCGCCCGTGGGACCCTCCCCCTCAACGTCCATGACCCGTATCAGTCGCCTTACGCACGTCGAGGTGTTCCGCGTGAAAATGAATCCCGACTGGTCCTGGTGCACCAGAGTACACATATACCCGGATAGCCACGTGTCCAAGATCCTACTCAGCACCTTATAGTCCACAGTGAGCATCGAGAGCGGACGGTAAGCCGTTCTTGCGGTAGGCAGTCCGCCCTTCTTCAGTAACGGCACTATGATCGCCTCCCTAGCCGACGGCAGCAGCCTGCCCAGCTCCCAAGCCTCGCCGTACACCTGATGTAATTGAGGTGCTAGGAGGTCAATGTATGAGGCGTAGAACTCCACCGGCAGACCGTCGCCCCCCGGTGTCTTCTTCCTGGCCATGTGCTGAACCGCTGCTCTAATCTCCCCCAAGGATATAGCAGCGCCCAATGCGTCCCCCTGTTCGGAGTTTAGTTGCGGTAACTGCGCCTCATCCAAGAAGGCATCCAGCTCAGCCGGAGGTACTGCCATCCTGCTCCGGTAGAGCTCCGCGTAATAAGCCAGAAATTGATCATTAATTTCTTTCTGCGAGTGAACCAGGTTCCCTGTGGGTGTAGCCAGTGATAATATCAGCGTACTCCTGGTTTGTGGGTTTGCCAGCCATGCTAACAACGTACCCACCCGATCTCTCTCAGCGTATGCCCGGACCATGTACTCTCTATAATCAAGGCAGCGAAGCCTCTCAGCTTGAGTGGCTACCCGCTCCTGGGCCGCTATCACTTCCTCCCTACTGCCCCCCTCGATATGACTAGCCTTCTCCACCTGCCGTAGTGAGGCCTCCTCTCGCTCTATATCACCTAACAATGTCCGACACGCCCCCGCCGTGGTCAAGAGGCACACACCATGTAGCACCACTTTGAAGGCGTTCCACTCATGCGCCCTAGAGGCCGCGGACCCCGCATTCTCCCGAAAATAGCACTCTATACCCTCCCGCACCTCCGCGTTATACACCGGGTCCTCCAGTGCCAGCGGGTTCAGTCTCCATGTGGGAACCAACTGCCGCTGTCGCGACCAGAGGATCGTGAGCAAGCAAGGGTTATGATCCGAGATAGTCCTCGCAAGGTATTCGCTGTTACGAGTGAGTTCCTGGGCCCCAGGCGTACAAAGCACCGTGTCAAGGCGCACGTGGAGGTCATGGGACGCAGAGTAAAATGAATAATCCCTGTCAGCGGGGTGATGAGTCCGCCAGGCATCTAAGAGGTCCCATTTTTCCTGCAATTCTTCCGGGCCCTGGCCGTTCTGCGCACCATCGATTGCGCCAATGGGGGATGGGAAGGATCCAACTCTACGTCTAGCTCTGAATTAAAGTCCCCCCCATAAACACTGTGCCCACCAACAGTGACGCCAGCCTCCCCGACAACGCCGAGAAGAACGCAGCCTGATCAGTGTTTGGGACATAAACACTGCAAAGCGTAACATCCCGGCCATCGAGACGCCCCAGCACAGCCACAAACCTTCCGTCTGAGTCCACCATCATTGTCATGGGTTGAAAGGGGATACCTGCGCGCACCCAGATCAGCGCCCACCTAGCATAAGTGGAGTAGGTGGTGTAGAAGAGTTGCCCCCTCCATCGCCGCTGCAGTGCCTGCCCTTCCGCCTGAGTTAAATGCGTTTCCTGTAAAAAGGCCACCTGGACCCCCCTGCGGACCAAATATGCATGCACCTTATATCGCTTCCTCATGGAGTTGAGCCCCCGCACATTCCAGGTAATACATTTCAATTCGAGTCTAGCCGCCATCAGCAGGTCTATACCGAAGTCCAATCCCACACAATCCTAGCGGCACATGATCCAGCGGCCTATAGAAAATATATCATAAACAACGCTACCCAACTTCATAACCTATAAACAAAATTCTATACTAAATATGGACCCATTTATAAACCTGACATATTTTGGGCCTACTGAATCAGGTGGTCAGATTAAATCTATATACACATTATCTACAAACTATATACAATTTTATACATCTGCGGAAAGAATATTGTCATTAGAATAAAACTTTACCATTTAAACGACCACCATTGGCGACGTGATCTAGCTAATAGTAACCTACACTTCTGAATAATCAAGACCAGCTTGTTTGTCAAAAGTAAGATTTTATTTACTAAATTATGGTATATAAGTTGATAGTTTTATAAATGAATTTTATTAGCAATAAAGCAAGCATGAATGTAAAGAAATGTGAGAAAATACAATTTAAGTAAGTGAATCAAATTTAAAGTAAATATATATAGTTTAGCATTTCTAAAACCTAATTCCTTAACTAAGCTAAATAGATAGAAATTAAAGAAAAGTTCTTTGAGGATTCTTACGTGCTCCACGCAAAGTCCGACAGCACATCACCCTCATCGGAAAGTCAGAAAGCAGCAGCCAGCCCATCCCTAGGGGCATGACTTTTTATACCTTTCTATGCTAACTAAACTACGCAAAGGAAAGTTTTCAGAAATCTTCGACGTCCCATTGGCTGAGAGTGACAAGTGACATGTCACCCACTTTTCAAAAGTTCCATTAGATCATGTTTCATAAAGACCATTGTCTCTTCCACGTGAAACCAGGAGCTTCCTGAGTTTGCAACAAATGTTCAAATTTGTTCTCACTACGTCCAAGCAACTTCCGCGGATGCCAAGTTAAGGCTGACAAAATGTTCACTTTCGACCTTGGCCACGTCCGACAGAATGATGACAGCACATCAGTTTTTGCTTTGTGAATGCAGCTTTGATAAACGCTTTAATTCAGAATGGGCGTCTCGTGACTTTTGCAGAATTACAAGTCAGCTCTTTTCTGCGACTCAAGTGACTAGGCCCAAAAGCAGGCAACTTAAGCTTTCTAGTATAAAACAAACACAAGAAAAGTATTAATGTAAGAAATAATGTAGATTCTGTATCCACCCCAAGATTTACTAATTAATTAACCCACCCGATTAATCAAAATGTTACCTAGCCATTGCAAACAAATAAAGCAGCGTTTATATCTACCAGTCTCCGTTATTCCATGAGACTTATATGCACCTAGAATAGTAGAAATGACATCACACAGACAAGGAAAAGCAAAACAAGCACATGCTTCTTTTAAGTTTGCAGCAGTTAGTAATGACAAAAACGAAAACAATAAATTATTTTATTATTTTGCACGAACAAAAAGATGCAACAATTATGCACGTTTATGAGCACACATGTTAGTCCCCCCATGTGTAAAGTTTAATCTAAGTTGTATTAGCACGACATATCACAAATCATTAATATTATTATTCATGTTATGGAAATGTGACTTCGCGAGTTTAAACAAAATTTTGTTTTCTATCTCGCTCCATCAACTCCCTCATCTGGTGATTAACAAATCACCACACCAGCACTCAAAATTTTGATAATTTAAATTTCTAAGAAATCGATTCAAATTCATTTGTATTAGTAAACCTAAAAGTCTGTTTCTGCATAATCTTTGGAATTAGCATAACGCTCTCTATGTAACTCCTGTAATTCGATCTCCCTTTCTTCTTCTTTTCTGAGTTTATAGATTCTTTTCTTTTCTTTCAACTGTTTCTTTCTTTTATGTAACAAACAACCTATTTTGGTCAAAATAAAAATGAATACTATTATAATCAAAGGTGCCAGAATCTTGCCAAGAATTGAACTTCCAATATCATGAAACCAGTTTTTAATTGCTTGAAACCTTTTTGAAAGTTTCCCTGTAAAATCATCTTCTTCTAAAGGAATTATCTCTGAATGCATTTGTGTAATATTCTTAATATACATTTCAATATTCTTACTTTCATCAGGTATATATGTACAACAATGTTGTACATGTAAAATGCCACAGACTCCTCCCTCTTTTGCTAGGAGTATGTCTAAAGCAAGGCGGTCTTGAATTACCATAGATCTAATTGCAATAACTTCAACATTGACTAATTGAAATCCATCAGCTGTGTCAGTTGATAATCTATCAACTATAGTGGACAATTTTCTGATTCTCCCTGCATTTAGGGTTATACCAACAAAAGGTATTACAGCTTGAAAAATATCTCCCAGAACTTCAGTAAAAGTTTCTCTTTTAACTCTATTTACATAATTATGAATTTTAAACAATCCTTCTGAATCTCTGTCAACATGAAACACTTTAGGAAAAACAATTCCCACATAACAAGTTCCATACCAGTGGTCTGGAAGGTTGTAGTAGGCTTTGTCACCACAAACAAAATAAATCCCAGGAAAAATAGGATCTTTTCCACCTTTAAATCCCCAACCTCCCAAAATCTGATAAGTATCTTCACAGTTACTTGCACCTACAAAGTAATTATCAAAAAGTGTATTATCTCTTCTAATGCAAAGTTTTCCACTAACTGGTTTGTCTATGTGAATTGCAATATTTTCAAGCATTTTGCCATTTAATTTCTCATCCTCTTTCTGCCAGAAACTTGACTTAGTCTGCTTGACTAATTCATTCCTCTTATAAATTGCTCTTCTCTCCTCAACCATGTTCAAAAATGTCTTTCCTTCAGCACTTAATTTACATGTTAGATTATTCTTGTAAGCATACTCGTAAGTGAGTTTGTTAGTAACAAGGAAAAATTCTCTCATTTGTTTTGCTTTCTTATGCTTATTTAAAGCATTATCAATCTTAATATTTGCAAAAATTTCATCATAATTTGAATAGTAATATTCTAAACGTCCAGTTTGATAAAATAAACTAGTTAATACACTACATGTTACAGCATAAGTGAGAGGAAGCATATTATATGTTACTCCCTCAGAAACAGAAGCAGGTAACTTAACGCAGACGTAGCAGTCTTTTGCATCCATTACCTTAACATATTCACTTAATAGCTTTGTGAATGTATTACTTGAGAAATCACCAATTGATTTATCTTGATGAATGTTAGGCTGATGATCAATAACTTTTGCAGACGCACTATGTTTAGTTTGGCTAACCAGAGCTTTGCTTGTTATGTTAACTTTGTGTAATTCTCTATTCATTTCCAAAGGGATAATCACAGCTAGAACCAACCAGAGCAGAATTAAAATGAGCAGACACACCAGAGTCATCTTACAGCATCTTTTAAAAACAGAACACTTTGAAGTGCTCTCCTTAACATAAGGCATTTTTGGTTAGTTTAGCCTAAAAAATAAAATAAATTAAATTTTTAAAATTCTAAATTATTTACACCCCCCTTTTAAATTTTTTTTTTTTTTTTTTTTTTTTTTAAAACCCTAAACAAGATTTCTTCGACCTTATGTCATACATAAGTTTTCTTCAACTAAACAGTTTTTCTTCGACCTTGTGTCAACTAACAAATTTTCTTCAGCCTTTTGCCAATTTAATATTTCTGTACTTCAATCATTGTCACTAATTTCTTGTATTTCGTTTTCTTCTTCACTACTATCGTATATGTCAATAACAGGTGGAATTACTAAGTAAGTCCACTCAGGAGACTTGTATTTTTGGTTTGGTCTTATTATTCTCTTCCCTTTTCTCGATATCACTTCAATTTTTCTTCCAACTCCAACTTCTTTTCCAGGACTCTTTTGACTACTAATTTCTTCAACTTGTTCTTTTGGCTTTTTGATCAATCTGACTCTCAATCTTCCACCTGGCCAGTAGTCTGCTTTTCTCACGTACTTCTTCTTTGGTTCAGAATTATTTGATTCTGACTTCCAAGTCCTTTTCTTTCTGTTTTCACTTCCACCTTCCACGTCACTTTCTTCAGTTTCGTAGTCTGAAATTTCAATTGACTCAGGAACTTCTCTATTCGGCAATTTCACTCCTTCAGGAACACTTTGTCTTCCATCACTGGTACTCGGTAATTCGTCTTCCTCCTCTTCCTCAATTACCCCCAACTTCCCAGATTTCAGATTTCTGTTCCTTACTTCAGAGTTTGTTCTCTGCCTTTCGATACTCTCCTGGTCTGAAACTTCTTTTTGTTCTGCTTCTTTGTCTTCAATGGAGACAACCGAATCCTCAGTTATCTTTCCTTTTAACAGATTCTCTTCACCTTCAGAATCTATTTCAATTATTTCCAAGTCTTTTCTTGTCAAATTTCCATTCACTGGCACAGTTTCCAGATGTCGACTTTCTTGTCGATCTTCAGAATCTGGAATTATTTCACCTTCTGTTTCGCCTTCTGCTTCAGAATCAGAATCGTCTGTGGTATCACTTTCAACATCAGAACTCTCAGGAGTTGGTACTGGAATAGTATGACTAGGATGAATCCAACGTTTCAATCCTCTGCACTTTACAGCATTAGTAGTGATTAAAATTATCTGCCTAGGTTTCTGCCATCTAGGAGTTAGACAATTCCTTCTCCGATGTACTTTCGTTCTGACCCAATCGCCAGGTCTCAGATCATGTGTCAAAACCTTTTCATCTGATTGAGCTTCAGTTCCCACCTGATTAGACACAGAAGTTACCATATCAGATAACCTTTTACAGTAATCCAAAATAGCACTGTCATTTATGCTCAACAGTTTACCTACAGGTACAAAAGCTTGCCTCATAACTCTTCCCATTAAAATTTCATGAGGACTCAAACCTGTCTTTTTATCTGGTGTACTTCTTAATGACATCAAAACAAGTGGAAGAGCATCAGTCCACTTTACACCTGTTTCAAGACACATTTTTCCAATTCTGTTTTTAATTGTTCCATTTATTTGTTCAACTACTCCTGATGCCTCTGGTCTGTATGCACAGTGTATTTTCTGCTCAATGCTCAAAGCTTCGCAAATTAACTTCATCAGTTTGTTATCAAAATGGCTTCCTCCATCACTCTCAATAGTGACTGGAAAACCGTATCTTGGGATGATTTCTCTGAGCATTAGTTTTGCTACTGTAATTGAATCACAATGTCGTGTAGGGAAAGCCTCTACCCATCTTGAAAATAAGCACACAATTACAAGCACATATTTCAAACAATTGTGTAAGGGCATTTCAATGAAATCCATTTGTAACCTGGTAAAGGGACCACTTTCTCGACCAATTATTCCTGTCCCCACCACTGATTTTCTGTTTGGATTCATTTGTTGGCATGACAAACACCTCTGACAAAAAGATTCAGCAATAGTTCTAAACTTGGTATTGAACCATGTTTCTCTGAAAAGTCTAACCATAGAATCTCTTCCCAGATGTGCTGGACCATGATATAATCTGGCCATGTCAGCAATCAAACAATTTGGTAAGACTACTCTGCCATCTTTGTAAACCCACACTCCATCTTCTTCACGTGGTCTACAATCTGATCTTAACCATAAGTCTTTTTCTTCATCTTCTGCTTCATTTTGTAAATCTCTAATCTCATGCCATGTTTCTACAACAGTTGTTAGCATTAATGAATTTGAATCAGTTTCTTTACTCCTCTCCCGATTGTATGAATAATTTTTCCTTGCGCAGTATTTAGCTGTTTCATCTGCGAAGGCATTTCCCTTGGAAATATAATCAGTTCCTCTAGTGTGCGCTGCACACTTAACAATGGCGATTTCTTTTGGCAATTGTATTGCTTCTATTAATCTCCTAATGAAAACTGCATTTTTAATTGGTGATCCTGCTGATGTCATGTATCCTCTCTGTGACCAGAGTTGTCCATAATCATGCACAACTCCGTACCCATACTGACTATCAGTAATGATGGTAACTCTTATATCCTTTGATATTTCACATGCACGAATTAAAGCAATCAATTCAGCCACTTGTGCTGAACGAACTCCTTCAAGACATGATGCTTCTTCAACATCTACGACTGTACAAACTGAATATGAAGCTTTTAAGACACCTCCTTCGGATCTTAAGCATGACCCATCTACAAAGTAGACAAAATCCGATTCAGACAAAGGTCTGTCTTTGATGTCTTTTCTTGGTTTAGTGCAGAATTCCATGACATCTAAACATTCATGTTCTGTTTCAATGTCATCAACAATTTCAGAATCAGGCAGTAATGTAGAAGGATTCAGATTTAAACATCTTGAAATTGAAACATTATCTGCTCCTAGTATGATTTTCTCATACTTTGTCAATCTGCTACTTGTTAAATGTTGAGTCTTACCTCTTGTCAGTAATATTTCAACTGAATGAGGCACAAAAACTTTCACAGGAAATCCCATAATGATCCCCTCACTTTGTTCGAGGCTGATACTTGTAGCTGCAACTGCTTTCAAACAACCTGGTAATGCTTTTGCAATTGGATCAAGAACTGCAGAGAAGTATGCAATAGGTTTCTTTAAATTTCCGTGTCTCTGAATTAACACAGATAATGCACATCCTTCTCGCTCACTGCAATACAGTTCGAAATCTTTCTCATAATTTGGCATACCTAAAGCAGGAGCTTGGCATAAGCTCTTTTTCAGGTTCTCAAAAGAGTCCATCTCAGCATCATTGAGAATAATTGGATCTTTTACATCTGACTTTGTCAGTCTTTGTAGTGGTTTTGCAATTACTGAAAATCCACTTATCCATTGTCGACAGTAACCAACCATTCCCAAGAACATTCTGACCTGTCTTTGTGTTCTTGGTGGTAACATTGCTTGAATCATTTTTATTCTCTCTATTGTTACTTGTCTTTTTCCCTTTGCAATTCTGTGACCAAGATATTTTACTTCTTGTTTGCAAAACTGTAGTTTTGCTGGGGACACTTTATGTCCTTCTTCTGCAAGGCGATTTAACAGAATTATTGTGTCTGTTACACAATTTTCTCTTGTCTTTGCAGCTATTAACAAATCATCAATATACTGCACTAGCGTAGACCTACCAGGTAAGTCTAGGTCTTCTAATGATCTTTTTAACAATTCGTTAAAAATTGAAGGACTTTCCGTATAGCCCTGAGGGATTCTTGACCATCCGAGGGTCTTACCTTGGAATCTGAAAGCAAAGATTTCATAACTGTCTGGATGTAAGGGAACAGTAAAGAATGCATTGCAAAGGTCAATGACTGTATACCATTCAGCATCATGTGGAATCTGAAATAGAATTACTGCTGGATTTGGAACCACAGGACAACATGGAACGACAATTTGATTAACCTTTCTCAAATCTTGTACGATTCTAAATGTTCCGTTAGACTTTTTAACTCCCATAATTGGTGAATTACAAGAGCTACTCTCCATTTCTTTTAATACACCTTGCTTGATTAATTTTTCAATTATAGGTGTAATACCTTCAATTGTTTCTGTTTTCATTTTATATTGTGGAGTGTTTGGAAATTCTATTCCCTGTTTCAATGTAATTTTTACTGGATCTACGTTTTTCATTAGACCCATCTCATTTCCAGTAAAATCCCATATTTCAGATTTCACTGTTTCTTTGAGTTCTTCAGGTAAATCTTTTTCTTCAAATGCAGGAAACAATTTTGTTTCTTCTGCTTCCATCATCATCATTGTCATTCTGTATAAACCATCTTCCTCCATTGTTTGTAACTCAACTCCATCAGGAGAACAATATATTCTACAATTCATTTTACATAGGATGTCTCTGCCCAATAGATTTACTGGACTACTATTACAAACCACAAATCTGTGTTTATCTCTGTAGTTTCCAATTTCAACTGGTACTGGATCAGTTAAGTCAGTTTTAATTTGTTGATTACTTACTCCGACAACTTGGATGGTATCCCCAGAGAGAGGTAGGTTTTCAATTTCCACTGATCTAACAGTAGAACGGGTAGCACCAGTGTCCACTAGAAAAGTGATGTCTACATCATTAACTTTCCCATTTACAAAAGGACCAGACTGGTCAACCTCAAGAGTGGCTCCAACAACACACTCTTCCTCCTCTCTCGGGCACCGTCACAATAATCATCAGAATCGCTGTCTTGACTTTCTGCTAATAAAAATTGTTGTGAAGCATTTTGCATTTGAACCCTTTGCTGCTTTTGCTGTTTTTGTGGTTTTATTACCTGTTCACTTCCCTGAAATCCCACGTTTGGATTATATTTTTGAATTCCCCCACAATTCGGAAAAGGTGGTTGTGGCAATTGGTCTTGACGATTATTCACCTGTTGTTGTTGCTGTTGCTGTAACTGTCGTTGAATATTTAATTCGTTTAACCCCTGTTGTATCTGTAGCTGTCGCTGCAGGTCAACACCATTCTGCATCTGTGGATTCAATAAGGGATTCTTTAAGTTTTTAGGAGGATGAGGACACTCGTCTCTCCAATGTCCAATTTCGCCACAATTAAAACAAGGTAATCTTTGTTTCAACTCCTCAATCTTTGGGCTAAATTTCTTTGGGAAATTATTACCTTTAAACTTTCCTTGTATCTGGTTTGTATTCCCAGTTTGAACAAAATTAGTGTTCTTATTTCCCATGCTGGCAATCTGTTGCTCAGCCACCTTTACCTGAGCCCACATGGCTTTCTCCTTCAGCTTCTTCTGTTTTACTTCTATTTCATCGCTACAATACTTTGCTTTTCTTAGAATATCATCTACAGATAGTGATTGCCATCCGACAATACTATTTCTGATCATTTCTCCAATTTCAGGTTTTAGTCCATAAACAAATCTATAGACAAAATGGCTCATGTCTTTTTCATCTAATTTTTCATAACCACTGTATTGTTTAAAGATTAACAGTAGTCTTTCATAAAAAGAATGAACTGATTCTTTTGTTTCCTGTTCTGTCCTTTCTATTTTAACCCAATCGACTTCTTTGGGTGGAATTTTGTTTTTCATCCAAACAATTACTTTTTCATAAAAATCCATTACAAGTGGATTTGGAGCACCTGTTTCTTTGATTCGCTCAGGTTCTGTTTTTGGCCAACTAATCGATATCTTGCATTCTGTCCAAAGATCTGATGGAACGACAATGTCAAAAAATCCATCTAAATCAATCCACAGAACTTTTGACACTTTGATAAATCTATCGACTTGCCTGTACCACTCAACTGGTTTCTCCCTTAATTTTGGAAAGTCATTTGTAAATAACAGAATGTCCTGTCTCGACCAAGGGACATGAACATATCCTCCACCTGCAATTTCTCTCATTGGAAATTGTTTTGACAATTTTTCCAATCTTTCATCTTCCTTCTTTTTCGTCCATTTTACTCTCCATTTGTTCAGTTCTCCTAGCTTTTTGATATAGACAATCAAATCTTTAATATGAACTATTCTTCCCATTGAGTTTAAGCTCTCGATGTCACTTTCTGAAAAGTCTAATCTGTAATGTTTCGCAAAATTCTTTTGTTTACTCACATCGATTTCAAGTTCTGCTGCTAGATCCTCTAGTTGATCATATTTGTTTTTCGTTTTCCACTGTATGCTTTTACAAATGAACAGTAGTTCATCATCTCGATAGTAATTTAAACTATCTGGACCAATTGTTCCAATTATTAATTCTTCGATATTCGCTTTTAATTTGGCCACATCAAGTTTTGGTGTGGTTACCCTGACTTCAGGACTCCCTATATCTGATATAACACCCATTGGTGTTTTTGGAGATAAATCCTCATTAAATGTTAAATCAGGCATTCTCGATTTAGAAGAGTTTATTTCAGATAAGTCTGAATAAAATTTTTCAGCAGCCTTTTGAATTTCTGTATTTAAAGGAATAGTTAATCCAGTTTTGTTTGTTTCCTTTTGATCAAATACGGGCTGAACAGGACCAATTGTTACTGGAACTGTCACAGCTTCCATGCCTTTTGTCATTCTTTTTATTAATTCTTCTTTTGATCTTAAATATTCATTATAATCAACATCTTCAACATTTCTTGTCTCTCTTGTATAATCTTTTGGAGGTTCTCTTGCTCTTGGAGCCATTGTAAAATGTCTACCTTTATTTCGAGCATTCTCGAATTCTGGTCTTCTAGGAGTTTCAATGATTTCACAATTATTTGGATAAAGTTTAGGAGCTTCATTAATTGGAGGTGCACTCGGTGAAGTTTCAGTAGAAACCACCGGAGTAGACCATGATCTAGGAGGTCTCAAAGGCTGATTCTTTCTAGCAGTTGTATATATTTCTTCCATAACTGCATCCTCAGATTCACTTTCCATAGATTTCCCTGTAGGAGTACCCATTACCATTTCATGAATTAAATACAATCCTTCACTCATGTTTCCCTGTCTCCACATTCGCAATCTATCTTCATGAGTTTCTCTTCTCCAAGGTGGATTTTTAGAAGGTCTTTTAATTCCACTAGCTTCTCTTTGTAACTGATACATCTCGTCTTCCCACTCAACTAAAGCTTCAAATTGAGTTGGTCTCGGTTTCGGAACAAGAGCATTCATTTTCTCTCGTAAATTTCTTAAGACTTTTACATTAAATGAACCATCATCAGGCCAAGTTAAAACACCGTCGTTCTTAGTATAGCGTTTCCAACTATCGAACCATAAGACAGTATGATATCCATATTCACCTTCCATATACGCTGCAGGTGTTTTATACTTATGAAGTAGTTTACCACCTCGCGTTTCGATTTTCTTGTCAGGTGAAAATAAATTCTTAAACTTCTGAAGTAATGTTGGCTTTTTCTCAACATGTTTAAAATGATAACTCATTTTTAAGAGTTAAATCTAATTCACAAAATCGTTCGTAAAATATTTCCGGGATGTTCCGTAAAACAACCAATCCGTGCGCGAAACACACCAACAAGCCAATGACAGTTGAGCTACGTCACTTTTCTGCTCAACCAATAAATTTAGAGTTTTTCCGAAGGACCAATCAGCTCACAGGCCGTCAGAGACTCAAGAGCCAATCAGAATATAGCTTGTGACGTAGGTCACCCAATCCCAGCGCGGCTCTGTGACGTACACAGCAGCTGCGGTTTCTCGTTTCTCACTACTGGCGCTTATCCCTCCTTCACAAAATCTTTTCACAGCGCCATTTTAAGAACACTTTTCAGTGTAAATTAATTCTTAACAATGACTATAAAGACAACATCTGTTCGTTTCACTACTTAGGATAGTTTACATACATTCAAGTATCCACACTTCGGAATAGACGGCGCTATTCACACTAAGGATAATATTCAATTGTTAGTAGAGTAACCTTACCCCACCCTTCTAACACGTATAATTATGAACTCGCTTTGCTCTGAACCCACCGCGAAGTGAAAGTTCTAAGAGTTCCACTTGAACATAAAATACAATTCAAACTCGCACTTTCACACTGAAATTTCCCTAATTTCAAACACACATGAAATCCGTACAGGACTCTCACCTGTTTATAGAAATCATGCACCGTTAGCAAAATAACGACGTTATCCGTACAGGACTCTCACCTGTTTATAGATATGAAACATGTACCCGTACAGGACTCTAACCTGTTTATAGATAATCATGTACCGACGCTAATTTACCCTTCACTCAAGCTCGGATATAACTAATACTCTCATCACAGTGAGTTTTATGGAAGGCGCTTTGTCCCTATTCTCATGCTGCTTTAATTTCTTAGAAAACCCTCACTTTACAAGATTCAGACCTAGCCCTAAAACTGTGCTGCTCGGCGACAACACTATGGTACACGGCGATACCTCTTGTGATACTCGGCGATATCACTACAAACAGAACAGATGGCTTGCGTGACTAATTTCTCGCCACACAATCTATACCGGTATAGCTTACAGATAGCACGAAAAACGAACTCAACATGTGTTAAAACATCGATCCTATTTCCATACCATAACGTTTTAGTAACCCTTAGCAACCACCATATTACCTTGGTTACTCTTAGCAACCATCAATTTCTGCTACCAGAGAATTGATCCAGCGGCCTATAGAAAATATATCATAAACAACGCTACCCAACTTCATAACCTATAAACAAAATTCTATACTAAATATGGACCCATTTATAAACCTGACATATTTTGGGCCTACTGAATCAGGTGGTCAGATTAAATCTATATACACATTATCTACAAACTATATACAATTTTATACATCTGCGGAAAGAATATTGTCATTAGAATAAAACTTTACCATTTAAACGACCACCATTGGCGACGTGATCTAGCTAATAGTAACCTACACTTCTGAATAATCAAGACCAGCTTGTTTGTCAAAAGTAAGATTTTATTTACTAAATTATGGTATATAAGTTGATAGTTTTATAAATGAATTTTATTAGCAATAAAGCAAGCATGAATGTAAAGAAATGTGAGAAAATACAATTTAAGTAAGTGAATCAAATTTAAAGTAAATATATATAGTTTAGCATTTCTAAAACCTAATTCCTTAACTAAGCTAAATAGATAGAAATTAAAGAAAAGTTCTTTGAGGATTCTTACGTGCTCCACGCAAAGTCCGACAGCACATCACCCTCATCGGAAAGTCAGAAAGCAGCAGCCAGCCCATCCCTAGGGGCATGACTTTTTATACCTTTCTATGCTAACTAAACTACGCAAAGGAAAGTTTTCAGAAATCTTCGACGTCCCATTGGCTGAGAGTGACAAGTGACATGTCACCCACTTTTCAAAAGTTCCATTAGATCATGTTTCATAAAGACCATTGTCTCTTCCACGTGAAACCAGGAGCTTCCTGAGTTTGCAACAAATGTTCAAATTTGTTCTCACTACGTCCAAGCAACTTCCGCGGATGCCAAGTTAAGGCTGACAAAATGTTCACTTTCGACCTTGGCCACGTCCGACAGAATGATGACAGCACATCAGTTTTTGCTTTGTGAATGCAGCTTTGATAAACGCTTTAATTCAGAATGGGCGTCTCGTGACTTTTGCAGAATTACAAGTCAGCTTTTTTCTGCGACTCAAGTGACTAGGCCCAAAAGCAGGCAACTTAAGCTTTCTAGTATAAAACAAACACAAGAAAAGTATTAATGTAAGAAATAATGTAGATTCTGTATCCACCCCAAGATTTACTAATTAATTAACCCACCCGATTAATCAAAATGTTACCTAGCCATTGCAAACAAATAAAGCAGCGTTTATATCTACCAGTCTCCGTTATTCCATGAGACTTATATGCACCTAGAATAGTAGAAATGACATCACACAGACAAGGAAAAGCAAAACAAGCACATGCTTCTTTTAAGTTTGCAGCAGTTAGTAATGACAAAAACGAAAACAATAAATTATTTTTTTATTTTGCACGAACAAAAAGATGCAACAATTATGCACGTTTATGAGCACACATGTTAGTCCCCCCATGTGTAAAGTTTAATCTAAGTTGTATTAGCACGACATATCACAAATCATTAATATTATTATTCATGTTATGGAAATGTGACTTCGCGAGTTTAAACAAAATTTTGTTTTCTATCTCGCTCCATCACACACTGACAACCCCTTTTAACGTGTAACAGCCCCAACCAACTCCCAACCCGCCCTCCCCCAGAACAGGCTCCAAACAGTTGTTACCCATCCAAACCCAGCCCCCGTAAACGAGGGAAACTCTGGCAACTACCAGAGACTCACAAGCTATGTGAGGTAAAGGGGGTGACACCAGCCCGGCCGGACAGCAAGAGACCCACCACTCCGTGATAGGCTGATCCCACCCATGATAGCCTCCCTCCCCCAGCAGCGCCTCAACCCATTTGAGTCCTCAATCCGCCAGGGCCCACACACTCCTCAGCAAAACCGCTACAATACAGTAGAGAGCGTTCCTCCCAGCCACCCAAGAGGCAGTCCCCCAGTATCCCCCCAGCGTCAACACCACAGGTCGAGCATGCCCCCTTACTATACTTCGCCCGGCAACCCGGGTATCATTGGTCCATCAGTCCATCGGCCCTCTGGGGGGTAACCTGAGGCAGCTCCCCAGGATCCTTCTCCGAACCCCCATCAGATCCTCCAAGGTCCGCCTCATCTGAGCCCAGCCGGGAGCCCGAATCCACCAATGGAGCCTCCGTCGCCACTCCAGAGATAACCGACACCACCTGTAGGGCAGCCTGCCTCTCCAGCTCCGTCTGCGATGCCGATGGGGGACCTCCTGTTCTGCACACGTTTCCGGTGGCGCCTACTCCTGCGCGGCTTCGACCGCTCCTCCGTCGCTCCTGCCCAATTGCCAGCACCGTCTTTGCCCGCTCTGTACCGTTCCAGCCATTGCCAAGCGTCATCCGGTGTGTCACAAAACGTCGCCATTCCATCCACCAGCACTTTCAGGCACGCCGGAAACAGTAAGGAGTACTGTATTCCTTCATCGCGAAGGGCCCTCTTGACTGCCAGAAAGGAGAAGCGGCTACGTTGAACCTCCTGGGAGTAATCAGGGAAGAGAGACACCGATGCGTTGTCCACCCTATACGGGCCAGCCGACCTGGCTTGTCGCAGGATGATGTCCCGGTCCCTAAAATGTAGCAGACGTGCAACCACCGGCCGAGGGGGGCGGCCCGGAGCTGGAGGCCTGGCGGGACCCTGTGAGCCCTCTCCAGCATGTAGAAGTGCGTCAGGCCCTCAGGAGTCACCACATCCCGCAGCCATTGTTCCAGATAGGAGACCATGTCGCTCCCCTCAATATTTTCCGGCAAACCCACCACTCGAATGTTATTGCGCCCTTCTCCATCCTCCGCTCTCCTTTCCAGGTGGTGCACTCTGCGCAGTAACTCCTCCATCGTGGCATCCGCTGCTTTCCGGGCCGGCTCTAGCGTCTCCAGCACCAGTTCTGCAGACTTGACCCAATCAGCGAGCTTGTCGTGGTACGCCTTCAGGAGGCCAAGGCCGGTTGACACCTGCGCAATGTCCTGCCGCAGCGCTTCTCTAGTGTCCCCTATGGCCTTAAGGATCTGGTCCATTTGCTGCTGTTGGAGCCCCGCATTCTGGCCTTCCGTCGAGCTCTGTCCCTGCGCCTCCGGCAAGTCCTCTGTCTGGTCGGCCTGCGCCGCTCCTGCTCCCTT
The DNA here is from genome assembly GCF_964261635.1 of Lissotriton helveticus. Taxonomy (NCBI): domain Eukaryota; kingdom Metazoa; phylum Chordata; class Amphibia; order Caudata; family Salamandridae; genus Lissotriton; species Lissotriton helveticus. The sequence goes on from NC_136057.1 coordinate 293,139,301, forward strand.
TTGCGGTTTCCCCATGGCAGAGCCCCGGGTCTTGCGGTCGTGCCGTGCGCCAGAAGCCAACCACGCAGCGCGCTCCGGACTGCAGTGCTCTCCGTAATCCCGTCCAGTCAGTTCACCAGGACCTCGGCCTGGAGGGCCGCCCGCGGAAGAGGGTCTGGGCACCAGCCCACGTTCAAAGTGATGTTGCGGCTTATTGGCACCCGCCGCTCCCAGCAAGGGCACCACTCGCCAGCCCCAGCGCCCTCCGATGAGGGGCGCGCAGCAACCCTAGCGCCACGCCGAGTACGGGGAAATCCGGAACTGGTGGGGCGCAGTGTGATCCCAAGCCACTTACCCCAGGGTGCAGCAAACCATGGGAGCAACTCCGTGCTTGCGGGTCAGCCCCGCTATCATGGGATATCCAGATCCTGCCCAAAGTCCAGAACCTCGCGGTGCAGGAACCAAGGCACCACTGCCCACATCAGCTCCGGGCAAGGAATGGTGCACCCTGTTTAAGACCCGCTCAGCGCTCAGGCATACCAGCTGCTAGTCCCGCGGCTCGCCGGCGGTGACCCCGGCAGGTCGATCACCACACACCGCACCTGGCTCCTTTGCGGCCTCCCCCGAGCCGGGGTCTGCGTCACAGCACCGGGCCGCACCGCGCCTCCAGCCGCACAGCCAGCCGATCGTCCGGCCGCGCCACTCCCCGGTGTCAGCAGCGCCTACCGGATCCACTCCAAGCGTTGTTCTTCTGCGGCAATCGTGCCGCGCCGCTGCCCAGGAGCGATGGTGACGCAGCACAGCTCACCGGGCCCCTCCGCACACGACCATCGGCCACCACCTAGCTGCCACAGTGTTTCGCGGGCATCGGTGCAGGGCGCCCGCGTCCACATGTGCCAGGGGGCCGGTAGCGGGTCGGCACCAGCTTCCGTCTGTCTGCGGTGGGTTGGGTCTCCAGGCGGATCTTCACAAATCGAGGCCGGGGATCCGGCAGCTGCCGCAGGCCGCCGGCAAGATGGCCGCTCGCTGCAGGCGGGGCCTCACTCTAGCCTCCGGGTTCTGTGTTCCCGAGGCACTATCCCCGCACTCAACGGCCGCCGAGGTGCTCCACAGCTTCCAAGCACCACGCAGGGTCGTCGGCGCCGCCGGGAGAAGCTTTGGACAGGATAAACGCCGGGACCGGCCCGGAGCTCATGGCTCGGGCGTCCATGCTCGGCGGAGTTCAAGCCAAGCCCCCCTCAGACCTTAAGAATAGTCAGTGCTGTTTTATTGTTGGTAGCCCCATTTTTAGGTCTCACTTTTGTCGAAAACACATTTTAATACTTACAGTGGGCTTTGGGCCAGCCCATTACTTCCCATTGGTTGTCTTTCTTGCCAGTCTTTTTTGCCTTCATGTTGCTTCTCTTCCACTTCTTGTCTGTGGACCTCCTCTGGGACACCGCTTTTTTGCAAACCTTTTAATTGCATGACTTGTCCTGCTCACCTTCAGGGAACTACTTTTTTCTTCCACTTTCAGTACTCCATGGAAGTAGATAAATGTTCTTGTATCTCCGTCGTGGGGTGCTTTTACCTCACATACCAGTGTGAACTCCATTTTGCTCAGTTCGCCTCACCATGTCATCTTTTGCTTTCCCCATTCAATTTAATTATTTTAAATTTTATTTTAATTATAACACTTATTCCGATTCATCGACTCAAGCTCCTCTGTTGCTCATGCACCCCCTTTGCACCCTTGCTACCCATGCATTTCCCCGTACTCTGTTGCTTTCCTGCCCTTTTGCTGTATTAATTTTAAAAAGAGTGTTTTTTTTAATTACATTTCTGAAGGCACAACAGTCGGTATTTGCTGTGAGGTCGCTTCTCTTTAAATAAGCTTTTTCAATTACAATTAACAGCATTGGCAAAAATCACTGTGAAAGCCAATAGGTCTGCTCAAAGCTTTGCTAGTGATTGTTCTTGACTTCTAACATATTAACTCTTTGGAGGTACCAATATGTATCCCTGACAGAAGTCCTTATCTCCACGATCAGGAATATCTTGTTCACCTTAATGCACTATATGAAGAGTCGCTTCTTTCTGTGTCTCTTGAAGATGTAGGTTTTCACCAAATCTGTCCTCTCACTGCAGGCAATCTCCATACGGACTCCATGAAATCACATTGGTAGAAAGTATGCATCAAAACTTCTAACATAACCTTTATTTAAGGTTTGCACCATTGACCTATGTTCAATCTGCTTCTAGTCTACTCAGTCAGGTCAAACAGCAAGAACTTGTGAGGCACACTAGCTCACACTGGTTTTCGCACTTCTACCACAAATCTCCTTAAGGTCATGATTTTTCTTTTACACACGTTCTGCTGCAGAAAATCGGTATATAATCTGTTGGTCATAGGTGTTTCAGTAACATAGCTCAATGAGCTTGCTGCTAAGATCTGTGTTTAATCTGCAGTCACTGGATTATAATATTAGTAACAGAGCCCGGGGGTAATGTATGTCCTACTTACGCCTGTATATAGCTCAGTGTTCATGAGTAAAGATATCTGTAAGCTACCTCATGGGCTTAAAGTAGGTGTTGCATAGATGTGTGTAGCCTGCGGTTTGCTGGCTCTTGTTTCTGCAGTAGTGCACATTGGGCTAGTGTGCCAATTGCAGAGATTTGTGTGTACCTTCACATTACATGTTCCAATACTGACAAGCTGTCTGAGCCTTTCATCCTCCTGAATTTGATGAAACTATCATGTACTCACCAAAACGCAACATAGGTTGATATGTCTGGATTTTTTTATGTGGTTTTCCTATTAATTTAGACTAAAACCAGGTTGTCCACAGGGCCAGCACTGGGCAATGTGGGCAGCTCAGCCACCAACTAGGGCCCCACGCCAGTGCAGTCCAGCCAGGCCACGGTTCCCCATATTTATCCCTCCTCACCCATATCCTCTTATGCCCCTCTACAACCGTTAGAGAGCGATATGAGTCTTGTTACAATTGGGGTCATATGGTGGACCCTACCGTTGTCCACGCACCTATGGTTTAGTGCTGCAAGACCTAGGGGACCATTAGGATGGCGGGCGGACTGCCCCCGCCAGGCTGGCGGTAGCCACCGCCGGCCTGGCGGGGGCAATCCGCCCGCCATCCTTAGCTACATGCCCCCCGCCATATTAGTATGGCGAGGGTGACCGCGGCGGACGGAAAGACCGTCCGCAGCTTTTGGCGGAAAAGGTCTAATATGCCATGCCAGCCATATTACGATGGCCCAAGATAGATGCCTTTCCGTGGCGGCATCGCCGCCACGAAAAGGCATGCGGTCATCACTTCGGGGGCCCCCTGTGGGGCCCCGGAGTGAAGGAGAGGTGGGGGTTGCACAGGGGGGGGGTACCTGTGGTACCCCCCATTCATTTGCATTAACAAAGCGGCAGGCACCGCGCGGTGCCTGCTCTTTGGTAATGCAAATGCATTCGTGCATGTTTAGCAATGTGGCGGGCGGTGCTGAGAGCACCGCCTGCCACAATGCTAAACATGCAGAATGCGCCCGCCACAGTGGCGGCCGCATCCTAATGCCCCCCACGGGACCCCCGCCCTTATGGCGGGCGGTCCCAAAGACCGATAGGATGTCCGCCCGCCATCCTAATGACCCCCCCTAGTGTTGCCCCCACTCCCAGGCCCAATTGCAACAAGACACATTATGCAGGTTTGTCACACATTCAGGGCTCCTGACCCCTTGCCTGTCAGACATTGTCCAACATTTTGTGCCCTGCCACTCTCACTATTTCATCCCTATATAAGGTGCAAAGGAGGTGGCTGGGATGGAGGGGTTGCAGCACAGGAAGGGTCCTGCGCCATTCAGCTTCAGGAGAACATTCGACTAATAAGATGCAACTCGCCTTGAATGTGGCAAAGAAAGTCAAGTTGTGAAACTATCCTCGCGGATTGTTCTTGGTGTTCATTTCTTCTATTAATTCAATTTCCAAGTGCTAACAAATTGTAAGATCAGTAGACTGAGGGAGAGGGAGAGTTGTATTTGCCCAGGATCAAACAGTTTATTAAATTAGTAGACCCAAGACTACAGCACAATTATACTTGCTACAAAAGCTACATATTTACCACTGTGTTGAATTTTGGTGAATATAGCATATGACTGGCTTCTCCCCTTTATAATACAATGTTTATTTGCAGCTTATTTTTTAAGAAGTGCTAAAGCTGAGATTAGATGTCAGTATTCACCAACTAATTACACACTGTTATAGGACTTGATCTAATAGGTACATTTTAGCGATGGAACAGGGATATTTGACATCTACCACTGGTGTTTCAAATCTTACGACTATTTAATTCAGTATGGATACCCGAGTTGTTCACTTTCTAAACTTCTCGCTCCAAAGTTGCAATAGCGAGCAGTCGAGGCTTGGTCCAGGAGATGGTAAAGTGATACGGTCTCAAATATAGTATTAAAAATGATCACATTCATAAACGCAATCCTTGAACGAGTTATATCGTTTAAGATGGCATGAGTTGGGACACAGATAGAAGAAGGGGATGGAGAGTGAACCTATCTGTGAGACCCAGGGAAGGTACTCTTTTCTCCAGTGCCTTGCGAAGCTACACCAAATCTTTGAGGCCAAGTGTAGTGGGGATCATCCAAAGGGCCTTGCAACACCGACCATAGCTGTGAGGCACAGAACCACACTTTCCCAGGCCTTGCAGCGCTAGACGATAGATGTGAGGCTCAAGGGGGAAAACACACCCTCCCCCTGGGTCTCACAGGTCTTTATCATCGTGGTGATGCCCAGGGGATGTGATCCCTCTGTCCTGGGTTTGCAGCAATAAATCATTGCAGCGAGGTCAGGGAGGAGGGCTGCCCTATACTGGGCTCGCGGCATTAGATTATAGATCAGAGGCCTAGGGGAGAGGGCACACCTACCCTAGGCCTTGTAGGTGAAGTTATTAGGTGCTCAATGTATCCATATTATGGCTGTATTTTAATGTACAGCCAGTGGACAGGCTCTGGGGACGCTTTTACTTTGCACTAGGGCACATGGCACCACTACAGCAACTATCTTTCAGTTTCGTGAGGCCAAAGAGATGTCCTCCTTTCACTGAGCATCGCAGGTGAGGGGCACCTGTTCATGGGCCTTTTAGTGCTGGACCATGGCTGAGAGGCCCATGAGATGGAGTCTTTCTCAGAGCTGTACACATCTATAGTGCATTAGGTGCAATAGCCCTAGGGTTTGGGGATGTTATGGACCAATGCACCCAAATGATGCCTTTGTTTTACTGTCCAGCGTTCTTTGCTTGCATGAGGGGCTATGGTATTTCAAAAACAGATTGAAACAAATGAGGGGCTATGGCGCTGTTACTATGCCACAGACCCCTCTCCCATGCACCTAGCAGTCATGATCCAGAACTGCGAGGACCAGAAATGGCCCATCTTCCCCTGCGCCTTGAAGCCATGGTTCAATGTAGCATGGTTTAAGGTTTAGAATCGTGCACCGCTGGTAATCTTGTTTTTGCTGCTTTTTACGTGCCTCCAGGGTTCGTCCCCCGTCTGGGGCAATAAGGCTATGATCCACAAGTAGCAGGGATACCTGATCGGGTATTCCTGTCCCCCTGGGCACCGATTAGTGCTGAATACCCTGCTCCGGGTTTTTAAATTCAAAATTATAAATCCACTGATTAACAAATGATGCCTCTTCTCAATAATTTGTTATGCCATACTCTCGTTTTATTTCACTTTTGTTCCAATGCATTTCGGCAGTGTGTACTGCCTTCATCAGGGAAATAAGTTCTACAAAAATCAAACAATGAATAATAATCAGCATCAATAATTTCATTGAATTCATGACTTGTAAGCGCGAGCAATAACTAGGTAAAGCATAGAAAGCGCGTAGTTATTTCTGTAACCTAGTCAGTCAGTCAGTCGCAGGGACTAGGGTTCAATGGTGGAAGAATTTACCTTGCTTACACCAGGGCCAATTGCACAGTTGATATGCCCCCAGCTCCCCTCCACTGGGCTTCTCAGCCTTGCTGCTCAAGTAAAAGGTCTAAGGGAATCGGCTGACTCACTTGGGTTTCATATAACATGTTGTATGTGGTTTTATTGGATTATTTTTCTTGGAATTTATCATCGGAGAGTGAGGGGACAATATTTCAAATGTAGAAATGCTGAACTGAAAAACTGTTAACTGATGCTTTTAAAATGCATCCTTATCCCTTAAGAACCCCATTTTACAACAAAACTCTACCCATCCCTGAAACCTAAAAAATCCTCAACACTCTAAACTCCACTGATCCCTTGACACCAAAAAATGTCACTGCCTCAAAATTCCACCCACCCCTGACACATTTTTTTATTTACTGAGTTTTTATATAGAGCGAACTTGACCCGAAGGTATCGGGTATCAGAGCGCTTTACATAGCACCAGTTGTGTTACATGAGGACAGATTAATTTTTTGTTAGGCACGGGGATATTAAGTGATTTGCCCAGAATCACAGGATGTTCAGTGTTGTTGCTGAGGCTCGTACCCAGTTCCCCAGATTCGAGGACGACCGCCCTAGCCCTTAGGCCAACTCCTCTCCCCATTAAAACATGAAACACATTAAAACATATAATCACATGTACACTCTGCCAATTCCTACCACTAAAAAAAAATCCTCTCCACCTCTTACCTCCATTCATCCCTGAACCATAAAAACTGCTCACCACCATAAACTCTCCCCATCTCTGATCCCTAAAGTCCTTCATCACACCTAAACTCCACCCAACTGAGACCCCTAAAACCTGCTTGTCACCCCTAAACTCCACCCTTACCAGATCATATATATGGGGATATAAGATTGTATTTACAATCATAAGGGCTCTGAATTCAACAGTAGTAGTCGTCTGTGCAGGGTTCAGGGCAGGACTTCTGTAGCGGGCATTGGGCATTTTCCCATTGGTCTGAAAGGGTGGGGGCCAGCTTTGGAGCAGTGGGGGGCGATTTTACAGCAGTGCTTCAATATTGGCCCCCCTGTAACAAAAGCAGCAGCAGTGCGTCACACTAGCACCCCACCTCATCCCCCCCCCTATCTGTGCCCCATCCCACACCCCTTCTGTGGCAAACATTAATTGCGAGCCACGCATAAAATAGCTGAAATGTAGAGCTGTGGCGGAAGGATCAGATCATGGCCAATCACTGTTTGGCTGCATCTCAGAGCTGCAGAGTGATAGGACATGCCTTTGACCATCCAGTTTGTCGTGCGCCTCTCATCAGTCTTCCACCCACAGCATTGCCAACGATGGCACTCCGGGCCAAGCATAAGAAGGTGCACATTGAGTGTGTGAGACGCTGTGTTAGGACTCGTTGTCCTCCGATGAACATGTGTGCTGGCTCCACTGAACTCCTCTTCTGTGTACAGCTGATAATCAATCTGTCTGTACATGGCGCTAATGTTTAGAGGTGGGAGTGCCAACAGATTAACAAGGAAAGCCAACCCTGAGGCGAGTCAAGGGAGGTCACCGGTTGTCAGTGCTTAACTTGTAAAATATTAAGTGCCAGGGCTCCTAACCAGGAGGCCACTGCAACTTACACCACCCATCGCCTTTGTCATTGCTGCCAAAACAACTACTAATCATCTCTCTTGCATGTAAATGCACATTTCCGATTATTCCAGGTCCCCAAAGCTAAAGGAATTGCTGGGGAGGCAGGTATTAGCAATTTTAATGTATATTGTAGTCCTAAACTACTACTGTTCTGCTCATCTCTAAATTAGATGAGCAGTGCCACCATGTGGTGGACTGTTCCAAGTATGATGACTATTAGGTGATGGTGCCGAGCACCGGAAACTAATTAAGTGCCAGTGTTGAGCACCTGAAAGCACCGGCTCAAAGTAAGCACTGCTGGTTCTACGAGCCAAACCCTGAAAATACTTGTCTTGTAAATCATGCCCCATTAACATGGTTGGATATGATAAAGAGTTTTGAAAATTAAAAAAAAGTGTTGTTTTTTTTTAACACTCGGCAGCGTTTCACCTTAATACGTGAGATAGAAGCATTAAAAGTTAGAGTTTTTAAATATGCACGAGAAACATTCCTACACCCGTCCTGATGAGAAGGCTAATAGTGAACCAGGAGGCAAGTCATTTGCTATGTGTACCTTATGTGTAGACTAGATTCTTATTATAGCTAGCACAAGAGTTTTTTTGTATAGTGCAAATCCTCAACACAGGTACTTGAAGGTGCTCTCATATGGGATAATGAATAAACAGGAGGTTTGGTAAAGTAAAGTATTTGCCTGGGATCACACAGTTTATTCATGGAGGGACGCTGGGATTGATCCCAGATTTTCCAGTTTCATACTGCAATTCTGCCACTAGATTAATGCGTTGTCGATAACTCATGCAGGATGTGATTAGAGAGTGGGTGATAGGCAGAATCCATACTTCATTTTGGACAGTTATGCATTGTGCGAACCTTGCCCAAGGACAGCAGAGCTATTCACACAAGATACAGACTGTGAAATACACTTTTGGGTCCATTAGGATGGCGGGCGGACTTTACCCGCCCGCAATCCCCGTGCAAAACGGGACCGCCTGCCATCGGAGCGGCGGTCCCGCCTTGGCCATTAGGATGCGCCCGCCACACTGGCGGGCCCCTCCTGTATTTTTACCATTGCGGCGGGCGGTGCTGAAAGTGCCGCCCGCCGCAATGGTAAAAATGCACGTTGTGCATTTCAAAGCACAACATGACAGGCACCGCGCGGTGCCTGCCATGTTGCACTTTGAAATGCGCACCCCCCACACCCCGGAGTCCCAGGGGGCCCGCAACGGGCCCCCGCAGGGACTCTCCGCATGCCTTTCCCCAAGGCCCATCATAATATGGCTGGCGGTGTCTAATAGACATGCCACCATATTAAACATTTTCCGCCCCGGCCGCAAGGCGACCGGGGCGGAAAAGCGGCAGACGGTCTTTCCGTTCGATGCGGTCTCCCCCTCCATACTAATATGGCAGGGGGAAATGGGTGGCGGGCGGCAAAGGATGTCAGGCGGATCGCCTGCGCCCGCATGGCGGTGGCGATCTGCCCGACATCCTAATGGGCCCCTTTGTTTTTTGCGGCATAGTGAGATTTGCCAGGTTCACAGTATGCTTAGTTGAGGCTGGCATTCAAACCTGGTCTTCCATGACACATGGTCAGCATCCACAGCCAACAAGTCCACATCGCCTCCACTGAAAGCTCAGCTCGTTTTAGACTTGAGAATCCTATAGAAACTTGTGCAGAGTCAGAGCCAGGTTTCTGGCTTGAGATTTCAGTGGCTCGCCCACCTCTTCAAATGGTGAGTGTAATGGTGTAATGGTGAGATATCGTAACCTGGAAGATACACCCCAGTCACACGAGTTAGAAATAGGTGTAACAGGGAAGAAATTCCAAGACCGTTAATCATAGCGTCCCTAGAGAAGGGAGATGATATGGGGAACAATAAATGGGTCTACTTAGAATCAGCTGAAGAAGGCCAAAGGGGTAAGAAGTCAAGCAAAATAAAACCCCTAAATAGATCACACATTTTGGCGATCTTCTCTAAATGTGTACGCCTGAGTGGAATCGATACAAAAGATCTATGACAGGTGGTCTTCATAGATAGCATGCCAGGTAGGGAAATAACAAAAGTATGGTTATACTCACTCTTGGTAAAAAAGGCAATTCTGAGGGCAGCCAGTGAGATTCTCCAAGAGGGAGTAAAGGTGTTGACTGAAAAAGACTTAAGGAGAAATGCTGTTCCAGGAAGGGACTTCCTAAATTGTCATGCAGGTCTGAGGAAGAGACAGGTGAGATTACACCAGGGCAAAGAGGAATGGGGTAACCAACTAAAGATAGTGATAAATAGCACTGCGAAAGAGGATTGGTGGGGCAATTGGAGTCAATGTAGTTATGTAGGTGACTCAATTGAGAGCGATCTGGATGGAAGTGGGGTAGCTGGGGGACTAAGCGAGATAGGGCAGACGGCACCCCTCCCTCCTATTCTAAGTCTCTTAACGTGGAATGTAAATGGGCTAGGCAATGACCTAAAAAGGGAACAAATAAAGACTTGAGTAAACGAAGTAGCAATTGCCTGCCTTCAAGAGACTTGGGCATGTGGCGAAACCCCTATCTTCGAGGGCTAGCACCAGCTAAATCGACCAGCAACGAGAAAAAGATTTGGTCGCCCTTCGGGGGGAATAATGACACTTATCTCAACGAAAATTCTAAGAAATGTGACATTGCTAGAAGTAAAGTGTAAATGGTTATTGGTGTGCAGGATAAATCATCTCTCCCAGGATAAGACATATGAAAAGTTAATTGTCATAAATGTATATATACAGTGGGACAATGTAGGTGATTACGTAAGAGAGATGGGAAACTTCAAACAGGACGTAGAGGATATCTTTGAAAGGTACACCTCAGACATAGTATTAATTTTAGGGGATTTTAACCATAAGCTATACCCAATGAAGACCGATCGTCGGTACACAGAATTATTAGACACTTATGGAATAAGTTATGCTAGTTTTCCATCATGTGACCCCTCAAAGCTGGATTGGGAATTGGTCAACTATTTGGGGGAAAAGGGACTCTTTTGCCTAAACGGCAGGTTTAAAACAGACTGCCCTGCAAAGAAGACCTTTAAAAAAAGGATTACAAAATTCCCCAATTGACTGTCTTTATGCCAGCTTGGAATTTTCCCTTAGTGCAGGATTTCAAGGTACTTCACGGTGAGGGTAGTGACCATAACCTGCTCACCGTGAAATTAAAATGGGGAAGGGTGGAACCAAGGGAAAAGGTGATTCACCAAGAAGTGGATTACCCAAAAAGGGCAACAACCAGAGTAACCGAAGAGTATGTGGAAAAGTTAAAATCATTCCAACAAAAGACAGAATTAGTAAACTTAGAAAAGTTAAATCTAAAATGGTACGAGGAGAAAATTGCCCAATCAGTCCAATGCCTTAGGATAGAATTAAAAAAGACTAAAAGAAAAGGTTTAAGAAACCGTGCCAGCCGTCTGAAATGGTTTTCAATGGACTGCCAAATAAAAAAAGGGAGATAAGGGCAGAAGCCAGAAAACAAAAGAAAGAATTCAATCAAGAGAGGAAAAAATATATTATCTCTCTGAAAGTAGAGTTTAAAAAGATGGTCCTCAACGCAAAAAGGGAGTATAAAGAGAAATGCTGGGGAGAGCTGCTAGAATCAATTGAAAATAAGAACTTGAGACAGTTTTGGAAATTGATAAAAGCAGCATCGTCTCCTCCAGCTGGAGACCTGATTTGCGTTGTAAGCGAGGCAGCCTGGGACAATTACATAAGGGAATTGTATGAAGCTAGATTAGTTTCAGGAGCAAGAGTACCCCCAAGTTGGCAGGAAATCTCAAATGAATTCAAATTAGACTTTGCAGAAGACCATGTTGCAGAAATAATTAAGAAGCCCAACCTAACTAGAGCGGCAGGGCCGGATAACCTCCCAGCCATAATCCTGAAATCCCAAACAAAATGGTGGGCAAAGTTTTTCTCCCACCTTTTCCAACTAATCCTAACAGAGGGGAAAATGCCAATAAATTGGAAGGGGGCAATAATCAGACCTATCCACAAAAAGGGTAACCCAGGGGAACCGCAAAACTATGGATTGATAAACCCCCTGGACATAGGGGAAAAACTTCTCAAAACTAGTCTTAAACAGACTAAATGACTGGGTTGAGGAGAACTCAATAATACCGATTGAACAGGGAGGGTTCAGAGCAGGACATTCAACGATGGACCATTGCTTCTCCCTATGGGCAATGGCAAGGAAGTCGACGGAGCAGAACGGAAAACTCTGCTGCTGCTTCGTGGACTTCCGAGCCGCATTCGACTCTGTGGATAGGGACTGTCTCTGGGAAATATTAATAAAGAAAAATATCCCAAGAGACTTGTTGACGGTACTAAAAGAATTGCACTGGGAAAATTGGGCTCAAGTGATCAGGGATACTGAGGGGTCACTGACACCGAAAATTCCTATCGGAAATGGCCTGAGGCAAGGCTGCGTACTGGCCCCCCAGTTATTCTCCATCTTCCTATCAGAATTACCAAAATGCCTTGAAGTGAAGGGTAGCGCCAGCCCAAGGATGGATGGCAAAAAGGTGCCGTGTCTGCTATACGCAGATGATCTAGTAATAGTGGATCAAACAGAAATTGGCCTTCAAAGGAAACAATTCTTTTAATGAATATTGTAAAAAGTTATTTTTAAAGGTAAATCTAAACAAGACGAAAATGTTATGCTTTGGGGAAAAAAGCAATTAAGTTTAATTGGTTTTTAGGGGCTCTTAAATCAGAAGCCGTAAATGAATATCGATACCTAGGTGTGTGGTTCGATAAAAAATTAAATTGGCAAACACACCTAGAAGCCCAAAAAGCAAAGTCACAAACTTCAATTGCTGGGTTAAAAATGTTTAACCGGGATTATGGGGACAAGTCGCATCGACTACTATTGAAAGCTTTTAATGCGATGATCCCACCACAAGTCCTCTATGGAGCAGAAATCCTTTATTTGAGCGGTAAGGGAGTCTGGGACTTAGAGGAAGGAAAATGCTTGAAAAAGCTCTTGTCCCTACCCCAATCGGCAATGGTGCAAGCCATAAGAACGGAGCTAGGGACAATTGCTTGGGGGGTCCAGGCACAATGTGCAGTAATTAGATTTTGGAAACGCCTTGGAAACGATCAAAAAGTTGCACAGTGGTGCCGAAATGAAATACAACAAAGTGACCTAAAATGGGCAAAAATGTGTAGGAAGAGAATGTTACTGGCCTGCGAAAATATAAAAGTGGATATATCTCGGGATTCACTAACAATAGAGTGCTCAAAACAGGAGCTAAGAACTAATGGACAGGCTTCTACTAGAAGCATGGATAGGGAATATCTTGGTAAGAAAATATCAGTGGATTTTATGATGAATGCATGGGGAAAGGAATCCTGGTTCCCTTACTTGGATCTGTTGCCTAACCCGTGGTATAGACAAGAGATCCTAAGGTTACGCATTGGGATCAATCCATGGATATCAAACAAAGAACTCAAAACCAAAATGTTGGACCCAAATGGGCACTGTAAATGCAGGTTGGGTACAAAAGGGGATACCTGCACTTTTTGTTGGACTGTATAAATATTTTAAAACAGCGTAAACTTTGGCTGCGTCCAATATTTATAAAATATGATATAAGAAATAGGAGACAAGCACTTGAGCTAATTAATGAACTTCCAAGCATCGATATTGTAATTGCACTTGGGAAATTTATAAAGGCTGTACAGAGTTTTATAATAAGTCAGGAACAGGTTTTAATGTTTTAAATAGAAATATGCCTAGAGATAACTGGTTTTATGAATTTTATTAGGACAAAAACTATTTGGAGTAATTGTTAATACGTGTACCCTGCCCTAAATGTCATATGACTGGGGGAAGTCCATTTACAACTTTCTTTTTAAGGAATTAGATTTTAACGAGCGTTTTGTTTGAATTGTTGTCGATAGATAATATTTTAATGCACATAGTACTGTACATTGGTTTAAAGATTATGATCTAAATAAACTTACCTTTTGACCTTGACCTTGAGTGTTTAAGTTGCTGCCAAATGCAGCTATGGGCGTAGGATTTAGTCTGGCAACATATCTGCATGCTTATTATAAAGTCCCATCTAAGCAGGCCTGACTGGGTCTAGAGTCTCTGCTAAGGAAACAGAGACAAGATATACAAGCAGGCTTCCATTCTCCCAAATTTGTCCATGGAGAGGAATGTACCCACCAGTGCTGTAGCCATCAGCCAGTTCCGTACTGTTGATCAAGTTCTGTACTTTAAACAAAAAATAAGTTTTAACCTAAGAATGTTACTTTTATGTACAGTGCTTTTACTATATGGGACTTCCTGTGGCATGCAGGCTATATACAGACTTGTGGTATCTTCCCATCTAAGTGAACTCTATTCCTCCCTTTCCCTCCCCATGTTTTCGATCTTAATGGTCTCACCAGATCATCCATTGTCATAGGCAGGGCTTTAAGTGGGATGAAAATACTGGAGGGGTCTCTCAAAGGGGTGTGACCAATGTAATTAAGGGTGTGGCTTAAAATACCTAAGCTAAAAATCTGTGCTTAGCGTAGTGTGCTGCCTGACTTGTATTTTTTGGTGTGCTGCCCGACTTGTATTTTTTGGTATACTGAGGCCAACTACGGCGAATTCAGACCAGCCAAACCTGACCGATCTAGCATCGGAAGCAAAAATCCGGCGTCGGAGCATTCACGCAACGGGAAGAGCTGAAAAGAACACGAGACAAGAAGCAATTTCCAGAGTTACAGACCTTTTTTTTTTTTTTTGCCCTTCGACCACCAGGAGAAACGAGAGGCAAGATGGCGCCCCACGGCCAGTAGCGGGGAGACTCAGCCCAAAGCCACAAGCGACAGAAAAGGGAAGAGGGTGAGCTGACTCCAAACCCCCGCTCTACGATCCCCAAAAAGACCCCCCCCCGGCTAGCCCACTGTATGCTCGCTTACACCGCAACAGCGGGACAAAGCCCAGAGTAGCAAGAAGGCAAACGATACCGAAACTGAGCAGGGGAAGGCTACGCTCGATACGGCACAAGACGAGGGGAGATAAAAAGGAGCAGAAGAGCGCAAGCGACATCAAGGGGAACCACGGCAATCACCAAGGCGCCTCCACCAAAAAGCAACCACCAAAAGGGCACACTAGCAGCAAAAAGCAGCAAAAGCGATCCCTCTTGCGGCAGCAACGAAAGCGAAACCATTTCGTATGCAAGGGTGCCGCCATAACCGGAAAGGGACATCGGGGGAAAACAAAAAGCAGGAAACGGGAACAAAGGGCAAATCCGGAGAGCTGGTGCAGGAAGTAGAGAGCTGCGCAAAGCCCACTAGGGTCTCGGGGATCGCACTGGAGCGAGGGAAAGGCGCGTGAGAAACCGCGGAGAACAGCAGGAGGCAGCTCTCCTCACACGCATCGCCATCCAAGGTACGAAAGAGGAGCAAAACTGAAGTAGCGAGTAGCAGCGGGAACGGCTGGGAAAAAATCAGACAAGCGCTCCAGGCTAAGCGCTACCACACACGGTAGGGCGCACGAGGGAGCGCACAGACGAGAGCCAAATAGAACCAAGCACAAAAGGCGCAAAAGCTCCAGAACGGGGCAGTGAACGCGACAAAGCACGCGCTGGCAGGGGCAAAATCAAAAAACAGAACCAGAAGCATTAGAGAACCCAGCAGGTACCGAACGCACAACGCAACCCCGGCACCAAGGATAGACCCAGCCAAGGCCCTAACATCAACCCAGAAAGAAGGGAGATTGGGCAGCTTCCAGACAAGGAGGGGCATCGACACAATTTAATTTAATTTAAGGGACTTTTATAAAGCGCGCGGTTACGCAAGCTAGCGTGTCCCTGCGCTAAGACAGATAGAAACTCATAAAACGGGCCACAGAGTCAGCTAGGTTCGTCGTGCATAAAGGTGTGTTTTTAGCTTCTTCCTGAAGTCGGCTTCAGATACTTCAAGACGAAGGTCCAAGGGTAAGGCATTCCAGCCCTTCGCCACCAAATAGCGAAAGGATCTGGCTCCCATGCGAGCCTTCCTCGTCCTGGGTACCTTTAGTAGGCCACCATAGGAGGAGCGCAACGCTCGCGTGGGTTCGTATCTGGAGACCAAACTCTGGAGTGGTGCTGGTGCCCTCCCATTAAGGATACGGTGACAGGTACAGAGGGCCTTAAACTCCACCCTGCTCTTCACCGGGAGCCAGTGAAGAGTCTGAAGTGCTGCCTTGGAGGCCGATCTTTTAGGACGCTTCAGAATAAGGCGAGCTGCTGCATTCTGCAGTACCTGGAGACGATTTAACACCTTACTGGTAGCTCCAAGGTACAGCAGGTTGCCGTAGTCTAGGCGCGATGTCACGAGGGCATGCACCAGCGTCCTGCGGGCCGACAAGGGAAGAAGATCTAGTACCTTCCGCAGTTAGGACGCTGAAACAGACACCCACCACACGGCCTATCTGAGGTACAAAGGATAGATCGGCATCAAGCCAGACTCCAAGATTCTTGGCCTCCCGGCAGGGGGTTGGGACCTCGCCTAGGCAAGAGGGCCACCACGCCGACGACCACACAGATGGACCACCTCCCACCACGAGCACCTCGGTCTTATTGCCATTCAATTTGAGGCAATTGGCGGACATCCAGGTTGCCAACTCCTGCATACATGTTCTAAATTGTTCCGCCGCAAGACCGGGTGCGCGCGAGAGGGAGATTGCCAGCTGCGTATTGTCGGCGTAGGATACGATATTCAGACCATGGCCCTCCACAATAGAGGCCACCGGGGAGACATATAAATTAAACAGGGTCGGACTCAGGGACGAGCCCTGGGGCACGCCCTGTCCCAAGCAGATCTCCCCAGAATAGCATTCACCCTGGCGGACCTGGAAGCCTCTTCCCGTCAGGAAGGACTGGAGCCATCTAAGTGCAATGCCCGATATTCCTCCATTATTCAGACACTGTAGCAAGGTGGTGTGTGCTACAGTGTCGAATGCCGCACTTAGATCCAGTAGGATGAGGGCCATGGTCTGTCCCTCATCCACCCCCTGACGAAGAGTCTCCACTGCCATCAGAAGCGCCGATTCCGTGGAGTGGCGGGAACGAAAGCCAAACTGGGTGTCATGCAGGAGGGCAGACTCCTCCACGAAGTCCATCAGTTGTACATTAATCGCTTTCTCTGCAATTTTGGCCAGGTAGGGTAGAAGAGAGATAGGTCGGAGGTTCTCTAATTTTTCAAAACTGATGTTGGATTTCTTCCTCAGGGGTAAAACCACTGCCTGCTTCCAGTCTCTAGGCACTATCCCAGTCTTAAATGACAGGTCTAACAGATGCCTGATGTAGGGTTCCAGCACAGGCAAGCTATCAGCTAGCCTTTTAGGCGTAGTGGGGTCCCGAGGGGATCCAGACTTGATAGATTTACATATCTTGAGGAGGTCCTCCGTGGGCGGGGTGACAAAGTTGGTCAATCTGTGTCTATTCCCCCAATCCCTCGGGATTTCCACGAACTCAGTCCCTGCCGTGAGATGACTAGGAAAAGATGAGTAGATTTTGGTTACCTTCTCGGCGAAAAAATTCGCGATCTTATCACAAGATTCCGCCGAGCACTCCTCTGGGGCAGTAACTGGTGTCCCACCCGAGAGAGATTTGTAAAGCAGAAAAAGCTCCCTCATGGAGTTGCGAGCCTCACTGATTCTGGTGGCATAGTGTGCAGCTTTGGACTTCCTAATTAGTCCATGATAGAGTCGCCTCTCGGTTAGATAAATCTCCCTGGTTTCCATTGAGAAAGCTGCTCGTCATTGCCTTTCCACTCGCTTTAGTGCTGCCTTTGCAGCCTGCAACTCATCACTGTACCACGGTGCAGTTTTCTGAGTGCGACCACCTACTTTGGCACGCGAGAGTGGAGCCGTGCAATCAAGCGCCTCGGTTATACGTTTGCAAAGGTTGGAGTTAGCAGTATCCACATCATCCCCCCCCTGGACTCCCCCCTTTGATGAGTGCTGCACAGAACTTTACCTGGGAGAAGTTTGCCCATCTCCTCCTAGAGTGATATCGTGGTGCTGGCACCACTGCTCTTGCCCCGGGAATGCGTACGGAGAATGGTACCAGATAGTGGTCCGACCATGGGATAGGGATGGGAGTCATTGCTTCTACATCCCCCCAGTTGACAAATATGGGGTCCAACAATTGTCCCAGCTGATGAGTGGGACCACCTACTATCTGCTTAAATTGGAGGTTTACTAGCGTCTGGCAGAGATCCTTGGTAGCATTGTCAGTGGGGTTGACCAAATGAAGATTGAGATCCCCTAGTGCCAAGATTTTGTCTCTGCACAGCGCAGCCTCCATAATGCCTTCTACTAGACTCTCTCCAAACTGAGCCATAGGGCCTGGGGGTCTATAGATTAAGAAACCCTTCAGCGTACAGCCTTCTTTTACTTTAACGGTGAAGCTCCCTGTCTCACTATCTAAGATGGGGGAGGTATCCAGTTGACATCGTAAGCTATGCTTAGCTATAATGGCGATACCCCCTCCTCTACCAGTGGGTCTATCCTGCCTATGCATGGTATAGCCCTCTGGTAGTGCTTCTAGAGCATCAGGAGTTGAACCTTCATCCAGCCACGTCTCAGTGAGGAACAGAAGGTCCAACTGTCTCTCAGTGAGTAGGTCGTAAAGGTCTAGTCTGTGCTTCCGCAGGGAGCGAACGTTAAGCAGACCACAAGTAAGAGTTAGGTCTCCCGATGCCAGCTTTCTACCTAAATCATAGGAGAAGTGGCAGTATTCACAGGCTATATTGTCCTCCACTCGCATAGTATGTAAGCAAGTGTTGGCAGTGGTATTGCGGAGGTTCAACAGCTCTTGTCTGCTCCACCGTATATGTCCCACCTGATGGACATAGGGTCTGGCCCTGGACCGCGCCCGATCGCGGACGGACGCAGACGGGCTTTCCTTTGGCGCGCCTTTGGCGCGCCGCCAGCGCGCCCGCTGCACCCGTCCGCTGCGCGGCCGGAAAAGGCACATTCCCTAAGTAGGAAACGGAAAGGGCGTGGCCTGGCTCAGAGTGGGCGTGGCCTGGCCGGGGGGGCTTCCCCAGAATGGCGTCGGTATCAGTAGCGGTCCCGCAGCAGCGTTAAGATCGGCTGTGCGGGAGGGTAAAGTGTCAAGTGAGAAAGGTAAAGTGCTACTGCATTCAATATTAAAACACAAGAAATGATTAAAATCCTCGTTGCTCCCGGCTTTCCGCCTCAGGAGTTCGTGCTGTCTGGCTGAACACTGTGTTTGAGCGCGCTAAAAAGGCTCGGGGCGTGGCCTGGCTCAGAGTGGGCGTGGCCTGGCCGGGGGGGCTTCCCCGGAATGGCGTCGGTATCAGTAGCGGCCCCGCAGCAGCGTTAAGATCGGCTGCGCGGGAGGGTAAAGTGTCAAGTGAGAAAGGTAAAGTGCTACTGCATTCAATATTAAAACACAAGAAATGATTAAAATCCTCGTTGCTTTCCGCCTCAGTAGTTCGTGCTGTCTGATGGCAGGACAAGAGGGGAAAAATGCCAACGACCAGAAAAAGCCCAGGAAAGACAACGCTGAGTCGCCAATGAAGCTGAAAAACGAGACGATCACCCTAGAGAAAATCCTTAAAAGAGTCACCGAAGGCAATGCAGTGGCAAAAGAAAGAAAGATCACAATAGATAATATGCAGCTGGAACTAGCAGCGATAAGAGCAGACCTGCACAGTACCAACACAAGAATAAAAACCACAGAAGGGCGCATAAGTGACATTGAGGATATAACCATTACAAACACCAAGGCCCTAGCGGAGTGTCCGAAAACTACAAAGGCAAATAGCTGAACAAGACGATAGAGCAAGAAAGGGCAACATACGAGTTCTAGGCTTCCCAGAAGGTACAGAGGACACAGCAGGCACATGCGCGGCCATGCTAGAAGATATGCTACCCAAGCTGACCGGCCTGAAATTTGATAGGCAATTTGAAGTGGATAGAGCATATCGAGTACCAGCAGGGAAGCCAGCCCATTGGAAAGGCCCCAGACCAATAATCTGCTGCCCACTAAGATCAAACCACACTGACGCCATTTTCGCCTTTGCCCAGAAAAACCAAAACCTTACATGTACAAGCAGCAAAATAGTGCTAACACGGGACTACTCTAAACCAACAGTGGAAACCAGGAAAGGGTTTCTGGCACTAAGAGACGCCCTGCGCAGAAGGAAGCTCAACTTCAGCTTCGCAGGCCCTGCACGTTTCAAGGTCACAGACAACTGGAGGACCATGATATTCGACGACCCGGATGATCTACGAAGATACATACAAGGGCCACCAACAGAAGACATGGAGACCAAAAGCCCCGGAGCGGCAAAAAGGAGCGCATCACCGGAAGATGCGGAAAAATTGGAATAAAAGCCAAGCACGAACATATGCAACGCAACTACCTCACTACTATCTACCTCAACCGATGATCAACTCAAGCAGGAGACTCGGATGCTCCACGACAATCTACCTCAGAGACAACAACTACCTCTCAACAAGAGACTAAGCTGGAAAGCAAGAGGATGCCAATTCTTGAACAATAAGCTATGCTAGACAGAATCCCTCAGGACTTCCGAAACCGAGAAAGCGACGAACTGCTCAAGCTGGATGAACATTGAATGACTGAACACACAGCCTCAGGGACAAATGCGGAGCAAGGGAACTTTGTCGTCGCACACCCACTCAGCAAGTAAGGGGGGCAGGAGCGCGGGATGGGAGGGGGCGGGGGAGGGGGGTGTGGGGTGCACATACATGGGTTGTTCTTGTTTCTCTTTCTCTTTCTCTCTTTCTATCCTCTACCTCTACCTCTCCACTGGAGCTCTAGGTACAAGAGGGTGAACACGCAGTCACCAGCAGGCAGGCTACACAGCGGCAGAAAGCGCACTACACAAAACAATGACACATACGGGACGAAACCAGATGAACCGCCAGATACACACCACGCAGGATGACACACAACCAACACACCTACCTCACCTCTGATAACAAGATAGTGTCCCTAAATGTGAAGGGTCTCAATCATCCAGTGAAGAGAAGGAAAGTACTCGAATATCTGGCAAAACTCAAAAGCGATATATATGTCCTACAGGAAACGAAATTAGAAGCGGAAGATATAGGCGGGCTGGATAAGCGAGGTCAGGGGATCCCCGCACAAAACAAAAAGAACGGGGTTGTCACAATAGTCAGCAAGAAATCAAAACTAGTACTGGAGAACTCACAGGCGGACGATGAGGGCAGAATGCTAGTGACTAGTCTGTCAAGGGGGGAAGAAAGGATACACTTAGCCAATATCTATGGCCCCAAACGGAAGACAGACCCTTTTGGGATAGGGTTGGAGAACAACTAGACACGCTCCCACAAGAGGAACTTCTAATAGTGGCAGGCAACATGAACCAAGTCCTAGACCCAGCTATAGACAGACACCCACATAGACCGAGCCAAGTATCACAAAGAGGGAATATTCTAAAGAATCTATGCACGAAACTCAGACTCAAAGATCCATGGCGACTTCAGAACTCAGATGGCAGGGAATACACGTTCTACTCAAACCCACACAACTCCTACAGCAGAATAGACTATATTCTAATATCAGATACACACACTCACCTCATAGACCAAACAGAGATAGGCCCACGAACCATCTCCGATCATTCACACATCAGCCTGACGATGACAGGCAAACACAACGATAAGCCAACACGGAGGTGGAGGTTTGACGATGACCTACTCAAGAACACAACAGCCAAGGCAGAAATAGAGATGGCAATAAAGGAATACCTTGTGATCAATGACACCCCCGACATGGACAGGAACATCCTATGGGATGCCCTTAAGGCCACAGCCAGAGGGAAAATTCTCAGCATCAAAAGCAGACTAAACAGAGATAGGAATAAAAAGATCAGAGATCTGGAACAGGAGGTCAAAAACCTGGAAACAGGACACATAGCCAACCTAAAAGATAGGAACACCCTCACAACATTAACAAAAGAAGTACGAGCGAAACGGAATCCTTAGTGAGAGGGCGGGAACATGGATAAACAAGTACAAAGCCATAAATCTATGTATCGCCAACAGGGAAGGCATTAGCATCCTACCTCAAGGGCAAGCAGAAAGTGCACTCGATAGCAGCAGTCAGAGACAGAAAAAACAAATCCCAGACAGCAAACAAGGAAATACTCAATGCATTCAGAGACTTCTACGAGCAACTCTACACAAAAGACACCACCCTAGGCTATGATGGAGGCAAAGCACTACTAGAACGAATCACAACGCCAGTGCTCACCGGCACCCAGCGTGACACACTGGAATCAGACATCACAAGAGATGAGATAGAAAGGGCAGTAGCTAGTTTCAAAGACAACAAAGCCCCAGGCCCAGATGGATTCACAGCTAGATTCTACAAACAATACCTACCAATACTTAAACCCACGCTGACAGAAGTGTTCACACACTGCGTCCACAGCGGCCGCATGACACCAACAATGGCAGAAGCCAACATCATAGTGATACCCAAAGAAGGCAAGGACACACAACACCCCAAGAACTATAGACCGATCTCACTCATAAATGTAGACTGCAAGTGTTATGCGAAAATTTTAGCGACCAGACTCAATGCGCACTTGCCCAAACTCATACACTGCTCGCAGGTAGGCTACCTCAAAAACGGAATGTCCCATGACAACAATAGATTGCTCTGCCACATAATCAACCACGCCTCTAAAAGCAACAACGCCGCAGTCGTGATAGCCCTAGACGCAGAGAAGGCCTTTGACAGAGTGTCCTGGCCATTCCTAGACCAGTGTATGCCGAAATTTGTACTGGGTCCTAACTACAGGAGGATGGTCCTGGCACTATACAATGAACCTAAGGCACGTGTTGTAGTCAACGGCGGAACATCAGAACTACTCTGCCTAGAACGGGGTACAAGACAGGGATGCCCGCTATCTCCAGCCCTCTTCCTCCTAGCGATAGAGCCACTGCTCAATATGATCAGAACAAACAAAGACATAAAGGGAATTCCAATTGGAGGGGAATCTTTCAAGCTAGCAGCCTATGCTGATGACGTCCTTATCATAACCGAGAACCCAGAGAAGTCAATGAAAGCCCTCATAGACACCATAGAACAGTATGCACACGTATCAGGATACAAACTAAATAGAGAAAAATCTGAATGCAAGCCCCTAAACGTACACACCACGAAAACTGTACTAGGGGAATCAGGACTAACATGGCAAAAAAAATCCATAAAATACCTGGGCCTCCTCTTTGAGAGAGATCTCAGATCCACGCTAGACCAGAACGAACAAGCTACGCTACGCAAAATCAAGGAAAGAGTAGAAGGATGGTCGCCCAAATTCACCACATGGTGGGGGAGGGTGGACACGGTTAAGATGATGCTCACACCAATAGTGAACTATATGCTCAACATCCTCCCGCTGATTAATACAGTGGACTTCCACAAAAAACTGGATAAACTGATCAATACCTTCCTGTGGAAAGGAAAAAAAAACAGACTCAGCCTACAAAAACTCAGATTAGCCAAGGGCCTGGGGGGCCTTAACATAACAAATTTCAAAACGTTCCAAACTGCATGTATAGCGAAACAAGGGCTCTATTGGCTCACCCCCTAGCAAGACTACACCCCGGCATGGCTCTCACTAGAGAGAAGTCTACTAGAAGGCATGGAGCCCATCGCCCTCCTCACTGCATCCAAACACCCCGCAATTAAACACAACCCCATACTGAGGAACACAAGAATAGCACTACTCAAGATAGATAGACTATTAGACACAAGGGTGAGGAACACAGTGGGAGTCCATATGGCACAACCCCAGGATCAAGTACAGAGACAGAACACTAGACATGCACTCCTGGTACAAGCACGGCATTTCTACAGTAATCCAACTACAACCCCAAAGCACATACACCACTTTTGACTCACTCAAGGCGAACACAAACTAGATAGCATCGAACTATACAACTTTCTGAAAATCAAGGTTGCGATTAGCAAAGCAGGCCTGAACAAACAAACACCCTCAATCGTGCAATACGCAACCAACCTAAACAGAACGGGGCACCAGGTAGCACACCTCTACAGAGCCCTACGTCCCAAGTCCACCAATCTCAATAACAAAGTCACAGCCTACTGGGAATCCTTAATAGGCAGGGAGCTAAAGGAGGAAGAAAAGTCCGACCTCTGGACATCCACGTCAAGGAAGAAAGTGACAACCACCCTAGACCAAACAAAATTCTGGCTGATACACAAAACATATTGGACCCCAGCCCGCCTAGCATCCATAGGAATCCGCGAAAATTACACTTGCTGGAACTGCAACAAACAGAGAGGTGATTTAGCACACCTGATCTTCCACTGCCCCAAGGTTAAGAATTTCTGGCACAAGATAGGCGTACTGATAAATGACATAACAGGCTCCGCACACCAGTTCGAATTCCACAGCCTCGCCACAAGGTTCATGGACCCCACAATCAAATCCAGAGAAGACAGAGACCTGTTTGACCTTTTACTATCAGCAGCGGTCAAGACAGTGCTGAACAACTGGAAGGATACAGGGAAGGCATCTTTTCAAACATGGTTCAACTGGGTAACCTTCTTAAGGGGAGCAGACACCATCACGGCCAAACACCCACCGAAGACACACAAACAGTGCGAAATGTGGCTATCCCTGGACAACTATCTGTCCTCGCACAAGCCGCCGTAGCCACTGCAGCAAGCAACGCCGCTGCGGAAAACCCCGACTAGATCACCCGCCAACACAACACCACAACCAAACTGCGTTCTGCTCACACCTCCTATATTGAGCTCCTTCTTCCTCTTTCTCTTTCTCCTTTCCAGCCACAGAGGGGGCGAATAACAAAGGCCGAGTGAAGGACAATCGCACAGGCCACAGGACAAAACATAAGAAAGAGGATAAACCCGACCGCAACCACATGGAGGGTGGGGGGGACGAAGGGGCAGCCAACCAAGAAGCAACCCACAAGAGTATACGAATCACAGGACTCAACGCCAAGTCTGAAAATATTAAGTGCCCCCCCCACCACAACCCCCCCTCCCCTCGGGGCGTTTTTTTTTCTTCCGCTGTCTTTTACCCATGTATATGTTCCATGTAAATATAATCTTTTCAATAAAAATTTTACAGAAATAAAAAATAAAAAAAAGAATGGACAAAATATCGAATGGACAGAATATAGTCAACAAAAATATCGAATTTAAGGTAAGTAATTTAATATCGATTTTCATAAATATAGAAAGTCAAAATATCGAAGTATATAATATAGGTATTAAATATATCGAATTTTTAATAATATCAAATTTTTTAAAGTGTTTTGTATGTTAGTATATGTGTGAAAATTGTATCTTTATTTTATAATTTATTTTAAGTAATGAATTTTATGTTATTTAATTTTTGCATAATTTAATTCTGTAGCGGGTTGTGGGTTTATAGGGGAATAGGGTGGGAAGTAATTTAATTATAATTAATTAAATATGGAGGACAATAGATGTACCCGATGCCGGGCAGTAGGTGCCGATTTCCTGCACTTGGCATGGGGGTGTGCGGCCGTTCTGGAGTACTGGGTGCAAGTCCATGCTGCTCTGCGGATCATGACAGAGGACGGGGTGTTGTTCGACCCTGTGGTTCTCCTGTTGGGGTATACTAAGGGGGTACCTGCCCTCCACCGTAGATTTGTGGATGTGGCCTTGTTGTTGGCCAAACGGAGAGTGGCTTGCTGTTGGGGGCGAGGCAGGGTGCCGCAGTTCCAGGACTGGTTACGTGATATCATTTATTGTCAGGACCAATACAATGTGTATGCGGAGCTGATGCCCGTGCGATGTAGGCCTAAAGATTTTTGGAGCCCGTTGCAGGTGTACCTCCTCACTAGGGCGGTGCAGGACTCTGATTCTGACAGTGAAGACCGGGTTGGGGTGGGTTGAACGGCGCGGGGTTTGCTGAGTCGCGCAAGCACCTGCCGGATCCCATGCCCCGGTATGACTGGGGTCATCTCGTTCTTCTATTGCTGTGCTGCTTCTGTTTGTCGTACTGTGATGGTATTGTGTGGGGTGTGATGGGCCAGCAGTTACCCTCCTGTTGGTGGTTGGGGGGGGCCCCCCTCTGACCACATGATACATGCTGTTTGGTCGCCCACTGGGCCGATGGATGTCTCCCTGCCTTACGGTCTGTGTGCTACAGATTTCTACCCCTGCCATCACCTATTTCTTTGAGCGGATGCGAACCGCGATGCTGGTTTACAGTTGTTATGTGTCTTTTCCATTGCTGTATGCTTGCTATTTTGCCTTGGCATGAAGCCCGGACATTTTGATCATATTGCCACATTGCACTGTCTCTCACTGTTTGTATGGATTGTGAATGTACCACTGCTGTCTTCTGCTTGTCTCCAAATAAAGGTTTAAAAAAAAAAAAAATTATAATTAATTAAATATTTTAATTTATTTATTGATATTTATCTTGAATTCATTGCTAATTAATTTTTAATTGGTAATTAATTACATTTTAATTGGTAAATAATTGTTATTCACTTGCAGCTTAAAATTACCTCAGAGCACCGCTACTTTGCGGGTCCGGGCTCCCGGGGTCACGAACTTAGCCGCCATCTTGGGAGGACATTTTGCACTTCCTGCACATCGTGGTGAGCGCTCTAGCGCTGCAACGCCACCAGCACGCCTACTTAAAGCTCGTCCCTGCGCGCAGCGCTAGGCAGAGCTAGGGCAGGACTCCCTGGTCGTCTCTACTATGCTTTCTGCGGGTTATTTACACGGCCTGCGGAATAGGACAGGTATGTGTGCTCATAGTGTGCTCGATCCCCTGTGCGGCCCTTATCAGTGCCCTGATTGCTTGTTTGTGCTTCCAGCACCCTCTTTGGTCATTGCCCCCAAGACCATGGGTAGAACCTCTGGGAAAGTAAACCGTTCGGCTGCTACTCTAGGTCTGACAACACTAAAAGTCCTCCACCTTAACGTTAGATCACTGGTATGCCACTATCTGGATGTTTTCTCTATACTTACGGACGAAAAACCGGATGTATTTTTTCTAACTGAAACATGGCTGCATGCCGATGCTACGGCAGCAATCAATCTTGCGCTACCTATGGAGTACACTATGTATACTCTAAACCGTGATTCGAGAGGTGGCGGAATTGCGGCCGTGGTTAAGGCATGCTACCCATGTTCTTGGAAGGCTACAGTTATAGTGGGTTGTGAAAGCGCTCATTTCGCAATCTCTATAAACTCTCAGTTTACCATCTCGGGTCTCCTTATATATAGACCTCCTGGCCCTGACACCGCCTTCCGAACCGCCCTACCGGAAGCAGTTTCTTCCTTGGCCCTTAAATCGGCGAATTTCAGTATAGTGGGGGATCTTAACCTTCATCTGGATTCTCCTTTATCTGCTGTGGCGAGTAGTTTTCTTGCAGACTTCGAGGCGTTACAACTGCACCAGTATGTTACTCATCAGACCCATGTAGGCGGCCACTTATTGGACCCTTTCTTGACGAACCTCACTAGTGTTGTTTCTTGCCCACCTAAACCTATGGCTTGGACCGATCATTATTTGATTGAAATACAGATTTCTTTGATTGGGGCCCCTTTCAAAAGTACGATTCCTGCAATTTTCAAACGTCCCTGGAGGAAACTGAGGCTGGCCGACTTTCATCAGCTTTTGGTGCAACACCCGCCAGATCCTCCTACAGACGTCTCCTCGGGGTATGATTACTTCTGTGACTGGCTGACTCAGGCATTGGATTCTCTGATTCCAGCTGGATGGAGTAAAACTCGCCCTGGCCCATCTAGTCCGTGGTATGACGACTCTCTGAGGCTTCTTAAGACGGCATGTAAGAGGGCAGAAAGAGCCTGGCGCAGGACATATGACTCTGTCCTCAAGCAGAGTTACCAGGCCAGTATTAAGCTCTACCATCGTGCAATCTGTAAGGCCCGGGCCTCCTTCTACGCCTCAGAATTTAAGAAAAACCCCAATCCCACCAAACTTATTTTTAAAGTCATTAAAGACCTGACTAGTAGGAAACAAGCAGGCATGGAACAATGCTCTCAATCCCATTGTGAAGAGCTAGCAGATTTCTTTGCGGAGAAAGTGGCGGCTATCTACCGGTCTTTTCCTTCTTCAACGAGTCCAAATAGTGATTCATGTCCCACACATCTGATTACTAGGCCGCTCTCATTAATACCTGAGCCATCTCAAGAAGAGTTCAAATCTTTAGTCTTGAAAGTTAAATCAGGGTCACCCGCGGACCCTTTGAGACCTGCACAATTTAATGAATCTGCTGAATTCTGCCTTCCTCCTTTGCTTGACCTTGTCAGGTTATCTTTTTCCTCTGGGATTGTACCTGTCAAATGGAAGCAGGCCACGGTCATCCCGATCCTAAAGAAGCCTACTCTAGACCCGACTAAGCCAGAACATTATAGGCCCATCTCTCTTCTCCCCTGGATCTCCAAGCTGGCTGAGGCCCATGCCAACAAAATCCTATCTTGTCATCTACAAAATCTGGGCGTCTTAGATCCATCTCAGAACGGCTTCCGCGCAGGCCATAGTACAGAGACAGCTCTGTTAGCGATGGTAGAACATCTGCGGAAGTTGTTGGACTTAGGGCAGACGGCGGCACTGATCCTTCTGGATCTCAGTGCCGCTTTCGACACGGTTTCCCACACTGTCCTTCTCCAACGTTTAAAAGAGGCGGGTGTGGAGAGCACAGCTCTCGAATGGTTTCGCTCATTTTTAGCTGAGCGTACTTTTAAGGTTTCTACTCCTCCATTCGAATCTGTTTCTTGCCACATCCCTCAAGGGGTCCCGCAGCGTTCGGCACTTAGTCCGACCCTGTTTAATTTATATGTGCAGCCGCTAGCTGCTGTTGCTAAAAAATGGGGTTTAACCATGGTGTCATACGCTGATGACACTCAGCTAGCGGTGGCACTAAATGGGGACACGATGATTGAAGCCTCTAAGTTCCAGGCAGCCCTTAAGGACGTGGCTAGTTGGATGACAGATAACTGTCTCCAACTTAATGCTTCTAAAACCGAAGTTCTAGTCCTGGGCAAACAGGCTCATTTATGGGGAGACTGTTGGTGGCCAGAGGAATTGGGCCAAGCACCTACTCCGGTGACAGAGGTAAAGAATCTGGGCATTTGGCTGGACTCAAACCTATCTTTTACCCCCATACGAAAAGAGTTGCGGGGACCTGTTTCGGGGCTCTGCGGAGCCTTAGACCTATTTTTAAGTTTTTTGATGCCTCTACTAGGCAACTCATTCTCCAAGCTGTGATTTTGTCCAGTTTGGACTATGCCAGCTCCCTTCTCCTAGGTGTCAACCAAGCTGAACTGACTCGGCTTCAACGCGTGCAGAACGCGGCAGCCAGAATGTTGGTCGGCTTGCCTAAATTTTGCTCTGCTAGGCGTACCATCTCCGATCTACATTGGCTGCCCGTTGGGCAGAGGATTAAGTTCAAAGCCTTGTGCTTGGTGTTCAAGATTCTAAAGGCTGCCTCGCCCCCCATTCTTGTTCAAGCTATCTCCTATTACACCCCGGCCAGAGCATTACGCTCTACTGGTCAATTCTTGGCTAAGATTCCTAGCTTTAAAAAAGCCAGAATTGGCGGCCGTTCTTTTGGTGTTCTGGCAGCAAAACTTTGGAACTCACTCCCTGTTAACATCCGTTCCATTCCCGACCTGCTGCCTTTCAGGAAAGCCGTGAAGACATTTCTCTTCACCTTGGTTTAATAGTATTCTGTTTCTGGTATGGTCCTCCACTGTGTTGTGTTGTTCTGTCCACCATAGTGCTGGGACGCCGCTTGGCTGTGGCAGCTACGCGCTTTACAAATAAAATATAACATAACATAACATTAATTGATAATTATGTTAATTTTATAAAATTATTTCTCATAGCGGGTTGTGGGTTTATAGGGGAATAGGGTGGGAAGTAATTTAATTGTAATTAATTAAATATTTTAATTTATTTATTTTGAATAATTGTTAATTAATTTTTAATTGCTAATCAATTGGTAATTGGTAATTCATTTGTATTAGTTTTTATTTGTATTTTTAATTGATTAATTATTATATTATATTAAATTGGTAATTACTTTTAATTCATTTTTATTGGTATTAATATTTAATTTACTATGTTATGAAAAATTAAATTGTAATTTTTTTATAACTTAAATTAATTGTATAATAATTTTAAGGTTATTTAAGTATTTTAAAGTATATTTTAGTTAATTATGTTTAATATTTCATGAATTTTAAATTATTTTTAAGACATTTCAAAAAAATCGATATTTTGACTAATTATATTTTTTTAACTATATTTTTGATTCGATATTTTTGTACTAACCTGTTTGTAGATAGGAATTCGATATTTTTGTATTCGATATTTTATCCTCGATATTTGTATAATTCTATATTAGTGTAATCGATATTATTTCAGTGATCCGCATTTTTCTGTCGGTCATTGCATCCATATATATGATACAACAAGTAACATCATACCCGCAACAATTCAGGACTATTGGGTAAAATAAAGTAAAATAAATAAGCAGCAACTATGGCTTGCATATAATGTTGTTGAAAAAGTTTCCACTTGAAGCCCTGGTGACACCATGACAATGTTGCTGCTCCTGAGTTTCAAAAAGAGAAGGGAAATCCAGAGAGACAATGACTCTCTGTAAAGGATTTCCCTTCCCCCACAACCTTCACCTGTCATGAGGTCATGCCGTAACTTCTCCACTTAGTGAGAAGTGAGCAGTGTAAGCACGCACACATCCATGTGCCTGCTGTCACTGCAGTCAGGAAAAAAATGGACCGCCTGTGCCAGGGCACAGAACAGAGCCCGATAGAGACCCGTTTCGAGATCCCCTTTAAAAAAACTGCTTGTGCTCAGACCCGAAGAGACCCGGCCCACTTAAAGCCCTGGTCATAGGGGCTGACGAGGTATTTAGAATGTCGGTACCAGGACGTTCTACTCGGAGAACCTCTGAGGCACGGCAGTGGACAGCGCCAAAATGTGGCTGAGGTGTGTCCTGTGGAGCGTAAATAAGCTGTTCTCACTATCCAGTGCCTCCTGTGGTATTCAACAGCTGATGTAACACTGGCGACAGAAGATGGGATGTGCAGCCCACCTCAGGATCACTAAGAGAAGAGGAGCACCTCAACACGTGCGTTGAAAAAAGGGACTTCTACGGCTGTGGGCTGTTTGTGAGTAATATATGTAAAGTAGGCTTAAATGACTTTCTGGGCGCTACAAATAAGCTCTCAAGTTATGGTGGCGCAATCATAAATTTGCTCAAGTGTCCTTGGCACCTGCCAACTATTACTGCCTGCTTCTATCGTTTTAGTCGGAGCAGGGAGAGTAGCTCAGAGTGGGATAAAGCTCTGCACCCTCTGCTATCAGTGTTTGCAGGGTAGTACCGGGTGTGAAATTCTAGCTCCCTCCTGTGACATTTTCATGACTTTCTGTCGAGAAATAGACAGACAAAGTTTGCTGGTATTAAATGAGCTAAACCTCATTTCAAGCACTGCTTGTTCTGGCGCCCAGTGACATAGCTATGAGAGGAATTGCCTGACTGTGGCGTGATTCGGCACTGTTATGAGGTGGGGAAGTGCCAGCAATTCTAGTGTACCCTTCCGGTCATTCTTCAGTGTGAGGGGAGACTGCAGCAGAAAGCAGCCTCTGCCCTAAAGCAAGCATTTGCAATGCAATTGGTCTCGCCTTTGGGACCTTATATGCATTTAGCTATGCAGCACATTAGCCTGGGCGCTGAAACATCTACTGTTCTTTAACATGGAGGGAAAGTAAGCACCAAACTGCATGACACACCAGATATGGGAACACATGGTGAGAAATATTGCCTTTCAGTGGGAAATGGTATAGACCAAAGCTCTGTTTTTAATATAAAAGCAGGGCCTTCGGTGGTCATATCACTGAAAATACAAGATTTAAAAAAATATATTATTGTCTATGGGTACTCATGGAAGACAATTTCTATGGACTGGAATCTAGAGAATGCTCAAGTGATTCTGGTATTTAACTGACCTCTGCTGGTCGTTTTCCTATTAAGACAGTTAAATAGAGGCAGTTGAAAAGAAACAAAAGTCCCTAAGTGGAAGCAGACAAGTCCTAGGGCTGATCTCCAGAGCATATATATATATATATATATATATATATATATATATATATATATATATATATATATATAAGAAAATACTCTTTCTGACCTATGTGCAGGTTAGCAGCTGTTCGCCATGTGGAGTGGAGCAACTTGTGAAGAGCCAGGCCAGCCTCTCCATATTTTCTCCTCAGGAAGGCTCCCTGCTGTGGAGACAAAGAAAAGTGTCCAATGTGAATTTCGAGGAGAATATGCTTGCAGTCTTCTCAGAATTTTTTGTAGCACACCGCCATCTACTGGAATTAGACTATTATGTCTAAAATATACAAACTGCTAGTACATTTTAACTACTGTTTATGCTAATTTACTTTTCATTTACAGGTCCCAGACAGTATTTGGAGGTCTGGGATTAGATTATTGTATTCTTAGAGGAAACAAACTGCTAGTACATTTCAAATACAGTTTACACTAACCTACTTTTCCTTTACAGGTCCCGGACAGTATTTGGACTTTAGGTAATTTATTTTGAGGCACTTATGTCTAAAGGTATTGTTGACAGATACACTAAGTAAGGTTTTAGTTGGAGAAAAACTGTTGAATAGTACCCACTATGCAGAATGTAACACCCCCACCATTTTTTATGTAGACCCCCGATGAACTTTAAAGTGGAACAAGTAGAAGAAAGTGTTCCAAAATTATGCAGTAGTATGTGGCCCCCATTTAGGGTTGGAGAGGAAAGTAGCCTTACTACAGAATTATCTAGGGGCAGAGGGACAAAATAGTTTGGAGCATTTGCCTGATCTGGTTGCTAACGAGGCAAAGGGATTAAATGAATATGAAATTAGTGTGAAAAAACTAGATAAACATTTTTTACGCGAAATCAGCATGATAATGGAACGTTATCTCTTCGGAAAGAGGGGTCAGAGGGAAGGAGAGACAGTGTAGGACTTTGTGTCCGATCCAAGGAAACTGACTGCAACATGCAGGTTTGGGACAACATGTGAGAAGCGAGTAAGGGATCAATTTTTGCTTACATGCAAGATGGAGAAAATAAGAGAAGAATTGTGGTTAAAGGATGATCCGCCACTAGGGGAGATACTAATAGCATCCAAACAGGTCGAGCACATGATACATTGTGTGCAAGAAATAAAAGAGGATGATGATGAGGAAAAGCCCAAAATGAACGAAATCACAGAGAATTTGAGTGAGGTGTTAGTAGTCAAAGGTACAAAGGCTGAGGCCAAAGATGACAGAGGTGGGGGACCTTCAGAGGCACTTGCTACAGATGTGGGAGAATGGGACACATGGCCAACAACAAGGACTGTCCAGCCTTAAAGGTAATATACAATAAGTGTGGAAAAAAGGTCATTTCAGGGTTTGCTGCAGAAGAAATCAAAGTAGCATGAAGTATACCAAAGGTGGGGTAGCACAAGTGTGTGATGAGATCATTTTACAGATAATGAAAGGGGATCCGAGCAATCCTGAGTGCCATAAACATTGAGGGCCAAAATGTAGAAGCTATGTTTGACTCATGTTCAAAGTTGACAATAATTGCTGAGGTAATGTTTGAAAAAATGTTTAACGGTCAGAAAAAGTTGTATAAAATGGATATCAAACCAGGAGGGTAAGGTGGGCAACCCATACAGATGTTGGGGTACTTTCGGGGAAGCTTCGTGTACAAGGACATATACACAGTTACCAAAGTGTCTGTTTCACATAAAGGGGACAATATCCTGGGATGGCCGGCACAAAAGGATCTTGGAATACACTTTAACCCCAAAAAATATCCTCAAATTCTAATCCAGAGCATAGATAAATCATCAGTGGGTGTAGAAAAAGAGTTCCCTGAGGTATTTACGGAGAAACCGGGGTGTTTAAGACACTATGTACATAAGATTAAGATGAGGGAAAACTCACAACCAGCATCAGCCAAGGTAAGGAGCCTGCCCTTATCCATGCAAGAAGCAGTCAGAAAAGAATTGGAGAGACTGTGCAGTCTAGGAGTATTAGAACCAGTAGAAGCCACAGAGTGGTTGGCCCCAGTTGTGGTGGCCAAGAAAAGTGATGGGGCCTTTGTATAGACCTAAGAGCACTGAACAAGGAGGTGGTGGTTGATAAGTACTCACTACCCAACATCACAGAGATGATGACCAAGGTCGCAGGAGCCAAGGTCTTTTCCACGTTGTACCTGACGTCTGCATATTATCAGGCCAAACTACACCCAGAGTCCCAAGAACTAACAGCATTCACTAATCCCATGGGGGTATACAAGTTGAAACGCATGCCGTTTGGACTTGTCTGCATCTGCTGTATTCCAAAGAATAATGAGCAGCATGCTCCAAGTGATCACAGGAGTGTTCTACTACCAGGATGACGTGTTAATCTTGGGGGACAAAAGAAAAAACATGACCACAGAATCAAACAAGTGTTAAAGAGGTCCAGTGAGCAGGGACTCGCAGTAAGAAGAAAGAAATGCAAAATTGGCTGCCAGGAAATAGACTACTTGGGACACAAGATAACAGCAGAAGGTATACTGCCCACAGCTGAGCTTAAAGACTCCATAGTGAATCTGTCAACCCCTAGACTAAAAAAGAGGTCAAGTCCTTTCTAGGGATGCTAGAATTTTACAGCAAGTTTGTCCATCATTTTACAAAAATAACGTACCACATTGGCGCTTTATTAAAAAATGGGGTTCAATTTGATTTTTGTGAGAAGTGTCAGGCAGAATTTGAGGACACCAGGGCTGCGTTAGCTGCGGCTCCAAATCTGAAGGCGGTCATACCATAATAACAACTGATGCCAATTCCAAAGGCCTTGGGGCTGTAATGGTACAAATAGGACAGATGTGTGAAGAAACCATTGTGTTTGCATCTCGGTCATTGAAACAAGCTGAAAATAACTATTCATTGATCAAGATGGAGGCATTGGCTGTACACTGGGCAGTGAACAAGTTCAGAAATTTAATTTGGTGCCAACATTCTCTGTGAGGACTGCCCACAAAACTCTAACAGAAATATTTACTAAGAAAGGGTTTGATTCCATCTCAAGTAGAATCAGGAGGTGGGTGTTGGCCTCCAGGAATATACTTTTGGGGTGGAATATGTCCCGGGAGTGAGAAACTATGCAGCAGATTGTCTCTCTCGCCGGGTTGAGGACACAAAAGAGGAGGAAGTGAAGATCACATCCCAAGAAGAAGAAAACATAGATTCCCAACTGGAAGGGATATGTGTAATCACCCAGGGTGCAGTAGATGAGACACAGTGGAAGGAAGAATTAGAGTTGGACATATTGTTACAGAGGGTGTGGGAGTACACAAGGAAAGGGTGGACAGGTCAGGAAAGACATGATGAACAGCTCAAACCCTTTTGGATGGTAAGAGAGGAACTGTCCATAGTGGATGGGTGTCTTTTTAGGGGCACCAAGTTAATTCCTTCCAAATCCTTGAAAGACAAACTTGTCGACCTGGCCCATGAAGGACACTTGGAGATTACCAAGACAAAGCAGAGACTATCTTAGACTTTTAGTGGCCTAACATGGATTTAGACGTAGAAAGGATGATAATGGAGTGTTTGCCTTGCTCCACACGCCACCCCTGCATTGTAGATCACCACCTAAGGGCCTCTGGATAGATATAGCCTTAGAAACATCCAGGTCTGCAGGGTACTCAACCTTGCGCCGGATGTATACACCAGAAGTCGAGACACGGCAGGAACCGGCGTTTTCGAATATCGGCATGGAGATAAATCAGGTAACCACCTCGCAGAAACACGTTAGTCCATTGTAGTTTTAGCATTTTTTCAAGCTCTTATACTTAGCGTAATTTTCCATTCATTACCCTGCAGCACATTCTGGCGCAAGGACACACCGATGGACTGAGCATAGACGAAGGCACTCACGGGAAGACACGTGATTCACGGCACTCTTAGGGAGACTAAACATCATTAGTTTACATCATTCTATAAACTTCGTATACATTTATTTACAGTCTCCAACTTCAGGAAGTATGTTTGAACTCCTGTCGCCCAAGAGATTTGCGTTCCACCAGTTCATAGGAATATTGGGATATTAAATATTAGAGAGATTTAGGTAAGCTGGCATGTTGATTAACATAGGACCACTGCACCATTTGATTATCTAAAAGTGACAATCAACATTTTTTATTATCCTTTTCTTGTCAGTCTCTCGACGAACCAACCATATTGAAACGCGACCAATAGCCATATCAGAGCACTTTAGGCTCATTTTTAGTGAGTAACACCATTGCTAGTCCCTGGTTCTGTCGTTGAATCTTCTGAGCATCAGCTTCAACTCTTACCACGTTTTCACACATAAACAGGCTGAATCTCAGAGCTCACCCTTACTCACTGGTTTTAACTCGTGGGAACTCAAAACGGATGCATGGGAATCGGGCACTAAGCACCAATCACGCCACCCCCTTCTTTTTCACGAATTGCTCACAGTTCGTCAACACTTCACGGACGTGCCTATTCTAATTAATTATGTAATTTTAAATAATCACACTTGAATGCATGGTGAATTTCAATACTGTAATATCAGATTCAGATGACAATATCGCATATTTCAGTGCCAAGACCATGGAACTTGAAGTCAAGAAGACATTAACAAGCAAAGTTAACCCCAGAGGAAGGGTTCAACGGAACCCGAAATGCATTGGGTCTTTTTTATTTGATCTTGTTAACATTAGGATATATTATTTCATTCTGTTTCACTCTCTTTAACATGATTTGAATGTTTTATGAGTAAGATTTGAAATGTAGAATTTTGTTCAGAATATATGAACACCAAAAAATGGTCTGAATAATTGTCGTTTATTTTCACCTAAGAAGGAAAACACTTTCTTTGAGTATTGTATAAAACCAGATTAGTTTAAACAGAAACCCTAGGGACGCAGGTTGAGTACCCTGCAGACCTGGATGTTTCCAGGTCTTGGCAGAGCAGTTTCACAAAAAGGGTTGTGGGCACAACCCCAAGCAGGGAACTCCCTCACATTAAATAATTGGTTATAGATTCCACAACTTTTTTGATTAATATAGGAGTGCGGTTTTCACATTTACAGAGTAGATATAGCCTTAGACATAATAGGTCCGCTGTCAGGGATGAAAACAATCATCGTACATCCTAGTACTAGTAGAGCTAATCCCCCGTTGGCCTGAACTGAAGTTTGTCTCAGAGATCTATACCAAGACAGTAATACATTTTCTAGTAGAGGTATTCCTGAGGTAGGGTTTGCCCAGCTCCATACCAACAGATAACAGGGTCCAATTCTGCTCCCAAGAAATGAAGGAGTTACCGCATTGTAATGGGATATGTCACAAGTTGTTATGTAGTCTGCCACCCAGAGGCCAACGGGCCGTAGAAA
Organism: Lissotriton helveticus; assembly: GCF_964261635.1. Classification (NCBI taxonomy): domain Eukaryota; kingdom Metazoa; phylum Chordata; class Amphibia; order Caudata; family Salamandridae; genus Lissotriton; species Lissotriton helveticus. Next base: position 293,176,378 of record NC_136057.1, read on the forward strand.
GGTTGAATAGAACCATCAAGGAGGGCATCCAGCTATTCAAGGCAAGTGGGCTTGGTTGGAGAGAAGAAGTTCTGAAACGTTTGTGAAACGTTTGGAAGCGTATCGCCTGGCACCACACCAAACTACTAATGTGACACCCTTTGAGTTGCTGTATTGTTTAATGCGGTCCTTGGGGGAGCTAAGCTCCCGGACTCTTGGGCGGGCACTGAGATCGTCCCCATTTTTAAAAAGGGATGCCCTTTAGTTCCATCGAACTACAGGCCGATTAGTCTTCTGGATACTACCCAGAAACTAATGGGCCGGATCCTCCTGGACAGATTATTGGGATGGATGGAGGAGTTTGAAATATTAACCACCCTCCAGGCCGGTTTTAGATCTGGAATCTCGACCCTGGACCACATTTTTAGGCTGCAGGTCCTTTTCTGGAAGACAGTAAAAGTAGAGGGTGGCAGCCTCTACCTTGTTTTCGTAGACCTGCGGGCCGCTTTCGATCTTGTGCCCAGGGAGAGTCTATGGAGGGTCTTGAAAGAACTTGGCCGCCCGCCCTATCTACTAGATGTCCTGAAGCGTTTCCATGCAGGGAACTATGCCCAGGTGAGATGTGGGAAGAACGTAAAATTATCAGCCCGTTTCCCCGTAACTAGAGGTATACGACAGGGCTGCGCCCTGGCCCCTACGCTTTTCAGTCTTTACATCAATGGCTTGGTGGGGGAATTAGCTAGTGTTAGGGATAGTGATGCCCCGTGGTTGACCACAGGTCGGGTGCCCGCTCTGATGTTCGCAGACAACACTCTGTTATTGTCGCGAACATCAACGGGCATCCAGCGGGTTCTGGACGGGTTTGTTTCCTTTTGCACCTCGAGGGGCCTGGAGATAAACTTGGAGCAGACCAAGTTCATGATCTTCGGTCCCCTGAGGCGCACCCGCCCGGGCCCCGTGCTAAATGGTACCCCGCTTGAACGGGTGAGAAATTTTGTTTACCTGGGCGTCACCCTGACTGAAGATTTTGGTTGGGGCCCATCTAAATCCACCCTGAGGCTTTCGCAGATCGTAGGGGGTATAGGCAAGTTTCAAAAAACAACCCAATTCAAGCCAGTTGCCCCTCCCCTCGAGATCTATGGTGCCCAAGCTAGGCCAACTGTGATGTATGCCGCAGAACTCTGGGGTTATACGAACACGCAAAGCCTCCTCAAGGTGGAGCAGGCCTTCATGAGGAACTTGGTGGGTCTTCCCCAGAGTACCCCGCTCGTACCACTGAGATTAGATCTAGGTCTAGAGCCCATTACAGAACTGATAGCTGCTCGACCTCTCCTGTATTGGAGAAGGCTCTGGACAGTACCTGTGCTAGTGGATTATAGAGCCGAATTTTCTGTAGTTTGGGAGCGGTTGAAGAGCAAGAATACACCTTGGTTATTACACATTAAAGCCCTTGCATATAACATTGGCCTGCCCCAATCATGGGAGACCCCGGAGGTGAGCTGCCCAGCGGTACAGAGAAAAGAGCTGTTGGCCTCTTTGAGACATTATAACCTTAGTTTGCTATACTGCTCGACAACCATGGGCAGGCTGACTATAGAATTTCTCCAGGTAAAACTAGCACCCAAGAGGGAGGAATTCCTGGACTTAATACAGCCTTCACTAGCAAGAAAATTATACACTCAATTAAGACATGGTGGCTTGCCTATTGAAAGTCACAATGTTGTGCTCCCCATCCAACTGTGAGAGCATCCCCTGTTGCACAGCTTATCAATCCTTCTGGCTATCCCAGAGTTCCTTCAAATATTCAACCAACAAAATATCATTTACTTCTTCCGAATTTATTTCATTCTTAAGCTTTTCAAAAGTTCATTTTTCTTTCATAAATCATTGTTTTTTATGGATTATAATCACTTTCAATACATTCGTCCAATGCATTTCGGTCATATTTGACCTTCATCAGGGACAATCAGCTGGCACCACGGCTTTCGCCCTCCGATACCTCTCGAGACAGATTCATCCACTTATCTGGAGAGGCGCCTATTGGGGCATTGACTTGTACATGGGCCGGAGGAGAAGATGGAATCTGCCCAGCTTGTAAAAGCAGTAAAGAAGACATCACCCATGTTCTGTTTTTCTGCCCAGCATATGGTAAAACACGGAGATGCTGGCTGGCACCTCTGTGCAGAAATTTGGGTCTAAAACAATGTGCACAAGCCTGCAGAATCTTAAGACATGATACATCTCCCCTTATTGTGTTCTCGGTTTCCCGCTTCCTTTATGGTATGTGGCGCAGAATGTCTACCCTGATTAACTGTGATAAACTCTGTTGATCGCCACCTCTTTCTTTTTTTGATAACTTACTGTTTAATAATTTTTTAACTCAATGTTCTTAACTATTTATGTATTTTATCTTAGCGCATGTATGTATTTTATCTGCACTTTTATGGTCTACGACCGAAATAAAGTTATCAAATGAAATGAGTTGATGAAGGCAAGGAAACCCGATTCTAGATTGGTACCAGGGTGGATGAAGTGGCATAAGTGGTGGGTAGACTTCACTAGAAACACAAAATAGAGAGAAAGAGAACATAAGTTACAAGCTGAAAGTAAAGCCAGATATGACCGAATACATGGAGGTAGAGATGTGCACTTCAAAGTAGGTGATCTGGTCAAGGTCAACCCCCCGCCCACTGGAGGGCAAAATGATCAGAATTCACATGACCAATGAAAATTGGGAAAATCTTCAAAAATGCAGTGAAAACCCAAGATGGGAGAATTTGGAAAATGGGAATGGTTGCAAGCCGCATCACTCCTGGAGAAAGTGTGACCACAGAGGAGGATGACGGTAAAAGGCCACCTATAAGACTCGGTGCACCTGTCACACCTGACAGAGAAAGGGTCGGAAATCCCATTAGGTCAAGTGGGAGGAAAACATGCCGTCCAAGCTTTCTCAAAGACTGTGCAGGCACCACCACCTGAATTTGATGCTTTATGGTTTCCCCTGTGTGCGTCTTTGTTCCTAGTGTTTTTCAGCGGGAGACCTAAAGTTATAAAGAAGGAGGATGTGTGGTATCTTCCCATCTAAGTGAACTCTATTCTGCCCTTTTCCTCCCCGTGATTTCCAATGTAATGTTCTTGTCAAATCACCCATTGTCATAGGGGTCTGACGATGTATTAGAATGTTGGTGCCAGGACATTCTACTCGGAGCTCCTCTGAGGCACGGCAGTTGACAGCGGCAAGCTGTGACTGAGGTGTATCCTGTGGAGCGTGAATAAAGCTGTTCTCACTATCCAGTGGCTCCTGTGGTATTTCAACAGCTGATGTAACAAGACTTCAAAGACATTTCTTAACCCACTTAGCTATGTCAACAATGTGTTGTATTTTATTGTACGTATTTATAATACCAAATGAAAGTATTTATGGTTAAAAACCACCGCCGGACTGAGAACCAAAACCGGCCCTGGCAAAGTGCTTGGCCGGCCCCCTGGGGGTGCGACCGAGCTGTTTGCCGGGGCCGGTTTTTGGCCGATTTTGATACAGGGCCGGTTTAGCAGCTATGCTGCAAAAACGGCCCTGTAACAAAAAACGGCCCCCAGGGTCCAAAACCGGCCCCCACCCTTGCGGCGCACCGGGGGATTGCCCGGTGCCCGCAACGGCCAGTCCGGGCCTGTTAAAAACGCTTGTTTTGAACTAGTCTTGCAAAACATATTTTGGAAATAACTAACACAGCAATCAAGATAGCTCAGTTACTTAAAATGCTGCCTTCTGTATTAAGCAGGCCATGTGCTGGAGTCGATAGTAGGCAGGCCACCTCATTGTTCAATACTTTCAAAGTCGCTAAATGGAGTACCATTAAATTTGAAGACTATAAACGCCTGTCATATATAGTGCATAGAAACTGCTGAAACACAGTATCAAGTGCTATGATGTTACTTACAGCAAATTGTTATTGCTTTTTAATTTGGAATATTACCATGTTTTAACTGTGCAGGAGACCCTGTCTAGTTTGTTGCTGCTTCCTCCAACAGAGAAACACATCTTCGATTCAGTCTCTTGACAATGTCTTTGGATGCTTCTGTTTTATGTTATGTTATGTTATGTTATTAGGGATTTATAAAGCGCACAGCTACTTGATAGAGTGTCCTGGAGCTAAACCTTCTGGGTGGGGCTAACTGTGAGCTCTGGTTGGCTAATTTACAGTATAGCTGGAACAACCAGATTTTCAATAGCTTCCTAAAAGGGAGAAGATCTTGCATCTGTCTAAGTGCTAGATAAAGCTTGTGCCAAAGTAGCGTTGCTTGTACCTGGATGGCGCGACCACCAATTCGAGCAAAGGAGAATTTAGGGAAGCAAGCTAACTGAAGTGCAGCAGACCTCAGGGCACGATGTGGGTAATAGAATTGCACTCTCTTCCTAAGGTACGGAGCCCCCATCCCTTGGAGAGACTTAAAGGTCAGGACCAAGACCTTAAATATTATCCTCTTAGGGATCGGCAGCCAGTCCATGGCTTTCAGGTGGGTAGACATTCGTGTTCTGAGACTGGGCATCAGTATTGCCCACGCCACAGCATTCTCAACCACCTGTAGGCATGACATCAAATATTCGGGGATTCCCAAGTAAAGGCTGTTTACATAGTTCAGCCTGGATAAAACTAGCGCCTGGACAACAGTTTTTCTGTGTGCTACTGACACAAGGGGTAAGAACTGCCTATGCATTTTAAGCTCTCTAAAACAGGAGCCCACTACAGCTTGTATTCGAGAATTCATGGATAAGTTATCCTGCATCCTGACTCCCAAGTTTTTGACAGGCTCAACCGAGACGATGGGGGAGACATGTCCTGGGGCCACCAATTTTGCCACACATTGTCTAGAGGAAGACCAAAGAGGATAATCTCCGATTTGTCGGAAATACATTTAAGTTGGTGTGATTGGAACCATGAAAACACCTCGGCGAGGCAGGCGTTTATTGCTTCTCCTCTAAAGTCTGATTTCTTATCACAAGTGAATAGCAATTGTGTATTGTCCGCGTACGATACAATTTTGTCTCCATGGGCTTCAGCCAGATGCACCAAGAGGGTCATATAAAGGTTAAAAAGTGTGGGACTTAGGATTGAGCCCTGTGGAACTCCCACCTTTAAGGAGGAAGGCCCTGCGAGAGGGGGAGACCAACCGCATTCTTGAAGTCTTAGAAGAAGCTGATTATGGGGCAGTGTATCAAAGGCTGCTGATAAATGCAAAAGAATCAGCACAGCCTTCCCACCTTGGTCTAAGGCCTCCTTGATGGCCTCCAAGACTTCTAGAAGCGCGGTTTCCGTACTAAAATTTGACCTGAAACCGGACTGACTCTGATGAAATATTTGATTAGATTCAGCATATGTGGTGATAATACCATTTACATATTTTTCCAAAACCATTGAGAGCTCATCCATATCAGACAAAGACTGGGAGCATATTTGTAGTCTGACCGGGGCCCTTACACCTAACGGAAACTTGCGCATAATCCATTTAGAATATATCCACCAGTCCTACCACACCCCGGCTAAGTTGCATGGATACGGCCTTAGGGACACAAGTAATTGTAAATGATTTGGTCATCCTGAAGCTGACTTTCTTCACCTTGAATGGGGGTGTAGACGTGTCTTATTGTACTGGGTGGGTGTTTTGCAATGATTACAAGAGATGGCGGGGGACTTCCTTACAGTGTACACCAGGGGTCTCCAACCGGTTGATCGCGAGCTACCGATAGCTCGCAGGTTCCCTGTCAGTAGCTCACGGCCTAACTTCCACTTTAGTAGCCTATCATTGTTGTTTTGTTTGTTTTTTAGGCCTTTTGCAGTTGCTTGTCTCCCGCCGTAGGAAGCAGCTGCTATTTGAGTCTATCTGGTGCGGGGTGAAGTGGTTGACGTCAGCCAGCGCATGGGCCGTGCTTGTTGCCCCCGGAGAACCACTATGTGTGCCTTTTGCTGCACGTCTCCCTTCGATGATCCTGTGCATTTTTGCGGCCGGAGCGGCAGCCTTGAAGGCATAATTTGATCTCCATGCTGAAATACAGGAGAATCAGTGTCAGCCACCTTAAGCAGAACCAGACTGCCAGCAGGTATGTGGGCAAGAGGAGCTTTATTTTTTTTATTGGATGCCTGTGCATGCCGTTATTTGAGGCATCGAAAAATAAATAAAACATGAGCAATTCTTTGAACAAGTAAATTTGGACCGAATTCCTTCCAAAAGGCTTTGGCTGTTGAAATGATGTAACTCTTGTTGAGCTATATGCTAAATTGTTCATTTTTAGCTCTGCTTTGCCGCCTTATTCTTCGGGTGCTAAGACTGAGCATACTATCTCCCCACGCGACTTTCCACAAGGAGAAATGGAAAATCCAGATTCCTTTCGGGCTCGAGATCGCGGGGTGCCTTTTCGCAGTCCGTCCTACTCCTGACACGAGACGGGGCTTATCTGAAAGTGTCTTTTGTCAGCATCTTTCATTTTGCCGGGCGTGGGATGCCCTGTCTTCATTATTTAGGTCTCGACTATTAAATTCCGCAGGAATTAATAGCTTGAGACTATTGGGGCTAAACTAAGAGCTACACTAAGCTCTCAAAAAATGCGGATTTCCAGAAGTGCATGTGTCCCGTGCACGCGCTTCTATCCACCTGCCTGCCTGCCTCGCATCACCACATCAAAGCCAGCCATCTGTTGCTCGAGCCTCCTGCCTGCCTCCTGCCTTTGAAGTGAAGCTTAGCTTCACTTCAAAGGGATCCGCTCCCCCGCCCCCTGCTTGACACTTTTCACGGCCGCCAGGCCGTGTCTCTCATTTCTCCTCCCTCCCTCCCCACAGCAATGCCAAGAGCTTGTTTGTTGTTTCCTTCCTCAGCTCGTGTTTAGCTGTGGGTTGTATTCCAGGCCCGCCCTTCGACAACCCCCCTTAGAGCGGCCCCCATTTGCAACGATGACCGGTAAGCCTATGCAGGCAAAGCTCCCCCATCTGCACCACCATCCCGTAAAGTGAGCGCGACTCTGCAGTTGGTGCCCCTTTCTTCCTCTGGTGATCGTAGGGCTGACAATGTGGGCCGAAAGCTCGTTATTGGGTCTCCACTTGCGCAGTGGTTGGGACACAACAAACTGATTGAGAAAATATTCTTTATTCCAAAAAGCATTCTGCCTCATTCCCGATGCTTTCGTTCCAAAGCATAGGTGGCCGGTGGATTTATTTAATAATTAGCATAAAACTTGTGGTAGAAATGCAGGTGCTCCTGCGGCCTACATTTGTCCTGCAAAAGACTTCGTAGTGTGTGCCTAAAAAAGTCAAATGGTGTCTTCTTTTGGGCTTCTCGCAGCATCCAATCACAGTGCCAAACATAGAGAAGTAAAACACACCTGAGGGGCTTTCACCCGCCGTGCGCATCTTTGCCTGTACGTGACAGTTCACACAAATGCTCTGGATTTCCGTACCCATTGCAACGTTGCCTTGGCCACCACGGGGTCCAAGTAACACCACCACATAAACATGTTTTTAATATTGTTTTCTTTAGTGCAATGTGCACAGGATGCTTCTACCGAGTCTATCGCTTTTTTAAGTCCTCTAATTGTGTCTCATTTGTGCTGCTTGTAAAATCACAGCACGTCATGGAGGCGGAAGCAGCTCCAGATGGGCATCACTCACCTTGTGCCTCGGCTGGTAAATGGCTTCACGAGCTTTTCTTCATCCTGTACTCCTGTGGGCTTGAATAGACAGACTACTCGTTTATTTGTTTCCCCTGGCTCTATTACGCACTGTGCTCTCTACACAGCTTGGCAGTTTAGACTTTGTGGGAAATTTGAGATCCTGCTATTAAAGGCAACTTAATTCACTATGTGTTCCACGTCTGCCACTGCAGTAAAGACAACGATCTTTGCTAGGAGCCTAATTTGCACTTTATTATCCCATCACAGTCTCCTTTCCCAACACTTCGAGAAACGATTCAAACCTATCATGCTAGTCCAGACTGATTGACTCAACTCCCCCCTTCTTTTTCTGATAAATTAAGTATGAATACATTACAATGTTACCCTTTGTGATAATAAAACATTACTTTCGACAGTTCTAGAATGAGATGAAATCCGTGCATAAAACAGATTAATTGAAAATTCACTTCTTGCCACAGTCTAAATGTTGCTACTAAATATGTTTGTGGAATATGCACTTTGTAATTGCTATTCTCACATTATACATGCAACTGACACCGCTGGGCACTTTGTCATTCCTTATTATTTTAACAAGAATGCTAAAGTACTAAGACAGTAGTTTGGACATGCTTTTATAGGTGGTGCGCACATAATCCTGTTTGAATGCGTGTTTCATGCGTATTCTATGGCTCAGCAGGCAATTAAGAGCAGCTGTCAAGCTGCAGGTTTAAATCTGAAATGTGCTCTGTTCTGGCTGTGACCCCATCGTGTTGTTTTGATTCTGCAAAGCCCCGGCATGACTGCACGTTTCCATTGGTGGAAACGTTTGAAAAGTCATACCCCAGACTATTGTAAACTAAAGGCAGATTGTGCGCTAACCTAGAGCTGTTTACCAATATAATATATTTCTCACTCCGTTACATGTAAAATGTGCTCGTGTGGGGCGCAGGGGGTGAATGCGAGGCAAGAGGGGGTATCATTCGTGTGTATTCCAGCTGGCATTTGGGTGCCATGTTGGTGATCTTGTAATCTCTAGTGACCCACACACCCTGTTGACAAGGCAAATTACAAAGTTGGGGGCGTGGGGCAGTGGCTAGAAGGACAATTCACTGGCATCTCCACTCCTTCCCAACTCGGGTACTAATCTCTGCTCCTCTACATCTGTTTACAACGCTGGGAGAGGGTCTTTATAGGTCGGAGGTGCATAAACACGCACATTGTACATATAGTCCTTGCTTACTAGAAGCAAGGCTGTCAGTAAAAGAGACTGCAGCTTTGCTTCTCATAAGCAAGGGCTAGAAGTACAGCTTGTTTTGTTTTGTTTCTTGGGCCTGTTCGCTTCTTACTCTTAATTCTGATGACATGGTGTGGAGGGAGTAGCCTGTGCTTTGTCTCAGTGTTGAGCAGATTCTGAATCCGAGAGTGTGCTGTATCACTACTAAACCTGAGGGATTTCACTGGATCTTGCTGATCGTTCGTTCTTTACATGAGGCATAAATAATACTGCTTCCCCCACTACATTAACATCGCTAACCAGCATGTCTGCATTAGCTGTGTTTTATATATCTATGTATACCTAAAAAAATATACATTTCAGGGGGAGCCCATATTTTCTGATATGCTAAAAGCGTAAATTATTAAAGCACTTTAGTTGTTGCACGTTTTTACTTTTACACCACACTTAGCAAGTGACTAGCATTCAGCTCACTGAGCCACATTTCTTTCCTATGTTTAGATGGCTGGAACTTGGGTGGAACATTCGCCATTATTCATTTGTCCAGGATATGTTACTATACACTCACCCACTAAAGAGCGCCCAAAGCAAAGAACCATTTGGCACCCTCTCCCTGCTGCTGCTCTTCCCAGCGCGTGCACCACACCCACTTCTCCCCCTCTCCCAACGCTCTCAGCTCCTTGGCGCAGGTCACGGCTGAGTACACAAGCAACAGACCCTCTGCATTGTCCGTTTGATGCTGGCCTCTGGCTTTCCGTCTCACTTGTTGTTCTTGTGTATGAGTGTCTGCCATGTATTGCAGTATTTTACCTCTACTTGTAACCTGCACACACGTCACTTTTTCCTCCTGTAATGCACCCTTTGCTACCTCTTGTATTGCTCACGATTGCCACTTTTGCCTCATGGAACTGTGTTTGCTTTTCCAATGATCATTTGGGACGCTAAGATGAAAATATGGTATGAGAACGGGATTCGTGGGGCAAGATGGCCGCTGTAGCGCTGTAGGCAGAAGTCGCATCTTACCCCCTCTCTGACCCAAAGCCTAAATGAGGAGACGGATGATCCAGGGACCATAGGAATGCAGTCCTCCCCTCAATCTACAAGGATTTACCGAGGCGAGAGCAGTAGAGCGAACTGGCAGAGGAAAAGCGGCGTAGTTGCTAGAGCTGTATCCCTCTGGAAGAAGACCAGGGCTCTGTCCACCGCATTGGTTGAAGCACTACACTGTTTTCTGGCCGAGAGGGTGATGGCGCAGCGCGGCAAGGAGAGACAACAGCCGCTGTTTGGCAGCACGACTAAAGAAGCTAGCCAGAAGGATGCGGCGAAATCGGGCGCAATCCCCAAAACCAAGATACTAATCCCCCCTGCTAAGAAAGCCACGCCGGCTGCCCTAATAGCGTCGGCTGCAGTGAAAGCGCAGCAGCGCAAGCTGGAGAAAGCCCAAGAAAAAGAGAGTAAGCTGACGCGAAGCGCTGCTGCTTTGGCCCGCAGCAACGGGGGTCAGGAAGGCTCGGCCCGGGGTCTGACGGACAAGAAAAGAACCGACAGGGACCCTACCTTGAGGCAGCCCTCGGTTGCAGAGGCGTTTGGTTCGCTGGTGAACACGGGGGAAGCAGGAACAGAGGTGGCAGGCAAACCGACTGGAGCTGCAAACAGGAACGTCCTCGAGGACGCCAGAGACTGCGTTGCTAGGCAACAGGCTTACTCGGACCCCACGCTTCCCGCGGAAGTATCAGCAGCCTCGGCAGTAACCTCAGCAGTAATGGCAGACGGTCTACAGCAGAAACCGGAGAGCCAGGATGAACTGAGAAACGCTGCCTTGAGGGTAAGGGAGGGCACTGATGGGGCAGAGAGTCACAATAACTCCCAAATGTTGAAGGCCCTAAAGGAGGTAGAAGCAGAGATGCTGGAGGGACAGAAACAGCAACAAGGCCCCAAGGAAGTAGAAAGTGGCAGCCTGGTGAGCCCGGTGAGCGAGGGTTCACAGAAAGAACTGACAGAGCCAGATGCGGCTGAAGGGGCTGAGGGAGACAGGTTCTTTACAGTCCCGGAGGGCTCGGAGTCTACCATCGCCAGTAGCGACGAGCAGAAAGAAGTTTCAGATGCAAGTCTTGGTACGGATAGCGGAAGCTCTAGAGGCTCTAGGGGGTCCAGGGGGAGACTCACCCTGAAAAAACGCAAGGTGGGAGGAAGGCGGGCTGGATCCTCTCCGAGCACTCACAAAAAACTACTGTGGGACTACTCAGCTACATCTAGCATTTATAAAGAGGATGGGCAAGATGGGCAAGGCGAGGGGGAGAAACTTGATATTATGTTTGCCATGTTAAAGCAAATACAAGTAGAAGCCAGAGCGGAAAGCAGAAGAGGTAGGCACGACACCAAGAAAATCCAAGCCACAATCAGGAAAGTAAATAAAAAATATGAAGAGGTGGAAGAGAGAGTGGTATGCGTCGAAGAGAGAACTGGTAGATTAGAGGATGAAGCAACAGACTGGAACGCATATAAAGTGGAACAGGAAAAGGCGGTGGTGGACTTGCAATGGAAAGTGGAGGAGTTGGAGAATCGCCAGAGGCGCAATAACGTCAGGCTCCTTGGGATAGAGGAAGGAGTGGAACAACAAGATCCAAGAGGGTTTGTTATCAAGTTGTTAAAAGGGGCTTTCCCTGATGTGCCATGGCAGTGGGAGATGGAAGTCCAGAGGGCCCATAGATTCCCATTCACCAGAAAGAAAAGACAGGATGGGGGCACAGAGTCACTCCCAAGGGCTATGCTGGTGTTCTTCGGGAACTTTCTGGCGAGACAAGAACTGATGGACAAGGCTAGGCCAGATTCCAGGAAATCCTTTGATGGTGTAACATTCTTTTCTAGACCTGACTTTTGTCATGTGACTGTGGAGAGGAGATGGCGCCTCAGACAGCTAATTCCAGCATTCCAGAAACAAGGGGCAGAGGCGTACCTTATGTTTCCGGCAAAGTTAAAAGTTATATCGGCAGGACGTATGAGAATGTTTTTTTCTGAGATAAAGGCGGGGGAATTCTTGGCAGAATTGACAGAACAACGCAGAGAGAGGAGCAAGGAACTGGCAAAGTGAAGGAATAGGGGGAAAAAGGTGGGGGGAAAAAACTGAATATGGAGGGCTGCGATATGCTTTTTTTGTTATCTAACCTGAATCATTGCGGGTACCAAGGGAAGAAGAGGGTAGGAGAGGGGGGGCGACACTGCAACACACAGCGATCACGCATAGGTCAGCTCTGACCTATTTGCCTGTGGCAGGGGGGGAGGGTATCTGGTGGGTGGAGGGGTGAGAGGGAGTTAAGGGGGTGGGTGGCGTGGGGTGTGGTGGTGGTGGCGTAGGAGAAGAGAGATATGCAGTACAGATGTGTAAAATACACAAAGGAGAGAGACAATTACTGTTTAATTTTATAAGAGGAATGGGAGAGATGGCAAAGTTTAACCCGTTTAATGGCCGTTAGGATAATCACGCTCAATATCTGTGGGCTAAATAATGCAGAGAAAAGGCAAAAACTGGCCGCAGCATTACGATTTTGGAGAACCGACATAGTTTGTTTACAGGAGACGCACGTGGCTAGGAAAGATAACTACATGCTCGAGCAAATGGGGTTTGAGGTGCTTGCCTATACAGGACAGGAAGATAGGAAAAAGGGGGTGGCGATATTAGCTAGGAAAGGGATTGTAAAAGTTAAAAGGAAGAAAGAGGATCAAGATGGGCGTTGGGTATTGCTGGAGGTGGAAACAGTGGCCGGGAGACTCACAATTACCTCAATATATGGGCCAACTGAAGATGAATCTGAACTGCTGGAATTCCTGGATGGGGAATTGGCACTTTGGCCGGAGCCTGTAGTATGCTGCGGGGACTTCAATATTAATGGTTTGGATGGCCTAATCAAGAGGGATGGGGGTAAATACCGGGGCAGGAAAATAAGGACACATAAAGCAGTGCAGAACCTAGCTCGACACAACGCCTTGGTGGATATGTGGGCTGAGAAAAATCCCATAGGCACAGGCAGTACCTACTATTCAGCTCCCCATAGAAAGGTTACTAGACTGGACTATTTTTTCATCTCGAGCTCACTGATGGGTAGAGCTGATATTGAACGACTCCCTAGGTTAGTGTCGGATCATAATCCGCTGGTTCTAAGCTTGACAGCTGGCAGAGAAAGGGATAGGACGCATAATCAATGGACGTTTGAACGGGGGCTGCTAAGGGAGGAGGAGTATGTGAAAAGGATGCAGGAATGGATTACACAATACTGGGATATAAATAGATACTCTGCCTCAGCGGATATGGTGTGGGATGCTTTCAAAGCTGGGGTAAGGGGAGAGACACTAAGTTACACTATGCTAAGAAACAAGAAAGAAAGGGAGAGGGTAGAGGGGAGGCTTCGAAGTCTGGCAAGTTTAGAGGAGGGACTGGTGGGTGCAATAAGCAGACAAGCACCTATTGAACAGATTTTATTGGATATAGAGCTACAGAAAGCGGAGATAGGAACAACACTGGCGCAAAAGGCAGCAGGGAACTATCTAGCAAAAAAAGAGAAATGTTATGAGTTCAACGAAAGAGTAGGTCATCTATTGGCAATAAGAACTAGACAAACGTTAGCTGCAGGGGAAATAAAAGAAATCAAGGACAGTACACGGACTATAGTTAATAAGGTGGAGGAAGTGCAGGAAGTCTTTAGGAAGTTCTACGAATCACTATATGAGCAGGATGCAAGTAATGATATGTCAAGGATGACAGAATATCTGTCACAAACACCAAACAGAGGGTTAAGTACGGAAGAAAGGGAGAGTTTGGACCTCCAGTTAACGCTACAGGAGGTAAAAGAAGCGACATTTAGCCTCCCCTCTGGCAAAGCAACAGGACAAGATCAAATTCCGGTAGAATTTTATAGGACCTTTTGGGACGTACTGGGTACAGATTTCTGGTCAATATGCTGTATGGCGCAGGGGGGAAGGGTAGTTCCACAGTCCTGGGCCGGGGCGGATATAATTGTAATATTAAAGAAGGATAAGCCGTCAGTAGAGCCAGGATCATATAGGCCAATAACATATTCTCTAAAACACTAGCAAAAAGGCTTAGCAGGGTTATTGAGAGTTTGGTGTCCCCAGAACAACATGGCTTTATACCAGGTAAGGGGACCACCAAGCATACCAGACAGATGATCACCGTCCTGGATGCAACTGAGGTGGCAGGAGACCCTGTCGCGGCTATTCTTCTGGATGCTGAGAAGGCCTTCGACAGGGTCTCCTGGGACTATCTGTGGAAAGCTTTGGAATGGGCTGGGATAGGGGAAGGCTATATAAAGGCAGTTCAAGCACTTTATAAACAACCAACGGCCAGGATAAGAATTAACAAAGCATACACAGAGGCAGTACGGATCCGACGTGGGACTAGACAGGGATGTCCAGCTTCACCTCTACTATTCGCCATATACCTAGATCCGTTGCTAAGAAGACTGACATGTAATCACAGGATCCCACCAGTCAGACTACATGAACAGGAATATAAGTTGTTTGCCTATGCGGATGACGTAGCAATCGTAACCTCAGAGCCAGAGGGGGCACTAATAGAAATAGAGCAAGAGGCAAAAAACTTCGGGATTTTTTCAGGGTATCTTATAAATAGAAGTAAGACGCAGATAGTGCAGAACAGGTTTGCCAATTTCCAGGATACTAGAGTATTTTCGGAAGCAACGTATTTGGGGATCAGGGTACAGCAGATTTGGACAGAGTCGTAGAGATTAACATAGAGCCACTCTTAGGGAAAGTTAAAAGAAACTTAGAGAGAGTCAATAATTTACATCTGACACTAATGGGGCGAATTAACATGATTAAAATGGTCACCTTTCCGAAAATTCTATATATCCTTAGAGCAATTCCTTTATATATTGAGGGCACATGGTTTAATAAAATAGAAGCAATTATGAATAGGTTTATATGGGCTCAGGGGAAGACACGAAGGGCGTATCGCTTCTTGACATTATCGAGGGAGAAGGGGGGGTTGGGGTGCACCTGATTTTAGACTATATTACTGGGCAGCAGCTCTACAATACGCGCAAGGACTATTAGGCGATAGCAGCCAGGGTGGAGAGAGAGCGGGCAGTGGGAATGCTTATGAAGCAGTTCTGGGTAAGGCGGCAGGGAATGCCTTGGTGAATACAGTGGATTATGTATATTTCAAACATACTAGGTTCAAGACACTGAGCGCAATCTATAAAATCTGGAAGGCTGTTGGGAAAAAACTAGGAATCGGGAGATATAATAGATATCTTAGGTTATACTCTAACAATGATCTCCCCGCAGAAATCTTCAGAGATACAGTCATGAAGGAATGGGATGGTAAGGGGATTAAAAAACTAGGTGACCTGTTGGGTGCAGAAGGGATGTTCCTGTTATTTCAAGAGATTCAAACTAAGTTTAATATCCCAGGATGCAATTTTTTAAAATATTTACAAGTTAGAAGTTATTTTTATAAGAAACAGGGTGGGATAGTAGGGATGTCTCATTGTAGGATAATGTACTACTTGGAGCGCAGTACACGGGCAACGATTAGACAAATTTATGCTGAACTGTATGCACTAAAAACAGATGATAGAGAGAAATTCTCCAAGAAATGGGTGGAACAGGTAGGGGCGCACCCTGATGGTTTACAAAACTCATTAGACCTAGGTCGGTTGGTGTTGTGCTCAGCTACGCTACAAACCCAGCACTACAAGACGATTTATTCTCTCTATCATACGCCGGCAAGAATTGCCCAGTGGGGGGGCACTACGGGCATAACATGCCCAAGATGTAACTCAAGTGGTGCCAATATTGTACACATGTTTGCACAATGCCCACAACTTTATACATTAAAGCTGGCAATCGAAGAATTTATGGAAGCCTCTTTAGGGATAAAGATTAAATTGTCGGAAGAACTGATAATTCTAGGGGTGAATATAAGAGATAGCAATGAATATCCTGAATTTTTGTTTATGGCTACGGCAGTCTTAAGGATTATTATTGCAAGGGCTTGGCTTGATAGGACGGCACCCACATTTCAGACATGGATAGCAAGGCTTCTTTCCACATATAACTTAGAGAAGGCCATCTATGATAGGAAAGGTAGAAGGGCAAGGGCGTTGGGGGGCAGGATCTGGTCACCCATAGAGAAATGGAAGAATAGGAGTAAGTAGAGGCTTAAATATATGAAGGCTGATTTTGATTGTATTCAAATTTTGTATTTGTATCTGAATTTTGTGAAATGTCTCTATTGATTTTCTTATATTTACTTTCTGTACTGCAAAAATATATTGGTACTATTGGAAAAATGAGGGGCAAAACCCAATAAAAATATAAAAAATAAAAAAAAAGAGAACGGGATTCGACGGGTTGGGGAAATTTTTGAGCAAGGTAGCATGTTGTCCTTTACGGAGTTAAGGGATAAATATGCAATACCGCAGAATGATTTTTTTAAATACCTGCAATTACAGGATTTTTTTTCCAAACATTCTGAAATAACTCTCATCGCTGCTAATGATTTATATGATTCTATGTTTAAACATGCGAGGATTGGGATCCTATACAATATTTTGCTTGCAACACAACATGATGACCTAGCAGCACATGACGCGAAATGGTGCATTAGGTTTAATAGTGCCGGCGCGTTTGTTCAAGAATCTATCGATCTTGCTTCTACAGTCATTTTGTCGGCTAATCTACGATCCCAGCACTATAAAACCGTATTCAACCTATACTATACACCCGCCCATATGATGAAGTGGGGAAATGCCCAAGCAGGGAATTGCTTTAGATGCTATCCACGCCCTCGCCGCCGTCCCCCGCATCCGAAGAGCGACAACAGGAGGAAGGTCCTTCTCCTACCTGGCCGCCAAGACCTGGAACTCACTCCCGACCGACCTACGCCTGACCCAAGACCACCTCTCCTTCAGGAAGAAGCTCAAGACCTGGCTGTTCGAGCAGTAACGGCACCCCCCGCCCCCAACCCAGCGCCTTGAGACCCTACGGGTGAATAGTGCGCTCTACAAATGACCTGATTGATTGATTGATTGATTACACCGCTGGCTGATATAGTTCATATATTTTATGATTGTAATAAGCTAGCATCTTTTTTTCTATCCATTGAACAGTTTCTGTCGCATCTTACTAATGTCAATGTTATGATATCTAAAGAGATGTTGATGCTTGGGTTATGTAGCAATGCCCATTTATGCCAATTGAATTACCCTCATGGATTTTCATTTTTTTTATGACCATGGCAGTAGCTCGCCTATGTATCGCTTCAATGTGACTTAAAACAGAGGCTCCCTCATACGAAATGTGGCGAGCGAAGTTCTACAATGTTTTCTATACAGAATTTAATCTTTATCGTCTCAAGTCATTGAAGAAAAAACAGTTCGGGATTCAGATTTGGCAGCCCATGATTCAGCACATGGCGGACTAATAACTTTATTTGTGTGGTGTTGCTCTGCTTATTCTTTTTCTACCATTGTCATCTTCTCGTTTTCTTGTTTTATTTTCTCCTACAGCATGATGAATATGTCGTTAGCTATGCAAGTTGTGTAATCTTTTTGTGTTACTGCTCTGAACTGAACAATAAATACTTTTTTAAAAAAACTGTGTTTGCTTTTGTAATTTGTTCACTTGTAATGTTCTCATGTATCAGTCCTATTGTGAAGCGCTCTGATACCTTCGGTAAAGTCCGCGCTATATAAAAACGCATACATAAATTTGTCTCGGCTCCTGTTTTAAGCTTCTGGTGTTTGCATTTCTAACGCACTCGACCAACAGCTCATTTTTTTCTCCTATCCGCCAACCACCCTCATCTCCAAGTTGACTGTGACTGAACGCGCTCTCCTGTCCGAGACTGTCATCTCTACACCCCTCCTCCATTCTCACCCACTTCCCTCGTACTGTATCCTCCGCGCCGCTCACTCACTGGTAATAGCAGGGGCAGTAGACCGTCCCTCCCTCCCTCCCTCTGTGCCTGCCATAAAGCACAGCCCGTCCTGCACAGAGGCGAAGCCGGGGTCCTGCAAGAGCCCTGCGTGCAGAGAGCTCTTGCTACGAAGGACTTTCAAACAGCCTTTATTTGATGACACCTAACAATACCTCTTCAGAAACACATCGGATATTTTTTTGTTTTGTTTCTTGGGCCTGTTCGCTTCTTACTCTTAATTCTGATGACATGGTGTGGAGGGAGTAACCTGTGCTTTGTCCCAGTGTTGAGCAGATTCTGAATCCGAGAGTGTGCTGTATCACTACTAAACCTGAGGGATTTCACTGGATCTTGCTGATCGTTCGTTCTTTACATGAGGCATAAATAATACTGCTTCCCCCACTACATTAACATCGCTAACCAGCATGTCTGCATTAGCTGTGTTTTATATAACTATGTATACCTAAAAAATATATACATTTCAGGGGGAGCCCATATTTTCTGATATGCTAAAAACGTAAATTATTAAAGCACTTTAGTTGTTGCACGTTTTTACTTTTACACCACACTTAGCAAGTGACTAGCATTCAGCTCACTGAGCCACATTTCTTTCCTATGTTTAGATGACTGGAACTTGGGTGGAACATTCGCCATTATTCATTTGTACAGAATACAACATACACTCCTCATAATACCACTCAGTGCCACATAATTACACGCAACATAATTGCACTCTACTCAATGCCACATAATTACACTCCACATAATACCACACAGTGCCACATAATTATATGCTACATAATTATATGCTACATAATTACACTGCACTCAATGCAACATACACTCTAAATACCACTCAGTGCCACATAATTACACGCCACAAAAGTACACTCTTCTCAATGCAATACATCTAAGTCACGTAAATAGAAAACATGTTGCATTACAAATGCTATAGGTGTCACATTTAAAAAAATGATAACTATTGGCATTGTAAATGACAAAGCTATTAATTTAGCTATTTTCAAAACCAACACATAAGTAAAAAAAAATATCATTTACAAGACCAATAGCTCTAACTTTCCTAATGCGAGACCTATTGCATTGCAAATGCTTGTTTTTTTATACCCTTTGTTCTTGTTTATTAATTTCCCAAGCTGATAGCTCAGATCTGCTGCTTGGCGGCTCTTTGCTACCAGATAAAGCAAACTTTTAATTAGCCAAACAAATCACTTGTCTTATAAAACCAATCGGAGCACGAGGCTGTGATTCCTGAACAGCAGCTGAGGTCAAACAGCGAGTCCGGGGCTGTCTTCACGGCGGTCCTGCCTTGGGATGCGATGCACGGGGTATGTGAGCGGAGGGGAGAAGAGAACTCCAGTCGTTGACAGTCTGCCTCCCCTGGCTCTCATTGGGCAGGCAGCGCCTCTCTGCTGGGATGCCACAGCAAAAGACCGGGGAACCCTACTCACAACGGAACCAGGGTACTAGTTATATATGGGAAATCGCAATGAGTATGCAAAGGACCTGGTAATGTCAGAGGGCAAAATGAACTTTCTACGCAGTTTGCTCAATATAGTATTTTATAATAAACACAGCGAATACTATATACACTTCTTTAAGTCAAAAGCGCAAAACTTTGCGCATAGTGTCCCCAAGTGAAAATTGGAACCAAAAAGTGACTGTACAAGGTGAATAATTTTGTAAAAGGTTTCCATAAGTTGTAAGAAACGACCATTCAAATACACTTTTTCAACAGCCTAGGTATACAGTGATACAAGGTGGGTAATGGTCCGTTCTGTGAGCTTGTCGACGGCGTTTCGACCCTTCTGTGAATGTTGGGTCTCCTCAGGATTAACGATGTAGGGACATCTAAAATGAATTAAATTCAGGTTAGCACAAGGTCCATGTACCGACACAGATGAGAGAAACTATGGCGAAGGACTTAAAATGAAGGTGGTTACCTGGATTGTGAAAATGGCGCAGCCTTAGTGAACGTGCAGTGCCTCAGTGGAAAATGAAAATAAGAACTTGCGTGAGGACCCGGCCAGGTTCTTCAGTGGTGGGTTCAAAGAAGGAGAAAACGCAATGGTCACTTTTTGTACTGTGAAGATGTTTGCAGGCGAATCACTAACTTATTAATTACAGTCATAGAGGTAATGGATGATTAAAAGTTACCTCACGGTCATGGGCGTCCGCAGAAATGTTTCCAGGGGGGGCAAAATTTTAACTTAATCACTCGCCTTCCAGGGGGGGGGCAACATTTTAACTTCATCACTCGCCTTCCAAGGCACGTTTAATGCAGACGGCCCATTGTCATTCTTTATGTGATGATCAGCAGCAGAGAGAATGACAATGGGCCTGTCCACAGTCTGCTCGAGGTCGGGGAGGGGCTGCTGCAGCCTCTAGAGTTCAAAGAGAAGTGCGAGAGGCCCCAAGTGAGAGAACATTTAAACTCCTGGGGCTTCTCGCAGGGGAACAGCCTGCTGTAATCTTGAACATTACGGACCAAAAGGAATGGGACCGGCGATCCAGGAGGGGGCAGGTGCACCCCCTTGCCCTCCGCTGCGGATGCCCATGCTCACGGAGAGGAAGGCCGGCTCTTAAAGATGTATGTAGGCCAATAGGCTCTTCAAATGCTTTGCTACAGCTGTAGCAAATTACTTCCCATTATGGAGCTTTGTGTGAAATTGCAGTTTCCTCCAATGTACTCTGTGTAGTAACAGAGCGGGTGGATTGCTGCAAAGATGAAGGAATTCTATCAGGAATTGTGGGTGGAGGAGGAGGGGTGGGGGAGTGTAGGGGGGAGGGAATGGCACTGTTGAGCAGTGCGCACAGGTACTTACTTGGGAAGTGATGAGTGGACGAATTTCCGCGTGTAGCGCTGCAGCTGCCTGGATCTGCTGCAGCCCAGCCCTGCTGGTGGGCTCTTGGTGCGATGACACTGAGCGCTGTCTGGGCACTGCGGGAGGCCCGCGGTCCCTGCAGGGGACCCCATAGGAGGGCAAACCCCGTAGTAGTGCGCAGGGAACCGCGGGCCCGCCTTGGGGAGGGTGGGTGGGCGGGGCCGGACTTCTAGGACACCCCCCCTTCTGGTGGGATTATAGGGGGCGCGCTTCCTCCTTGGCGCCCTCTTTGCTGCTGCCCCTTTGTCCCCGTCGGTCGCTCCTGGCTGTCCTCGCCAGCCTAGTACAGGCCCCGAGCCCCCTCCTTCTCCCTCACTTCCCCCTACAAGCTGGACGCGAGGCCCGCAATTTGACGTGAAGACATTTTGCGAAGTCATGGGCCCTTGGGAGCGGGAGGACTCTAGGCAGTTTGAAAAAGTACAGGCGTTCATGGTCTGGGCAAAGGATGAGGGGAAGAGCCACTCATGGATAGCGGGGCATCTGTCCGCCATCGGGCACCATGCTCGCTTGGCGGGTCGGAGGGACCCCACGACAGAGTTCACTACAAGGGCGGCACTCAAAGGCTGGGCGAGAGTGATGCCCACATTGGCGGATCAGAGGGCCCCCATTGATTATGACACCCTGAAGGGCATGATAGACGCCTTAACGGCAGTTACGAGCTCCGCTTATGAGGCAGCCCTCTTTGCAGTAACGTTTAGTCTAGCATTTTTCGGGGCATTTAGGATTAGCGAATTAGTGGCTCGGTCTAAAAAAGAGTCCAACTCCAGGGCCATCTCGTTCAGGAATACACGCGCATCAGCGGAATCTGTTGAGATCTTCCTACAGTCCTCCAAGACAGACCAATCAGGCAAAGGTAGGACCATCACTTTACAGCGTTTGGGGAATGACAGTTATTGCCCGGTGGTGCTGCTGGCCGCGTTCCTGCCACGGCGCCCGCAAGCAGATGGCTTGCTACTTATCCATTCTGATTGTTCCCCAGTCACTAAGTATCAGGTAGACCACGTGATGCAGGGGTGCTTGTTTATGGCAGGATACATAATAGAAGGGGCCAAGTTTAGCACGCACTCCTTCAGGATAGGCGCAGCCACTACGGCCTTCAGGGCAGGCCTCCCTGATGAAACAATTAAAAAAGTGGGTCGTTGGGACTCAAACTGCTACAGAAGGTATGTCAGACCACTGAGTGTGATACTCCCGGTACGCAGACAGCGGGTCAATGATGTGTAAATAATGTAAATCAAATAATAATGTAAAATAATAATAGTTATGTCAATTGACAGGGTGGTTCACAATTTGATGCCACGTGATGTGTGTTTGTTATTGCAGTGCCTTTTAATATGTCAATAAAATACAAGGTTACAACACACTGTGTTTTATTGCAGGGAAAGAGGTGTGGGTGTTGGGGCACTCTTATGTCACGAGACTGTCGAGATGGGTGAATGCCACCACATGGAAGCACGGGCTCACCAACACCAAGATATCATGGTTCGGCTTCCCGGGGATGCACTGGGTTGCAATGTTAGGGACGCTGCGTAGATTAGTGAGGGAACAAAGGCAGAGGCCAAGCATCCTAGTGGTGCACCTGGGGGGGAACGACCTGGTCGCATTAGGCAAAAGGCGTCTGTTAGATGCAATGAGGAAAGACTTGAGCACCTTGAGCGGCGAGCTAGGACAGTGTGACATTTACTGGTCAGAGATTTCCCCCAGACCGATTTGGCATGGGGCGATATCACGGGAAGCAATAGAATCATCCCGCAGGCGCGTAAACGCGGCAATGCGTAAATTCAGCGAACAAAGAGGCATAGGTTTTATTAGGCATGGCTTGCTGCATGCCAAGTCTATCGGTTGCTGGGAATCCGATGGGGTGCATTTGTCCAAAGTTGGGATGGCGATTTTCCTCTTAGACTTGGGGGAAGCGCTAGAAAGAGCCGGATGTAGGTAAGGAAGGGATCTGTAGGCTAGGTAGTGGGGGCTCTGGGCGCAGCGGGTGCCACGCCCAGGGCTGTGGAAGAAGAGAAGGCGACCCCCATACAGGACAGGCGCAGGAACAGGACCTGAAGCCACAGTGCGAGAGGCACAATACTGAGTCATACATAGCCAAGGGGCCCTTCTTGGGGACTTGGTTCAACGGCACCCCGTTAGTCCTTAGGGCGGTTGGAACCTGAGCAACCGGGGGTTTGCTAATAACGCCCCTCCTAGCTGGGCAAGGTGTGAGTTGACTCTCCCTTGTTCAGAGGTGGGCGGGGCAGATGGACGATAGGTCCATCGGGAGGCGTGCCTCCCCGGTCGACACGTGGCCAGGGCCACTAGTGTCTACTTCTTTGGCTCAACTTCAGGCGCCCTGCAACAAGGGGTTGCGGGGTGGAGGGGTCGCCTGTCAGTTAACCCGTTGTTATTTGTACCACAAATAAACCTGCAACTTTTCATTCCCAAACATTCTTGTCTGTGTGTCATTTGGGTAGAGGGTTGTGGGGCAAGGGTACCGATGCAACTACTATGCGGGAGGCCCGCGGTCCCTGCAGGGGACCCCATAGGAGGGCAAACCCCGTAGTAGTGCGCAGGGAACCGCGGGCCCGCCTTGGGGAGGGTGGGTGGGCGGGGCCGGACTTCTAGGACACCCCCCCTTCTGGTGGGATTATAGGGGGCGCGCTTCCTCCTTGGCGCCCTCTTTGCTGCTGCCCCTTTGTCCCCGTCGGTCGCTCCTGGCTGTCCTCGCCAGCCTAGTACAGGCCCCGAGCCCCCTCCTTCTCCCTCACTTCCCCCTACAAGCTGGACGCGAGGCCCGCAATTTGACTCCCCTCCCTACCGCTCACCCGATGGAAGGGGGGAAGTCGGGAGGGGGGAATAGTAATGATGTTTTTGTTTTCCAGGCTGCAGGAGGAGTTACAAGGCGACCCCCATACAGGACAGGCGCAGGAACAGGACCTGAAGCCACAGTGCGAGAGGCACAATACTGAGTCATACATAGCCAAGGGGCCCTTCTTGGGGACTTGGTTCAACGGCACCCCGTTAGTCCTTAGGGCGGTTGGAACCTGAGCAACCGGGGGTTTGCTAATAACGCCCCTCCTAGCTGGGCAAGGTGTGAGTTGACTCTCCCTTGTTCAGAGGTGGGCGGGGCAGATGGACGATAGGTCCATCGGGAGGCGTGCCTCCCCGGTCGACACGTGGCCAGGGCCACTAGTGTCTACTTCTTTGGCTCAACTTCAGGCGCCCTGCAACAAGGGGTTGCGGGGTGGAGGGGTCGCCTGTCAGTTAACCCGTTGTTATTTGTACCACAAATAAACCTGCAACTTTTCATTCCCAAACATTCTTGTCTGTGTGTCATTTGGGTAGAGGGTTGTGGGGCAAGGGTACCGATGCAACTACTATGAATTATAAGCAAGGATTTCCGCCTTCCCTGGCCGCCGAGCTGCAGGAAGTAGGCTAGAGCCCCGTTTTACCGTGCAATCCGGTGATCGGTGTCATGTTGTCATGGAAACTGAAAACAGACCTACCTCCTTTGCGGCGGAGGTCTGATTTTGGGATTTTGTTTCAACAACTGGTATGCCTCCGATGGAGGTTCAGTGTGCGCATTACGCAATTAGTGTGCGTATAGTTTACTGGTTATGAACGCGAACGATCGAGGGCAAGGTGATGGAGAGCTTGGATGTGTAATTTGCCGCCGGAAAGCAGACATGCATCCATTGCAGCATAGGTCTGATTTTAAGAGCGATTTCGTTTTAACAACTGGTGTGCCTCCGATGGAGGTTCAGTGTACGCATTACGCAATTTGTATGCACATTGTATAACGGGAGTGAACGCGAAGGATCACTGGCAAAGTGATGCAGAGCTTGAATGTGTAATGTACCGCCGGTCCGTTCTTTAAGACACATAACATTATATATTGAATGAGAATTATACCACAATGACAGAGCACCGTGTGATTAAGTGATACATATATACTTCAGGGCTGGGGGTGCTATAGGGCGCCAAGCAAGATGGCCGCATTCGCGTGAGGCTCTTGCGGTTCGGGAAAACTATCCGCCATTTATCCTGGTTGTTGTGCATCTTTGTAAGCCAAACCTGCAAATTTGGGCATCGGAACGCTGCGGCGACACATACAGACGAGAACTTCGCTGTTACCTGCTGGCATTGACGAGGAAATCGCTGCCGACCTCCGGCGCCTTGGGAGCACAAAAGGGCGATAAAACTGAGCCAGACTACGGAGCTGTGCGACGCAGGGAGGATCGCTGGGGACGGCTCACCCTCTGCCTGTACAGCCCAAGGGTCCTGTATACAAGGAGAGCCCCTCTGCTGACTGTGGGGAGGCAAGCGATACTCCCGCTCGCTGGCGGAACGGTGACCGGCGGGACGAGAGCTGCGCTGCTGCGGACCGCCTGAAGGTAGGCGAGCGCTGGGAGGCCGGACCGGGGACCCGGGGGCTACGGCAGGTACAACGAGCAGAGTATGATTGGAGCCCCGGGGCCGGCTGTACTCACTGCGCGCCGGCGGCAGGGCGGGAAAGGTACTGCCGCACTGCCTGGTGACCTGAGGACCTGGCCCCGAGACCCGGATAACTGGTACAGAGAGACACCCCGGGGGGTAAGGAGGCAGGCAGCATTGGATGCGACGAAGCGGCAGATCGCCGCGTGAAACTGCGCTGACCCCATCGCTGGGGGGGGGACGGTCTGTCCCTGAGACAGGAAAGGTATTCTGACGGGCCTGCTCTCCTTGCTCGCAGAAGGGCCTGTGACAATGCTGGGTGGCCTAGGAGCCCGCATTGGCCCATGCAGCAGTCCCCGGTTGGACTCCCCTCCCCCCCTTGGAGCTTTACAGAGGCCGGTCTACACTCCTACTTGAACCCCCGCCACATGACACTGATCAGCGAAAAGGTAGGATAATTACCAACTACCCGGTGCACAGTGAGGGGGCGCCTTCGCCATACTGACAGTCCTGGCGCAGGCAGTGACAACGTAGGGGCAGCTGATGGTCCCCCATTAAACTGACACGCCTGGGGAGCACTTGGAGGGTGTAGAGTGGGGCGCTGCCGAGTCCTTCTGGATGGGCTGGAGGTATCTGGCGGATCCCTGCGGAATCTTCTGGTCCCCTGAGAGGCACTGTAAGGACGGAGCTTGGCCATATCCTGTAATCTTCATCGGGTGGGCCCAATAGGGAAGCCTGAGACCTGCTCAGGTGAGTGGACACCCCTGCTTGGATCACTGCATTGCTCCTTTGCCAACCATGGGAAAGCCTGACGGGCACCAACCCAAGTTGAACTTTGAAGCACGGAAGGGTACCCGCTCCCAGACGAATCTTGAGGAGGAACAGGTGGAGGTTCAGGCACCCTCTACTGCAGATCTGAAGGACTTACTACTGGCTATGCAATCCAGCCTGACCTCCATTGAAACCAAGATGGACTCCATTTCTGCGCGACTGGATGAGGTCAAACATGAGGAGCGGCTGGTGGAGATGGAGCGTTGGATATCGGATCTAGAGGACACCTCTACTACGACAACGTCCCGAACGCTGGAAATGGAGAGGGTGTTGAGCGTGATAGCAGCCAAGAACGAGGATTTGGAGTTCCATTCTCAAAGAAACAATCTCCACATCTTGGGAATACCGGAGTCAACCGCCACCGGAAGAATGGAAGAGTACGTGGAGCGCCTCCTCATTGCGCTCTTTGGAAGGAGGCCTTCTCACCGGTATTGGTGGTCGAGCGGGCTCATCGCATGCTGGCAGCTCGCCCGGTACCTGGAGCAACGCCTCGCCTGATCATCACCCGGCTGTTAAACTATCGGGACCGGGATACCGCCCTCCACCTATCCAGGGAGCGGGGACAGCTCCGCCACAAGGGATTGGACATATCTATATATCCCGACTTCACCATGGCCGTTCAAGAGCCGAAGCGGAAATTTCTACCAGTAAAGAAGAAACTACAACAGCTGAATATTCCTTACGCGATGCTCTTTCCCGGCAGAATTAAGGTGACATATCAAAGTAAACAACACTTTTTCAACACTCCGCAGCTTGCACAGGACTTCCTTAAAACCTTGCCAAGGCAGGCGGCGGGACGCGCCACCCCGCCCCATCACCCTGACGCCGGAGGCAGTACCTCGGATGTGGAATGATCTGAAGCCCCCTAGCTCTGTTCTGCGTATTGAGATCACGCCACTCGACAACCATCCGGATGGTATTGATGATAGTGGATAACTGGTTTTGCGTCGGAGGCCAGAGGAGGGTCTGTCATCCTTCCCTCGATATGACACTACTGAAGCCCTCAGGTTTCGAGACACTGGACGCTTCCGCGGTGGAAGTGGGGGCCCAATGCGAATGGGGATGATCTGGCTGCCCTTAACCCCCCCTGACCGTATGCCGTGATATGGACCAATACACTCTTTCCCTGGACTGAAGAGTTTGCGGTTTCCTATGACAGTGTGGATGCCTTGGAAACTGAAGCCAAAATGACCCTTCATATGCTTTCCCGAAACACCCTCGCCCTGGCGAGGAAGACCCTTGGTCGCCCTCTGGACTCCAACTCTCAGGTGAACCATTAAATGGTATGGTTGTTATTGTTTTATTGCTAGGTATGGTATGGACTACATCGTGCTCCCCTGTTGGGAACAGGGGAGCACAGGATGGGACGGGGGCAGGGAGGGAGGGAAGTGGGCCACGGCAGGTTTGTGCTGCTGATGTGGGAGGGGGGAGGGAATGTTTTGTTTACGTCTGTGAGCAGCGACAGACCTTGCGACAAGTCACAGGCTATGGGATATAATAGCAACTTAACGCCTAGATGTCACTACCAATTTGTGTCAGACCACTTGTTAGGAATATGCACTCGCAATCTCCGCTATGACTGAACGTTTGAGACTACCCACATACCGCTTTCTGACTTAGAATGTAAGAGGACTAGGGGAACCCCGCAAGCGCAGGCACATATTATCTAACTTAGATCGTCATGACATACAGTGCGCGATGCTGCAGGAGACACACTTCAATCCCTCTGTCCCTTCCACTTTTGCCGCTCGCTGGGCCAGCTACTCGTGCTTCTCTCCCTACTCATCATATGCTCGCGGCACATGCATCTTAATTAGGGCTCCCGGTTTTCCGTTTTTACGGATATTTACATATAAATACAGACGGAAATCTATATTTCCTTTGTCTGTATTTATATATAGAAACGGCAAAACACTAGCAAATGTTGCCTCGCTGCCGCTGCATGCAGTTTCCTTTGCATGCCGAAATTCATTTAAATCCCTTCCAATCAGGGTCTTTTAGCGCCCTCATGTGGCACCCCATTCCATGATGATTGCCTAGTTAGCACGATGGTTAACAAACTGGTGGGGGGTGGGATGGGGGTCAGAGTGGAGCATAGTGGACAAGAAGAGCACATGAAAAGAGAACGGGGGTTGGGGGGCTGGAGCTGAGAAAAAGAAGAACTAAACCCAAGTGTATGGAGAGAGGCCAAAAGGGGCCAGAGAGGGCAGGAACTTAAGGGACGCCGAAGCAAGGCACCACAGGAGAAAAACCGACAGGAGAGAAGAAACTGGAAGAGAGAGAACCACCCAAAGAAGGGTGGAGAACGGGCCAGAAGAGCAGCTCATGGCGGCGGCACCGTCACAGACACAGATATAAATAAGGCCTGCAGCTGCGTGGTGATGGCAGAGAGGCTGGCGGGCAGGTATGTGCCAGACCTGGACCATCTCAGCACGCCAGGACACGACCAAGGCCACTGTATCTTGGGCCAGCATCGATGCAAGCAGGAACTGCTGGAGCCAGCACTAGCTTTGTGGTGAAAAACATGTAGTGCCAACTGGTCTACCGATGGCATCCAAGCACTTAACTACTAGTGCCACTATACCCACACAGTACCACGCACCAGCAACACCAGCACTGCTAAGACCATACTACCAGCCTTTTGCGGCACCATTACACAGGCAAGCAAAGTAATACACAGTCAGAGGCACTGCATCTCAATCCTATCAGAGCACCACACTGAAACCTTACAGCTACTGTCTCTTTAACTTCCTACCATCATTAACTCATTCTGGGCCCTCATGCTGCCCTATTTTTCACGCACTTTAACAGTGCTTGGAATGGGCATTTAAACTTGAGTTAGAGGGGTGCTTTTTCAATCGTACTTGTTAGGTCTGGTGGCTTAGTGGACAAATGTGTCCACTGTAGGGGCAAGTTGTTGTTCTGATGGTTACAGGTTCAAATCTGGGTTGGCCCACTCAGTCCTTCATCTTTCTGAGGTCGATAAAACGAGGATCATTGGGTAACAGTAAACATCTACTATTCAATGTTAAGATGTATTATCAATTTAAATAAATGCGGGAAAATACTAGCTGAAGTGGCGTCTTTTGCGTGTTGCAAAAATAAATGTGGATAAATACAGAAACAATGCCCAAAAAATAAATATGGATAAATACAGACGGAAATGGCAAAAAAATAAATACCATAAAACCGGGAGCCCTAATCTTAATGAAGAAGTCCCTCCCATACACCCCATTGTGATCTGTTACGGACAAGCAGGGCTGGTACTCTATTCTCCGGGGCAGGATCGCTGGCCAATCCTTCACGTTAGTCTTATGCTATGGACCGAAACCGGACGATCCGGAGTTCTTTCGCGTACTCTGGGGGAAGGTACTAGAGATTGGCTCCACACATTTACTATGGGGGGGATTTTAATGTCACAGTTTACCCTACACTGGACCGCTCACATCCGCAACCACACAACTATTCCCACTCTCAATCCACCCTCAAGATGATAATTGGGGACCATGAACTGCTTGATGCCTGGCGACACATGCACCCGACGAGATGGGAGGGTACTTGCTACACAATGGCCTGGGCCCCCTGGTCCAGAATTGATGCATGGTATGTTATGAAAGGCCTAATCCCTTGGGTGACGCAGTCCTCCCATCTTCCCCGGACTTATTCGGACCACTCCCCAGTGCTGGTTGCTGTAACCCCTCCGCACGTGGACTCTCCCTTCCAGTTCTGGCGTTTCAATCCACTGTCCTTATTGGACCCAGTCTTTAAGCAGGAACTCGAGCAGGAGATCACTGACTTTTTACCCCGCAATGAGACTTCGGTGGAGCAATACTCAACGGTGTGGGAAGTTTTTAAAGTTACCTTAAGGGGCCTGTGTTTGCGAAGAGTGGCAGTATCCTGAGAGACATCCACTCCACCCTACACGGCTGGAGACGGAACTCAAGAAGATCGAGTCGGAATTGCAGCATAATCTCACGTCTGAGTTACAAGCTAAACTGCGTAGTGTGCTTAGCGAATACCAAGAGACAGCAGAGAGCAAATGTAAATACAGAGGGAAATATCATAGGGCGTGCCAATATGGGGAGGGGGATAGACCTGGTAAGTCGCTGTGGGCGCTAATTCAACCCCCGCAGTTTTCAAACATTGTGTTGGAGATTGGAGATTGAGGATGACAACGGCCAAACGCACAGTGACACGGCCGAGTTTGTGGAGATCTTTCGTAAATTCTATAGAAGTCTCTACAAAACGCATAGAACCCAGACAATAGACTTCACTTCCCTTTTTGAAGATACGGCGATAGCCTAGTTGAGAGATGGGCAGAGGGAATTTCTTTTGAGACATCACGAGGATGAGAAAATCATAATGGCCATAATGCAATTTCAATCTGGGAAGGCGCTGGGGCTGGATGGCCTCCCGGCTGAATTTTATAAAACCTTCCATCACCAACTCATCCCAGTACTGAGGCATGTTTTTGAGGAAGCTCGGGAGACGGGTATACTTCCCCCTCCATGCGCGAGGCGCAAATCATATCCATACCCAAGCCGGGTAAGCCTTTGGCTTACTGCGACTCATATAGGCCTTTATCCTTAATAAATGTAGAAGCGAAAATTTTAGCTAAATGTGTTGCTAATCGTATTAGTCCCCTTATGACAGCGTTGGTGCTCCCTGATCAATCGGGCTTTTTGCCCACTCGTGGCACGTCACATAATTTGCGTACACTATTTGCGCTCCTCCATGACATAGACCCTGACACTAATGCCGCTGCCATATTTCTTGACGCCCCTAAGGCGTTTGATTCCCTGGAGTGGGATTATCTCGCCGTCGTCTTGCAGCGGATGGGGTTCCCTGGCCCCTTCCTGGAATGGATCAATTTGCTGTACTCGGGTGTGCGAGCCAGAGTGATGGTCAACGGGGCTCAGTCGGTCCCTACAATTACGCGGGGCACCCGACAGGGATGCCCCTGTCACCCCTCCTCTTTGCTTTTGCTATCGAGCTCTTAGCGGCAAAGATTAGACAACATTTCCGAGACTATGCATTGATATACCCAGAGAGACAGATTTTAATCTCCTTGTATACTGATGACCTCGCGCTGTACCTACGGGACCCGGCAGTAAGCCTCAACCCCATTCTTCGATTGCTTATTCCCTTTGGTCAACTATCTGGAATAAAAGTGAACTGGGGGAAATCTCATATATTCCTGTTAACTGATGCCACACTGGAATTCGCTCCTGACTTTCCGCTGAAGTGGTGCAGGGATACACTCACCTATCTGGGCATCCGGGTCTCTCGATGCTGGGAGGAGCTGATGCGTTCCAACTACGGACGCGCATTGGATCTTATCACGGATAAGATCACCAGATGGATTGCAATGCCTCTCTCCATGGAGGCCAGAGTATCTTTAATAAAAATTATAATTTTACCCAAACTCCTCTACCTTTTTACTAACATTCCTTATGCTCCAAGTCAATATTTCTTTAAATGTGTCAGAGCCCAGTTGAACAGGCTACCATGGGGAGGAAAGCAGCCCAGACTGGCGTGGGAGTTTCTTACTCGTCCCTTTGAAGCTGGGGGATTTGAAGTTCCCGATTAATCTGCGCCCAGGCACACTTCGCAGCCTTATTGGATGCACCCTCCCCCATACATGCCTCACCTAGCCATTGAGGATGAATATATGGCCCCCACACCAAGCACCGCATATCTCAGCACTGCCATTGTACCTAGACACCTGGCGGATACAACTGTACAAAGTACAACCAGTGCCTGGCATGATTTAGCACAAAAACTTAAATGCCCTGTTCTCTATTCGCCACTGTCGCCTCTGCAGGGGAGATATGACCTACCAGTCACGACAGACGGTGGATGCCGCCGTTTGCTGGGCAAGATGTCCTGCCTTACCTGGGGCCAACTATATAAAAATGGGCAGTTTAAATCTAGTGACTACTTTTTTGGCACCACTACCCCCACTCTCTTGGAGCACTTCTATTACGTGCGTCTTCGACAAGACATGCGCTCTTTGACTCAGTGCTTTCCACTAGAACCCCCTGTTATGATCCCCCTACACACTCTCCTGCAGCACACTCCCCCGGCACATGTAGTGTTGCGATTATATCGCTCAACTCAGGGGGACTGGGAGAGAGACCTAGCACCAGCTAAGGGTAAGTGGGAGGCGGAATTGGGAACTCCCATCACAGCGGAACCATGGTCCTTTTGCTGCCGCCAAACGGGCGCCATATCAGCTAATAGCAGGCTACGCCTGATACATTATAAATATATTCACCGATTATAAATATATATATAAATATATTCACCGATTATGTTATACGCCTGCTCGGCTGCACCGGCTACATTTGCGCGACACTGCCTGCTGTGATAGGTGTGGCCCGGGGATGCTGATTTTGGACACTTGGCCTGGGACTGCCCGCCTGTTCGGGAATACTGGAGGGAGGTGTTGCATGCGATAGATGAAATGACTGAGATACATGTCCCCGATGACCCCCTTACTGCTCTCTTAGGCTATACGGAACAGGTCCCAGTCAAGGTGCGGAGATACGTCTCCTTGGTTCTTTTGATGGCAAAACGATGAATAGCCTGTCGTTGGGGGCGCGGCCGAGCCCCCACATTCAAGGACTGGCTGAGCGACCTTACATATTGCCAAGAACAATTGCACACCTATGCTGAACTTATGCCACCCTCCCCCCGCCCTAATGATATATGGGCTCCTCTTCAAACATATCTCTTGGCACATACCAACTCTGGGGACACGGATTCAGGCCCTAATCGGGTGGGGGACGGGGGAGGAGACGGGGAGGGGATTGCAGAGGGGGACGGCTTCCCGGTCATAGGGCTGCGCTGACCTCTTTTTAACATGGTGAGAAATTAATTTGATCGTGTGGGTTGGGGAACTTCGGTGGGTAACGCTGCGTTGGACCTGACTGGATGATGGTTTGCAATACTAGGTGACAGCGGCAATTTTATTGTGACTTACTGTTTTTGGTTGAGGCACTGTAGTTGGAGACCTGAGTTGATGAGCGCATGCTCTGCTGGCCCACCTGACGCAGCCGGCCCCTTGGGCGTTGTAGGTGGGTTGCTGTGATCCCCCCCGCCCCTATCTTCTGCATAGAATGTCTAGTATTGCTGTGTCGGCTGATGGGATGTAGGCCCTCTGCTGTGTCAAATTTAAAGATGTCAATAAAGGTCGGTTCGAAAAAATAAAAATAAAAATATATTTATATTGCATGTTCGGGATTCTAGCTGGCGGTACAGCGAGGTAATTGACTTCGGTCGGGCGGGTTGCATTGTCATTCCTGCCCCCGCCTATTTGAACATCGAGCATAAAGGCTGAGACGGTCTTGGGGACCCAAGGAAGCAACCTGAACTTTAATTGGCAGGGGAAGAGACTTTTTCACGCTATGCGAATCATCCTGCCCACCGCCCAAGAACTCTGACATTGTGCAGTACACTCCTTGCATCACCTACCTGGAAGGCACAAGATGCATCCTGGGAATGATGGTCCACAAGGATTACGTGAATTGTGAAAGGTGTGTTTAGCATCAAAAGGGGTGGAGCGGACACGCACCAATCATAGTGGGGCATGATGGTATTTAAATCGCACTAGCGCAAAGCCTCCTGAAATATCCTGGCACTGACGAAGGCCGAAATGCATTTGCCAACAATTGAATAAAGGAAGTTTCCATGTTCCCGACGTGTGGCAGTATAGTAGTTACATCTTGTGATATCATTATGTTCCACAATATACATATTATACAAATCAATTGTTAACTTTGCATCTGTCACAAACCCCTGTTTGGATGATTCAAGCTCACATTCTATGTATTGACATTTCTACGCAGGGCAAGCATATACATTGATATGGGAGTGATGTTATGCATAGCGTGGTAAGTGGGGCACGCGCCAACATATATAATGTATGGGAGGTTTACAGGAGAGATCATTGGGTATTCCTAGCTGATTAGTGGTGTCACCACGACTGGTCTAAGGGTGTGGGCCGGCCATTGAGGCGATTGCTACGTGGGCACATTAATTGCCTCGGATGATGAGCATGTGAGTGGAGTGTGAACTGTTGCATGGGTAGTGCACATGGCGTTATGGTGTATGGCTGCTGAGAGGGTGCAGGGTTACAGAATCATTCATGGGTTTGACATCAGAGAGGGTGGTGCTCGGACGGTGCGTGTGTCTCAATGCAGTGTTGTTACATAGCCTCTCCATTCTTCAGCAGAATTGAGGCCCTCTTCAATCGAACTGACCCTGTCTATCTACATTCAGTGCGCGGCAGTATGTTTGTTATGTCGCCTCCTCTCTCTGGTAAGAAGGCAATGTCAATCACTTGCCATTTCAGCTCGTCGGCCGTGTGGTTTTTCTCGTTATAGTGAGATACCAGGGGGGCATTAGGAACAGATCTACGAATGCGTCTTCGATGTTGGCAGATCCTGACCTTGACTTGTTGTTGAGTCTGGCCTATGTACGGAAGGTTGCACGGGCACCAAATGCAATACACAACATTCCGTGTGCTGCAATTTGAAAAG
Organism: Lissotriton helveticus; assembly: GCF_964261635.1. NCBI lineage: Eukaryota > Metazoa > Chordata > Amphibia > Caudata > Salamandridae > Lissotriton > Lissotriton helveticus. The sequence continues at coordinate 293,210,906 of NC_136057.1, forward strand.
CTTTCTAGGGTATGTTTGAGGTTGCCATGTTCAAAGGTGGTGGTGTTAAATGTGAACTCGCAGGACACGCAATTGCCACACTTATGGTGACCTTTAATTCTAGGTATGGCCCCATGCGCTGGTGAGAGTATCGGGGGAGTTCACGGTTTTGTCAGTAGCGGATCTTACGAGATGGTCTTTTATGTTTTTCCCACTCTTATAGGCAAAAAGCAGTGTTTCAAAAGTAGGGTCTATACTCCTGATAATGCTCCAGTTTCTTGTTATGAGGGTGTGTACTTGGTTTGTATGTGTACCAAAATTGGTGCATACTATTTTCTCCATGCCTGGTTTCTCTTTGGTTTTAAGTAGTTCTTCCCTTGGACAGTGCCAGGCCCATTTGAGTGATCTTTTTACTAGTCTGTTAGGGTAACCTCTGGTAACTAGTTTGACTCTAAGTATCTCTTCTTCTCTCATGCAGTCCGCTTTATGAGTACAGTTGCGGCGGATTCTGAGAAACTGCCCAAATGCAGGCCGTCTCTAAGAGCCTGTGGATGGTGGCTACGGTATGATAGCAAAGTGTTTCTTTCCGTGATCTTTCTGTGAAGGGAAGTGTGAAGTGCCCCGTTCTCATGATTCATGTTAAGATCTAGAAACACTATGGTAGACTCATGCATGGTGGACGTGAATGTAAGACAGTGTTCAAATGAGTGACAAAGTTATTAAAATCTGTGTCAGTGCCTGTTCAAATGACAAAGATGTCCTTGATGTACCGCTTCCAGCATTTGATGTTAGAGAGGTACGCATTGTTGTCGTCGAGGGCAAACGTGTGCTCAACATGGTCCATGTAGATGTTAGCAACATTAGGAGCAAAAATTGCTCCCATGCTTGTACCAGAGCACTGTTGGTAGTAGTGACCTCCTGAAATGAAATAGTTGCTCTGTAGGGGGTGTGTAGTAAACTGATGATGAAACTGGTTTGTACCTACCTGTACTGCCCTGGGTCTTTTCTCTAGGAGACTCTATGATGTCTATGCTCTCCACCTGAGGTAAGTTAGTGTAGAGTGAGCTAATGTCAAGGGTGGCTAATAGGTCACTGCCTAAGTTAAAAGGCATGCTGTCCATTAGATTTATCATGTACATTGTGTCTTTCACGTATGTGTCTTGTAGAGGGACAAAGTCTCTAATGAAATGATCTATGTATGAGCCTATAGGTTCCAACACGGAACCACATCCTGGCAGTATAAGACGGCCAGGGGGATTGGTAGTACTCTTATGTATTTTTGGTATGGTGTAAAGTACTGGGGTGCTAGGGTTATCAGCATTCAGAGCAAACAGTGAGTCCTCGGCTATCTTCACGACGGTCCTGCCTTGGGATGCGATGCGCGGGATCTGTGAGCGGAGGGGAGAAGAGAACTCCAGTCGTTGACAGTCTGCCTCCCCTGGCTCTCATTGGGCAGGCAGCGCCTCTCTGCTGGGATGCAGCAGCCTGTGGGATTGACTGGGCTCACTCCTCCCTCCCACCTCCTTCCTCGGCCACATAGGAGAGCCCGTCAGTGAGCGCAGGGAGAGAGGGGCTGGGGCAGGAGATGTCACCTCCAGTGAGAACCCACACCAACACCCGCTGCTGTGAACCAGGCATAGAAAGGCAGCAGAAGCAGATGAAGGGAACCAGGGCTTGCCAATTTTACAGCATTAACACATGGCCACGAACCCTAGTGCTCAAAGATTCCCTCCGTAACTTTAGGTGCCTGCCGCTGGCACGGCGTGCTAGAAATAATTCACTTTCAGAATCCGAGCATGGAAACTGATGATTTGATGTGTCATTCAGAACATTTCCACCAACACTGTGCACCGTGTGCAAGGCGCCCATTGATACAGATGAAATATGTGCAGTGTGATGTGTAGCAATCAGATCACTTTCCGATCTATGCTGGCTCTTGCCAGGACATTTTTAGAGTAACTATGCATGTTACAAATTGCTATCATCATCTCTCGCGTGCATGTTCCTACCCAACCTTCCCCAGCATATCCTGGTTCCTGTAATCCAGTCTGGACCGGACCCCTCAGACCCCCGCCATTCTGTTCTTTTGTGTGTTCTGCGCCGTTATTTCGAGGGCCTCCTGCTACTATAAAAATCCTGTTTGTAAAACACAAAACGGATTCTTCGATCTCGTCTCCAGTTTATCAAATTCACATAAAGTACATTTAAATATACTTTTTGCATCACTCACCCGTGCATGGTTTACGTAGGCTCCCAGGTGTAAATTGCTTCTGTCTTAACATATGCCTGGAATATACATGTAATGTGAATCTGGCACTTAGTCACCTGAAGCAGTGTGTATTTCTTCGAATCCTGCATCAAACCTGCTAAGGTAGTTATAAACGTATTTTTATGCCATGCCCATTCAGTCTTTGGCCTTTCTGCTAAGGTAGCTTTAATTTACAGAGGCAAACACTTGCCTATTGACTGGAAACCCTAGATACCAATTCATTTCACACAGGTTTTCCAAACTTTTAGAGAAGAGAATAAATAAACGTAGACTTTTTTTTATCATTCAAACTCTTTGTATCCTTGCCCTGCACTATTGGTCAACCCAGTCCCTATTTTCTTTATTTCTATTAACTGATAAGTATCACAATTGGTCTTTGGTACATCATTACATATGTTCCTGCATGTCTATGGAACAGTTTATTATCAGATGATGTGGAGTGGATTCCGGATTTCCTGCATTCCAAGTTCATGGTTATATTTTAGTGACCATTTTATTGCTCAAGAACCAACTTTTATAATCAAGCTGGTGATTTGGTTGAAAACATTTTACCAAATAAAATTTAAATATGATTTTTAAAGTAAAATTTGATTCTGCGCCCAGGACCAGAAATCCTTAAGCAATATAATATATTTATTTGCAGCAATGTCACTGCTTCTGTCCATTTATTATTTGATGGGCGGGATGTGGAGCTATGAGTTCAAGAAAAGTGTACCTCGTTTCGAATAGGAAGCATTTCATACAGCTGTATGTTCAGGACTCTGGTGAGTGTCATGTGATCCACTGACCAGGATTTGAAGATTAAGAGGCATTTTTAGAAGTAATAGCTTTTAATCATGAAATAATCATGGACTCCCACCATCCTTGATGACAATTCTATGATAATGAACTAAGTGGCAAGTCATGTGAACCATACATGTGGAATAGGTTATTATTACATGGAACACATTTATGCTCTGTTAGGAGAGAATTGTACAGTGCAAACCCTGAACTCAGGCATTTCAAGGTCTAGTCATGTGGATAATGTATGATTGCAGCTTGAAACAGCACTGCACGTCCATATGATTTCTTGTGGTTGTAGTCTTCTTAGCTGGTTATGGCAGACGTCAGGAGTATGTAGTTTGTTGAAGAGGAAAGTCAGGATTTATACAATGCTCTCTGGTTTCATATTGTGCATTGAAGACAGTAAATGGGTATCTGTTTATCCCTCGTCAATGAAGCTGCGTGTGGAGTGACTTTGGGAATGATTCACAAGTTGCTTGGCCTTTAGTAGCTCACAATCATTTTCACGGCTCAGAAGTAGCTCTCACTGCAGAAAAGGTTGGAGACCCCTGGTGTACACCTACAGTCTACTTATTATGTTTTGTGCCACAGTTGAGGGGAGCACTGGGAAAGTTTGTATGTATTGCACTACTGCTGGGTAAGCGCTGTGTGGCATTGCATTGGGAAAGTGTTCTAGCCCCGACCATCAAATTGTGAATAAAGGACATGATGTATTGTAATGAGCAACTAGCACTGTATGCAGAAGAACTGCCTGCGACAGCCAGGCCAAGAGACATATGGGAACCGCTCAAGAAATATCTACTTCAGCAAACTAATATCATCCCGCAGGCTGAATAATGAGCTGTTGGTGTAATAGTCATTGCAATGGACTATCAAGGTGTATTACAATAGAGATAAGATGTATATCAGTACTGTATCATTCTGTACTCATCGGGTCACAGGGTGGTTGTAAGGTTTGTTATTGTTATACTGTTTTTGGAGCAGTACTAGGCATAATATTTGTAAACAAAATAAAAAAAGGCTCGTCCATGCTTCAGTCAGAGTAAAAGGCCTTGCGACCGCGCTTGGGGATAAAACCTCCTTAACTGTCTTAAAGATTTCTTTACTGTGGTTAGCAGACTGTGCTATTTTAGAGGAAAGGAAAAGTTTTTTCTCTTCTAATACTTTTTTATAATGCACCTTCAGTGCCTGTTTGTATGTTATTTTATCAGTAGGGTCAAAGTTTTTTTCTCCAAGCCCTTTCGAGGCATTTACACTCACTCTTGCTTTTCCTAAGGGCGACCGTAAACCAAGGTACCGAGGCACGCAAGGCCTTGACTGGTCGCACGGAGGAGGGAGCGAGCTCGTCAACCCGCGATTGAAGCCAATTGTCCAGATCTTCTGCATCCTCCTCCACATTCCCGTGAAAGGGGATCGTATTATTGCTATGGGCAGTAATAAAAGCCTCTGCTGTAATTAGCCCAAAAGGTCTGAAACTACAAGGGGGTGGCCAGCACTGGCGTTTGCAGGGGTTAAGCACCCTCTCCATCGGCCCATACTATCGGAACCGGGACTGAGGTCACTATAGACTCAGTGAAGAAAATCAATATGTCCTCTATCATGAGTCGCATGAAGGACATATGGTAACATTTCAAAAAGAGCTAGTGAGTCACAAAGTTTAATGGTCTCCTGTTCAGTGGAGTTATCCATATGAATGTTAAAAATCCCCTAAAACCAAGCAGTGTTTAAAGTTGATAACCAGAGGGGCAACGGCATTACAGATAGAGTTGAGAAACTGGCCGGCAGGACCAGGGGTCTATAAATCAAAATGCCTGCCAGATTGTTGCGCTGACACCCTTACGTGGAATCCCAAAATTTCAGCACCCGCTATGTCAGCTGTAGGGATCATGGTGCAGGAAAAGTGGTGTTTAGAAAATATGGCAATGCTGCCTCCAGCGCCCGTCTCCCGATCCCTCCCGAGCAGCAAATAACCAGGGGGAATGGCCATGCGATGGTGGGATTTGATGTTTCTCTGCGCCATGTCTCAAATCGTAGATTTGGAGGGCATGTTTGTTTAGAGAACGCGTATTAAGAAGCATGGCCTTCAGATGATCATCCTCCCTGTCAGGCTTAGTCTCATTAAAGCCTCTTTCCGGAGGCTCACTAGTGTCTATATTAGAGGAGACCCAGCCGCAGAGGTCACTGGCCAATCTGTGACATTCTCTGGGCATGGGCACGGGGGAGCGGCATCTCACTCTCATGCTCATAGTCATATGTTGTTGCCTGCTATAGTGAAGGGGCTTACCATCATCAGGAACATCTCCTTGGGCAGGTCCGGCACCGGCCGCCTCCGGGGCGCAGACGGGCTTACCTTTGGAGCGCTTTCGGCATGCCAGTGGCGCGCCCACTGCGTGCCCTTGCACACACTGCCACAGCAATAAACCTCTGGTGAATGAATTATGGATGTGACACTTATTAAGACATGACAGATTGTTTGGCCTGTTTTTTTTTCTTATTTATGGCCAAGACCGATCATTTACATCTACGCACCCAAGACTTAGGAACAACATCCCTGTATCCATAAGGACCACCAAATGCTGCTTCCATTAAGCAAAGAGTTCAAGACACACCTCTTTAAAGAACACTACATCTCAAGCATTAACAATCCAATAGCCAGCTACCACTCCTAGAATTCATTGACTGTATGCCTACCTTTGACCCTGCACAGAACTCTGCTGCCTTTCCAGCTAGTTTTGCGCCATAGAAATGGCACATAAATACACAGAATTATGTTTATATTTTATTTCTGTATTTTTCTGTAATGAAATATGACAATGCCATTGTCACAAACTCCAGTGCTCATCCATGGTCCCATCATTCAATCCGTAAATATCCCTTGAACAGGAGGCACCTTTGTCAAATTTTAGAGTAATCCCGTAAGTGGGAACTCCTAATCAGCCAGATCTGAAGCAGACATGTCTTTGCCTGTCAGCGTTCATCACAAAGGGCCTGAATGGGAGTGATCTGATTGACTTTGCAAAGGATTAGAGGGGTACAGCAGGCCCCCTGTACTTGTTTTGATTCACTGTTAAAACGTGTTTTTCTCATACAATGAGGAACATATAATTTTACTATTTGAAATGTCTGCTTTCTCCTTTGATTATCATACTCTCTGATTGTATTCATATATTCTTGTATGTGCTTTAATGCACATCTTTCTCTTTGTGTTCAACCATTTTAATTCCAAATGCACCACTATATAGAAAACACAGTGGAAAAAGAATCGAGCCTTGGGTGCTGAATCTCTAGCACTTTGTCTGTGTCTCATGTCAGTGAACCAACCTGTGTTGATTGAGTTTCTTAAAAAAGTGACAGAAATGTCATCCGTGCAATTTTGGTCCCTCTACCACAGTCCAGTGGTTTATCCTGCCTTCTGCATTAATTTTTTTGGGGGGGGGGTTAATTTCTTGGATTCAACCTTAACCTTCTTCTAATGCTTTGTATGGGCCGGCATTGATAGCTGCACTTTAATTTAAAAGGGAGAGTAGTTTCATTTCTCAGAAGAGTTCAGTACATTTAAATGAGAGCGTAGAGTCACTTCTCATTAGAATGACAGTAATAAAGTACTGTGTGATAGTTATATTAGACCTGATAGCAATGCTTGAAATGCAAATATAGAATAGCTGGTAATTACTATCATAAAACTGGGAAAGAGCCACAATTTTCCCTGCTGCACTATGCTTTGTAAAAACATTGGAAACTAGTTCTTGTTCAGACGATGTTAGAGTTGTAGGAAGGGTAGATGTTCTGGCAAACCCATGCATGTAAACATCTACATAAAGCAGTCACGAGAATGTGATATCTGTGAATATGATTTGGTTGTGTCCTCTGTCTGTTTCATACATTCAGTGCAGACATAGTTTTAAAATCTTGTGGCAGTTTGTAAATCTAACTTTCAGAACCAGTGCAGTTTGGGGACATCTAATGCATCCTTTTGCACTAACCGAGTGCTTAAATGACAATGGTTAATGTTGAAGACAAGATCGAGGCAATGATCAAAGAGCTGGAATTGTGGGCTCATCGCTTATCGAAAAGTAATTTTGATTCTTTCAAACAACTGAAGACCCTCCTGAAATATGCTGAAGATGAATTATCAAAGTATTGGGATTTTTTTAATCTAGGATATGCAAGGTATGCAATGTAATTTTCGTGAGTACTAAACACTACCAGAGGAAATAAAAACATGGAAAAATATTTTTAAATGTACTTATTGACAGTTTAACGGGGCTAGCAGCAGCTGAAAAAAATGGCTTGACTGAAATCTCTACAGATAGTGCACAATAACTTAAACTCAAGGAAAATTCTCGGGCACGTTTTAGGCTGCATACATCGACACATTATTCCAGATTATCATACAAAGCCCTGAAGGTTTTACATCCACTCAGATCTTATTCACATAAAAAGTAAATACAGTAAATGCTTGAGATCTGTTGAATCTGACCTTAGGATTCAACTTTCAGAAATAAAGCAAAACATTGAAAAAAACAGTTGCTGAGATAAAACACCAATTTTCCCATTAAGATTACAATTCTGAGTTAGTTGTGAATTAATAAAATATTTTGTAATTTGAGTGTTTGTTTGGTGTTTACTTCTTTTATGTTTTTTTTTGGTTTAGAACCACTACATTAGTGTGCTAAAGTAACATGACTGGTCATATCTTTTCATGTTGTACAAGGTTCACATCTGCACACAGATTAGGCAAGCTAAATATGATTGGAGTGTCACCATATACATGAATACAGAAATTGACCCCTAGATGTTGTAAGATGTTGTGGAGAGTGGAATAAAAAGTAGTAGTGACAGCGCTGCTGCAGCTCCACTTCATCTAGTGTTTTTTTCAGGAGAGAATGCTTTATGGTATTAAAGGCTCTTGACCGGTCCAAAATTACCCGTGACCAAATACACTATTATTGACAAAGATCATCTAAAATCAATAGGATCACCAGTTCTGTACTGTGTCCTGTCCAGAAAAATGCCCAAAAGTTGTTATCGTGTATGTTAAGTATGGGTTTTCTAAAAATGGTTTTCACTGTGAATTTGTTTTCATGTGCTGAGGAAAATACCGTATCTTAGAGAATAGCTGAATAAGTCCAGCATTTACGTTTTGATGAAAAGGTAAAGAAGTTGTATGAGTTTAGCTAGGCATAAGCTATTTGGACAGCTTGTAACAGTGCATCAAGCTCAGTAAAACAGTTTAAAATCATCACAATTTAAATGTTTTAAGTTGCCATTTAAAGGTTATGAGGTGCAGGAATTCTTTCTGTGTGGTTGTTGTCGCGCATTTTTAAAATCTTGCTGAAGAGAAATTAAGCGAGATTATCACATAGTTGTTTGGAGTGTTGCAAGGTAGCTGAGGAAGAGAAGGAGAGTGTAGTTCTGAGGGGCATGGGAGAACCAAATTATGCAGGAGGGTTGAATACATTTTTCGGCAAGAAAAGTAAAACTGTGTGTCGTAATGCAGCACATTCTGTTTCAACATAGTGAAAACTTTATAGACTCTCTCTAAAAAGCAGTTTTTCTTTATCTGATTGTAAACTTATAGGTGGGAGCTATAATGATATATCTTCTTAATTTATTTATATCATAGTCTCTACACCACTTTCTTCATGCTTTGCCCAATTTGAGAGATTTTACTTTTTCTGCAAATGAATGATTTTTTTGTTCCATTTAGCTATATCCCAAGTCTATTGAGATTGTTCTCTTTTGCTCTGCTGAGAAAAAACAAAAGTGATGACAAGAATACCTGAATTAGACACTGTCATTACTTGGGCAGTCCATGTTTTTATTCCCTGTGTTACAACATAAGCATCCAAGGAGCTGTTCTCAGTTGGATCTTCTCTTTCCTCACTGGAAGAACACAAAAAGTCCACCTTTCCCCTTTACCTCTGAGCCCAAGGAAATCATCTGTGGAATACCGCAAGGATTCTCGATCAGCTACACTCTCTTCAACACTTATATGACACCGCTGGCCAGCATCGTCAAAACCCACAGCCTCAACATATCCTACGCAGACAACACACAACTCATCCTCTTCCTCTCTGAAGACACCACCACCACTAAGACCAACTTCTACAACTGCATGACTGCAATTGCCAACTGGATGAAGGACCACTGCCTGAAGCTCAACACATACAAGACAGAGGTCCTGGGCAAATCACGTAATCTCCCCGTGCCTAACAAAAATGAATGTGTCCTCATGTAATGCAACTGGTGCTACGTAAAGCACTCTGATACCCGATTCGGGTCAAGTTCACGCTATATAAAACTCTGTTAAAGAAAAAAAACATAAGCTTTCATTCTCTCTACTCCATTCTTACAAGTCTTCACTTCCTCAGGCTTAGAACAGTACGCCCTCCCCAGCAGAGGGGACTTCAAAGATGGGCACCGAGCACAAAGGTCGGGGAAGGGAGCCCAGTCAAAGATGAGAAAGAACAGAATTGCACATGAGAAACAGATGAGCAGCTGGTAGGTGCCAAGTTCTATACAGGTGACATCATATAGCCCTGTAAATCAGGGGCATAGCTAAGCAGAATAGACTGACGTATCTTACAGTTAGCTATAATAAGCATGTCCATGCGGAAGGTCACCTTAGTGGCACCCAATCAGCAGTGAAAGTATTAAGATCTTTCCTAGGGGAAGTGGTTGTCACTACAGCCAAGGGCAAGGTGCATAGGATTTGGGAGCAGGGGAGTAGGGCTGCCCACCACTAAAAAGATAGTGGAACAGCAGCACAAGAGGGGTCCAGAGCACACTCATTAACAAATGACCAGCTTTAACTACAATCAGAGCATGCAACATAAAGCATAGTCAGAAAATGAACTAGATATTATGACTGCATTACAGCCACACCTTGATCACTAAAGACAAGCAACAAACTCGAACACCATTTGGAATGACCAACGCAGGCCAGGGTATGGGGTCTAGTCACAGAGGAGGAAGACCATAATTGTAAATTGTCTGCACAAAGGGGCACATAGATGGTTCAGCCATGCAAGAGGTTGTCCCATCTAAGCACCAAGGACTAACTTTGAATTTTACAGGGAACCATTATAGGCCGTCCATACGCGAAGGTCGCTATACTTGCATAGGGCAAGTATAGAAAGTGAAAGTAAGCTAGCATATGACCACAAGATTATCTGGGCGAAAATAAATTGCTCAATAATAGAGCCAATATTGGTAAATCACCCGCTTGATCAACCAAAGGTGGCCTAGAGTGCATTCAGAGATATAAACTTGAAGCAAGGACAGTATCATGGCCCAACCATGGGACACAATTGGTCACACACTAACGGCTGTATACATTTTCAACCGGCCAGGGCGTTTGACAGCAAGAGCCTTAGCTACTTAGTAAAGAGCATAATTTTGGGCAGCAGTAGTTTCATGTGACCTAATAGAACAGAAAAAGGAACAAGTCAGATGGCTAGGCCACAATGCCACCCAAGCAGACAAAAATAGACGTAATGCAATACTACACTGTAAGATGGCATCAATTGAATTGCATGAGCGCAAAACGAGTGTAGGCTGCAAGGTCACAGCTCAAGAAGGGGTAACAAGGTGTGCAAAGGAACTCCAACTAACATGGTATAGGTACAGAGTGTCAACTATACCACAAGTGGGCAGACAGTAACACCTACAGAAAGTCCGCAATAGTAGCAGGCTAACAGCTCACACAGATAGTGAGGCGTTCAACTTCCAGGTTGTTCTTTGGGATCTGCTCGACTCAGATGGCAGATTTAAAAAAAAAAAAAAAAAAGACAAGTGTGGCAGTCACAAAGGTTGCTATCACAGCCTGGCAACAAATTACAGCAACATACGAATTCATCTTTTTTTTAAAAATGACGGGTGGTAGAGGAGAATGCAAATTATGATGGCAGGGCCGACATTACCAAAGGGGCAAAGGCCAGCCTCATTATTACCTACCTATTTGACAGTCATTTAGTGGCGACAAAGAACCCTAGAGCTACACATGTGGGGTACTCAGGGTCGCGGTAGGCGCCCCTGAGCCATGGCCGGTCTTACGGGTGATCCTAATGCAAAAAGCGATGAATATACCATCAGGTGGAGATGGGGCTGCTAAATACGAGATCCTAAGGCCATACGGGGCCATGAGTAGAGCGTGACGGCGACCCCTTCATCCCATAAGGGACAGTTGGTATCCTGACAGCTGGGGGTTGGGCTTACCTGCTCCGTGGTGGCACGGGTGCAGAAACCACGAAAAAGCATTGACCCCCAAGCCCAATGCAAAATATACAGCACCGGATGAATAATAAGATGGCAATGTAATGCCCGGTGGCTGGCAGGATGGGTGTCAGCAGTTAGTCCAAAACATCAATGCACTTGTATGATCACCCGAAAGTAAATCCTACCTGTGTAATGCATAACAGGGTATGAATAAACTTGCAACCGTTTTCCCACAAAAAAGTGCGTGGCCCGTTTTGTTTATGATGCAATTGTATTTTGTCACAAAAGTCTGTGCGTAGACATGTCAGATGACAGAAGGGCTAGGGGTGGAAATGCTAGTGGTGAAAGAGGCAAAAAAAACAGCCTGCAATTGGGGCCCAAGAGTGTGAGCACCTCAAAATACCTCAATTGCGGAGTGGAGTGTTTTTGAGTTAAAATCTGTTTTTGTTTGATTTATTTGTTCTTAAGTTTCTTATTTATTGTGGATTATAAGCTTAAATAAGCAACCATGAAATTATCTCAAAAGCTCCACCCACTGCCCTAAATTGTCTTCCCATACAGTTTTGTGAAGGGGGCTTGACCAGGGCACTAAGTGGGCCGGGTCTCACCGGTGCTGACCACCGGCAGTGTTTTAAAGGGTGCCTCGAAACAAGTCTCTATCGGCATCTGTTTTGTGCCCTGGCACAGGCGGGCCGTCTTTTTCCAGACTGCAGTGACAGCAGGCACATCGATGTGTGCTGCTCACTGCTCACTAGTGTGGGCATGCTCACAGTGCTCACGTCTCACTAGTGGAGACGTCATGACGTCATGCCAGGTGAGCGTTGTAGGGAAAGGGAAATCATTTAAAGAGTCATTTTCTCTCTGGATTTCCCTTCTCTTTTTGAAACTCAGGAGCAGCAACATTGTCATGGTGTCACCAGGGCTTTAAGTGGAAGCTTTTTCAATATTATATACAAGCCATAGTTGCTGCTTATTTATCTTATGCAACTAACAACCAGGTGGCGGAGTGAGCTAAAGAATGATGATGGATTTAACCCAGATCAGTTGAATGGGGTGGGTTCTTGCAATGTTCAAAACTCCGTCCATCATCCCATTTGGTTTTGCTTTGTTCGCTCTAAGTTGGCAGGGTATGCCCAGACGTGGGTCCCTTGCTCACTTTGCCACTGGATTCTAGCTAGCCTGGCTGATGACGGATGATTAGCCAGAATCCGGTCCCAGGATGTTTCCGGTCCAGGGAAGACAGGGCTTGGCAGTTCGTGATGGACTGTTCCCATGAGGCACAGAGTCATACTGATTTGCATATGGCCATGTGGTGGAGTGAGCTAAAGAATGATGATGGATTAAACCCAGATCAGTTGAATGGGGGTGAGTGCTTGCAATGCTCAACACTCCGTCCATCATCCCATTTGGTTTTGCTTACATTGGCCACGTCCCTCCGAGACACCCCCAGTTTTTTTCATCCCACTTAAAGCCCCGGGTTTGACTTAAAAAACATTTTGCTTATAGGGGCTCAGAGCAAAAACGTTTGAGGGCTTCTGGTCTAGCTCCTTAGTTTATGTGGCCAAGCTGAAAATCTAACAGCGCATGAGGTTTAATCTAGCAGGCAATAACCTTGCACCGCATAAATAAATGTAAGCTCATAAGGTTTAATCTAGCAGGCAATAACCTTGCACCGCATAAATAAATGTAAACAGTGTGACGTTTACGATACTGCAAGAACTCAACTTGTCCTCCGAATCTCACTCGAAATGTGTTGAACTAAAAACACCTATCTATGTTAACTCTCTGGGTTGTCTGGACGCCCATTGGCGTGTGAAAACCTCTCCATCCTAAAATCGACGGCCATCCTGAGAAAGGATGCAGGCGACCGATCGATCCGCTCGGGCTGGCTCTTGCCTTCCAACGCCAGGCTGTGCAGTATACCCCAATGCAGCGGGTGCTCCACTTCCTACCCTTTCACCCCCTCCGATTGACGCGTTCGCGCTAATGGGGGAGGCGGTTAAATATTCTTCCTTTCAACTGTCTCGAACGACTCGCCACGATTTGGCCAATCAGGAACCTCGTAGCCCCTCCCTGTCCAATGCCAGAGGTGGGAGGGAAGCAGCGCGCGCCCGCCTGAATGACTAGAAGGCCCCGGGCTTCGCGTGCACTCCTCTTCTCGCGCACCTCTCTGACTGAAATATATCTCCAGAAGAACTGCCCCGCCACGTCCAGCAATCATGGCCACCAGCTTGAAACTGATCACCGGGGCTCTCATGCCAGCGCTGGGGCTTGGCACGTGGAAGGTAAGGAGAGGCCGAACATGCATAATGAAACATATATATTAATTAAAAAAAACCTTTGATGTGTTGGATGCGAAATACGACGGGACCAGAATGCGAGCTCAATTTACGCTGGATCTGCCCTGTTTTATATTTTTCATTCATGTTCTGGTATGTTTATATTTGCATTTTGGTACCACGAGTTCAGAACTTTCAACGCACCAGGATACACGTTAGCAAAAAGAGGGAACTATGAGCTTACATAACTCGAGTATTGTGTTTCTCTGCAAGGCAGCTACCATAGTTGAGTAACAGTGTCCTTGCAACATAATTTGTATTCTTTGGGTTGAGGGGAGGTATGGGGTAAGCGTGGTTATGTGACAAAATGCCATCCATGTAAACTTCATTCTAGTCAAACCGAAGGATCTAATGTTCAAGGGCTATGAAATAGGAAACTCTTGTATATGAACCAGTATTTTTTTTTCAATCAAACCGGTGCGCTGCAGTCTCCGGAACGTGGCCAGCGAGCAGCAAAGCATCTCCACCAGTTGCACAAAAGTGAACATTCTGCCAGTGCAAGTGTTCTTTCGCATGAGTGGATGATTTCTGACTGTGCTTAGTGTGTCTGAGGTCTTTATAATGCATTTTTCTCAGTTGAAGTTCATGGTTGCTTATTTCCTCAGCCTGCATGTTGAACGGTCATTCAGCCAAGGAGCTTGTTTGACTTACAGTGAGGTTCAACCCTCCTTATGGGTTTCGGTAGTCTACAGAAGCCGGATCCTGGGGTTCAGTTCAAAACGAAACCATTACAGTTAGCTATGATCCGATTAAAAAACAGCACACATATTCAAAGTACGATATGCAGATAGCAAATGTGCAATAATAGTAATTGATAACAAGCATTTACAATGCAATAGGTCTCGCAGTTGTTAGAGTTTGAGCTATTGGCATTGTAAATGGCAATGTCTTTTATTTATGAGTTGCTTTTTAAAACCTAAATAAAAGGCATTGTCATTTACAATGCCAATAGGTTAAACTCTCGCAAATGCGAGACCTATTGCATTGCAAATGCTTATTTTTGATGTAGTTGTCTGTGAAGTTCCACTTGCAAGTCATGGAGCACGCCCAGGTCAAGCAGAATCTGTGGTGTTTCTAGACCACTGAAACAGCCAATTGTTTTATGGCCATTTCTTGCAGGGGCTTCACAAAAAACAACCACGAGGACTGACAGGGGAGACCCCTCAGCAATCCCGCATATTAATGTTTTAGGAGAAAAGATAGTTGTAAACATACTAGGCTTGACCGTCTGGACAAGATTGGACAAAACCAAAGAAAAACAGCAGTCTTTTCCACGTTTGGGGTGTCTTTAAAGCCCTAGCCTAGCAACATTTCAACTGCACTCTGCATCTGCACTCTGAATCTGCACTCTGAATCTGCACTCCACTCTGAATCTGCACTCTGAACTCTGAATCTGCACCTGCACTCTGAACTCTGAATCTGCACCTGCACTCACAATCTGCACTCACAATCTGCACTCTGCACTCACAATCTGCACTCACAATCTGCACACAATCTGCACTCACAATCTGCACTCTGAAACTGCACTTTGAATCTGCACTCTGAATCTGCACTCTTCCCATGATGCACTCCCTGTGGTGAAGTGTGCTTACCCCTCTTCTAGTGCACTTCCTCAGAGGTAAGAAGCACTATATACATTCAGCTACAATACAATACACGCCTTTCGCGAAATTATTTTCTTCCTTTGGTTGTCTACTCTGGGTGACAATACAAACTCAGCCATAGGCAGGACCGAGCCGAGATAGATATATATATATATGTGTATGTATGTATATATATATATATATATATATATATATATATATATATATATATATATATATATATACTACGTGTAGAAAACAAAAAAAAGCTTGAACTCCGATCCCAATAGTTCCTGCCCACCTCGACCTCCGCCTTTGACCCACATTTACCTTCTGAACATGGTACATTTAGCTGCTGACGGGGTAGAAAACGGGTTCCATCCTATTCCTGACGCTGCCTTCATGATCCCTAAGACCAGGGGTAGCAGGAGTATTGCTAGGGGTACAAAAGAGCATGCAAATGGTAGCAGCTGCTTCTCCTGGCTGCATTAATTGGCGTTAATCAGGCGTGCCAGCTGCAGGCGATTAATGCTGAGACAAGAATCCTTCCAGCCCTGGCCTCTCAGAGTCTGGCAGCTCTTAATACAACATTAGGCTTTTAACTCCGGCCCCTAATGCAATGGCGCCTTGTCAGCCTGCATCGGAAGTTCAAGGGTTGCAAGGAAGTAGAAGCATGCGATTTCCTGGGTTATTACCGTGCCCGAAAGCAAAGACCCATCCCACTTAGTACTCACTTAGGGCTAGCACACTGCGTGACTCAACAAGCCTCCCCAATGAACTGAAATTCTACAAAAGCAAGATGGGGGGGGGGGGGGAGATGAAAGCGTGCAATCTTTCCTTAAAGAAATAATCAGAAAAACATATAAACAGAGATTGAAGACAGTGCGAAGCAGGCTCTGCCACTCAAATGAAGTGTAGGGCATGATTTCAGTCTATTTTTGTGCAACATACAGTACTCACAACTCTTACCTCCTCTGGGAAAAATAAGTTTGCACAAGCACATATAAAACAAGACGTCACGGTTGTTTTGATTTAGTTGCTCGCCGTGAAATGGATCCAAAAAAACACAAGTCGGCCTGGTGCGCAGAACAGCCTTCTAAGAGATGCGGGAGGGCAGGAGTGTGACGCCGTGAGCGTGCACGTTGGCGTTCCCTGCGTCTCGTGCCAGTGGCGGCGCCTGAAGTCTTCACCTCCGTGTGTCTGAGAAGCGCGTTCACAGACCGGTGTCTGCTTGTGCACCGGTCTGTGCCGCTTGGGAGTCAACAGAGCGACAATAAGGCTCGCTGGCGGCAGCGCGCTTCGTGCTGCAACACCAGCGAGCCCTAAAAACCATTACAGTTGAGTAAAATAAGATGAAAACAGATAAAATATTCAAAGTGCGATATGCAGATAGCAAATGTGCAATAATAGTAACTGATAAAAACCTTTACAGTTGAGTAAAATAAGATAAAAACAGATAAAATATTCAAAGTGCGATATGCAGATAACCAATATGCAATAATAGTAATTGATAAAAACCATTACATTTGAGTAAAATAAGATAAAAACAGATAAAATGTCCAAAGTGCGAAATGCCTATAACCAATGTGCAAATACAGTAGGCAATCAGTGCAATGCAAGGCTAAACGTGATGTAGCAATCACCAGGAACCAAGTCATACAGTGGATCCTGTTGAAGCATACTAGATATTGTCTAGTATGCATTTTAGGTGCTTTACACCATGTGGCTATCCACCACTGAATCACCAGTTACTACTTGTCCTTCCTAGTTACTCCTGGGTGCTGCCGCAATGGTTTGAAGAGCTGTTCTTTGAGTATTTTGCCAAATCTGGCGCATCGCTCCAGCCCCCAGGAAGCATTGATCTTGAAGCAGATAGTAAATGCTTCCTGAACCGTGTGTGCCCTAAAAACCTGGAAGACCTGTTAGAGCAGTAGCCCTCTTTTGATGATGTAGGTCGGGACAGCAGCATAGGAGATGTAACATGATTCATATTTGTAGTTGCATAGCCTGCAGTCCCTTTTTTCTCCTAGTCCTGCCTTGATTGACGTCTTTTATTGGGAGCACCAATAATCACATATACAGTATCTGTCTTTGCATTCATAGATTCTAAAAAAAAATAAGGGTGCAGTTTCCCAACGAAGTAGGTGTCATTTAGGGGCTGAATCGGCATCAAGTTGGCTGCCGATAGTAGGTCTTGTTCAAAGGAGTTCCCTTCAGTTGCTGATGGATTGCTTTTTTTCAAACGGAGTATGAAGCAGCTCCATCATGTAGGGCTGTTTCTTCAATCTGTAGTGTTGAAATAGCAATTATTTGGTTGAACCAAGGGTTACCAGGAACTCGAGAAAAACACCGAAAGTGGCCTTTTAATGAATTTGCTGGGGCCTTCCTGGTCCTAACGTAAACTTTTCAGTATGGAGGATTTACAGTCTAGTGATTGATTCACTAGTCGCAGTTCTAACCTTAATCATGAGCAGCTTGCATATCTCCGTTGCTGGAAAGTCTTTTTATGCGATCTACAGTGAATTTGCTCTAGAAGTTGAATCCAGTTCACCTGGGTAAGCATTGTGGCCGTACTGCAAGGCCGGAAGTAGTGTCGCCTTTGTTAGTCTTAGAATAGGGGCTGCCAAAGCACTGCTTAAGATTCAATTCCATATGTAATGGCAGCAGCTTTCTTCTCAAGTTTTCTTACTTGAGCTGCTGCTGTACCGTTTTCGCTAAACCACACATCCATGTAATTATAGTACCTCGTTGTACTCATTGTCTTGCTGCCCAAGCGCCAAGTCACATTCTTTTTGCTCCAGTGTCTTACAAAAGCAAGCATCCGCAATGCAATAGGTCTTGCATTATATGATTTTAGAGCTATTGATGTTGTAAATGCTAATTTGCTGGAGAGTGTCAATGGCTGAGCGTTGTTTTCATTTAGCTGGAGAGCAGTGTGGTGCGCAGCTTGACGGGGCAGAAGACTGCGCCGAGCTCTTGCCTTATGGTGGCACGAAATGTGGCCAGAGCACGAAATGCTGAAAGATTAGGCGAACGTAAAGAGGAGCAGTGTGGTTACCGTAGCACGCTTACACTTATTATTTAAAAATGACATGAGCATGAAGAGGGAGGCGCAGTCGTTAAGTGCCAACGGCTGAGCTTTGTTTTCACTTTGTGGTGATCCGTGTGGTGCACCTGGTGAGGGGGGCGGAAGAGTGCTCCGATCTCTCGCAGTGTCGTGGCACTGAGGACTGGCAGGAGCACTGCATGCTAAAAGACTAGGAGGCCGTAAACCATGCAAATCTGGTCAGAGTCTCTGCATCATAAGCAAGAAGTATGTTTTTAAACACTAAAATGCCACTGCAATAGCAAGCTGATTATTGGCAGGCAAGCAGTGCGGTGCAGAACAAAAGAAGGGCACTGCCCTACTCCAAGATAAACCGCGTGCCGAGCTGGTGATGCTTGGTGTCAATGTGAAACACGTAAACAGAACCGTTAACAAGCAAAGAGGCAGGCCAATTAAAAAAAAGTGTTCTCTCTATGTATAAATAACCTGAACAGTAAGAACGCATGTAAGAGGGGCAGTCCTCATGGGAGGATACAAAATTCCAAAAGGAGGGGTACTAAGTGTATTCAGCAATAAAAAGCCAGCATTTCTAAAGGACAGCATCTGGAACCAATGAAAAAGATGGGGCATTTTTTAAAGGCAATATAACGAATACTGCATGTCTCAAAAAGACAGTGCAAGTCTGCCTAGGGAAGACGATGACAGGTGGATGGCCCGGAAGCCTGATTTAAAAACATGGAAGGCTATCCTCCTCTGATAGCAAGGTCTTTAGCCGCTCCAACAGGACACAAGCAGAGGCTTTTGCTTCTATGTCCAAAAGAGGAAACTGACGATAATTTGAGGCCAGTGTCTAATCCCCCTTTTTTATGTAAAGGGCAAAGAGTGGACCCTCTCCAGGCATCGGGCATAGTATTGGGTTGAAAGGCTAAGTTGAGAAGCAGAGCCCACAACCTGGCGCAACTATTAGCAGCAAATTTGAATAGGCTTGCTGGTAATCCTTTCGGGCCAGGGGCCCTGTCACTTTTCAAGTGGGTGATGTAACCTTCCTAAAGCTTGTCAGCTCACCTATGCTGCTTTGATTCTTTTACGAATAGGTGTCCTGTACCTGCCCCTGTTCGATGCAGTTTGGGGTGAGATTTCTAACACACCAGGTGCTAGCACATCGAAGGGATTTAGCTTTTGGACCTTTACCATAACCTGTCTAGTGGTCGGGGAAACTGCTTGCCAGTCGATGTATAGCTGTGTTACATGCCTAACCCACGCTGCTTCAGGAACTCCATTTATCCTGGTTATGTTACAAATTTTTTTTATTTGTGGACGTGGTGCCAGATTTGTGGTTGGTTTGGATCTTTGAGCAACTGTTTCCTTTCCTTCTGCTGTTCTCAGGCTATTTGTTGGTGGTTTGTTCTCATATGTTTTGCTGCTGCTGTCATGGCAGAAAGTATTAGTCGGTGGGCCCGATGGGCTTTGCAAAGAGCTTTTCTTGTTGAAATGATGGCTTTATCGTAGTTGAATGCCATTCTCTTCCTGACCGATCAAATGAGAATTTTACTATGGCTTCTTGCTCATCAAAGCTTCTAAGGTCTCCCTAGCACTTCTCCCACATCACTAGGGCTGATACTGGCTGATGCAGCTTTAAATGAGGGCACAAATGCACCTGACCAGGTGGTGACTGTAGCTGTATATTCTGGCCTCCACTTTATTCTTTTTACGAAATTCATGGTCTCCCCTATTGAAGTGCCACCTGATTACTCTTGTATGATAATTAGATTCAGTAAGCGCTGTAATGGGTTGTGGTTGGGTTGTGATTGCTTTCTTTTCTAACTGATTTCAAAGTTTGCAAGCTGGGCTGTTAAACCTTCGGGAAAAAAGATGTAATCGAAGGTTGCTAGGCCTTTGCAAGTCAGAGGGAATAACTGTCCCTTCTCTTTTGCCTCAGTCTCCTTTTGCGCCAATGTTCAATCATTTATGGGTTGACAGGATGGCTTAATGTAACATCCTACACTAGACTGGGTGGTGCGTTACCTCTGATATTAAAGTGTCCTGCAATTATGATTTAATGACTGGGATAAACCAAGAGAAGCAATTCAAGGCTGTCAAGCAAGTTGTTTACTGTCCATTCCAGGGGTGCCACTAGACCTGGACTTCGGGGTCGAGCCTAACATATCAACCAATGGAGGTGGGGCTGCGTCCAATTCAATCAAATAGTGACTTACTCTGCCCTTTCCTTGAGTGGCAGTACCAGAAGCAGTGCTGTGATGCTAAACATGAATTTCCAGCTCATATGTGGAGGTAGGTCAGTGCAATGGTGCTGGTGCCCAAGAGGTTCTACATAGTTGTGGTTCTGAGTGGACTACTGAGGCATCAATTAAACCAGCTATAGACTGATGTACATCAAAACCCCAGATCTGTTGAACTTGTGGACCAGTGGGTGCGGCAAAGTACTTGAGCACCGTTGACCTGACCAGCGGTTATTGGCATATAACTTTAACATTAAGTGCCAGGGCGAAGATTGCATTCTTTCCACCACAGGGACTATTACAGTTCAGGTGGATGGCCTTCGGGTTGAAGAATACTTCTACCACTTTCCAGTGCCTGGGCAACCCTGTTCTTGTAGGTTTGGAAGAGTTCTGTGTGACCTACCTAAATGACATTGCTGTGTTCAGGAATTTGTGGAAGGACTACAGGAGGCACTGAGTAGGTGCTGGACAGGGTAGAGTTCAAAACTGACCATTAAGGCAACCAAGTACCAGGTGGGGCAGTCTAACTTGGGCATCAGGTGGGGAATGGGAAACTGCACCCCCTGGATGTAAAAGTACAGTCTGTGCTGGGGTGGGAAATGCTACCTACTCAGACAGAAGTGAGAGTCTTTTAAAGACTCTAATTAGTACAGAGACTTGAAGCCTGAAAGTTCTACGAATGTGTAAGTGAAAGAAGAAGTTAGTAAGGAACATGAAAAAGATTAATCAAACTGAGCTAAGCAGTGGCCAAAAGTTTGACAATATGTGTGTAATAGGGGAAGGTAGGAAAGACAAAAAATGCCCAAAGAATGGCGCAGGTGCAGCAGCGTCAAGAGCTCTAATTTGATTAGTTTCTTGAAGTCAAATTAACATAGTGGTCAGCATCTTTCTATGTGTTTCTGCAATATGTGTGCCCCAAAGATTGGCATAATTTTTGTCGGAGTCAGGATTTAAGATGAGTCTTAATCACATCCTTAATTTTGTTGAGTTATTGGGTCATGCAGATGTTTTGGGATAATTCATACCGCGCAAGTTGCCACAATGGACAGAACAGTATCACAGTAGCCTCCGTCTTCTTACGGCTTGCTTCTTGACTTCAGATGAGGCGTTTGAATAATCCAGTAACATTAGCCTCATTTCTGCTTGTGCATCTGCTTTCATACGGCTTCACCTGTACATAGGGCTAGTGCAAGTCCTGCTACTCAATCCTTTTAGTCCTGAAAGTACTCCGACCTTTACCGTGTACCACGTAGATGCACATTTCTGCATCTCCTTACTTTCATTCATTGTGATCACCATGTTCATCTGTGGTGGTCAAGGTGACTCAGGTTGGATTTTGGTGACTCGCATGTTTGCATGTCTACGTGTTTTGCATAGTGGTAACTCGTCACCCCTGGCCCATATTTATAACCTCTTCAAATTAAACAGTAATAGCTCTTTTGTGGTCAGTTTGAATGTCAGAAAGGGGAAAAAAACTATTGCTTTTATTATTTGTAGTAATGATGTTATTTAAACATTTGCTGGCTGATGTTGATTTTGTTCACTGTGGCAGGTTTGCGTTATATAAAGTACATAAATGTGGTTCCTGGCTCGCTTCTCTGGTGCACTGCTATAGATATATTGTGTGTCAACTGTACATCGACTTCATCTGTTTGCCCACTCTATCACATGACCTCAACAGGCATTTCCTCACTACTGCAAATGTTTGCAGTCTGTATATGTAACAAAGGTGAATGAAAAATACCTTCACTCTGAACGATGCTTCTTGCTTTTTTTTCATTTACATTTGTAATTCTAATCCAAATGTGAAAAAACCTAGAGTTGGTGCTAATGTGCACCCACAACCATAGAAAAGCTTGCGGTTAAAATGCAAAGCGTACTTGGAGTGCATCTGCTTTTAGATCCCTGCCGTTGTTTTTGGCCCAGCTTGTGGGGTGGAAACTGCAGTGGTTAAAATTACAGATGACCTCGGATACAATGATATGTGAGGCATGGTGATCATGTTATGGCGAGTGTAGCCTCTCCCTTATTCTGCACCCTGAAGCGCATGCTCTCTTCTAGGGATTAATTCGACTGCATACGCGGGGATTAAATAATTGCCTTTGTGTGGTTCCTATTCTGGCTTTCAGGGCTTCCAAGGCACCCACAAACTTTCTCTGCCACCTTTCCTGTGCAACATTTTCTTAAGTAGCTTCTATAGCACATTTTCAGCATTGCTTCTTGTGAGTTTTATAATTACAAATGTGAGATAAAGGCTTTGGTTATATGTATATAGCTAGATGAAAAATAGTGTCCCAAACACAATATCTCTGAAAGAATCATATGCTACTTGTGCTTGAACACTGTGTTCAAGCAAACATGATGCCTTTGCTGGGATATTGTAGTTCACTTCATTTGAGTCTGCTGAGAAACCCCCTAGTCCGACAAATGATTATAATTTTTGTAAAGATTTTTTTTAGTCAACAATGTGGCATCAATTACAAATTGTGAATTAAGAATAGAAAAAAAAGAAGAAAACCCACATGTTTAACACAATATTTCATTTTTGCTAGGGAAGAAAGAAAAAGCATAGCTTATTAACTTAAAGCTAACAAGTATTACCTGTTAATGGAAGGGATCACCCAGACATGCCTGGTATTAATATCTCCTATGCTAATCGTCAACCTACCGTATCTAATGCCAAATGCCCCCATATTGCCTTTAGTTTCAGCAAGAAACAAACTCCCCTTGCAAAAGCTGTTTCCAGTTCATACATTTCCCTTTAATACATTTCCCTGACCATAATCCACCAATCGCTTATAGAGGGAGGTTTCGGAGAGACCCATACCCGAGCAATTGCAAGCTGGGCAGCAACTAATGTCGCACAAGTACCTGATTCACCTTCTTATGACCCATCATAATTTCTGTAGCTGTAGGAGGTGAGTCTATCCCCAATTTCTGGTGAAACACTTGGCCGATATTTTGCCAAGAGGTACCCAATTCCAAACCAGTTAGAAACATATGCAGTATGCTGGCCGCATTTCGTCCGATTCTTCTCCCGACAAATTCTTCTAAGGTTTGTTGATTGCAGGTAATTTACTTTACTTCTGGGGTGCTGGTGTTCATTATATGCTTTTCAACTTTTACTTTGAATTTCCTACAGCGTGGTGCCCATTTAGTCAGTGTTTGGTAAAGGCATTTACCAAATGGTTTCGTTTCTTGCTACTAGATGTAATCGAACATGTACCAGATCTCTTGGTGGTGGTAGTCTGCGGAAGGTGGCACTATCCCAGAAAAGCCTGGATGAAGGGATTCTCTCAGCGCCCCAATTCCAGCTCTCTGCAGCAGAACATAAATCCCACATTGTAAGGTATGCAGATACATTTGCCACACCATCGGGAACAGGACATAGACACTTCCTCACTATGTCACATACAATTCGGAAACAGTTATACTGCTGTTACCAGACCCTTTGGTGGACTTACTCTGGGGTAGCACCAGAAGAATCTCAGCAACCCCTGCTGTTGTGACCCCCTTAATGCTTCCTCTCGAGGAGTACAGTGGCGCAGCTGTTATCCCAAACAAGCATTTTCAATGCAATAGGTCTCGCATTAGGAAAGTTTGAGCTATTGGTATTGTAAATGACAAATTTGTTATTTATGTGTTGGTTTTGAAAATAGCGAAATTAATAGCTTTGTCATTTACAATGCCAATAGTTTTAACTTTCGCAAATATAACACCTATAGCATTTGTAATGCAATATGTATTGTATTAACGTGACTTAGATGTATTGATATTATAAATAACAATGGCTTTAATTCATTTTTAATAATTAATACTTAAATAAAAGTTATTGTAATTTATAATGGCAATAGCTTAAACTTTGGTAAATAACTTTTGTGAAGATTATTTTCAGTGTATTTTATTGTGACTAAAATCCAAGAACAGAAGTGAAATATTAACATCTTTTCGTGACATTTGTAATAAAGCTTGTAACATTGAGGGACATATTTGAACCAGTTGTTGTTGAATGGTTGCACAGATTGATGCTGTGGTAGCGCTGAGTGATGTTGTGGTTGCGACGAGTGATGCTGTGGCTTCCAGTGATGCTGTGGTAGCGCATAGTAGTGATGTGGTGCCCCTCAGTGATGCTGTGTTGGTGCTGAGTGATGCTGTGGGGATGTGATAAGAGTGAATGCAATAGATAGAGTGTTGGCGATAAGAGTGAGTGCGACGGATAGACTGAGTGTGTTAATAATTTTCTGATGTGGGCAGCGTGCTCCTCAGAAGCATTCCCCAAGTAAAGGGAGGCTTTGTGTGAGCCGCATTCCAGGCAATTTACAGTGACGGTATGACGAGAGAGGCAGAGAATGTGATGAGAATTGCCGACCCGCAGGCCTCCATTTTTGCTGATGCGCATGAATCTCAGTAATTAGTCTGCACACAAAGTGATAAATGTATCCCCCTTCGCCGTAGCCGTTGAACTACTGGCTATATGTGTTGCATGCATCCGTTAATGTGGCAGTCTATTTTGGCCAGCAGGCGGACTCACAACACAATGAAAATGAACTAACATTACCCAATGTAACGGTACTCAATTCATCCACCTTAGAAGCTGGAAGTGTGAGTTGGTCCTGCCAGGATGTGAACTGAAGACCTTTATTACATAACTGAAGATGCCAGCAGCGACCGTTTAAAACACAGAAAAATCTTGCTCTATGTGTCAAAGAATTGGCACTAAATAGCACGTGTGTGAGTTGGTCCTGCCAGGATGTGAACTGATGACCTTTATTACATGCCTGAAGATGTCAGCAGCGAGCGTTTAAAACACAGAAAAATCTTGCTGTGAATGTGTGTGTGTGTGCGTTTGTGTGTGTGTGTGCGTTTGTGTGTGTGTGTGCATATGTGTGAAAGAATTAGCACTAAATAGCACGTGTGTGAGTTGGTCCTGCCAGGATGTGAACTGATGACCTTTATTACATACCTGAAGATGTCAGCAGCGAGCATTTAAAACACAGAAAAATCTTGCTGTGTGTGTGAAAGAATTGGCACTAAATAGCACGTGTGTGAGTTGGTCCTGCCAGGATGTGAACTGATGACCTTTATTACATAACTGAAGATGTCAGCAGCGAGCGTTTAAAACACAGAAAAATCTTGCTGTGAATGTGTGTGAGTGTGTGTGTTTTCCTGGTCGTGGTGTGCGAGGCTTCCTTTCAAGTCGGGTGGGGGAGCAGGGGAGCCAGTAAGTGGGAGGGAATAGCTCTCGGCATTGCCGGGTGGGCGGGGGAGCAGCAGCCTGTGGTGTGAGAGACAAATGTTGGGGTGAGGAGGAGGGACGGGGGAGAGAGAGCGTTGCAGAGGAAGAGGCTGAAGGTGGGAGGGCGGGGGAGATAGTGAAAGGGTGAGAGAAGAGGCATTGCGCTGAGGGGGAGGGGGAGAGCATTCCTTTGAAGTGTGAAGCTCTCTGCATTGCTGTGGCGGGTCTGATGCGATAATGGAGGCGGCTCGGGGAGCAAACGGCAAGGACGGGCACATGCACTCGGCGTAATGAGGAGTTGAAGCACAGAATGGTGCCATATTGAAACTGGACAAGACTGAGTGCACAGAAGAGAAGCCCAGCAAGTATTCACAGCATGAAGCAGAGGTCGGTGGGAAAACATGAATTAGAAGTGAGGAACTGTGTGTTATAGATGAGAGAAATGTCTCTGTGCTGCCCTAGGGGCGTCCCCGTGCAGCGCCACACCTGTACAGAATCTGGCTTTTGAGCCCTGTATCGAGGGATGTACGACAACTTATAAATCAATTCTTATTGTACATTGAGTCATGGGCCATCCACAATTTAGGTATGAATGCACTGCTCTGGTTCATGCAACAAAATCAATGAGCAATCTTAGTGTCTTCGCTATAAATAAAATACACCATATGTATTTTCGGTAGCCTTCTGTCTGCACTTCAACTGTTGTACTATGGGGTGTCAAAAGACACAAAAATAAACAGTGGAGCAACCAATGTAAAATACTTTGAGATCACACATTTTACACTGACAACTCAGCGGTGTGCCCCTGTATGTGTTGTGGGGCATGTATTCATCGGCTTTATGATTGCATCTCCCACGGTTTAATAAAGCTGTCTTTGTTAGAGGCTGGACTGCACGGTCTTCTACATTTTATGTGTACACTGTTAAACACTCATCCGTTTGGGCTGGGCTATAATTAATTACGCCTTCTCTCCATTACCACTGGCCATTTATACAATCATTCAGAGTTCTATTAAGACTGTTCGCAACCACAAGATTTCGGAAAACAGCAAACATCTTGGATTGTAGCCCTGATAAGACAATCTTAAAGCACTGTCGGGAAAACCCATTTAAATTGGTATATCGAATTCACAAAGCGGGAGGCAGATTGCCCGATGAGAAATATCTTTTAACTATTTGAGACTAAGACCAGAGAAGAGGCCAACTTTATATGAAGCCATACTTTTGAGTCTGAAGAAGGTTGTGCATCAAGTAGGCAGAAAGCTAGACACTGCCACTGCAGGGCCTGTGGGTGCAGTTTATTGCCACCTCAATTTTACATTTCTAATTGCGTTCCAAGCCTTAAACTCCCCTTCATTACATATCTGTCATCCCAAAGGTAGACCCTACGTACCCCCAGGGCAGGGTACTGTGTCAGTAAAAGGTAGGACATGTAAATTTTTTGTTTTACAAGTCCTGGTAGTGACAACCACCCTAGTTGGTTTTCACTACTTTGAGGTGTGCTCCTCTTCTAGGATAATGTTGTGTATTCCTTAAATACCCTTTCTGCGAAAGACTGCGAGGAGCTCGCGAGATTTAATGATATTGGTTATTTTCTACTAGCGAGGTTAAGCCACGCCCCTCTTCTCCATTGGCTAGGGTCACCGTTCATGCAAAACGGTGGCCAGCCATTGGAGAAGAGGTCCTAGTGATGTTCTTCATTCTCTTTTAGCCCCGTCCTTTTCAGACGGGGCTACTTGAATTACTGCTGTCATAAAAGGTTTCTTATCTTCTTTATGGGTCCTGATGGCCTCATAAAGAAGATAAGGAACCTTTTACCCCAGCAGGAAGTCAAGGACGCGAACAGGGCTAAAAGAGAACTCGCGTCATGGGGAGTGCTTGAATTACTGCTTTTAGCAAGGCTTCAGTACAGAGCTCACGCACTGGTGCAGCACAGACACTAGCGGGGCAATGTCCGTGCAGGGCGAGGGCACGGCTGCGGTCAGAACACTGGCTGCCCGGGTACATTTCTGGGAGAGGCCACAGCTATCCCGAGGGCACGGACAGTATAGGGCAGCATAGGACGAGAAGAGCGGCGCGTCCTGGGGAGGGGAGAAATTCACCGAAGAAAGTCTGAGAGCCGTGATAAAATGAGCGTGTGGTTCGAAACAGACGAGTTTGTATCCAGTCTTGAGACAACACCTGACGAGTGTTATGAAACTCCGTGAGATGGCGCATAGAGCGCCCTCTGCGCACTGACTGTGGCTCACACCTGGCGGTCAGGGCAGCAGGGGTGGAGGGGGGCGGGCAGGAGCGCACCTGGACGGGGTACTGGTCCTTTCTGCACGTGTGTGCGTGTATGGTCTGTGTGCTCCTTATGCAGTGTACAGGTGTTTGCGAGTATGTGTGCCAGAGTGTATTTGCATTTGTGAGTCTATGAGCGCATATTGGAGTGTGCACGTGAGGGGGTGCGTGTAAGCGAATTTATCGGAGTGCATGTTTGATTTGTGTGTGTGCGCCTGGCCATGTTTTTGAATGTGTGTGATCTGTCTGTGCATCTTTGCTTCTGTGTGCGTCGCCATGTCTGTGTTTGCATACCTGTTTGGGTATGCACCTGTTTGTATCTCGGGGAGTGTATTTGCTTCTGTGTGCGCGTGCTTATTGCTGTTGCGCGTGTTTGTGACTGGGTGGCACGATCTAGGTGTGCTGTACTCTCTGCAGACACTTCACACCCGGCCCTCCGCCTGGCATCAAGCACTTAGTTTGCCAGACACACACGGCGGACCATGATAATGGACCAGATAGACAGCGCCTGGTTGCCAAACCTATGGTTTTAAAACCTGCGCAATGTTCTGTTGAAGGCAACTGATGCGTGGGGTATGGCGGCCTGGAAGCAGAGGCATTTTGGGGCATCTTGGGCAATATGAGCGGATTTGGCAGACGTGGGCTCAGAGAAGCAATAATGGCAGAACAGAGGTAGGTTATAGGGCACATGTGCAAGTCTGCGTGCGTAGAGGCTGGCCCGGCAGGAAAGAACCATGTACTGGATCTGTGTCCACCGGACAGGGAGGGGAATTACTTCACACCTCAGAGAGCACTGGGGCAGGTCGTGGGGTGCCTTGATGACCTGTTAACATATAATGTGTTCTGAGAACACAGGAACTTCTAGAAAATCGGTAGGCCCAGAACACACAGGCATGTCTGGTGAAATGGGGACAGGCCTTTGAGAACAGGGGAAGAAGGCCTGTGAGTTCACGGGGAGGTCTGGGAACCATAATACACCAAGCAGTACAGGGGAGGCCTGAATAATGGAGACCAGGTGCCACCTCAGGGGAGGCCTGGCAGCACGTGAGCCTGCCTGACCGCAGAAAGGGCACAGGTCCTATCCATTGTACTCACTCTCTACTCACTCTCTACTACTCACTCTACCACTCACTCTCTACTTATTCTCTACTACTCACGCTCTACTCACTCTACAAACCCTCTACTACTCACTCTACTACTCACTCTCTACTACTCACTCTACTACTCACTCTACTACACTCTAGTACTCTCTACTACTCACTCTCCTAATCTCTACTACTCACGCTCTACTACTCACGCTCTACTACTATCTACCTACTCACACTGAAAAAACATCGTGACCTTACTCCAACACTTTACTCTTTGCCTAAAGGCACTAGTGAAAAAACATTCAAAGTATCTGCTGAATTGGAATGGTCCTATTTTTGAAAAATCATGTTTTTCAAAAGAATTAGGATAAATAATACTAAAATGTTAGTCTCGTACCAAATAGCCACTGATGAGAGTGCTTCATAAATTGCCTTTCCATGCTACATAATTTAGCAAACGGTGCACATCATTGGGTTTTGTATTGCCACATATTTCCTCTCTCCCTTGTTTTATCCTGCCCCACAGATTTACCATTTCCCTGATTCTACCCTGCATCAGGCCCCCTTGCCTAAAAGGGCAGTCCTGATGGCTTCCTTTCTTCAACCTAAACCTCCCCTTCTCCTCTTAACTTATTATTACCTCTGCTATTTCTCTTCTTCCCCAGTGTAATGCTTTCTAAACTCCTTTTTTCACAAAAATCTCAACGATTAATTAAATTACTACCTAAAGTCGTATTGCATGTATCCTTGACTAATTCTGGTATAGGACAGTACCATGATAATGCTACTTTGATGTCACGTTATCATATGTCAAGTATAGTTTTCTGTTTGTCTTTAGTGTTTTTGCACTCTAACTGTCAACAGAAGTATTTTAAGTCACACAGAAAGAATATGCAGAAAAGGGCTTTAGATCAGCTTGAGCTATTGGCTGGTTTGGGTCAGCCTCCATTCACCATTGACTGGATTTCGGTCTTCCACATTTTGTACCAGCCCGTGGTATTTCATGATTGTGTACATTTTGACTTTTATGTTTTAAATTGGTGACTGGGCACAAAGACGTTCCTAGTGGCTTTTATGTTACTAGTGAATTTTGTGCCTCCATCACCCATTTGAAAATTAACAGCACCCCGATGTTCCCTTGCTGAGGATGTCGGACTACAATAATATTCTCGTACATGGCACATTACACCTTACTACACTGACCATTTAGCCATCACTGAATGCTCTCACCACACATCTGAAGGCAACTTGAGCCGTGATGTGGTTAACGTCTAAAGCGGAACCATCTGCTACTTTTATACTTTACTCCACCCCCACCTATTACTACAGCTGCTGTAACCTGCTATTGTGGGTGTTCAGGCTTGAAGAAACAGGGAAGTAAATGCCTATGAGGCTACTAACCGGCTTTGTCCAGAGAGGCCAACTTTGCTCCTGGTCTCCGGTGGTCGCCCACTGGCGCAGATGGCTAGGATTCTCCAAGCTGATTGGTAGATTTGCAAAACTTGCACCGTGCAAAATAATGTTGCTTTTGTGGTAACAGCACATGGGGAAGTCCCACCACAAACACTCATCTAGCCCACTGTTGGAGGGCAGGGACAGCCTTTAAGGAGCTGAAATGAGTTTTTAGATAGGGGTGGTGATGTTGGGCGTTAGCTGTCTCAGCGTGCTGGCACCCTGTGTCACAATGGCCAGAGGCCCTCCTGAGCCACTCTGTTTCCAAGCACAGGTACTCTAGTGCCCAACTGTGGCTGCTAGGCACACTGTTCAGTAAAAACAATTGCTATGGATGAAATTGTCTGAACCCAGAACCTTCCAGCTTCTGCTATTAGGCTCCACAGCTGGCACAGTTTCAATACCTGATCACAGTTGTGGTATTGATGCTAAATGGGAATTCAATGTTTTTTTTATTTATAGTGGTATCCCCTATGTTGGGCACTGAATAGCACTGTTCCAAGGTGGCAGTTGTTTTCGATTTGTTTTTGGGAAATCCGAGTGCAAGCACCAAGAAGTGAAGTGATGTCTGCTGCAGTATGCTCCTGATGTGTGCCTTCCCTGCTCCCACACTGCAGGATTAGATTGACGATCTGAAACATACAGTTATTGACAGTAATGGTCAATTTCAGAAGGAAAGGAGCAGAATCATATTATACTATACTGTTGGTATTTGTATATTATATATTGTACAATTGATCTTGTTTCATAGTGATTTCCATTTCAAGATTTCCAGCAGACTGGTGTCTGGAAACCTTTTACTATTGAACGTTTTGTGGTCGGTATTTAACACTGAATGGGGTGGCTAACTTTGTTTGAGGCTGTTGGATGGAGAATATAACACTTTTATTGCTTTCGTGTACTTAAGTTGTAGGAGAATAAAAGTTCTTCTGAAATGTTACTACCCAGTTATGTTATAACCAGTCATCTAAAGCAGTGCATTTGAATTAAACACTTTGGAAAATTTTAGGCAGGAAAAAGTTGAAAATTAATTTCCAAAGCTGGCCGTGTTTATAACTGAAGTGCCTTTTTACAGATTGAGTTTGTGTATATTTGGTATAGGGAAGTGGGGGGGGGGGGTGCAAGAATGAGGCCGTATTTTCTGAATTAATGAATGGTCCGTGATTAGGTACATAGACAATCGGATGGATGGTGGGTTATTAAAGTGCATGGATGAATGGATAAGGGAACATAATGTATAGGTAGTCTGGACCAGTTGACTTGCCAATGTGTGTTGTTTTTATCGTTTTTAGCCTCAGTACCGCTTTCTGCTCTGGTTGAGACACCACTTCATTCTAATGCTATGTCTCTTTTTGTCTTTTTTTGTCAATTCAGTCTCCTCCAGGAAAAGTAACAGATGCTGTGAAAGCTGCCATTGATGTAGGATATCGCCATATAGACGGTGCCTTCGTCTACGAAAATGAGAATGAAGTTGGGGAAGGAGTTCGTCAGAAAATCCAGGAGGGCGTTGTTAAACGAGAGGACCTGTTTATAGTCAGCAAGGTACTGTTTTAGGGGAGAAGCTTGTGCCCCTGCCAGGCAGACGTACTTCTTTACAAAAATCTAAATGTTTACAGTGTGGTTTATAGTGTGGTAGACATAAAGGAGGTTTTGCGGACAAAAGCACACTCAAAACTGATAGGAATCTTTCACACCTAGAATCATACGGTTGGTAGACAGGTGCAGAGAACTAATAGCTGCGGTTGTTAAACTGTTCTTTAGGGCAGTTCTTGGCACTGTTCACTTTGCTTGTGAGATAGCTTATCTTTCTATGGAAAAGAAACACTAGTATCCCTGACGGGTACAGGGTTCGTTCTAGTAGTGCATTTCCTCTTTGTGCTTTCAGTTAGTCTTATAATGAGTCTTTGTAAGTTGATTTGCTAGTTTGTTGTTGTATACTTCAGAATGTATTTAAGTGTCCATGCCACTGCTACAGTCAAAACATTTGACTAAGGAGATATGCCTGTTATTGTCTTTGAAATAAATGATTGCCAAAAATTGCTTTTTTAACCCTTGGACTACTCCTTGACCATACTGGTATGTTGTACCAAATTGGGCTTCTTTCCACCAAAGTTTATACATGTTCGCCATGGAGCACGGAAGAAGTTAGCTTGTAATCAAGATATCCACGTTAGATTAACCTTGCAGTAGCACCTTGAATTATGCTGTAGCGGAAATGTGTGTAAACTCCCCTCAATCAGTCAGTGCTCAAGTTTTTTCAAGTGTCTGAGTTGATTCTGCAGCTAAGTGTGGCAAACCATTAGAATCTAAATATTCCTTTAGATCAGGGGTACTCCTAGTACGGCCCGGCAAGCCTTCCTGGGCGGCCCGCAGACATTGCAGACACCTGTGTTTAAAAAATAAATAAATTAAATAGTGTTCGCAAATACAGCCGCAGCAGCGCGGACTCAGACTCTGCGCTGTGGGGGCCCGGGGGATTCCAGTGATTGTCAGAGGGGAGCTGCAGGGGCCTAAGAGGTGAAATTCAACAAAGCCTCATTAACATGTAAATGGTATTTTAAAGACCCATGAAGTACTTGGTGGGGCTGTGTGCGCGCGGCCGGGTAGGCTGTCTCAGCCCGGGCTGAGGGCTGACACACACACACACACACACACACACATAGGTGTGAGGACAGAGAGGGAGGGAGGGAGGGAGGGGGACACAGAGGGAGGGAGGGGGACACAGAGGGAGGAAGGGAGGGACAGAGGGAGGGAGAAGGGAGACACAGAGGGAGGGAGGGAAACAGACAGTGGGAGACCCGGAGGGAGACCCGGAGGGAGGTAGGGAGACCCGGAGGGAGGTAGGGAGACCCGGAGGGAGGGAGGGAGACACAGAAGGAGAGAGGGAGACACAGAGGGAGGGGGGGAGACACAGAGGGAGGGAGGGAAGCCGAGTGGAAGATAGGGAGGGAGACACCGAGGGAGACACGGAAGGAGGGAGGGAGACACAGAGGGACGGAGGGAGGGAGACACGGAGGGAGGGAGACACGGAGGGAGAGAGACACAGGGAGGGAGGGAGATACGGAGGGAGGGAGACACAGAAGGAGGAAGGGAAACAGAGTGGAAGACACGGAGGGAGACACACACGGAGGGAGGGAGACACGGAGGGAGGGAGACAAGAGGGAGGGAGGGAGGGTGAAACAGGGAGGGAGGGAGACACAGAGGGCAGGAGGGAGACACAGAGAGAGGGAGGACAGGAGGGAGACACAGAGGGAGGACAGGAGGGAGACACGGAGGGAGGGAGGGAGACACATAGGGAGGGAGGGAGACCGAGAGAGGGCAGGAGGGAGACACAGGGAGGGAGGGAGACACAGAGGGAGGGCAGGAGGGAGACACAGAGGGAGGGAGGGAAACAGAGTGGGAGACAGGAAGGGAAACAGAGTGGGAGACAGGAAGGGAGACAAGGAGGGAGACACAGAGGGAGGGAGGGAGGGAGACACAGAGGGAGGGAGGGAAACCGAGAAGAAGACAGGGAAGGAGACACCGAGGGAGGCAGGGAGGCACATAGGGAGGGAGGAAGACACGGAGGGAGGGAGAAGGGAGACACAGAGGGAGGGAGGAAGAAACAGAGGGAGGGAGACACGGAGGGAGACACAGAAGGAGGGAGGGAGGAAGACACGAGGGAGGGAAACAGAGTGGAAGACAGGGAGGGAGACACAGAAGGAGGGAGGGAGACACGGAGGGAGGGAGGGAGAGAGACACAGGCAGGGAGGGAGGGAGACACAGACTTGAGTCTATCCAACCCTGTGACTGGTCAGACCATCACATCGTCACATTCTTTATCAATGAAAAAATCAAACTCAACACGACTCAATCCTCCAGACCTAAAATATGGAAAAGAGACCTGAAAAAACTCAACCCAGAATCCCTACCCCCGAACAGCCGCAACCTACTGCTCCCTCCTACGGGCGCTACAGATGTCCAATCCTTGACTGATCACTATCTCAACGCCATGACCTCAATAATTAATGAGGCTGCCCCCATGCAGCTAAAAAGAGTCCCCGCTAAAATATCCAATCCGTGGTACGACGGGAGTCTCGATGAAGACAGACGAGCCATGCGAATGGCAGAGCGCACCTGGAGATCGGCTCCCTCTGCACTGCACCTGAAAACCCTGAAGAAAAAAAACGCCTACTTCAGGAAAATAAAGCGCTCAAAAGCAAACTTCTTCAGCCTCCAGCTTGACCAAGCAAAAAACCGACCAAGAAAACTGTTTGAGCTAATCAGAACACAAGCCAAGGAACAACCCCAACCTATCAGCTCCGTGGACAAAGCACCCTCCTGTGAAGACTTCGCCGCTTTCTTTACCCAAAAAACTGACAACATAAAGAGTGATCTCAGCACTGACGCAAGCCTCTACACCACATCCAACTGCATAACACCCACCGAACTAAAAAACAATGCTACATGGTCATCCTTTGACACCTACTCCGAAGAAGAAATAGGCAAACTACTCAGCACCTTGAAACCGTCCAATCACCTCACGGATCCCCTCCCTGCCAACGCGGTCAAAGACTTCACCCCATGGTTCCTTCAACTGTGGACTAAAATTATCAACAGCTCGCTCCAACAAGGATTCATCCCTGACTCCCTCAAAGGTGGACAAGTCACACCTTTACTAAAGAAACCTGCTGCCGACCCATCCGACCTAAACAACTACCGTCCCATTACCAATAATCCCACTCTCGCCAAACTATTGGAGAAATGCGCACAACTACAGCTGACTAAACACATTGATCAGTTTGATCTCCTCAACGCTCATCAATCAGGCTTCCGAGCAGGACACAGTACTGAAACTGCTATGACCCACATAATTGATGATGCTCTGCAAATGCTAGATCAAAATGATACCTGCCTCCTCATCCTTCTTGATCTCTCATCAGCATTCCACACTGCTAAACATGAGAACTTACTCGAACTTTTGAACACAAGAATGGGTCTATCTGGGACTGTTCTCAAGTGGTTCACATCCTTCTTACACAACAGGTCGCAGAAATTCAAGATGAACAACCTGATGTCCTCGCCAATACCTGTTTCGCTAGGTGTCCCCCACGGATCCTCCCTATCACCAACTTTGTTCAACCTAGTTATGGAACCCCTCACCACCTTGTTACAAGCATCCAATGTACTTTTCCACATGTACGCAGATGACACCCAATTATATCTTAAACTACAATCTCCCAATGACCTTTTACTCCTGAACTCAACGATCAGAAGCACCCAAGCCTGGCTTGCCAATAATCATCTCAAACTCAATGTTCTGAAAACAGAGTTCCTTTTGATCTCACCTCCCGCGAAGATCTCTACCACTCAAACGTGGCTTAAACAGCTAACTGCACTCAATGTCCTACCCACCATCGTGGACTCAGCAAAATCTCTAGGCATAACTCTCGACTCCAATCTCAACATGCAGCACCACATCAGCAAGGCTACTAAGGGTGCGAACTTCCAAATCAATACCCTGAGAAAACGTAAACCCTTCCTACCAGCCAAAGACTTCCAAACTGCAGTACAAGCACTAGTAATCCCGCGAATTGAATACGGCAGCACCGCCCTCTGCGGTCTCCCGTTAACCACTACTGCACCCCTAAGAGCCTCTCTAAACGCTGCAGCGAGACTCATCACTGGGTCAAAAAAACACTTGCACATCTCCCCTGACTTGAAATCCCTGAACTGGCTGCCTTTTGAAGCCAGAATACATCTGAAAATCGCCTGCATGACACATAAGGCTATACACTTGAGCTCTCCCTGATACCTCACTCAGAAGCTGTCAATCTCTTGCGGCTCTAGATGCACTAGAGGCACAAACAATCTGCTGCTAAAACCTCGAAGATTCAGGAAGGAAAAAACGTATAAGCGCTCTTTCTCAGGAATGGCACCCAGGATCTGGAACTCACTCCCTCCTGAAACAAGGCTCATCTCCTCAGTCACACTTTTTAAGAAAGAAGTAAAAGCTCTTCTCATGGCCAAATACACTTGAACTTTTAACTTGGATCTGTAAAGTATCTGCACCGATCTATATTACCCAGCGCGATCCCGATGACTATGTTTTCCTGTATTACTCTGCTAGATCCCTACGAATATGTGTTTTACCTGCTTTATTGTTTCACTTACCTGACTATTTACTTGCATTTATTGATTTACCTGTACTATTATGCTCCCTCACGTATTCACTCCCATGTTTGGTATTCCCTGCTTGTAAAGCGCTCTGATATCTGAAAAGATCTTGTTCGCGCTATATAAAACTTTCAAAATAAATAAACAGAGGGAGGGAGGGAGATACGGAGGGAGGGAGACACAGAAGGAGGAAGGGAGGGAGACACAGAGGGAGGGAGGGAAACAGAGTGGAAGACAGGGAGGGAGACACAGAAGGAGGGAGGGAGACACGGAGGGAGGGAGACACGGAGGGAGGGCGACACGGACGGAGGGAGGGAGAGAGACACAGAGGGAGGGAGACAGGGAGGGAGGGAGATACGGAGGGAGGGAGACACAGAAGGAGGAAGAGAGGGAGACACGGGGAGGGAGGGAAACAGAGTGGAAGACAGGGAGGGAGACACAGAAGGAGGGAGGGAGACACGGACGGAGGGAGGGAGGGAGAGAGACACAGAGGGAGGGAGACAGGGAGGGAGGGAGATACGGAGGGAGGGAGACACAGAAGGAGAGAGGGAGAGAGACACAGAGGGAGGGAGACAGGGAGGGAGGGAGATACGGAGGGAGGGAGACACAGAAGGAGGAAGGGAGGGAGACACAGACGGAGGGAGGGAGACACGGAGGGAGGGAGACAAGAGGGAGGGAGGGAGACACGGAGGGAGGGAGACAAGAGGGAGGGAGGGAGACACAGAGGGAGGGAGGGAGACACAGAGAGAGGGCAGGAGGGAGACACAGAGGGAGGGAGGGAGACACAGAGGGAGGGAGGGAGACACAGAGGGAGGGAGGGAGACACAGAGAGAGGAAGGGAAACAGAGTGGGAGACAGGGAGAGAGACCCGGAGGGAGGGAGGGAGGGAGACCCGGAGGGAGGGAGGGAGGGAGACCCGGAGGGAGGGAGGGAGGGAGGGAGATCTGGAGGGAGGGAGGGAGGGAGGGAGACCCGGAGGGAGGGAGGGAGACACAGAGGGAGGACAGGAGGGAGACAGGGAGGGAGGGAGGGAGGGAGAGAGACAGAGGGAGGGAGACACAGAGGGAGGGAGGGAGGGAGACACAGAGGGAGGGAGGGAGACACAGAGGGAGGGAGGGAAACAGAGTGGGAGACAGGGAGGGAGACACAGGGAGGGAGGGGGACAGAGAGGTAGGGAGGGAGACACAGAGGGAGAGTGGGAAACAGGGAGGGAGACACAGAGGGAGGGAGAGACAGAAGGAGGGAGGGAGAGACAGAAGGAGGGAGGGAGGGAGAGACAGAAGGAGGGAGGGAGGACAGAAGGAGGGAGGGAGGGAGGGAGACACAGAGGGGGAGAGTGGGAGACAGGGAGGGAGAGAAGGAGGGAGAGAAAGAAAGATGTTTGTATGCTGAGTCTGGTGGCTCAGTGGACGAAGGTGTCTGCTGAAGGGACCTGTGTTCAACCTCATGGTCACAATTTTTGTTTGCTTTAGCCCCGCCCCCTCCCCCTCTGACCCCGCCCCCACCGGTGCAGCCCTCAGCCCAAAACCACACTGTAAATTTGGCCCCCGAGAGAAAGTTTGTGAGTACCCATGCTTTAGATGTTCTCAATGCAGGGATGTTTCCGCTTTTACAGTGTTCTTCGAGAAGTGTTCATTCGACTTTGATTGTAGACCAGGTATCTCCAACCAGTTGCTCCCAGACACTTTCTGAGTTATGTCGCAGTCTCACATTTTTCTTTAACCTTAAGAGAAAGCTGTGTTTACTTTGCATTATTATCATCAGCCTCTAGATATCAGAGCCTGATAACGAGCAGTGTTCAGTCCGATGTATGGTCCAGGCTGGGTCACAGAGCTGAAGCACTGAAGGACTGTAGAATTTGACTCTTAACACCTTAACCGCGTCGGTTTTTCCACCGCGGTGCGGGCGTTCTAAAGGGTGGGCGGGGCTGCGTCGGCTGTTGGCCGACTGCATCACTGGGGAGCACGGAAGGGGTTAAATAAAAGTCTTTGTCAACTCTATATTGAAGCGTGAGAACAAAATGTTTCTGAATGTTTTTACATAGGAAAAAAATCAAAATGAAAAGTTACCGTAATGGTTAACTGTTCATTTTAATTTTCTCTCATTTCAAAGTGTTGCATTTACAAGCAGCGGCCAGTAGACACTGTGCTATATTTATACCTGGACAAATAGTCATTTTTGCTCAAATTAGAGAAATTTAAAGTGAAGAAAATGTTTTCTATAAAAAATAAGTATTAATGTCTTTCTCCACTTTCAAATAAGCCAAACGCCTCCTAAAGTTTTATGAAGCATGTTCAATTAAAATTCGGCGAGAATTATGGTAACACCAACGACCTTCAAGATCGCTCAGCTTCACCATGCTGTCACATTAGTTGCTTGTTTATTGATCTGTTTACTTGGTAGTCATTGCCTTAATTCAGATATGTTCTCCATAAGTGATGCTTGTCTCTTATCAATTGTGGGTTGTAAGATCCTCACTAAATCAGAAGTACTTCTTGAGTGTTTTGATGCCATTTCCCCAGCTTTCCAACACAAGCACCCTCAACACTTTTTTCCCCTTATACAGTTCTTAAAGGTTTCCCAAACAAAGCATACTCCTTCTCTGTACATTGTAGTTCAAAGAAACTCACAATATGTTCTTGAAGGTGATACTTAGAAAATAGATCTTTGAGTCCACAACATTATAATGGCTTGTAAATATCAATGGGTTGATCACTCTTAATTTACAAGTTTCAGTGAAACGTAATGGGAAACAATCTAAAGGTATTCCATATCCTTGTGTTCAGTATCCCCACCATTAGGAATAATGATACCTGGAAATACCCAAAGTACAGGTGAATGATGGGAATTCTTTTCACCCCTTATTTCTGGACGAGCAACAGGAGTTCACTTTGAAGAATGCCAGGGATAACCACGTGTCACAATCTTGCAGTGAGAAATGAGTCTCCTAAAAAAGTGTCATCTTGATTTGAGTTCTCATCTGTAAGGTTGTGACCATGTGCTTCTTTTAATTCCTACTTGTACTCCTCACATTCCCAGTAATACTTAACTCAACCCCCTTGTGGACAAACTGGGCTCCTAAGTCCCAGAACAGCTTATCACCCGCACACTATTCAGCATTGGTCCCAGACTGTGCATCAGCATGGCGTTGGCCAATATGCCCCTCTCGCTCCCCCGTCCCTCCAAAGAGTCAAGTCATCAACTCTGCCTCTTCATAGCCACCTTTTGAGTTGCAGGACGAGGCACAGCCTTATTCATCTGCAATGTTTATGTGCATGGTGCTGCAGTTTTGTGGGGGCTAGGGACCTCCAAAATATTCACAGCTTTTTCCTAGAGACCAATGCCAGTCAATTCAGTTATCGGTCCTAGGTATGGACATGCAGCAGCTTTTATTGTCTCCTATAGCCAAGATAAATGAATTCAGATCAGCCTGTGATACAGGAAGCCGTGTAGTCTTGGAGCCTTTCCTGGTGGCTAAGGTACTCTCATTTTATATTCCAATGTTAATGTGTATTATGCAGGATCCAATGACGTAGAAGGAGAGTCTATTCTCCTTGTAATACTAGTTCGCAAGCCTGGGTATTTTCATACAAATTCTACCTCCATTCTCCCTGGTACAAGCGATTAGAATATAAGCAAAGTGTTAGTGTAATCTTTCTTTAATCACTAGCATGTCAAAACAAAGCGAGGCCTCTTCCTCTAATATGCATTTTGTATTTGTGAAGGACATTTTCTATTTAAAGTGCATCTTTTTGAGGTGGTGTTCTATGGGAACGGTGTCCTTTCTATTTAAAAAAATAAAAAAATCTATTTAAAAAATAAATGTTTTGCACAGCAATGCTGCTGCACATGCTTTTAACACCCTTTTGAGTTTTCTAGTATGTTTTAAATGCGTTGCTTTCTTTTTTGTCGAAAGGGTAACTGGCAAGAAATGTTGCGTCTACATACCATTGTACAGTTGGATGGATTTATTTCTCTGAAAATGTATTCCAGGATCCTACACAAATATATTGATTTAAAAAATGCATTGACTTAATATTAATTGTTGAATTTGATGGCACACAAGTGTTAAGTTACTTTTTTCTTACATTTAAATGTAACTGTTAATGTAAAATGTATACCTTTTTTATGATGCAATGTTCCAATTCTAGCAAGGCCACACAGGTGAGGATTTGGGATTATTTTCCTTTATTGCTACTATAGCAGTTCAAAGAAGGATCATTAAAAAAAAAACACAGAAAACACTGCAGTTCATTGGAAACTGAAGTCTTCTAAAGAAGTTGCTACTTATTTCACAACTTCCTGCATCAACCCTGTGATGGAGGGAGACAATAAAGGTAGTTCAGTACTCTGCCTTTGGCAACAAAAGACATGCCCACTTCAGCCAATCTGATTCCGCTTTGACTCCAAAATGAAACATGCAGCTGGCCCACTGAATACACACCAAATAGTAATGCGTTTCAATTACCGTCCACTTGTGTTAGAATTGAACTGTGATGGATAACGCAACTAACTTCTCTTGTAGCTGTGGTGCACGTTTCATGAGAGGTCGATGGTAAAAGCTGGATGTCAGAAAACCCTGGATGCGCTGAAGCTGGACTATCTTGATATGTACCTGATGCACTGGCCGATGGGGTTCAAAGTGAGTACTTTATTTCAATATTACTGTTAAAAGTGGATTATGACAGTTGAAATAGGCTTACTGTTTCAGCATTAGTCCTGTCCTATTTACACATCATTGGTGCTCCATCTTCGGTGAAGCCAATCCGTTGCCTGCAGAACGATTGCAAGGGAGTTTGTACCAATATTATGGCTAGATGGTAAGCCAAGATCAGGCTTCGCAATTATGTTCAAACCAGCGACAGCAGGTACCTTGTGACTAGAATGGCCAGTTAGGGCATGCCAGGGTCGTATCCTGCTCTGAAAGCAGTCCCTTCGCCTCCAGCCCTCAAGAAAAATTCCAGAGGGGACCAGTGGTCCAGCACTGATGTACACTGAGCACTGATGTACACCCTGTGTTAAAAAAAAAAAAACATTTTGAAATATCTTTATTTTCCTTTGGCAGGCTGGTGACCAACTGTTCCCCAGTGATGAAAATGGTAATGCAATTCCGAGCAACGCTAGTATTCTGGAGACTTGGGAGGTAAGTGTCAAGGCTTCCAGGTGCAGCCCAGGCTGCACAGTCTGTGAAGAATAAGTGGTGGAAGCATGTATTGATCTGTGCCTTGTTGAGATTATTTTGCTATGTTTTGTCTCCACTGTTTAGTTTTGTGTGAACTGAATTAGTTGTCTACGCAGATTTTGACCTCTACTATGTTTGGTGATTTCTGCCGCTTAATACGTTTGCTCAACATAGTATGCTGTATTCGGAGCCTGTGCTGAAAACAAATCTAAAAATGTATATTTTTGATTTTGCTTGTTTGAAAAAGTAAGCACGCTTGAATTTCTAGAATTTGTTCAGATTATCTTCAACAGTGTGCGATTGTGTTATTTTCTTGTGGGTCTGGGGTACAGGATTCTAAGTCTTTTCTTGTGCCCTGCAAGATTGTATATCTTCTATTCTACAGAATGTCTTATGGGCTGGGAAGAATTGTAGCAATTTGTGAATTCTTTCTGCTATATAAAGTTGTGCATCTTTTGTGCTGCACTGGATAGTGTGATTGTGTGCTCTGTTGGCCTTTGTTATTGGGACTATCTAGCGGACTGTGTGGAGAAGTAGATATTTTGAGCTTAATGGGTCTTTTGTACTGGGTGTATTCTTCTAGCACAGTAGAGTTGAGGATCCTCCTATGTGTTGTGTTTGAGATTGTGGCATTTCTGCCTGTGTGGTCACAAGGCCTCTTTTAAATTTGGATTGTGGGCACTCACAAGTTCTCTTACCTCTTGAAGGCCATGGAAGAGTTGATGGATGCAGGTATGGTGAAGGGCATTGGAGTTTCCAATTTCAACCACCTTCAAATAGAATCCATCTTGAACAAGCCAGGACTAAAATACAAGCCGGCAACCAATCAGGTAAACTTTTTTCAGTGATTTTGTTTATTTTTTTGTGGGAAGTCGTTTTTAATAACATTTTCAATTCGAGCAAATACAGCTCCACCTTACTAGCAATGTTTTGATCCAGCTGCAAATCCCAGCATTATTGACAGCGTACTTTCCCAGACATTGAGTTAAGTCCCCCACAGCCCCCTCCCCTGGTCACCTCCTTCTTCCCCGTCTCAACTATTCAGACCTTCTCAAGCAATCACTTCAGGCACAGGTTCCAGGACCCTCTCTAGCAAACTCCCCGCACATGTAGTATCTTCGGATGCGCTTTATATGCTTATCAGCCGGTGCCCATTCCTTCAGATCTGCCCTCCAAGCCTTCACCGCCTTGATCTCCTTCCAATTAATATGGATGTCCCTTCTGGCAACCACTGTTCCCAGCGCCAGCATTAGCATTTTACAGCTTTCTTTTCTGGACACCACTCTAAGCAGGCACAATTGTATAGATCCACCTGTATCACTGTGTATGAAAGTGCCTCCAACACTTTCCCTCAGTAAATCCTATTCAGCTTAGTTCAGTATTTCCTGTGCAGCTACTGAACCTGTATTGTTTTTAATCTGGCACTGTAGGAAACTTGCCGAGCCTGCTCACAGGCCCTCTTCCACTTTAAGGCCGCGATCCTCTCAGGGCAATTCCCACTCCAACGTTCCCTTGCTACATCTGTGGAGCCCCCTCTATCCTGTACAAATGCCATCTGCAGGTCCGTTTATCAATCTACGGCAGCCTGCCAGGTCACACAGGAACGTAATGCCTATGGTGTCCCAAACCTCTTCAATTATGCCACCTCTCTCAAATATGCACCATGCCACATGGGGGCGGTCTGCTGCATCTGTCTGGACCACCACCCAGTGTGTTGTTGGGTCGTTCTCCATCCTATAAGTATCAGTTGAGTTACTTCAGGTATTGAGATGTTATGTTATATGGGGTTTTATAGCGCGCTCAATTAGTACTGGAGTATCCTGGCGCAAAGGGATGGGAATATAGCATTGCTGTGATTCAGGGGAAACCCAATGTTTGATCTGACCTGGCTTTTAAATTGCAACTTGAACCACCTGTGAACCTGGATACCCAAGTAATGCAAGTTAAGACTGTGCATGGGGATTGTCCACACAGCCCCATGCGGGAGCCAATAGTACCAACATCCGATTTAGCAGAGATTCATCTTTAGTCCGGAAGCATCCACAATAAGACTCAGAATCTGGAGGCATCGCGGGCTGCTGGTGGCGGGGCTCGCCAGATATAGGATGTCGTACGCATAAAGCCCTATGTGATCCTCGTGCCCCAGCATCCATATCCCCCCGTAAGCATTGCAAAATATGTCTTGCAAGGGGTTCAGTGGCCATCGCGAAAAGGAGGGGGGACGGGTTAGCCCTGATGCGTGCCACGCCGTATAGGGAACTCGTCCCAAACTGTTCCATTAACTTATACAACTGGCTGTCTGGTTAGAGTAAAGAACTTTCACAAGGCCACAGAATCGGGGTCTGAATCATACCCTCAACAAGACAGCCGCCAGATCTCCAGTCCACTGTTTTGAAAACATTTTCAAAGTCAATCACTATGAAAGTCAATCAGTTCAGTTAGTTTTTATTTCGACAATTAAAAATCATCATAAAAATACATAATAACCATACATTGTAACACTACATTTACCCCTAAAATATCATTAAACTACATTTCTGAACTTTACAATGATGTTTAAAAACAATTGGATAAAATTAAGCACCAGCAGCGGGACAAAAAATCAGAAATATAGGTTGACCTAAGTTCCAAATCAGTT
Source organism: Lissotriton helveticus (assembly GCF_964261635.1). NCBI lineage: Eukaryota > Metazoa > Chordata > Amphibia > Caudata > Salamandridae > Lissotriton > Lissotriton helveticus. The sequence goes on from NC_136057.1 coordinate 293,255,400, forward strand.
AGATCAATTTCTTTTGTTTCTCAGTCTAACCGCTACTTTATAAAAAATTGAGATGGCACACAAGGTATACATATCATTTGCTTTCTGTAGGAATAGCAGGGCTGCTTTCGCGTGACGTAGTTTCTGTTTTCTAAGGATGTGGACCAGGAATCGGCGCCTAGGCAATTGATAAAATGAACATAAAAGTACAAAATGAAGGGTGTCCTGCGGAGACCTATTGTCGCAGCCGCAGGCACCCTTCTGCTCAATCGTTGTAGTAAAACCAGAAAGATAGGCTAAAATATTAGGTAAAAGATTGAGCCTAAAACGACACATTAAAAATATCGCATGTTGGTTATGCATCAGGAACAAATACGGTTCCATGCCCACCCCATTGGCTACTAGACCATATGCAATTACTGACGTCTTGACCTTTGCCGCATTTGCTCTGGTTGTTTCAAACTTATCTAAAAGCAATTTCTTTATAGTAAATTTACAATTGTTAGTAATTTGCGACGGGTCGTAAAACACATGAGACTGGTCAATATTTATCAGAGTATTTTTAACATATCTTAACCAGGGAATTTGCATCGCATTGTCCCTTTGCAGACAGTCTTTGGTAATTTCCCTGCTCAGTTCAGCCTCTGGGTTAGTCCATATTCTGATCCATGCCGTGATTGGCCTAATCTTCACTTGAACCGAGATGTATTGGATCCCCAGTTCTGCATGGGCAATATCGGCGGCAGTGGAAGGTGGGGTTTTAAGAATTCTACGGAGAAACTTGTCTTCTTCGATTTGCAGCTTTTTCACGTCCCTGAATCCCCACACCTCTGCACCATATAGTGCCTTTGGCATTGTAACTGATCTGTACAGGGTCATTATTTGTTCAGGGCACCAACGACCCAGTCTATGCGCAAAGCTTAGGATTGCCCCATTAGAAGACAGCAGTTTAGAGCAATGTTCCTCCACCAATGGTTTAAAATGCATATCGCCATCCAGCAATAGGCCCAGGTAGGGAAAGGTATTAACTATTTCCAACGTGTGTGTCCCTATTTTAAACACAGGCTTCTTAGCTGGTTTCTTGCCGGCCACCATAACAAATGATTTTTTTTAATTTACCGACAGGTCCAAATCAGCCATAAACTTCACGAACCCATTCACCAGATGTTGTAGGCTGTTCGATGTACGGGCCAGGAGGACCGCGTCGTCCGCATATAACAGTACTGGGATCTGACGCGATCCTACTCTCGGGCAATCCAGGGCAAGAGAAGTGGGGTTGCTTTCCAGACCATTGATATATAATGAAAAGAGAAAAGGCGCAAGGATGCATCCTTGCCTTACGCCTCTTGAACAGGGGAAAGGCTCAGTTCGCCCCCCTCTGTACTGAAACGCACCCTAGCCGTGGTGTTCCAATCGAGCTCTTTTAAGATGTTTATGAGCTCCACCTCCATTCCCATATTATACATTATGGCCCATAGTTTACTTCTGTTAACATTGTCAAAAGCGGCAGCCAAGTCCATGAACCCCATAAAAACGGTACCACTACTAGCTTTAGTGCATTTGGCCGTTAATAGATACAAGTTCAAACACTGATCACTAGTAGATCTGCCCATTCTGAAGCCGTACTGGGTATCCGCTATGGTGTGGTGTTCCTCCGTCCAGTCCATTAGTCGATTCAAAATCACCCGCCCTAGTATTTTCGCAGAGACATCAAATAAAGAAATCGGCCTATAACATTTAGGATCTTCTCTGCTCCCTTTCTTGAAAATGGGTACAATCAGTGCGGTGGACCAAGAACGCGGTAGGCCAGACCTAATGGCTGCATTAAGGACCATTGTTAAAATTGGTGCCCAGAGATCTATATTACTTCTATAAAGGTCTGGGGGTGTTCCATCAGGTCTTGGTGCTTTGTTGGGGCTAAGACCTTGGATCGCCGTTTTTAACTCTTCCACGGTGAAAGTTACTTCTACACTCCTGTCACCCTCCCATTCTCCCTCCTGCACACCCGCGTTAATGTTATTGCACAGGCCCTCAAAGTGCGTAACCCAATGGTCTGGGAGGATAGTAGACGTAATGGTTGGTACTGTATTGTCCTGGAAACATGGTCTATTCACAATTCTCCAGAATTCCGAGTAATCCCTGTTTTCACCTGCCTCTCTTAAATCCGCCCAGACTTGTGCCTGCAGTGCTGACTTCCTTTCCCTAACACTAGACTTGTAGATTTGCCTATAGTTAGCTACTAGTACAGTGTTCCCTGGTGTGCATTTGAGGGCTTTTTTTAAATTCCTCAATGCTTTAGAACAAGTGGTGTCAAACCAACGTGGGTGATTCCTTGGAGTCTTGGCAGAATCTTTCGCTTCCAGTAGGTTATCTGCTAGTTTTGTTAGAGATTCAAACGCTGCTACTACCTCTGGGCCTTCTATTTGGGGGTTTAGACACTCTTCTACATATTTCCCCCCTTTTTGGATTAGGGCTTTGTAAAATTCCTGTGGGTTTATTTTTATCCATTTAAGTCGCCTCCCCTGGTCTACAGGCTGCAGCCTACCCTCCCTTATTTTGATCTTTCTCCTAAAACTAATGTACCTTAATTCTAACACCAGTGGGTTGTGGTCGCTAAAGGGGCTCCACTTTGTTATAACCTTTGTAATTCGGGGTGTCGCAAAAGCTGATATAAGTATATAATCGATTGTTGATGAATAACCTCTGCCCTTGAATGTGGGGACATGCGTACCACCTCTCGCCTGTGCTACCATATCCATAGTGTGGACTAGTGAGTAAGTATCTATTAGTGTAGATAGTATTGTACCTTCCTTGGTGTGCTCAAAATGCGGCCCCTTTTTTAATGGGCAAGCATCCCAATCTGTTAGTGTAGTGGGAAGGTTTGGACAAAGGTGGGAGTTAAAATCACCCATCAATAGTATAATTGGGCTCCCCCCCTTTTTTCTCTGTTCGACCTCTTCCGTTAATCTATCATTTAGCTCTAGTACAGCAGCATTCTCCCCTTGTAAGGGCCCTGGATTATAGATATTAAAAAGTTCTAATTTCTGTCCTCTGCTTTGGAGTGTTACTGCCTGTAGGGTGTAGGACGTCCATAATGGCACTGACCATTTCCCTTCTATGGTTAGGTCAACATAGATAGATAAACCTCCTCTCGCTCTCCCTGCTCTACTTTCCTGTGCTGGGACTGCAAAGCACTTATAACCCTCTATCTGATACAATGCCGGGTTCAATGCCCATGTCTCTTGAAAGGCAAGTATCTGATAGCCACCCAGTTCCTTCCTCCAATCTGGATTTTCAAATTTGGCGGCTAGCCCTGCTACGTTCCAGGATATAATATTTATCTTTCCTTCCTGGTCTTCTTCTTCAATAGGATCCTGATGCAGTGGCCTAACCTCCATCACTTGCCTATTCCCTTCCCTATTTTTTCCTCTATCCGTGGGAGGGGAGCAATCTATCTCCATAGGTGGGGAGCCATTTATCTCCATAGGTGGGGAGCAATCTATCTCAATAGGTTTGGAGGAATCTATAGCTTGCTTTCCTTGTCCCTTACTTTGCCCCTTACTTTGCTCCTTCGCTGCCAGCTCAATAGTCAGGGTCCTGCTCCTCTTGGCCAGTTCAATCCTGGTTGGTAGCGCTAGTCATTCGTTGTTATCTAGAGTCTGTAAAGGACTAAATCTATTGGTCCACTGAGGGGGTAGCTGGTGTGGGTAATACTGGGTAGTAAAATCATTATGCCTTACCCACTGATCATCCACAATTCTTCCTCTGGTGCCCTGTTTGGGATTTGGGGGGTACACATCAAGTTTTCTAGGATAAAAATAGCCCAATGGCATTGTCCTAATTGTACTTGTGGAGTTTCTATTTTGGTTGTCTAGTATATATTGAACTAGATTTGGGTTTTTAAAGTTTGCAATAATGCAGTTACCTTCTCTATCTTTTCTTCTCCTTCCCACCCAGTTTACCCTTCTTACATGTAGGATTTCCCCCTGTTCATCCCCCTGCAACGGTCTGTGGATGTTTAACCAGTTGACAATCTTGCCTTTAAGTTCCATCTGCGATTCTCTCTGCCCTATTCTAAGTTCGGGGACCCCCGTGAATATGACTGCAAAGGGACTAGCTTCTGGCGGGAGGTTTACATATGGAAAGTGAGCTTGGTGTCTGTCATAATGCTCAAAACCTAATTGCGGATCCAGCTGCTTAGGGATAGCAGATAATCCTGGGTTCGGGCGTCCAGCGTCTCCCTGTCCTGGTCCTTTAGCATTGTACCTAATTCCCTGTGGTTTCATACTGCCTTCCTGACCCCTGTTAACTGGTGGCGTTGGCTCGGCATGCACCTGAACGATGCTACAGTGTTCATTGCTCACACAATTGTTGTTGGATTGACGAGTTAGTTGGGGTGGAGCAGAGATTACAGCATTCACATTCCCTTGTTGGTTAGCAGTTTGTGCCTCCTTGATCTTACCCTGCTTCAGGATTTCATGTGCTATTTTGTCCAGTCTACTGGTCAGTGGTTTAATTTGGCTTATAGTAAAAGATTCTAGATGCTTTTGGAGATCTAAGATTATCTCATTCACCCATCCCGGAGGGATACAGCGGCCACTCGTTTCTGTTGTATCAAGCTCTTCCCCCCCCTAGCTCCTAGTTTTCCACTCCTTGCGGATTTCTTCAGGTTTTGTATTTGTGGGTTTTTCCGCCCCCCTTTTTTGCTCCTTTTGTTAGTTCTTACAGTTTCCCCTGCCGTCATCCGTGGTTCATCCTCTATCACTATCTGGGCACATGGGACGTCATTGATGGAATCATTCTGTGTATCATTAATAGACGGCAAACTACCATTTCCATCCCCAGTCAGCATGGGCGAGAGCGGCACAGTGGTTAATGTCAAAGACATACGCCTTTCTGTGCGTTCTATCTCACCCGCCACCTTCTGTAGCATTAGATCTATTGCAGTTGGGGTATTTTTGTGGAGTGCCGTGATACTACTCTCTGCCCCTGGCTTTTTTGATCTCTGCGGTGTATCTGGTTTGCTCTTGGTAGAACGGGTTTTAGGTTTTGTAGCCATGATGTTTTATACGGTTTTTAACTAATCGTTCCTCTTTTATCCCAGTGGGCTTAGTAGATTTTCGTGTAGCACTGTTCACCACCCGTATGGGCTTTTAATAGGCACAGATGTATGTCATCCACTTTTTAGTGTCCCCAGTGTGTTAGTGCCAAAATAATCGTACCTTATCGTGTATCTGGTTTGCTCTTGGTAGAACGGGTTTTAGGTTTTGTAGCCATGATGTTTTATACGGTTTTTAACTAATCGTTCCTCTTTTATCCCAGTGGGCTTAGTAGATTTTCGTGTAGCACTGTTCACCACACGTATGGGCTTTTAATAGGCACAGATGTATGTCATCCACTTTTTAGTGTCCCCAGTGTGTTAGTGGCCAAAGTAATCGTACCTTATCGTGCTGCCAAGATTGGTGGCCCGTCCCGTCCCTGGTCGTCCCCGGACGGCCACAGACGGCCCGCCTTCTGCCCGGGCTCAGCCCGGCGTCGCCCGCGCGTGTCCCGCGACACGGAGGGAGCGTCCTGTTTTTGTAGCGCCTCCGGGTGCGCAGCGTCAGGCAGCAGGAAGTGGGCGCAAGGCTCCCTGGGAGCTGTAGACTCCAGCCGCGAGATGGAGCTTTGCGGCGAGACCACAGCGTTTGGGACCCAGGAGTCACGAGCGCCTGTCAGCAGGTAGGAGTCCTTACTTCAAATGCCAGTGATAGCCCCCCGCTCCACCGAGGGAGCGTCCTGTTTTTGTAGCGCCTCCGGGCGCGCAGCGTCAGGCAGCAGGAAGTGGGCGCAAGGCTCCCTGGGAGCTGTAGTCTCCAGCCGCGGGCCGCGAGATGGGGCTTTGCGGCGCGGCAAGACCACAGCGTTTGGGACCCAGGAGTCACGAGCGCCTGTCAGCAGGTAGGAGTCCTTACTTCAAATGCCAGTGATAGCCCCCAATCAATAACGATGCCAAAGGAGGGCACAAGAGGTGAAGTCATCTCCGGCAATGCTGTGTGCTACTACAGGGCATAAAACCACACTTGTCTGGATGTATTGAGGACCACAGGACCCTACGCAAACGAGAGGCAAGAACAGTTGCAAAAATCTTTACTTCAGTTTTATAAGAGAGATGGGGTGACAGTCAGCAGAAGAGGCCAATGGAAAAAGTGTTTTAGGTAACCGGTGGAATGGGTCAGACCCCACAAAGTACATACAACAGATCACCTGACAGCTGTGCTGTCTAGGCTAGACCTAAAAAGACATAAACACAACACCAGCTAAAAGAACATATTCTTGAACTATCAACGCAGTGAACTTCCCACCTCCCAACTGCACCCTCCCACCCAAGAAGCATCTGTCACCCCACAACAATTAACACAACTCAAACTCGTGTCTTGGATAGGTGTGGAGTGGTGGACCCCTCCAGTTTGTAGGATCGATGCAACGTAGTACCAGAGTCCCCACACGCAATCATGAAACTAAAAAATAAACTCAAGGAATGATTGTATACTAATATCCAAAGCCAGGCCAGCCATATCGCATTCAAATAGACTAGGCGGGTCTGACTCATCCGCTCCTCCAGGTGGGTCAGTGTCTGGGAGTGTTCCTTGTTATTCAAGGGTGAATCTGATCTGTGTAGTGGCCGTGGAGCTTAGGACCCCGAACTCAAGAAGGGCGACACATGGTGGTAAGTCTATTAGCTCGGGATCGGGTGCAGACGCTCTTAAAGGGCCAGACCGGTTGCGGATTGTTTGCTGAGGCCTGAACATTGGGTGAGGGTAAAGAGCGACATGGACGATTCAGCTGTTTTTCTTCTGTGAGCCATTCCCAGGCGGGCTCTGGGGTCTCGGAAAGAATAGGATTTGCCCTCATAGATTACTTTAAGTCATGCTGGGAGCAAAGGCATGTAGGGCAGCTGAATAGCTCAGAGTTTCTATTTGACAGCTTCGTATAAACACCTTTTGGTCTGGACTTCACGGGTGTAGTCCAGAAAAATCAATATGTTAGAGTTTTGATACAGAAGATCGGAGTGTGCTCTAGCCTCTCCTAGGATAGTCTTTTTCCTTGAAATGAAAAGACTTTTCGATCATTGATCTACGTTGCCCCCTGGAGGAGGTTTGGGGCAAGCGCGATATGCACGTTCCAATGCAAACCTAGGAGAATGTTTGTCTTGTGGATCTAGGATTTGAGCCATTCCTCAAGGAAATCAATAGGTTGAGTAACCTCTGCATCCTCCGGAAACCCAACAAAACTCAAGTTGTTGCGCCTAGAACTATTTTCAGCACCTGAAGGTCACTTATATGAGTGAGAAGTGAGCCACATTGTTTTTTAGATCTGGCACATCGTTTTCCTTTGTCGAAATGCGTCCCTCTGCTTCTGTAAGGCGGCCTTCAACGTTACGGAGATCCTGACCGAGAAGCGCCACATCCACCCGCAACTCCCCTATCTGCGTCAACCACCGCTTCTGAGGAATGTATAGCTTGAAGTATCATGTCTGGACTGTCTGGAGATGTGAGGGCCCTATCAGGCCCATTCCCCCAATGTCGGTCCAGCAGGAATGGTGAACTGGTCAATGCGTTGCTGGTGGGGTGTGGTTGAGGTTCTTTCCCCATCTCTGAAGGTAGGCGCAGTGACTGTATTGAAGAACCTGGCCCGCTTACTGCGGTTCACAGTAACGCGAGCAGCCAAGCAAGGGGTCAACCCCGAGCACCAGCAGAAGGCAGATAGCGGTGAGTAAGGCAGGAGCAGGCGAAACGGGAGCTGCAGATGAGATATCACTTCGCCCTAGTACCAGGGTTCAAGAGGTAAGTCGTGCAGTAGAACACCCTGCCGCGATTTGGACACAGTTTCCAGGCCTTAATTGATGGTTATTGTGACATGTGGAAGAATTTAAAGATTTCACCCCTTACAACCAAAGAGGGGGGAAATTTTTTTTAACACAGGTCTGCGGCAAGAAGGACCTACGTGGTAACTTTCCACTAGAGTCAAAGGAGGCAACAGGGGCATCTCAAAAGTCTGTCAGGCATGCCCTCTATCATCTACAGGTCCCATTTAAGGAGCAGGAGGGTCCGGGAAGTTTCCATTCTGTAATGAGCCCCGTAGCTTGTATCCAGTGGTGCCGCAGCTTTACTTCCTCTCCAGCCTGCGTGGCAGGGGGCCACGCATCTGTCCCAGAGCGAGGCCCAATCACTCAATGATTGGACTAATCTGGGCCCAGGTAGACCAACACGGCCAGAACTAGGCCTCAGGGCTGTACCTCGGTTAGGCAAGCTGGAAGGGGAATAACTGCCAGACTGGACCCCCAGGCCCCTGCTCAGCCAGCCCCAGCCGGAGAGAACAGCAGCCAGTTGCATCCGTCTTCACGCAACGCTTGTTCTGAGGCCACACAGCGCTGCAGGGCCACATCACGGATGCAGCGCCTCCGATGAGCCCAACTCCCGTATGCTGCCTCCTTATCAGGATATGTTATGCCACTCTTCCCCCACCGCACCTCACCTGGGTGAGGTGGAGTGGGGGTCAAGGCTCCTGGCCTGTGTTTGGAAGGCCAAGCACAGGCAAGGAGCGCCCAAATGTGTCTCAGGGTGGCAGTTAAGGCACGGCCCTGTGGTCGGCCCATGTCTACCAGTGCCAGCGGGCCTGCCCTTCAGGGCAGGTTTAGGCGGTCTCTGGGGTCCTCTCCCAGCCCTCTCAGGCCACCCATAGTCCACACGGGTGTCATCCCTCTAGCCACAAATTTCAAAGAAAGAGGACACTTGGCCAAATGATCAGTTCCCCAGCCCACTCGCCCATGGGCCACGCCGGGTCGCCTCTCCCAGGCTGTCCTTCCACTCTGCTCAGCTGCACCTCACCCCGTAGTCCTACAGGACCCCGGTGCCAATCAAAAATATTGCAGCTGCAGGGCCAGTCCGCGAGGTTATAGGCTGCCATTTTGCGTCCTGGCCTCACTCCGGTCGTGGGCCCCGCCATCAGTGCGCGAGCTTCAATTATCATCCCACTTCAGCTCTGGCAGTTGTCGGGACTAATTGTAGACCGGACTTGTGTAGATGGGCAGGCCCTGCGGCTGATGGCGGCCGATGACAGAGCGTTCCGGAGCACTCTTAGAATCTGACTGCCATCTTGACTCCCCAAGCCGCGCCTGACCATCCCTCCCTCCCCCCTTGTGGAACCACATGTTAGCCAGTGGGGCTACCAGCATCATTACAGTGAAAACGAAAATTGAGTGTTTACTGTCAGGACATGTAAGGCGTATTTTAGGCATATCCTTCCTTTTAATATTAGAACCCTGCTTTGTGGATGCAACAGGCCTACCTAGGGGTGACTCATAGATATTAAAAAGCAGACTCTGGCCTGATAAAAGGGTTGTTTTTTTCACTTTGAGTAGGCAGGCTGGAAACTGCATGGCAAGGCTGCTGTGGCAGACCTAGAGCCATGTTTTCCCTTTGTCAGAACAATGGTGGCGCAAAATGAGCTACAGCCCACTGGTGACAATTAACATTGCTCCAAGTCCCTAGTATATGGTACGAGTTACCCAGGGCTAGCAAGTTAAGTGAGCTAATCTGGCATTAGCCAACTGTACGCAACTTGGAGAGGACCGAGCACATGCGCTGGGGCCAGGACAGCAGGCGCAGTGCACTACAGAGTCGAAAAACCAGCAGCATCAGTTCAAAATTTGGGGGATGACCCTACAACAAGAGGCACTTTCCTACATAGGCTGAAACAATCTGTTTCCTGTGGGTGCACATATTTAAAAACTAAAACGATGCAGGAATTAGATATTATTTTAAATATATCTCCGTTCTTCCAATTACGATGGACAGTAAGCTGAAAAGTTGTCAATGAATTGTAAATTGCTTTAGATGTTCACATCCACTATTACTATAATACTGTTTTCAGGTGATTGTATTATTTTATTGTATGTAGAATCCTAGTGCACTAAAAACCGATAAATTCCTTTGGAAATATACTAGTTGTAAGTCCATTTTTCTTTACACTGTTCTAAAATTGAATATGAATAAATACCAGTGTGAATGCGAAAACATATGGATATTGACAGAAGGATATTTCCCTTATATAAAAAGCTGCCTATTGCAGACTATCTAATATCTGTGCCAAAAGTGTAATCAGTGCTTGAAGGGCACAGACTGATTCATCAAGTGCGTGAAGTGACTTCATTAACACTCCCAAGGCCTTGCATTGAGTTGAAACATAAATCATTTTTGCAGGATATAAAGAGTGTCTTAGCTCATCAAGATTTAGTTTAATTCTTGTCTTCACATTTTTGTGATAACCCTTGTCTTTCCTTCACTTTGGCTGCAGGTTGAGTGTCACCCATACCTAACCCAGGTCAAGCTTGTGGAGTACTGCCAGTCGAAAGGAATCGCTGTGACAGCCTATAGCCCCCTAGGCTCCCCGGACAGGCCATGGTGAGTGCTCGTGCTTGTTTATTGCAACTTAAAGACATTAAACAAACATTATTGTGAGTTTCGGTCAAAAAATAAAACCAGTCAGTAACCAGTTTTAGTAAAACAAGAAGGTGCAGTTGGCAAATGGGCCAACGAGTTGATGCCTATGCTGCCAACTCCAGTGATTTAATCCTCTTCCTGTCAAGGCAGACTCACCCCTTCCATGCTTTCGAGGTTAAATTTAGTAATCATAACTTCTTAGTATAATAACTGTTCCCTTCACAGATAATGAACGACTATAGTCTTCTTGTGTTCTGGCATTAAAAGATTTGACAGAGAAATGTAGCAAAGAGGCATGTGAAGCCTACTCCGCTTGCCTGTTATGCAGATTTATAAAGTACACTGTCACCCGAGAAGGTATGATGACACTTACATGCCATTTAAGAGTTTACATGACTCAACATAAAAAGCACAACTTTTCTCCTGCATCCTTATATATATTCTGCCGACATCACACATGCACCATGCTAGAAAGAAAGGAGTGGATTTGATGGTTGTGTTGCAGGATTTGCTTTAGAATCTCAGAATGAGAAATTGAACAAACAAATAAGCATCCAAAAAAGAGGTTTTCTGTTAGAGACTGTAGATTCCGAATAGAGACTGCAGATTCCTCACTTTTTTAATACTCCGAGGCACCAGAGTGGATCCGGAGATTTTTTGATTGCAATTCTCTTGTCGTTGGTAGGTGAAGTTTTGTGGTTCGTGGCAAATTTGTCCTACCCTGGATGTTGCATCAGGGCCACTATTTCTGCCCTAACTCTGCGGTTTGATGTCAATTCCTTTCTTTCCACGCCTTCCTGAGCTCCTTCAAATAAGGTCACTTGATGGAACTAATTCCCTTAAAATTGTTTCCAGTGTTCATGGGACATGTCATGTACCCTCTAAAAAACGTAGGATTTAAGCTGTGAAAAGACTGCAACTGCCTGATGGCAGACCACCAGACTCGTGTGACTGCTGCGCAAAAATGACCTGCAAGACCACCTGCGACAACGAAGCCAAAGTTGCAGTACAAAAATTCAGCGAAACTGTATATGCGGAACACGCTGGGAGAAGGTTGTTGTCTGGTGTTTCACCCATGACATTCAGCCCTTATGAGCCAAGCTGTCTGACAATCCAATATTTTGTTTTACTCTAACCCTGTAAGGCCTTGCTGTGGCAACAGTTTAGTGTTATCTTTGGGCCTCAAGTTTGCCATATCAGCCAACCCTGTTAAAATCACTGCGTTTGATGCAAACAGTGTCACTCAATGCTATAACCTGCTCAGTGAGTTCACAAAACACTACTAGCTGGATGGCCACGTCTGGCAGTACAGACATTTTGCCTGCTCTGTCTTGCAGGATCTTCTGGTCCAAACCATTCCACAGACCCACCACCTGGGGAGCTACTGTTTTGGTACAACAGGAGGAATGTGTGGCTAGAAGCCCTCTATCGAAATAGCAATTTACTTACCTTTTGGTAATGCTTTTTCTGGTAAAGTCTCTATCTAACACAGATTCCTCACCACCCCACCATCAATCCCATTCTGTAGAATAGACTCATAGAGTCCATTAATTAGATTGCAATCTAGAGATCTTCACACAGCTGTATCTTGGTTTTCATGGACTCTGTGTTTAACTGAACTGACCAAGACCAGAAAGAAACAGATATATTAGCTCCGATGTCACATCTAGAGTGGGTCGGTCCGATGCTGAGCTGCATAGGGGAATTGCCTTTGAAACTTCTCCGGATCCAGTCTGGCACTATTAATAAGGTGAGGAATCTGCAGTTAAATATGGACTCTACCAGAAAAGGGGTTACCAACGGTAATTACGTTGTTTGTTCAGTCCTTTGGTAAACCTGGTATTAAATTAGGATGCTTAGTGACAGAGATACTGAGTGTATCTACCTAGTCTTGAAAAACATGCTTCATTCCAACATCCTTTGAGTGGGAGTGGATGATTAACCATGTCAAAGGAGGATGATAAGCGGTAATAATACAAAGTCATCACTAATGCGGACCACCTCTATCCACCTATTCAGCATGGCGATGGCTACCATTTCATTCAGTGCTCATAACAAGTTGAAACTGTGACCATAAGCTATGGGAACATGTCTTTAGTATCCTGCAAGTTCTCTCTTAGGGGATTTGCATGTATAGTTATAAGCACTTGAATAATCCCACCCATGTGCGGGGACCCTGGAGCACTTCTTTAAGATATATCTTCTTAAGCTGATATTATTTGCCTTTCTGGCCAGTGTAGCCTGTGCATTTAGGCTGCATTAGTGACTCTTTGCAGGCCTTCCTGAAGAAAGGCCGTTATTATCCACTTAAGAAGATATATCTAAAAGAAGGACTTGGATTTTGTGCTGGCCATCACTAGAAGAGTGGAGAGCCGGGCTTGTATTTATTTGCAATGTTTTTTTACTGTTGGTGAACAGAAGGAATTCTATTTTTGGTTAATTGGGTTCTAAATAGATGTTAGGCATCCTCTTCTGAACGTAATTGAGGAGGACTTTGAGTCCTCAAATGTTGTGAGTAAAGATTTTGCAATGAAGCATATCCTCAACAAATTGATGGATGTTGCTTTGGTTGTTCACGTCTAAAATGACTACTTGAGGATCGATCTCTTTGCTCCAAGTAACCTTTTATTATGTCCTGTTGGTCTGATGTCTTCTATTTGGCTAAATAATTAAAATATTATTTAAAAATAGTGTAAAATGCATCAATTGTACTGTTAGAGAAAAATTAAATCAATTGGTATTTCTGGGGTCCATCCAGGCCACCGGAAAATATTTTGAAGTTCTACATCTGGTGCTGATTTGGATCGAACACAGGGCACAGAGCTTCTGGGTCTATCGATCCGGCCTCATTCCGGCACTACTGTTACCGGGGTACTATGTTATCGACCTCCTGGGGCTTTTAGCCTTAAGCAGCAACAAGCGCTACTAGCTACCCTGACTAATATCGCAGTTTCCCATCATAAGCTGGTTATTTTGGGAGACTTTAATCTATGGCGCAATGCCTCCCTTGATTTGGGTCTCTGCAACATACTTCAGTCTTGTGAAAGTTTTGGCCTCTCTCAGCTGGTCACGGGTGCTACCCACAAGGCGGGACACCTTCTAGATCTGGTGTTCGCGGCACCTGACCTGGTGGTTATGGGGGAAATCTTACCCATGGAGTGGACAGATCACTCCCTTGTTAAATTTTTTATATATATTAATGGTGGGCATACAAAGGCTCCTGTGACTACTAGGGAATTTCGGTGCAGAGACTGGAGGGCTCTTGCATGTCTGAATTCCTTAGGGGGGGTGTTTCATGTGAAGCAGCTCTTTGACGTGGAAAAGCAAGTAGAGGAAAATTACGCCTCACTATGCACTGGAATCACAGCTGTCCTGGATGCTTATGCTCCTCAAAAAACACGTAGTTGTAAGGGTAACGGCTCTGCCCCCTGGTTCAATGATACACTGAAAAACCTGAAGCAGGGCTGTAAACAAGCTGAAAGAAGTTGGAGACGGGATTATAAGGAAGCCTTTAAGGAGGTGTGGAAAAACAAGGTTTTAGAATATAAAGAACTTGATTAAGAAATCTAAGGCAGAATACTATTCCTCCTTGATTTGTAACTCCACCAATAGCTCCAGGAGCATTTTAATATACTAAATAGTGTTACTAACCCTGAGTGCTCCAAGAATGCCAATGTCCCGTCCCAAGAACTCTGCGAGAACCTTGCCGAATTTTTTAAGGAGAAAATTGAACAAATCATTAGGGATTTGGAAGTTTCTCCTGAATCTGATCCTCCCCTTGATACGAGACTTGGGTCTCCAGTGGACAGGATGGCTGTGCCAGCCGGGGTACCGAAGGAACTATTACTTGAGTTCCCACTCCTTACGCACGAGGCATTTAGGGGGCTAGCCAGAGGGATTTCCTCTGGGTCTCCTTTGGACCCTGTGCCACACAAAATTTGGAAGGAATATGAGGAGGAACTATTTCCTTCACTCCACCTAATATGCAACCAATCACTTGTTACTGGTATCGTCCGAGCTCAGTGGAAACGGGCGATGATATCTCCTTTGCTGAAAAAGCCCTCCCTGGATCCGGACTGTTCAAAAAATTACAGACCCATCTCCTTGTTGCCTTTTCCAGCCAAGATTGTCAAGCGTCTGGTTAGTAACACTCTCTCCAATCATCTGGAACGTCACCAATTATTAGATGTTGATCAATTTGGTTTCCGGCCAGCCCATGGGACCGAAACAGCCTTAATCACCGCTATGGACGAGCTTCAGAGGCGTGCAGACAGGAGGCAGGCAGCGTTTCTGATCCTGCTAGATATGTCTGCCGCCTTTGATACGGTGAATCATAAAATCTTGTTGAATCGGCTATTTGAGGCGGGGGTGAGAGGTACTGCTTTGTTGTGGTTTCGTTCATTTTTGCAGGATAGGCAGCAGGCGGTGTCTCTGCCCCCTTTTCAATCAGCTTTCACTCTAATATCTCATGGGGTCCCTCAGGGCACCGAAATCAGTCCCATACTTTTTAACTTGTATCTTAGACCTCTGATTTCACTCCTCAAAAGCTTTAACATCAGGATTGTAAACTATGCGGACGACACGCAGATGATCCTCTCCTTGGAGGGAGAGGATTCAACATCTGTGGAGGTTTTCCATAACTGTCTGCGTGATACGTCACGATGGCTAAAGGATAACTCCCTCCAGTTTAATGCGGGGAAGACGGAGGTGCTCTTTAGCGCCGGGACTAAGATCTCCCAGCCGTTTCCAGATAACTTTTGGCCGCCTGAAACAGGGACCAAAGTACGGCCTGTGGACTCAGTCCGTAATCTAGGGGTCATGTTAGACCAAAGGCTTAGTATGGAGACGCATGTAAAAAAGACGACCGCCTGTTGCTTCGCCATCTTACGCTCCCTGAGGAAAGTCTTGCCTCTTTTACCATCCCAAGCTCGTGCTCAAGTGGTAAGGTGTACTATCCTCAGCAGGCTGGACTATTGCAATGCCCTTTTGCTGGGGTCCCCTGGGTTTTTGCTGGACAGGCTCCAAAGGGTCCAATCAGCGGCTGCTAGGTTGGCTTTGGGGCTTCCGAGAAGAGCACATGGGCCGTCCACTCTTGGCAAATTGCATTGGCTACCGGTGAGACAGAGGATACAATTTAAGGCCCTCTGCATAGTTTTTAGGGCTCTCCATGGAATTGGCCCGGCCTCCTTGCAATCGAAATTTGCCTGGTATATTCCAACTAGGCAGCTTCGATCCTCTGTGGCCAAGCTGGTAAAGGTACCCAGATTTAGGAAGGTCAGAGCCGGGGGCAGATCCTTCGAGGTGGCAGCTGCCAAACTCTGGAATCTGCTCCCGTTTGAGATTAGGCAAACTACGGAACTTCTTCCGTTTAGGAGAATGATTAAAACGTGGTTATTTCCCAAGGTAACTGCCTGAAAGTTCGCGCCCTCCCGGTCACCGTCCGCTTCTTCTGAACTAGTCAGCGCCAGGATGCCTGCAAGGTGACAGTGCGCTTAATAAGTGTTTTAAATAAATAAATAAGGTTGTCAAGTTTACGTACCACCGGCCATATCTTTCCTTGCACCTGCATCAATAGACTGCTTTTAATAAGCACAGGCTGTGCCTCATAATCCTGCCTTGCATATCTCTGCAGTTGGTGCATGTCTTTGAAGACACATTAATACAGCCTTTGTTTTGGTGGAATCGCCATGAAGTGTTTGAGCCCAACCTGTTCACATTTTCTGTAATATAGAAATGTAAAAACAAGTAGACCAATGTGGAGTGAAAGCACAAATAGAAGGGAAGTGGGTTGTTACATAGTATTTAAATATGATACATTACAGAAATTGTAATCCTGTGTGACAAGATAGAACCACATGAATTAAATAAAAGATTACTTTGGTTTGTGAACAAAACACCAAAGACTGTAGTACTGTCACCTCTGACACTGTAAGCTGGTCAGCTGTTAAGTAGACATTCAATGGCTTGGAATACTCCATCACTAATAATCATAATGCATTACAAGTGGAAATCTTTGATATCCACCTTTTCTCATTTTGCTCTTTATCTGTAGCCCTCTGCTGCCTTAAGGTCTATCCATTCTTGTTGTGCTTCGCCAATACCATTTCTCATTTGTTTGATGATGTAACTGTTAATAAATCAACTTTGCCCTTCTCCGCACAAGCCAATTGCACAATGTGAAAAATGTGTATCTTGTGTATGCTAAGTGAGAAATGTGCGTACTCGCACAGAGGAAAGCATTCAGCACATGCAGATTAAACACAATCGCACGCTAGCCAGTGTCTCTACTCCATTCTACAATCTACTAGTGCAGGGCTCTATACGGGTCCTGTCTTTTTCAGGGCCATACAGGGTATCACTGTGTTTTGTGATACTGAACAGCTCAGTTTCTTGTTGAGCCTCACTGAATGCTGTGTGTAAACTCCCTTTCTACAAATGGGTCCCCTTTTCTGTTCTTTTCTTTAATTCTTACCATCTTGATTTAAAGATTTGTTGCGAAAACATATATGTTTGATGTGGGCCAGTTACATCTACATAACCTGCATTATCTAAATTGTATTACCTTCTACACTGCTCCTACTAGGGCCAAGCCTGAAGACCCTTCCCTTCTGGATGACCCAAGGATCAAGAAGATTGCAGCAAAGCACAAGAAATCGTCTGCTCAGGTATGGTGTAAAAGTGAAATCTGTTTTGATGAATGCTATGAAAGTGTTACCTGTTTCCTCTGTCAGGAGTCTGGCACTGCTCCCTTTGTCCTACATCTTGCCTTTCATATACTGTCTTTCTGTCTCTCGCTGTAGTGTTAGTTATTCTTCTGCCTATACCTTCAATTATTCTGTAAGTCTCTTGAAAGACCTAATATGTTTCACGCAAAACCCTGGACAGCATCTAAATTCTGTCCAGTTTTACAGGAGGGTCTTTAGACTCTAAACCATTCTTAGATAACCAGTCTAATCGATTACATCTTGTGGGACATTAGACTTTGGCCCAAACTGGTTGATATGGGTTTGATACCCCGGCAGGACTGTGATCACAAAGCCTTGGATCTCACACTGCTCCCAATAGGAAGTACTTTGCATAGTACTCTTACTGAACCCTTCAATAGAAGGCTTAGACCCACTAACAATTGACGTAGGTTAAAATTGAGCACTGTCGTAGAACCTTTGTTAATACTGAGGGGGTTTATAACGCAGTGACCGTTCGGCTTGAAGCTGTTCAGAATATGGTAATGCCCTCGAATCAATCTGCAACCCTGACGAGTATCAGTGCCATCCATAACTCTATGATCGCATCTTTAAGGAATATCTTTTTGTAGAGTCCAATACTGCAGAAAGGAAAACACAGGCTTTGTGGTACAACAAATCTTGCAGAGTAGCTAGTCATTTACTATCTTAATCCATTAGAGATCAGAATAGGAAGTCGATCCAAGGCAGTCCTATAAAGCTGAAATACTTTGTGCCAAAAGTGATTAGGAGTATAGAAAATGGGCATCTATAATACGCACCATTAAAGAGAAGTACCATTGTTCCTTTTGGCGTATTCTTTCCAACAGTGGCACTGATTTATCATTTACCATTTGATATCTCAGCCGCTGATTGGTTCTATCACTCCTCAGAACTATACTCCTTCACCACCGGGTTGGATTTTTCTCAGAGTGGGCCGCTGGGTGAGTGTATATGGCTCCTGGCTGTGGTGCAGGTAGTATTAGGTTAATTGATTCCCAACTTGAAATACCAGCCCGAGATTAATTGTTTCCATTTCTGAAATTAGAAAAGCTATAGTCTGAACTGTTCCAAATAAAACCCTAGGATTAGATAAGAACCCTGTTTTTTAACGATATGAGAGTTAAACTCATGCCCCAACATGGGCTGGGGCAGCGATAATTCAGAACTTTGGAGAGGGCTGTAGGGCTCTTCCTTCATATTATAGGCATATCGGCATCATCAACCGTATCAAAAACATTTTCAGCAGGGTTATCGTGGACAGGCTATGGGAGTGGCTAAATGACACTGTAATTCTGACACTGCTTCAAGCTGACTTTAGAGATGGTATAAGCACCATCGATCAGGTGTTTTGTCTTCAGCTACTCTGTTGGAAATATATTGCCCTGGGGGCAGCAGTCACTACGTGACTTTTTTGGTCCTTAGGTCCGCTTTTGACTTAGTACCTAGGGGAGTCCCTGTGGAAGGTGTTGGCCAATATTGGGGTCCTAAAGTACATCTTGGATGTTATTATTAGACTACATACTAACAATGTTTCTCAGGTCCATTGTCGGTCTCAGGGTGAACTGACAGACCCCTTTCCAGTTGACCGGGGCGTAAGCCTAGGTTGTGTTTTCACCTCAACTCCTTTCAATCTAGTCATCAATGACCTGGTAACCTATTCAGAGAAGCGTGAGCACGATGCCCCAAGGGTCCGATGACAAGACTCCGACCCTTCAGTTGGTAGATGACACACCCTTGATCTCAAAAACACCAATGGGGCTACAAAAGCTATTAGATCCGTTTTTTGTGCAAACAGTGGGGCCTTGAGATTAACATTGGGAAATCCAAGTATATGGTTTTTAATCTTGTACGTACACTAGAACTAACCCAATACTTAATGGAGCTCCATTGGAGTGAGTCCATGTGTTTTACTATTTAGGGGTCACGTTCACTGCGCATTTTGTCTGGTCACCCCATATCACGAAATGTAGGCTAAAACAAGAACAATATTCAGGGGGACTTGTGAAGCCACAGCGGAGTTCCGTAACTTGCCCTATATCCCCAGCCCTTCAAATGTATAACCTGCAAGCCCTCGGGTGACTTCATATGGTATGAGGCCACAAAGAAGCAAGATGCTTGGAGAAAGCATAAAAACGCTTTATGAGACTTAATCAATCTCCGCGTTAACACCTTTATATCTTGACCTAGGCCTTAGATCGATTGTTGATAAAAACGACACTGACACCTATATTGTATTGACTTAGACTCTGGGCGACCCCAGATTTGATTTCCTACAGATAAGCCCTTAAGGAGGTTTTGAGGCAACCTGGGGCACTTAAAATCCCTTGGCTCAAGTTTATAAAATAATGCCTTCTCCTAGATGTAGGAACCAATGGTCCACCCTCTTGGAATCTACTGGGGTTTCAAAAGCATTGTTAAAGAGTTCATGTTGGCAGTACATACATGATTCCGTTTTAAGGCATCCAAGGGTAGGTTCCCTTACATCCTTTTTCTTGAGATTAAAGACCATATTACAGAAGTTTTCTTGGATGACATTGAACCCCTTTAAGCCAAGACACTATACATGAAATGTCGTCCAAGGATCCTGCCACTTTGTTCTATCATGGCAAAATAACAGCATGTCCCCAAGGAGTCTGATGGGTTTTGTCCTTTCTGTGCCAAGGTTGTTGAAACAATCGAACATGCTGTAATATTTTTGTCCAACATATCTTGGGTGCAGAAGGAAATGGATTCTTCGTTTATTTCGTAACTTGGGAATACAGGATTACAGAGCAGTAATTAGGATCCTGAGAAGCTATGTTAGACCTCCTATTATGTTTGAAGTCTGATGCTTTTTGCTATACATGTGAAGACTAATACACAAAAACTACCTCTTGTCTGACCTATATAATTTCAATCTGGCAGCTGCTCTATTTCTTAAGTGCACAGAGCATAAACATTTAGAAAGAACAAAACCTTAATTACCATGCAAGTATTATTTTTCTTTTTATATGATTTTATTTATCTTCTTTTTTTATATAGAAAACATATTTGTGATATATTTCTGTTTTTGCAATTGACATAAAACATTATTTTCTTATTTTATTTCTTGCTTTAATAATAATAATACATGTGAAGACTAAACAACAAAAGAAAGTAGTGTAGAGGGTCCTTTTTGCAGCATGTCAGAACTTGACACCTCATGTATTATAATGGAATATAGCCTTAGATTTGAAAATGTGTATGGCCAGTCGTGGCCGGCATGACTCGCAGGTGGGGTGGGGTGGGGAGGGTGCGGGGGGGGGGGGGGGTTATGCGCGGGGGGGTAATTTAAAAATAAAATAAACTTACCTTTCCGGGTCCCTCGTGGTCTCTGCTTCCCCTGTCCGGCAGGAACAAGAATCGGGCAGCCTCCCTCCCCTCTCCTAAGCTAATCACGATGCAATGGCAGCATTGTGATTGGTCAGGACACCGACCAGCCACAGGCGCCTATTTGGAGGCCATTTTCTCCATTTAGGCTTCATTGCAGCCTACATGGAGAAATGGCAGAGTGCGCATGACTGGTTTGATCAGCCTTGGGGCCAACCGAACAGTCAGCTCCTTCAGCAGTGGGCAAGCCACTCCTCCCGTGCTCTAGAGCAGACCCCCCCCCCCTCCCCCAACCAAACACTTCTGCTTTCTCGCAGAGAAGTAGAAACATAAAACGGTAGTTTTACCATTTTATGTTTCTGCTTCTTGCACTGCGAAAAAGCAGTTGGGCAACGCTCCTCTGCCCTAGTGGAAGAGCCACCCCTGTGTATAGCTGACTACAGATGTATATGAATTCTTTGAAGGATGTTCATATTTTCAGCATGTTATTAGAAATTTTTCGGTATCTGTAAGGTTCCTCTAACTTTAATGCCCAGAAGAAGCCTCCGAGAGCAATGCTCTCTCTGTCTCTCACTATCTCTGCCAGTAACCATAGTGATAACAAAAACTGGAATATGAGGGCCAGTTGGAAAAAGGGATTTGGATAAGAGAGAGAACCTGAGACACAGGACTTCCCCACTCTGACTCATCCGTTTGGTTGGTCAAGGATCCCTTTTGAGGATGTAGCGGATATCTACAAATCGAAAAGGTATTTTAAGTAACATACTGTTTAATAGTATTTCTGAATGGATACACCCGAGCAATATCATTGTTTATCCAGCTGTCAGGTGATTGGCGTGAAACTGGTAATTCATGAAACTAAACCCACAGAGGATGAGTACCCTCAAATATATACAAACGTTTGCATTTCTCCCTATGATATGAATTGCCTCAAGCTTTGTCATATATGTATAATGTCACATTGAGTTTAGTAAAATGACAAGGTAACCAGGTGTTAATAATCTGTTCCGTTTTTAGCAATTCAGTTGTGCATGCTAGAATTCTAATGCCTTCTGCAGGACAGTCATATAGACATTTGCACATTAGTCCAATCTAGGAATCCTTGTTACATGGACCACACCTAAATACTCTCTTCCGGCTCCCACCACCAAGCTCAGGCGAGCCTGGACGCGCCTTGAGGTTGATAAATGGTGCACTAAACTGGCTGGCTCACAACCAGAAGTCTCGGATGACCCCGCCCTAGCAAACCAGGAATATGCCAATTGGATCTCCCACACTCTTGACTCTACTCTCCCAATGAGCAAGATTGTACTGAAGCGGCCTCAAAAAACCGCCCCTTGGTACACCCAGTCTCTCAGAGAAAAAAAGCGTCTCTGTAGAAGGGCGGAAAGACGCTGGCGCTTAGACAAATCGGCGGATAACAAAACCCGGTACCGTGAATCCATCAACGAGTACAAAACTCAAATAAAAGCAGCTCAGTCAACGTATTTCGCCGAAAAAATCCTGATTGCTAGATGTAAACCCAAAGAGATCTTCCAGATTATTAAAAAGCTAACAAATCCATCTCCTGTGGTGCATGTCGAGAAATCTGTCACCCAATGCAATGACCTTGCCGAATTCTTCCACCAGAAAATCGACAAAATTTATTCAACTTTTTCTCCCCCAAACACCAACCTGCCTACTCAATCTAATGACCTCCGCAGTCTGCCACATCCCCCCACTCCTTATAGCTTAACTCACTTCCCCCCACTAGATCTCCCCACTCTAGAATCACTAGCCCTCAGTGTCAAATCAGGCTCGCCGGCCGATCCTGCCCCTCCTGACATCCTAATGGCAGCTTCACATACCATCCTGCCCGTCATCAGAGAGGTATTAAACTCTTCCATCTCATCCGGCACTGTCCCACCTGCATGGAAGCAGGCCATGGTTAGGTCAATGATCAAGAAACCTAATCTGGATCCGTCTGATTTGGCCAACTACCGCCCTATTTCTCTGCTCCCTTGGTTGAGCAAGGTGTTGGAGAAATACGTAAACCAACAGTTAGTGAACTATCTAGAGGGCCACCACATACTGGATTCCACTCAGACGGGTTTCAGACCCAGGCACGGGACAGAGACCGCCCTCCTCATGGTTGTAGAGGAAGCGAGAAAAATCTTGGATCAGGGAGGATCAGTGGCAGTGATCCTCCTTGATCTAAGTGCGGCCTTCGACACAGTGTGTCATGACACCCTTTTAAGCCGCATGTCCTGTGTGGGGATTAAGGATAAAGCTTGGGCATGGTTTGAATCCTTTCTGGGGAATAGATCTTTCAGAGTTTTTGATGGCGACTCAGTTTCCTCCAGTAGACCTCTAAATTGTGGAGTTCCTCAGGGCTCCTCTCTGAGCCCTGCCTTATTCAACCTATACATGAGACCACTGGCCAGCATCGTCCGCCCATTTGGAGTCAAAATCATCTCATACGCGGACGACACGCAGCTGGTGGTCTCACTGGCGCAGGAGGCATCTCGAACTGCGCCAGGCGGGCTCAGAGAATGCCTTGAGGAAGTGAGGAACTGGATGGCGTCATCATCTCTAAAATTAAACGGAGATAAAACTGAGCTGATGCTCTTAGGACCTTCAGAGCCGGCACTTCCCCCCTCCCTATGGCCCCCATGCCTAGGACCGCCTCCAACCCCAAAAAATACCATCAAAAGTCTCGGGGTATGGCTGGACAGTTCACTATCCTTCAATGATCAGGCCACAAAACTATCAGCCACATGTTTTGGCATTCTGAGAGTGCTAAATAAAATCTTCCCTCTCCTCCCCCTGGAAGCCAAACAGGCTGCTATTCAAGGGCTCATCCACTCCCGTCTTGATTTTAATAACGTTCTTTATCTGGGTGCTCCAGAATACACCCTTCGGAGGCTGCAAACTGTACAGAACAGTGCAGCTCGTCTTCTACTAAAAATCCCGCACAGACACTCAGTAAGGACCGGACTGTCTAGCCTCCATTGGTTACCGATCCGGCAGAGGATTCTGTTCAAAGTGCTATGTATAGCCCATCAAGCTTTTTGGGACATGGGACCTATCATTACCCGTGATCTGATCACTCACTATATCCCAAATCGCAGCCTTCGCTCCAGCCAGACTCTCTTAGCAGTAGTCCCAAGAATAAAAAGATCTAGAACCGGTGGAAGGACGTTCATGTACAACGCAGCTAAGGCCTGGAATGCTCTACCACGTCATCTTAGAGCCATCCAGAACCTCACCTCGTTTCGCAAGCATCTGAAGACCCACCTTTTCACATCTGCCTGCTAAACCGGTGTTTTCTCCCCCCTCCCCTGTTCTCTGGAGGTTACGATTATCCTAGCGCTTGGACGCCTTCGGGCAACAATTGCGCTCTATAAATCCCCAAGTTTACAAGTTTACAAGTTTACATGATTGGGTAGCCCTTCCTATAATATAACCCTTCCCAGTCTTAAAAGATTCAGATAGGTGTTCAATAAATAGTAGAGAGTTCACTTTAATCAACAAGACAACTTTTCTAAATACTTCTCTGGATTGCCATTGATATAACTCATTAGGAAGCAGTTGGCCTTGGCAAGGGAAATCAGAAATCCGAGTAGCAAGGTTTTGGCTGCAGCAACATTGTATCACAACCGCCTAGCAAAGACGTTTTGAAAAACAAGGGAAGCTATAACCTGTAATCCTGAATGGCTGCTTTCTCTCCAGAACAAGCAAGAGTTCATGGCCTGCTGGGAATTGTTAGCATGCTTCCACATAGTGCGTTCTCCGCACATGTGGAGCTTCAATCCCGGAAATGCGGACATTCAGTAATGACCACCAGCCTTCTTTCACTGAAGGACACTTGGCACGAGTGAGTTTGGAGTGCATTACCCTCTGCACTTGTGCCATGCTAAGTATTAAGCATAGTCTCCAGCCCCGCTTTCTGACAGCGTCTTCACAATGTTTTAAAATGTAACATGATCCCATGTAGTACCCATTCTTCACAGTATAGGAAAATGTCTTACATTTAATAAAGGTTCGAAAGAATGTTCTACAGCAAGCTCAGACCCATCCTGGATCCACGCGACTGTAATATACTGTCTGGTTGCCACCAATACAGCCTGTAGTGCTTAAATTAGTTTCAATTTTGCCAGAGATAGGAAGACCTTTGACCAAATCTCTCAATTGAGCAGTAAAGTTTGTGCAGCATCCCATCACAGAACACCAGCATTAATAGTGATGTCGCCACATCCTACCCTTGATCTACTAAAGGTGCACTATAATGTAAAACCACAAGGCTTTTTTAATCTCAGATGGTACCAGAGCTTGTTTTGCTATATTCTTATAATTTCTTAATAATGCTTATACATATTCATTTGCTATGTATTCTGATTATCTTTTTGGCACTGGTGGTGGAAATGTTGATATGTCTCGGTCTGGGTAGAAACAGTTTTAACTATGTGCCAGTGCTCGTGAAAGCAAAATAAAGATGATATAGAGACAATACAGAGTTTTTTTGTTTATGTAAGTGTTGATCTGCATATTTGCATAGTTGTTTTGCACGGCTGGTTGACTATGGTGTGAAAAGTAGGACATCTCTGCCCCACAGACTCTGGCCCGTCTTTGCTTCCTGCCTCTAAATTGACTACTAACACTGGCTGACTTTCTGCAGAATTGTTAACAAGAATCACACAAACACGCATTACCATTAACTACCAAATCTATTGCTTTTCATAGTGTGCTGTTTGTTTCTTGAGTTTGTGGCTCAACATTGTTATCAAGGCTTTGCTTCAAATTGAAGTGTACTGTAAGTAATAGAACTTGCCTCCTGAAGCCTGTAAACTCAATGCACAAAGAATTATTTGTATGTATGCAGCATTTCTCTAGCATGGACCTAGACAATGGAGCTCTGTTCAGGCTCAAAGGCAGAATACAGTCAATAATTGATTTGTGAACTGTTACTGTATCATTATGTAGTGTTCTATAAAGGGTTCCCTGTTCAACTTGCTCTGAAATTGGAACAGAATTGTGGGACCATCTTGATGAACTTGGGTGTTGTTCCAGACCCTGCGTGCATAAATGGAAAAGGACCTGTTGCTTAAGTTTTTCTTTTTCTCATTTTTTTCTGCAATCTGGTGGTGTGCTGGCCACTGGTGCTGAGAGCATCAGAAACGGTAACCTTGCCAGTCAGATATGTGGGATTCCTGATTGCAATCCTCTGCATCATTTAGAAAGCCAAGATGTTCAGGGCTGGCAAGGGGAGCCACTGGAGTTGCATCAGGATTACTTGGAAGAGAAACCTGTTTTGTGATGTATATTGTATTTTGGTGATGTTGAGGGGCAAGGCAAAATTTACCACAAAATTCATGCATTTTAAAAACAGAGGAGACCACACTTATATACATCATACTTTACAAGCCAGAATTATTGGCTTTTCCACTGCTTATTCTTCAGGTGATTTGAGGTCGTCTGTTTTAGGATAGGGTCCACCAGTTTCAGCAGATTCCTAGTCATCAACGTCCTCTTTCTTTTCCTTCTCCTCTCGTCAGTTCTCGCCAATCTTCTTGCTCAAAAACAGGTGTATGATTGCTGTTTCTTTTTGTAATACCATAATATACTAAACACGAGCCCTGTTTTGTTGCCCCTGATTCCAGTACTTGTACTTCTCAATTTCTAACAAGAGCTTATAAGCAGCCTGCCTTCCTGGGAGCATGAAATATCAAAGAAACGGATGGTGTCTGTTGTGTGAGAATTTTCTGGGTGTGGCATATCATATCAAAGATAACATTCTTTAAATATACTTGTGCACATATCCCTTCTGTGAGAGGGCGATCCTACATTAGCAGCTGCCCCTAAGGCAAAGAAGAATTAAACATCCATTCTGATGCTGCAGTAGAAAACTGAGCTCAACAATAAGGGTTTAATGGTGTTATCCCTTTAATCTGAATAAAATACAAGCAAAGTTCTGGTGGATGTAGCATCTTGTTTACAGTTTTTCCTTGAGACACTTTCTTGTCACACAAATTCTTGATAAGCATGGGCTCCTTGCTAACTCACTTATCCTTACTTACATAGAATTCATCTACATAAAAGCTTTAGATGCCAAGTATAACATAACCTATGCCTAGTAAGAAACCTTTATTATGGAAAGTTTGCGCTCTCCCTCATGGTAACAGCAGCTCTGATACAAGGCAACAATTGGTATTCTCCAGTCTTCATTCTGCTGTTGTACATAATGCAGTAAAGAATAGAAATGTAAACGCAAGAAGTGCCTAGAATGTCTTTTCCTGTCAAGGGTGGCATCTATCTCATGCCAAATAGGGCAACCAGATGCAGCGGAGAAAGTATGTATTCATTTTTTATCTGAACAAATAGGCTGCATGGTAATCGCCTCAAATTAATAACTAAGAGAATGTTACAAGAACTGAGGCACTGGTTCTGTGTGAAACTGTTCTTCCTCCACCCCTGGTATATGGCAGGAGAGATGTCCATTCCTGTTCAAGGTGAGGACGTTTCTTGGAAGGATCTTCCCTTTTCTCTGTCTCTAAATACTGCTTCATGAAAACTGATGACATTGAGGTGCAGAGTTCTCACACTTCATTGTGCCTCTGTGTTGGGTACTTCTGCTTGGAGCCAGCACCTCTGCTACCTAGTATGAGAAATATCACTGCACAATGGCTGTGCCCGAATGGCAGCATGGAAATGACATTTGAAGCAAACAAATCCAAACTGGTTTTGAAACCTAAGACAATAAATCCACGTACCCAGCCTATACAAATGTGTATTTAAAAAAAAAAGTGGGATCGAAACCGCCTACTTTGTTCCACATCAAAGTTCTGCAAGGAAGGGAGTGTTCCATTGAGTATTAGAGGAACTGTTGTGTAATCAGGGGTAGTGTCTGCCTTACAGCCTGTCTCCAAAAAGTGAGGGTACATCACCTAAAATCTGCACTGTATGCTGGAAGGGTGAAGGATCTGCTGACAGAATTAAAAATTCTTTGCACTTTGAAAAATTGACACTTGGAAACTTTTCAGCATAGTTCAATGTTCTCCTATGTGGAAAATAGTTTTGCAGTCAATCAGGTAAGGGTGCAATGTACAGTTCCAGTCTTCTAGATCAAAGGTCAGCAGTGGGCAAGGTACCAACATTGCACCACTAGTGTGCCGGGTGCAATGGTCAAAATCGGAGTTCAGCCGAATGCTTTTCAAATCAGGCAGCGGGGTGCCTGAAGCCACACTCCTTGCAGGTAGATAAATCAGTTGCAGGGGCCAAGCTTTGGGGGGTTGTACCAGCACAGGGAGAAATACAAAGCAGCACCAAACATACACCACCAGCGTCACAGGGGCAGCCGGGTGCAAGGTGAAAACCCAGCGTCTGGCGTCCAATGCAATTCTATGGGGATACTTCTTTTCGGAAAAAAGCTGCAGGCGTCAAACCAGAGGGTCCAGGCAGAACGCCAGTGACAGCACAGGTAATTTGAGGTGTTGGGGGTTCACAGGGGCATAACTGGTCAAGCTCACCAAAACCCGGAGGCTGCGGGTGTAGTGGTGCCTTTAGATGATGGAAATCTTCTTACCATGCTGGTCGTGGTGGTGGGTGGAGGGCCTTCAGATCCTCTCTGCAGGTGTCGTCGTGTAGGTCAGGAGAGGTTGGTCCAAGCTGGATTCGGAGTTCTGGTCTCTTGGGAGACTTCACTGGGCAGGTGGGCCACTTGAACTCGGGTCGTGGGCATCGGGTGAAGAGTGGGCACAAGTTTTGGATCTGCCTGGATTCAAAGTCTTTATTGTAGGTTCCTTCTGGACAGGTTCGCTGTCCACAGGAGATTGGGGTCTTTGTTGAAGGCAGCAGTCCTCCCAGGGGTTTCAGAGGTTGCTGATGCAAGACAGGTCAGAGGTTCTTCGAAGGTGAAGACAGGGGTCTTTGTTGAAGGCAGCAGTCCTCTCCTGGGTTTCAGAGGTTGCTGCTGCAAGACAGGTCAGAGGTTCTTCAGAGGGGAAGACAGGCTGTTATGGCTGGGGCTAAGACAGTTGTCGTCTTGAGTCTTCTCTGCAGGGTCGTCTTCTTCCTTCGTAGGTCAACGCAGATCTAGTTTCTAGGTCTGGGAGAGCCATCTAAATATTACATTTGGGAGGTGTTCTAAGGGAGTAGCAGGCAGGGCCAATTGGCACTGTACCTGAGGTGACTGCACTCTCTAATATGCCACCCTCCTATGGGAGGGTAGCATAGACCTAGCCCTGAATGGAGGGGTCCCCCAGCTTCAAGATTGCAGGGATTGAAAGATGTGCTTCACCTCGCCTCCTCCACCTTAGGTGTGGAGTTGGCAAAGGTGAGAACACCTATTAAGTTTTCCTGCTGGCTTTACCGCCTGAAGTGGGGATGTAAACCGGTGGCTACAATGGCTGGAGGTCGTGTTACAAAGGTGCAGCACCTTTGAAGCTTCCTTTTTTGACCACTGACCTTTGAAACTTCATACTGCGAGTACTGGCTCATCCTGGGTGAAGGGGTGTGACACCTCTGCCCAGGATGTGCATTGTTTCTGGTCCCAGAGAGCAGGGTCTCTCTACCCAGCGGTCTAGAAACCTGTCTGGTGGTGGTGGTGGTAGCTCCCTACATCCGGTCAGAGACCACACCAGGGTTGGAAGATTTCTTTAGGGGGGACCTCTGAGGTACCCTCTGGATACATGGTACCATACATTCCTCACTGGTATCAGTGTGTATTTGTTTGAGAGTAGTAGTTTGGTACGAAGAGTAGTAGTTTGGTACCAAACACTCCTGTATTCAGTGAACCAATCATGGTGCTAGGGAACTAGATTTTTCGAGTTTCCAGCCCAGGTACTCTCTATGGCTCCATTGGCACTTACAATATGAGGGCCCATTCCTTAATATTGTAGAGTCATATCTGATCATGCAGATATGCCCACACCTGTAGTTATGTGCACCCTGCGTTCGGGCCGTGAGGCCTGCTAGAGGGGTGACTTACCTATGCCTTAAGGCAGTGCTGGCTGGCATGGCACCCAGGCAGGGTGTCATGTCGACTTTGCCGTTTTCTGCCTCACGGGTGTATGCAAGCCACAAGGGCAGTGGCATGGTCCCAGTGTGGGGGTCCCAGCGGACCCTCTTCAGGCCCTAGGTACTCGGGGTACCATTTACTAGGAGCTTAAAGGGGGTTAGACGTGTCAATTGGAGATTTGTTTTTAGGGAAAAAAGCACTGGCAAGGGGTCCTGGTTGGCAGGAACCTTGCGCACTACAATCGAAACCACATCAAAACCAAGCAAAAAGTGGGGGCAGCTAACCAAGCAAAAAGAGGCACTTTCTCACAGCAAAGCAGTGTGTCTGGCCCTGCAGGATGAACGGCAGTCGAGAAGAAGAGATAGAATTGTTCCGGATGAGTAGAGCGCCCAGAAGAAGTTGGCAAAAAAAAAGTACGCCAGGAGTGATTCTTGCGGCTCGTCTTCGCTACCCTGATAGTCAATTACTGAAAGTGTTGTACTTGGTACAGTTTGCAGAATCATAGTAAGCTTTGTCCCAGGACACCAAAGGCAGACTACTCCTGCCACCACAGGTGGGGCCCAGCAGCTGCTGTCTGCCCTGCGGCCACCACGTGGGGCTTCACTGTGATCTCTGTTCCAGTTATGTATTTAGTATTTATTGCTAATCTTCTATTGTCTGATTTACCCATTACCTGCGAACACTCCGAAACAAGGTCCTCAGCTGTTATTTCAAGCCTGTAAAGAAGCATCAAATAAGCAGCACAGATGGAGAAACTGCTACTTCATCGCAAGATAACAGCAAGCTTTGGCAATGCCAATAGGTCTTGCCTTTGGGACCTTATGAGTGTTAGTTAGCTATTGGCTTTGCCAGTGCCTTTAAGCTATGTTGCAGAGCAGTGCGGCTGCTGTACAGCATGTTGAAAAGTTATAATAAAGTGTTATAAGCATTTTTGTTACCTTATATGTAACCAAGTACACATTATGTGCAAATGAACAACCCTATTAAAAAACATAATTAACATATACAATGTCTTCTAGTTGGTCTCTCCTGGTGCTGAGGTGATGCTGTGCTGATGCTCCGGTGATGCGGAGTTATACTGTCATGGTGGGGAGGTGGTGGTGTGCTTGTGCAGAGGTGGTGCTCAGTGATGCTTAGTTGGTGCTGTGCTGCGCTAATGCTCAAGTGGTGCTGCATTGGTGCTGAGGTGAGGCTGGGCCGATGCTGTGATGGGGCTACAGTAGTGCTGAGTTGGTGCTTTGCTGGTGCTGTGCTGATACAGAGGTGGTGCTATGGTGGTGTTGAGTGATACTGAGGAGTTTCTGCGCTGGTGCTACGGTGGTGGTGAGTGATGCTGTGGTGGTGCTACGCTGATGCTGAGGTGGTGGTGCACTGGTAGTGAGGTGGTGCTGTGCTGTTGCAAAGGTGGTGTTGCGCTGGTGCCGAGGTGGTGCTGCGCTGGTGCTCAGGTATTGCCGAGTTAAACTGGTGTAGTGCTAAGGTGGTGGTGCTGTGCTGGTGCTGAGGTGGTGCGGCGCTGGTGCTGAGGTGGTATTGCGCCTCACATACGCACAAATCCTGGTGAGAGCTTGCAGTCCATAGGGGCAGCACAAAGCGGCCCTTGTATGAGGAATACAAGAGTTCTTCCCACAATTGAGGAAAAAACACTACACTACACTGTGTGTGAAACAAAAACAACATAAATCAACATCTGGCTCTACAGTGCAGAGGTGCTGCTCCTCACAAGGAGCAGACTAGATTTCGTTTAACTTTCTGAGCATGAACCAAGTCGGTGAAGACAGCTGCCGGCCTCTGAGAATTACACGTACACACGCCGAGTGCGTGCATGGTCTTCCCATTATTTTATACTTTTTGCCCGGCTGGGCGCACCATGGCACACAAAGCAGGGACATGTCAGTGTTGTGTGGTTACTCTGGGCCCCGAGGAATGCTTATCCACTACAATCCATGAGTTCCTGTGCATTGCTGGGGGAAGCTGCCAACCCTACAGTGGAGGCCTCTACATTTATTGCATTTCAGCTATGGCAAGGGGGCTTCACACAGTAAGTAATGCTTTGACAAAGTAAAGAAACCTAGACCCAAAAAGATGATGTCTTGGTACTGCCTCCAGACCACACCCGCCAGATGAAAACCCTTTGGACGTGGAGGCGGCTTGTTGACTGCAACTCTGGGCGCAGTGAGCTGACTGCTGCCATTGTAAGCAGCAACAGAGAAAGTTTGTTTGCACTGGACACTTTCGGAGACAAAGCTATCTCTTCCTGCACAAACAGCAACACAAACCTTGCCACGGATGGCCCTGAGGTTTAGGGAAGGCCTCTGTTGCAACATTACTGCAACTGAGACTGGCCAGCCACGTTTACAGTAACTCGTTCTTTGCCATTTATATAGCGCCAAGCGGGCCTCTGATGTGGTATTGCGGCGCTTTATGTATCTCCAGTGGGAAAAGCAGGCACCAACATACAGGGGGTTCTCGGGAAACATTAACCTCCATCTTATCAAAATCCAGTCATGCATTGGCACTTTATTTATACTACTAGGGAGGTCTCCCCATAGCATACATGATGTATGAGTGCCCCCCGAACCCACCCTTTAACAGGATAATAGAAAACTGAGTTTGATGGAAGGAGAGCCTCTTATTGAGGCGCACAGATAAACTGAGCTGGGAACTATACTTGTATTGGTTCTTGCTGTTAATGCACACAGAGGAAATACGTTTGACACGTGTTAACTTTAGAAAAACAACCTGTATACATTTTAAAGATGTAAAGGAATGCAAAACATATGTGTTAAATAAAAATGCCAGGACACAAAATTGGGGTGCACTGGAAAGGAGCCTGCCAACACGAACTGACAGATGACCAGTTCTAAACCCTCCACTAGCAGCCCCCGGGTACTTTATCCATCCAAGCATCACTTCAAAGGCCCAGCAACATGCTACAATGGACAGGAAGCCGTTCGGCCCCGGACAGGCTCACTGAAGCAGACTGCGCCAATAAGATCTTCACAGAGAACAATAATCTCTATTTAGTTGTTGGGGTGGAGGGGGCGCTTGGACGTCTGTGTTGGAGACAGGACAGCTGCACGGGAGCCACGGACACTGCAGTGCTGACAGGTCTCCAGCCGGGCCACACTTACGGGAGAGACTGTCCTGATCACTTCATCAAGATAGCGCCTGACTGGCGAGGGCAGGGGTCCAGCCTCAGGCATTCAAAGGCAACCGTAGGCCTTCTAGAAGCTGTACACACTATCCACCTCAACTGAACTGAGCACCGCATGACCGTGGTTGGTAAAAGGTAACCAACCCCATGACAAGAAGGCGGTGCCCCAATCTGGCATCGCTAGATAACGCCATACATAAGAGCAAATAAAGAATACGGGTACATTTTAGGGACATTATATTTTACACGCAAGTTAAATAGCCTCTATGCGCTTGTTCACAACCATGTTAGTACCACAACACATACATCTTGTATAAGAGCACGACCAGAAACAAACGAAAGCATTTTTAGAAGACAAGAAAAACCAAGCGGATCTACAAGTGTCTGGTAACCAAACGCACCCAGTGCGCTGCTCCTCTGCAAGTGCCCTAACGTAGAGGGTAGAGTGTCATAGACGTAAGATACTGGAGAATTCAGCATATTCTGTGCTTGCGCACACATCTGATGCAAGGTTTGCGTCACTGACAGACTGTGAGCGCCAACAGGTGAACAGACACAACAAGCAGCTCAAGAGGGGTGGTGGGGGCGGGCACAGCGAGACAAGGGGGAGTGGTGAAGGGGAGGCGAGGCACTGCAGCTGCCGCCCTGCTCGCCGCTGCTCGCTCCCGCCATCAAAACGCAGTGGGAGTGAACCTTTTCAAAAGAGGTGGGTCATGCACCCACTTTTAGCCATTTGCAAGCTACGATTACAAAATGACACACGCAAAAGCCAACCCAAGGCGTGGGGGGAGTCAGACCCGCACAGAGTAGTTTAGAGTAGTTACAAGGAGCCTCGCAGAGCAGCGCATGCACGCTGAGCTGTGCTCGACCTAAAAACTGGTTAACTGTCTCTCTCCTAGGGTCGCAAGAATCTCTATTTCTGGGCTTGCAAACCATGTCAGAAACTTGACATACCTTTTTTTTTAAACCAATGGGTTTTAATTACTGAAGATTAGTGGCTGTTCGATTTCTTCTTCCTATCCCTTCCACTGTTGCTATAAGAAATTGAGTGTTTCAAGAAGAAATTGCACAGTAACTTCTATGGGACTGTCAAATGAGAAAGGTGTGTCTACTACAGATACTGTCTAGCTCCCAACTGTACTTCTTGAAATGTACTCTCTGAAACAGATCCACCTTTGGAGTCTTTCCATTCTATGATATTGGTCACATCAGGAAGACCATCCAGATGTTCTGAATAGTATCTGTGGATGAGATCAGAGTATTATCACTGTACCATATACCCTCCCCTATGCCCATAGCCTGGCATCAGAGTGGCAATTCTTTCTATGGTAATCTATCTTTAGCTTCACTCAGGAAAACATACTGCTATTCAGACAATTGCTTTTTCACTGGAGATTCCTCCAATGCGTAGTTCTCGGCACGTACCCCGACCTGTGCTGTTCAAGGCATCTACAGGAATGCCTTCTTTTTTACCTTCATTTTTAAGTGCTGTGACATTGTTTCTAAATTTTTGAAAAGAGAGTTCAGGCCCTTGCTCAGACACTTCAAGGAATTGCCTCTTCATTGCAAACAGTATGGTAGTTGCAGAGGGCCCGATTCACAGAACTAACTTAAGACAAAATCCTAAACTTACTACCATTTTGGTATTCACTTACTTATTTTAGTATTCACAGAAGTTAGGGCTCCTAACTTTAGGACTCCTAAATGCCTTCTGTGAATACCGAAAGTCTTAAAAATTGGATTTTTCTCAGTTTAGGAGTAGTAAAGTTAGGAGTCCTAACTTTAGGACTCCTAAACTGAGAAAAATCCTAACTTTAAGACTTTCTTTCTTCACAGAAGGCATTTAGGAGTCCTAAAGTTAGGAGTCCTAAAGTTAGGAGTCCTAGCTTTACTACTCCTAAACTGAGAAAAATCCAATTATTAAGACTTTCGGTATTCACAGAAGGCATTTTGGAGTCCTAAAGTTAGGACTCCTAACTTCTGTGAATACCGAAATGAGTAAGTGTCTTCTGTGAATACCAAAATGGTAGTAAGTTTAGAATTTTGTCCTAAGTTAGTTCTGTGAATCAGGCCCAGAGACTCCTGCTATGGATGGTTTTGTTGGTCCATCTGTGCGCCCACTCCATAGGAAAGAGTACTATGCAATAATATCTAGATCTTAACTGGGTTCAGTCTGAAATGTTGCACTAAAAAATACAATCCAGTTAGTGAATCACTGAAAAGATTATTCCTCCGTGTTGCCCTCTTTTTCCTCTGACTTGGATGAAGTAAAACCCATGCCCGGCCGAAGGAGAAACAATGCTGCCGAGGCTCTGGCTATCTAGGAAGAGAGTTTTAAATCGGCCTTCGGGAGTGAAGGTAGTCTTTGTTCGCCTCCTAATTGGCGGAAACCTTGTTAATGGCCTGCCAAGAGCTCGGCAATATTGTATTTATTTAAACAGAGAGTGAGTCTTTGTCATTGTGCTTTCTTAACTTTTGGCAAAATGTCAAGTATGTTTTGGCACGGGTTTATTTTTGTCCTGTGCACGCAGCCGAATTTGAGGGACTATGGCCCAGATTCATCAAAGAATCTGCCCCTCTGCGAGCGGTATTTTTGCATTTGGGATGCATCATCCCAAATGCAAAAATCGAATTTTTAGAAATCGCTAAATTGCGATTATTTGTATTTAAGGAATCTCAAATTGAGATTCCTTAAATGCAATGCATGAAAGTTTTTAAAATAGCGAATTCGCTAATAGGGCATGCAAATTACCATGAAGTACAACTTCATGGTAATTTGCAAAAACTTTGAAACATGCACTAAAGTGCATTTTTCAAAGTTTCATGTTGCGCACACACATGCCCTAAGGGCATGTGTGTGCGCAACATATGTGCACATATCAATTTCAGGGTTGCAACAGGGTGTCCTTTGGACACCCCTGCACCCTTGAAATCGCAATCTCAATTTGCGAATCGCTAATTGCGATTCGCAAATTGAGATTGTCTTCCCATTCATTCCTATGGGCCTCTAGGCCCATAGGAATGAATGGGGAGGTATTCCTTAATTGCGACTCGCAATTTGCGAGTCACAATTAAGAAATTCTAAGAAATCGCTATTTTTTAAGTGATTTCTTGATGCATTCCATTTTGCTATTCCTTAATAGCGAATCGGTATTTTTCGCTATTAAGGAATCGCAAATTGGGTTGTTGATGCATCTGGGGTATATGCCTGGACATTTTTAAACCCTGTTAAGGGTGTAGGGTGAGGGGGACAACATGGAGAGCATTGCAGGAAGCGATTGGGGCTTCCCAGCAAGAGCAAAACATTATTTTTTTCTTTTCCCACAAATACTATGGTTTTTTTAGGAGGACTTTCCCTGGTAGATCGTCGCAAAGCTTTATAGGTTGGAAAACATCTGTGTAACTATCTTTGAAACACTTGTGACAGTTTATTCATAAGTTTCCTTGTT
The DNA here is from genome assembly GCF_964261635.1 of Lissotriton helveticus. Classification (NCBI taxonomy): domain Eukaryota; kingdom Metazoa; phylum Chordata; class Amphibia; order Caudata; family Salamandridae; genus Lissotriton; species Lissotriton helveticus. The sequence goes on from NC_136057.1 coordinate 293,291,537, forward strand.
TTTTTTTCTCCAGATATTACTGCGCTTCCAAGTCCAGAGGAATTTGATTGTAATTCCAAAATCAGTCACTCCGGAGCGCATCCGAGAAAACTTTCAGGTGAGGAGAAGCAATTGGCTGCAAAGGAAACCGGTTTGGGGGTGTGGGTGCGGCGGCAACCATGTCGTGCAGTACTATTCAGTATAGCATGTTTTTGTAAAGAGGTAAACCCATGAATAGGCTATCTTTATCTCAAGCATTGCGATGTTAATTGAAAGTGCTCAGAGTTAAACTGGGGGCATGTTTGCTGGCTTTTTAGACTTTCACCTGGTGCACACATATGAAGCATTGGCCGCTAATAACCGCCTATTGCAAAACTTGGTAAAAAGTACATCAAATCAGATCTCTTGTATTTAATGCTTTAAGTCAAAATGGCTTACTTTAAATAAATTCTTTGAGCTGGATGTGTGTAGAAAATGGGAGTTACTATTGCAGACTTGTTCAGGCAAAACAATTCTGCCACTTTCACCTGTTTTTCAGCCTGACGGAACGGGCATACAGTGCTGCCTGGACGCTGGGTCATTTTAGAGGCTTGCACTTTTTTAATAGCTTTGCTCCCATATTTTTGCTTTAGTCCACATTAGTCCCTTCTCAAAAGTCATGGATCTTGTCCATATCATGTATTATCTTGGCTGGAATTATAGGTCAATGACCAGTTTTTTTATTTCCCACTGCATCCTGTTTCTACTAACTTTCTAAGTGTCAGGCAGGCAGTTTTCATTTTTCATTGACTTCATGACAGAAACACACACACACACAAATCATACAATCTCTGTTTCTTGATTTTGCTCAATCTGTCTCTCTCTCTGCTTTCTGATTACACTTAAAACTCTGGAATGGGCTCCAACCGCAGACTGAGAGCTGGCAACCTAATCCACTTCCACTCGCTCAACTGTAGCAGAGAAATTCCTGTAAGGATTGTTTTCATAATTTGATTCAATTGATCTTTTTTTCTCAAATATAATTTGGCTTTCTCCTATGGAAGATGGAGCTTCTAAGGGCTGGAGTTAGCTTTCAGTGGCAACTGAAAATCCTCGAATGCTCTGGAGAAAACTCTAAATTTGAAGTGAAGGCTGAAATACCGCCACTATACTGTCTGTCCCCATGATGTAGAAAATTCAGATTGAATTTGTCTCTTTCTTTAAAAAAATAGTTTATTGGATTTTGCAATATGATATTCAGCAAATAATCACAAAAGATTAATTATATCTTCGTCCGAGGAACATAGACAGCCTAAAATGCTGTAGTAATTCTAACCGCGTTGTTCGGGTCAGATCCAAAAGTTTCTTAATGCTGATAGAGAAATGTAAAGAGTAGATCGCATTTGGGCTCAAGAGTATGGGCCTTGCTTCGAGTTCAATGAATGGGATACTCCAACACAAACGTGGCCGATATCCTGTCAGTCATAATACAAGTGCATTATATCATGTGGCACTTATCGGTGGATGGAATAGCCACCATGTTTTGACAGAGTGCACCATCTGCCAAACTCTAAATAAAAGCCTAATTGAACAGCGGAACTATTCTGAAGAAACATCAAGGATAAGACTGAGGTCTCCGGAACTGCCAAAACCTAACACCTGAAGCAACCACTGCACCAGCCCAAGTTGTAGTGGGCCAACGTGCCAACAAATTTCCCAGAGCTCTAGTCTATTCTGGTTTCACCCTTCCTGGACTCCCAGATGTTGCCTGTTGCCTCCGCGCTCAGGCCCCCTCTACCGTGACTGCTCCAGTGAGGAAACACCCAATGCCTAAAGACACATCTGCACCTGTCACCCCTGGGCCTTGGAGATGTCCTCCTGTACCCCAGCATCATAATGCCTTAGCCAGCTGGTTCAGCCCAATTGGCCTCCTAGCCCGAGCATGCAGCCTCTTTTTACAGAGACCGATCGACGTTGAAACGCATTGGGCACCCGACGCTGCTGTGCACCCAGTCACCCTCATGCCACTGGTGGTGTACTTTTGGTGCTGCCTTAACCTTGCCCTCCCACTCAACTCAACATCTGGAGATTGGTCTTGTAAGTCGCTGTGCTACGCCGGTTTGGTGAACTTATTCTTCCTTCCATAGGATCAATCAGAGTACTTGTAGAGCACGCTACTTACCCTTGAGGGTCTCAAGGCGCTGAGGGGAGGGGTGTGCTGCTACTGCTCGAAGAGCCAGGTCTTGAGGAGTCTTCTGAAGGCGAGTAGGTCTTGGGTCTGCCGTATGTGGGTAGGGAGAGTGTTCCAGGTCTTGGTGGCAAGGTAGGAGAAGGATCTGCCTCCGGAGGTCGTTCGTTGGATGCGGGGGACAGCGGCGAGGGTGAGGCTGGCGGAGCAGAGCTGGCGGGTGGGGGTGTAGAAGCTGAGTCTGCGGTTCAGGTAGGCTGGTCTGGGTTTGTGGAGTGCTTTGTGTGCGTGGGTGAGGAGCTTGAAGGTGATCATCTTGTCGACGGGGAGCCAGTGTAGGTCTCTCAGGTGGGGGGGTGATGTGGCTGCGGCGGGGGACGTTGACTATCAGTCGGGCGGAGGCATTTTGGATGCATTGTAGTCGTTGTAGGGTTTTGGCTGGGATTCCTGCGTAAAGTGCGTTGCTGTAGTCCAGTCTGCTGCTGACGAGGGCCTGTGTCACCGTTCTTCTTGTTTTGGTCGGGATCCACTTGTAGATCCTGCGGAGGGTGTTGTAGCAGGAGGAGGAGACGGCGTTGACCTGCTTAGACATGGTGAGGGAGGAGTCGAGGATGAATCCTAGGTTGCGTGCATGGCCGGATGGTGTTGGTGCTGTTCCCAGTGTGGTCGGCCACCAGGAGTCGTCCCAGGCTGAGTGGGTGGGTCCGAGGATGAGTACCTCCGTCTTGTCCGAGTTCAGCTACAGACGGCTGCTCCTCATCCAGTCGGCGATGGCCTTCATTCCCTCGTGGAGGTTGGTTTTGGCGGTGTGTGGGTCTTTGGTGAGGGAGAGGATGAGCTGGGTGTCGCCGGCGTAGGAGATGATGTTGAGGTCGTGATGGTGGGCCACTTGTGCGAGGGGGGCCATGTAGATGTTGAATAGTGTCGGGCTGAGGGATGAGCCCTGGGGGACGCCGCAGATGATATCGGTGGCTTCGGATCGGAAGAGTGGGAGGCGGACGCTCTGGGTTCTGCCGGAGAGGAAGGACGTGGTCCAGTCAAGGGCCTTCTCTTGGATCCCGGCTTCTAGGTGGGCTGTCTTTAGAGTGCAATGGCAGGCCGTGTCGAAGGCGGCCGACAGGTCCAGGAGGATGAGGGCTGGTGTTTCGCCTTTGCCTATTTGGCGCCTGATGTCGTCTGTGGCTGCGATGAGGGCTGTCTCGGTGCTGTGGTTTCGTCTGAATCCGGGCTGGGACGGGTCCAAGATGTTGTCTTCCAGGTGGCCGGTTATTTGTCTGTTGACGATTTTCTCGATGACCTTTGCCTGGAACGGGAGCAGGGAGATGGGCCGGATAGCAATGCAGAACTCTGATACTGCACTGTGTCCATTTTTAAAGTAAAAATAATTTATAGTGAAAAGCGTACTTACCAGAACGATTTTATTGTGATGCCTATATTATACATATATAAAGGTACTTGCTATTTTCATAAATTTGTGTGGATATTCTTGTGGAGTCATGTTGTCATTTATGTGCAGCTCAACCACACTACCCCCTAATAGAGCGCTTTGGGATTGCATAGTAATCTCTGTTCAATTCTGGGGAAAACACTGGACTCTTTGCATGGTATGTCAAGTTTTCGTTAAACCACAAAGAGCCAGCTTCCTACAATGAGCGATTCTTCCAGCGAAGAGTTGCCATCCTTTACACTGAATGCCTGTCGATAGGCATTATGTTCATGAAATTTATTTGTAACTCCAACTGTATTTACAAATAGAAGATGATACACTAAAATCACGTTTGACCTTCCGTGGAAAAGGACCTAGCGTGGTAAATGGTGTCACAGCAGTCTCATTGGGTAGGATTTTGTCGCTATTTCTTAATAGCATCAGCCATCTCCAGTGCTCCAGATGGTAGTGTCAGTCGTTAATTAGCTTCTACGTACATTTTTTTCTATTTGCCTTCATGATCTACTTTATAGCGTGTGAATCTATAAAATATCAAAATCAAGGAAAGAAAACATTACTATAAATTCATATGCGAGTCTCCCTCCTCTCACGAGGCTCTACTTTAGTTCTGTACTTGCGCTCTGAACGCTGAAGATGATCACATTGATAGGTGTAGTGGAAGCCTATCCACCTCCGTGTCAGTCTGTGGACACAAATGGTGAGGTGCTTATGCTATTCACAAATGCTGATCTATTAAATACATCTAGAATTCCCAGCCTAGCAGTGGGGAATAATGGAAAGAATGTAAATCTAGGGAAGATGGCAACACTGGTGAACTGCAATCAATCAATCCGGGATTTGTGAAGCGTGGTACTCACCTGTGAGGGTCTCAAGGTGCTGGGTGGGAGGGGGGGGCAGGAGGGGGAATACCGTGCAGCTCTGTCTAACCATGTAGTTGCAGGTAAGTAACTTTCATCTAAGGAGTCAACATTTGAAAGCTTTGAAACAAATACTTAAAAAGGTAAGAACTGTCTGCACATCATCGACAGGAGCCGTTTGAGTCAATGAGGGGTACATTGGTGGTAAGAGGGAGAGGACTGGGGCATGCCCACATATGCTCATGCACAGAAACCTCTTCCCTTGGCTCTGCTCCACTCTCCTTTTTGTAAATATTTTTTTAATGCTCTTAGTGTGCAAAAGTGATTTGCCTGTATGCCCCTTCTTATTCATCAACCAGAAGAGCAGATCTTTTTAGGCTGATTGTGATTTAGCTGCAGGTTACCGCTGTTTTCATTCTACCACAAGGTCTAGTGGAGTATATGTCCAAGATCTACAACACAAATTACCAGACCTGCTGGATGACCGGTGATCAAAGCATCTGATGTAGTATCTTAACACATTGCTTTGATCCTTTTGTGATTAGCAGATAAAATGTTCATTGACCATTTCTTCTGTCGTTCGTTGGAGCCAATTAATCTTTCTTCTGTTACTCCCAGATATTTGATTTTGAACTTACCCAAGAAGAGATGGATACTATTCTGAGCTTCAACAAGGGATGGCGAGTGTGTGCCATGAGCATGTGAGTATCCTTATTTAATTGTTACTGACCAAAGTTGGAGTTGATGTGTTTCCAGTTTTAATAATGGTTTGGGTTTGTAGCACTTTCTAGCACAAAGCTTTTCACTATTCGTGGTACTTGTCAGACGGGCAACAGTGTGGTGAGCTCACAGTAATTCAAACCTGTGATTTTCACGTTGCGCACAGATCATAAATGTGCAGTTCACATAGTGACTCTTTTTGCCATATGAATGTTTGGCAGTGTAGTCCAGAACTCTGATGACGAGTGGGAGATTGGTCCATGCTTTACAAGTGATGTAAGAGAAGGCCTGCCCTCTTGATCTGATTATGTGTGAGATAGAGAAATAAGAGATGATGATTACCCTTCTAATTCTGGTTAGATATTTTTAGTCAATGAGATTTTATTCAATTAACTTTTTAATGAAACTTTGTAAAATATAATGCACTTTTGTTTTATCCTTTATCCTTTAAACTTTCAGGTAAACTAGTCAAAGGGTTGAGTTATTGATACAGGGCTGTAGTTTTAAAGCTTGACTTATCCATTTTTCCTCTTGTTAGTCCCCTTTCTTTACTAATGCCTTTAGAGCTATAGTTAAGGAGGGACCTCTAGCATCTTGAAGGGAATCCGTAACAGTTCCTATATACAAGAAAGGCAATAGATGCTCCCCTTCTAGCTTCTGCCCCAAATATTTGGAAGGGTTAGTTTAGCAAAATTGGCAGAGTGGGCTTAAAAAAAATCACTTTTTTTGCAGAAACTCAATACGGGTTCCATCCAATACTGAATACTAGCAAGCAAGCCCTTAATTTGTCTCTGATCTTAGGTAAATACATCAAGGCCAGTAGAGGGGCCATACACATGGAGTTTATGGACCTCTCTTGTGCCTGTGACTTAGTAGGCAGAGACATAGTCTGGGATATCTTGGAGCAGGCATGGATTCAACCCCCCCTACCCCCATTTTGGAATATCCCTTCTCAGAGATACCCGTATGAGGATACCTCACCCAAGGCGTTAGACAAGGATTTATATTGGCTCCCTTCCTTCCTTTTAATATATATATTTTTTTTTTAGCCTACATGAATGCATTAGACTCCTTTTTATTCTCTTCCACACCGATTGTCCCAATAATGGGTTCCCGCCTACTCCCCTTGCTTTTGTACGCAGACGATGCTGTTTTAATAGCTTATGCAGCAAATTAATTACAATTGCTTTTAAGATGTTTTTAATATTTTTACGCTGTCCATACTCCCTTGAGAAACCTATTCACTCTTTCGACTAAACCATTGGAAGTCGGCGAATAAAGGGCCACTTGTAAATGCTTAATGTGGTACCTAGCTATAAAATCTTTCATTTGTTTGGAATTAAAGTGAGTTGCATTTTCTGTTACTAATTCTCTAGGTGTGCTTTCTAGATCAAATATTTTCTATAAAAATGTAATGACATTTGGGTGTAGAGGGTGCTGCCACAAAGTCAAATTATTTCCACTTGGAGAACTAGTCAATAAGAACTGTAAAATACTCCTGATAAGATGGTAGTATGTCAGAAGGGCCAGCAGAGTCCATGGCAACGAAACACAATTTGAGACTTGCGAGTCCAACGATGGCCAACAAAAGAAAGGTTTTCATTTTTGTAAGTACTGCCAACTCCTAAATGACCAACATGCCCTGCTGCGATAATTGTTTCTCTGATAGAAGTTGGAGGAATACATAAATCATTTCTCATAAGAATTCTATCAACTAATGATAACTCTTCTTGAATCCGAGTGCATGGTTTCACAGGTACTGACCAAGATCTTCCTTTCGGACAACCTTTTGGAAAAAAATATTTGACAAACAAACACACCTCATCTTATTTAAGGCTTCCATCCACTCAAGTTTGGAAATAGTGCCAGAGGAAGAAAGAAGAGCATTGTCTAGAGTGGCTACTACACATTATCATGTTTAATGTCATCCGGATCCACATCTTTCAAAGGTTACATGGAGAGGCAATAAGCCTTGACATGTTTACCTCCTGGAATATATATTGTGAAGTTATACTCTTGAAGCCTTGACAATAGTCTCACCAACCTTGCAGATGCCTTACCTGAACCATATCCATTGAGCAGATGGAGTAATGGGTTATGATCTGTATATAGTGTAAAATGTGTGCCCCAGAGAAAACTTAAATGTTTCTATTGCCCAAGAACATGCTAGTGCCTCTCTCTTTAGAGCTATGTACTTTTTCAGATTGTAATAAAAGGCGAGAAGCATATGCAGTAGTACATTCGTTACCCTGGACATTTTGAAACAAGACAGTGCCCAGACCCTCTTGACTTTCATCAACCATTAAAATGCATTCACATCCTGATTTGTATGGCAGAAGAGCTTGAGCTTGAATTTTCAGCTTTTTGGTAGATTTAAGAGCTTGAGCTGCAAAGTGATCCCAATAAAATGTCCCCCCTTCTTCAAAAGCTTGTGTAGAGGTTGCATTCCTTGAATAATAATTGCTCATTCCAAGGAATGATTTAAACTCTTCTTTATCTTCGGGAGGAGGTACCTCTGAGATTTCCTTTACCAGGGAACATTTTGGTTTGATACCATTTATAGAAATATAGTCATCTAGTTATTGTACTAAAAAACAACTCTCATCACATTTCAAAGTGTTGCCATATTTCTTGAAAACATCCAAAACTCTAAATAAAACATTATTATGCTCCTCAATCATCTGCAAACTGATTCCCTCAACCATTGCTTTACATTGCGTCCCTTTGACAGATTTACTGTTATCAACAGAGTCCAATGTAAGGACTACCTTAGAGAGATCATGTGAAACATATTAGACCGACGAATCTGCATCAATTGTATGTACTTGAACATTGCTCCTGCTCCTTGTGACACTCAAGGGTGGGTGAGAAGTTGCGCTTTACAAAAGCCTGATTGATTGAATAGATTTTCCACAAAACAGCACATCATCTAGCTACGGTTGAAGGCTAGATATACCCACTGGCATGGTATCCATTTGTTTTTGGAAAACACTCGCTGCAGACGCCAACCCAAATGAAAGCCCTAGAAATGTGTAAGCCCCAAATGGGGTCTCAAAGGTGGTCAGATCTTGGGAGTCTATAGCGAGTGGTACCTAATGAAATGCTGAGTGTAAATCTAGCAAAGAAATTCATTTTACATCTGACAAATTTCACCACAAAACCTGATTTTTTGGAAGTGGATGACAATCCTCCAAAATGTTGCTATTGAGTGTGCCTAAGTCAGCACATAGATGAATATTGCCATCCATTTTGCGTACTATAGCGATGGAGCTCACCCACTCAGAGGAGTCTGTAGGAGTAATCACATCTTCTGACACCAACTTATTCAATAACTCCTGAAGCTCTGTCCTTACTGATAACGTTACATGTCTGGGTTTATGAGAAATCGGTATGCCGTGTGCCTGTAACTTGATTTTGTGCTCAAAATCAGAAATGGTACCTTTCTTCGATTGAAAAACGTCTGGTTAAGCTTTTGTATTACCTTTAATTTCTTCAAAAGAATCCACAACAGTTGCTACACAAATGGGTTGACTACGATTGGAACATCAGAATCAGGAACAAATATGAGACCGAATTTGGTCAAGTCCTGCCAGCCAATGATAAGTTTACTTTTTATGGCTACATAAACGTTTGGCATAACTTTCCTTTTCAGACATTCCTATCATTGTATGAAAAATCTTGGTCCCTATAAGCTTTGAGATTAATATCCATTGGAGGCAATACCTTGTCAACTAGCCCAGTGTTGACTATATAAAGTCCCGGAAATAATGGTTGAGGGGGGGGCTGGTGGGCCAGAATATGCCATCATTCGAAAACTGAGTCCCCAAGCATTGCTTCACATAGCGGTCCTTTGACCAATTTACTGTTATCAACCGTGTCCAAAGTAAAGACTATCTTTCAGAGATCATGTGAAACATAGTAAACAGACAGATCTGCATCATTTGTATGCACTTGTGCATTGTTCTTGCTCCTGCAAACTCCCTGAAAATGTCCAACTTTGTGATACTTGTTACACCTTTTACCTTGAGCAAGACAACCTGTAAAATTACCCATATCAAATTTTTAATCACATCTGAAACAAAACCCAGAACCCTTCTTAGGTAAGGGTTTGCTACATTTCTCTTTAACAGATAACGCATTTACTGTGTCAGACTCTTGAAGGACATTTACAGAATGAGAAATGAAATCCTTACCCATTCTTTTACTTGCAACTTTAGCTAAATCTATAACCCCTGTCACAGTTGGATCTCTTCAAATTAGAAGACGATTTTGGATTTACTTTGATTTGCATCCAAAATGCAAATTGGTCTCTTAAATTAACTTCTAGAGTGGCGCCAAAATGACAATTAGAAGCTCAATGACGATGAGCAGATAGTCTTCTCTTGAAAAGTTGAAACGTCCTAAAAGTACACTGGGCTGTTCATTACATTTCTTTTTAAGTCTGGCAATATTTTCAACATATTCATTCTGACCTTCAGGCTGTGGTGACTGTGTAATTTTAGGTCAATTTTGAAAACTTTGTGGACATTCAGTACACAAGTTGTTGAAAAGGAAGGTTACTTTCCTTATACGTGGAAATATTTCTACTCAAGGCAACTAAATAACTTTCAGACACTTTAAACCAATGTTTCCAGGTAAAAGATGGTTTTCCAGGAAGTTGTAAAAAAGATTGTAAATGGGCCCCTCCTGAAAAAGAATCCCTCCGCTAACCCCAACAAACCTTAAGAACTACTGCGCCATCTCGGTACCTACTTTACCCACAAAAACTTTGGGGAGAGCCATCAACCGCCAGCTTACGGAGTACCTCGAAGAAAACTACCTGCTCGACCCCCTCCCAATCTGGCATCCGGCCCAACCTCATCTCTGACAAACAGAAGTCCTCCTCTTTGGAAACCAGCCTTCCCCTAGGGACGACGCATGATGACCCACCGCTCTCGGCCCCTCAGCCACCCCTATCGACCACTCGCGCAACCTCGGAATCATCCTGGACTGCCAACTGACCATGAAGCACCAAATCATGGCAGTCTCCTCTGCCTGCTTTCACACCCTCTGCATGCTTCGCAAGATCTTCCGATGGATCCCAGACCCTAGTCTTCAGCTGTCTGGACTGCATCAACGCACTCTACGCCGGAACCACCAACCAGCTACTGAACCGCCTCCAGGCCATTCAGAACTCAGTACCAAGACTCATCCTTGCCCTCCCCAGAAGTACCAGCCTCCCCCTCACATCAGGGCCCTCCACTGGCTCCCTGTCCAGGATAGATGCCTCTTCAAACTCCTATAAAGCCCTCAACAAATCTGGTCCAGCCTACATCAACATTCATCTGATGTTCACCAACCAACCAGGGAACTCCGCTACTCTACCCTCGCCCACATCCGTCAAAGCAGCTGCAGAGGTCACTCTACCTCGCAGCCAAATCCTGGAACGACCTCCCCCACCCCCATGCGCACATCCCCATCATTTGAAGACGTCAGGAAGAAGCTTAAGACTCAGTTCATCAGCTTGCATGGCCATCCGATTGAGGCTCACAAACGCCAGCGCCTGGAGACCCCCGGGGTGACAAGTCGCACTTTACAAGATCCAATGATTGACAGTAGTATCATAAGATTTTGGATTAGTCAGAGAGTGGAGGTAGTAATCCAATACCTCTTTAATGACCTATTAACATCTGCCGCTACATCTGCTGTGCTCCTATTTAAAACAATAGTGCTCAGAGCTACTAGTTAGCCTACACACTTTCGTAGCCATAATCGGTATAAACATCTGTTCATCGTCAATTTGTGTTGTTTTTTTAATGTTTTTTTAGCACATTCTGTGTGACTGGTATGCCCAGGCGTGGATCTTGTGCTCACTATGCCGTTGGACCCATGCTATGCCTAGGGCTACTTGAATTATGCAGCATGAGAGAGCCAAATTATGCAGCAAGAAAAGGCAAATTATTCGGCGTAATGTGGCACATTTTGTGAGAATATTACTGTATCATCTTGACATTTTTATATTTTCAAAACTGTCTTATTATAGATTGTACCTCATAAGCACACGTCTAATTCCCAAATACAGCAATAAGCAACAGAAAGGTGACCAGTCAACCTTTGCAAAGGGCCTTCCATTGTGCGGCAACACGTGTGGCTATATTTTGTGTAACATTTGAGCTAGAAACAATATGTTTTGGGAAAATCTTCAAATTATGCAGCAGATTATTGATTGTGTGGCAAATGCGGCAAATCCATAATTATGCAAAAAATGCTGCAACCACACAATCTCATTCCAGTGGCCCTGTCTATACCTTACTAACGAGACCCAGGTAGGTCGAAACTGGTGTAGGTTTTCTTGTGGTCCCCTCTCGAGGGAACTTCGTGTAGCAGATTGGGCTGGATTTTGCCTTCTGGAGCAGAAGCAAGACTCAGTTCTCCGTCTAGAGTGGATGAAAACTGTTGTTCTGTAGCGGGCCCCAAGCGCATGCTAGTGATTGAGATTCATTGAAGCATTCCTTCCATCACCTTGTTTCCCATTCTCATTTCATGACCACCTTGCGCATGAGGACACCTATTAAGTGTCGGTGTTCCTGCTGCCTCTTTATGTGTATTATCTTCGTAAAAACATCTGTTTTAGCTGCCATTTCTTACGTCTGAGTAGTTTGAAAATGTATGATAATGACATTTTTGGCGTCCTGTTTGTCCTTCATTTCTGATTTTGTGTGGTCTGGCCCAGTGTGTTGAGGGTGTGGCAGAATGGTCAATTATCTCATCCTAAAGCTTGTGCCTGGCTGTTCATTCAGCTCCAAACACCAAGCGGGTGATTCCTATCCCTTCTAGAAAGTGGGTGGGTGGATGCAGATTGGAGGTTTTCCTTTATCTCCCTGGGTTTTAATCTCTTCCTGCCAGCATTCCCGGATACCATGGTCTGCATCACTCTTGCATCTCTCATTCACCCTTGGACCTTGCTGTTTTCCTATTGATTCCAGAATCCTTCATAGCCTTTTGCCGCCCCTCATTAAGCAATGTGTGTCCACACTTGGCTGGCCTCCCACCACCATTAGCAGGCTTTGGAATCATCCTCATGAAAGGATGCTCCTATCATACGCTCTTGTCAGTAAAAGCATGGGTGCTTTAATAAGAGTATCTGCAGTCTCAAGTACCCTTGCTTGGTTCTTATCAGGGGACAGAGGCTTGGATACTTGAAGCATGTTTATACTTAGAGTGCCAGAGTGAAAACAACCTTGTTGGAATAGGATTCTGGGTTAAGAAAAACAATCTCATCCATTTGTATAAACAATCAGGAATTGACAGAGGGTCTTTCCGTAATTTGTGGTATATGTGGGGTGTATGAGTGAGGTATGTTTGCATTGGCCAAAATGTGGGGAGGATGTGTTGTAATTTTGTAAATATTTTGTATAATGTCTAAAAATTCCTGTAATGAATTGTATTGTTTGGTATCTATATATACATGCACAAAAAATTCGTGAGATGTCTAAAAAATAAAAAAGTTCCACTAGTGAAATAAATGAATAAATAAACTAGTGACGTAAACAAAAAACGGGCCGGTATGTTTTATTCATAAAGGTCAGAACAAAAACTAGAGCGTAAAGTCCAGTATTGGAAATTGTGTTGTTGTCTTATGATATTTGGCTTAGCCTTACTGGGTCAGAGCCTAGACCCTGTGTTTTTCTAGAGTGAAAGCAACCAGCATTGCAGGACTTCCGGACCTCAACCAGTCTTCCCTGACCCTCCTGAATATGATGCCCCTTCTGTCTGCAGCCTGTCTTCTGTGTCAGCTCCTAATATTGATTTCCCCCTTTCCTTCACATATCTAGAATTCACCACCACCCTGCGCTCTTGAGTGAACCACCTTCAGGCGTGAGCTGCCTCTTTTCCACTAACCCTTTTGCAACCCCACACTATTGCACCATTTGGCCTCCTGCCCAAGTACTGGATTTTAGGGACCTTTCAATGAACAGCCGCCAAATTTTTCAAATGCCTGTGAACCCCACTGTTCAGACATTGCTGCTGAAGTACTGCTCCTAGTACAGCTTGGAATGGTCTCATTAATTTAGTTTCATAGTTGCGCTCTTCTCATTTATTCTTTTGTATTTCTCTCACAGGTGCAAAAATCACAAGGACTACCCGTTCACCGCAGAGTTTTAACAGTTCGAATAAAGACCTACCCAGTATTCAGAGTTTTTTCACTGCAAGAACTTTAACAACCTTTCAGGAACGTTGATCTGCCAAAAAAAGTGGACTGGTGAAACTGAACCCTCTTTTCTCAGTGCTCTGTCAATTAAGCTGTAAACCAATGGTACTGACCCAGAATCATTGTAGTAGGATTCATGTTTGTGTTCATAGAGATTGAAGGATCACGAAGACTAACGCCTAGTGATCTTTTCCTTGTGCCTTACACCATGTGAATGAATCAGACCATCAAAGTATTTCTCAAGAAGTGAAAAATCATAGAATGGGAGGAATGAAGATGAAAACCAGCACTCCTCACATCTAAAGTACATGTGATAGAAATTAAAATTGGTATTGTCTTGAATAATCATGTGATGGGGGATGAATGAGTTAAACAACCACTCCTTGCGTTTAAAGTACATATGATAGAAATAAAATTTTTTACTGCCCTTGTAAAGTAAGTGTCAAATCAGAAAGGGGTGATATTCTTGGATGTAACATGAATTTAACTGCAACCTTAGTGTTTAGACACAGAAGCCAGAGAGTACCAAGTGTTAAAAAAATGTCATTGCAGTAGTAGTTTACATGGCATGCACTAATGTTACTATGGCTAAGGGCAGACTCACAAGCATAAAATACGCAAACACTTATTCACTTGTACTTTTTCATTCACTCACTCTTTCCTCCTCACTCACTCTAACTCACACTCACTTCTTTACTCATTCGCACACACAAACTCTCACTCTCTAGTTCTGACTCCTTTTGAACAGACTCACTCTTTCACTTTTGATTCTCACTCACAGCTCCTGATGTACAGGCGCTCTGCTTTAGTAAATAAGATTCAATAGGCCTCTCGGACCTGGTGCAAGTGCACCTCCTTCCTATGCCCTGATTTACTCCAATAGCCTCTTGGTCACTCCTAACTCACTTGCATGCCTTCACTCACTCCATCGCACTCGATTTTCACTTAGGCGTTCTAATTCACTCACAAAATACACACTCCACTAAATTGCATTCAGTCTCATTCACTCGGTCACTCACAAACACACTCAGATGTGCACAGAGAAACATTTCTTTTGTTTTAGTTCCCTTGCTTTCTTTCCTGGCAATTTAGAAGCTCCATTGCAGGAGCATAGCAGGAACGCGACGCAGAGAATGAGAACCAGCAGGCTGTGTTTCCCAACAAGGAGCCACACAATACATCAGGACAAGGTTTGAAAAGGAGATGACCCCTACTGAGCTCTCTCTTAACTGCTTGACAGGACTGGACGCTCAGAAGAGGCTGGGACAGAGCTGGGGATCCTGCACCTGCTGCTCTGTGTTTCTCCTCACTTGCCTCTGGTATGCACTGAGGTGCTCCTTGATAGCCCTGTTTTAGCAGATATACTGTGCTGCGTGATGCATGTACATTATGTCTGCAAAATCATATGGCTTATGTATGTGTGCCCCTCACATTCACAATCCAGACCTCCTTCTGCAATCTGCTGTTATTATACAACACTCTGTAGATGGATTGTGCCTCAATCCCCCTCTCCAACCCCCCCCCCTCACCCTCCCACCTTTCCTTCTGTCCTGAAGACAAGGCCAAGATTACTGACCAGCGTAATGTCAATTTTCATGAAAACACAAAAGTTGTGATTTCATGAACACTGCTCAGTTAAATGACCAGTATTTGTGGGCAGAGGCAAAGGGCGGTGAGTGGTGCCTCCAGAAGGCAGGGCTACACTGTGAAACCCACTGATGCATAAAGCAAAGCATACATCACTCAGGATGATGTCTGAGTGAAACTTGCAGAAATTCAGTTCGCAGTGAAAATTTTCCTGTTGTATAATAAAATCGAAGTTGCATTTTTGTAATGTCGGATTGTAATTTAAATGGGCCTGGGAGGTAGTGAATGTAGCATTAAGATTGCTTGTGTTCATGTTGTGAGATGTATGAATACTGTTGTTTGCCTGGACACACCATGGGCCTCATTTATGAGGCCGTGCGTCACTTTTACGCCACCGGTGCGTCACTTTTTGTGACGCACCAGCAGCGTAAAAAATGTGCCTTGTTGCACCATATTTACAAAGTGACGCATCTAGGTAGATGCGTCACTTTGTAAACCCCTGCGCTACATTATACCTGCGCCAGGTATAATGCATGCAGGGGGGCGTTCTGATGCAAGAAAGGGTCATAGAAGTGACGCAGTGAAATCTATAAGATTTCACTGCGCCACTTCTAGGACGCAAATGCGTCAATTTCTTAAGCCTCCCTCACAGCAGGCGTAAGACTGACGCAGGCCCTTTCTCATGGGGCCTGCCCCATGTGAAAGGACGCATTGCTGGAGATGCGTCACTTTTGTGACACACTCCAGCAATGCGCCACTTTTGCGCCATACAGATACGTCAGAAATACTGACATATCTGTAGCTCCTTGCGCAATGATGCGTCATACTGTTAATATGACGCATCATTGGTGTCGCAAGGCGGGCGCAATGAGAAGTGACGCATCGCTGTTTTCACGCAGCGATGCGTCACTTTTCATAAATGAGGCCCCATGTATTTAGGAAACTAAATTCTTTCCCTGTTGGCTTTGTATGCTAGGTGGCACTGATTCTGTTACAGAGAATTGTGTAGATCTCAGTTTGTGTAATTGTTCGTAAAGTGGTCTGCCTGAGGTCAAAGACTGCTTTTTCATGTATGAGGTTTTTGCAGTTCTGAATAAAACTTGGCATACATCAGACACTTTTGTATGTGTTGTGTTCATTCAAAACATCTTTTGTATGATCTTTTTCATTTGCAATATGGCAAAAAAATGTGTGATGCAACATGGATAATAAATATTTGCAATATCCTCTTCATTGACTTTGTTGTCCTCCACGCCTTATTTGCCAACAGAGTGAGAAGTGACTTCGTAAGCGGGGCAGAACAAGCTTCTGAAAAAACGATGCTGCCATTTAGAACCTTGCAAGTACTCCTTGTACAGGAGTGCCACCATTTAACTGAGAATTGCCAACGACCACACCCAAATCTGGGTTTATTTTTTTTGCAGGATATTGGAATTGGCTTCTCCCTTGCATCTTTTTATTCAGCGATACCATTGTATTCTTTTTTTGTTTCAGTTGCTTTCGTTTACATGCAACATTCTTCCTCTGCCACAGATGCAGTTTACTTGTGATGTATACTTACATCTGCAGATTCCTTTCCTTTTGAATTCCGTCCCAAGCACCAGACTAGATCCAGAAGCTTTTCGTTTTTTTGCTCCTGTGCGACAGTGGGTGGCACCATCAGACTCTGTTGGCTCCTTCTGCTGTCGGAAGTGACAGTGCAGCACAATACATAGGCATCATCCTTGAGCGCTGATGTCTGTTTCTTTTTTCCTGAGCCCTTTGAAGCAGATCCGGCTCTCTGACCCTGAACATTGTCCGTGCTTTACTGGCCTTCACAATTACATGTCTGTGGCATCTGTAGCTGTAGATACACACGCTGTGCATACTCCTGCCGTCTAGTGGTGAGCTCGGACATGTGCAAGTTGTTTTTTTTTAAAGTAGTTTCACAGGTATATTGACTCCACCTATTGCAGGAAATGTGCATGGGCATCGGCTTCATTATTAGATTGTCTGTTTCAGATGTGTCCCTCTGAGTTCTTGGTTGATGCTGCGTGGAGCTGTTTCCAGGCATGTTTGGATCCTTCATACTCATCGGTAGCAATATTCGGCATGCATCCTATTTGGTTAGATGCATCTTGCTTCCTCTTCAGCTCTGTGACAAAACCTTTTACCCCAGATGTGGTTTCGGACCTTCTGGGCCCCATTGGTTCTTCGACACCAGACAAAGTGCTCATGATGGAAAGCACTCCATTCCGCCATTGCCCAAGGTGTTTAGTGAAATACCCAAGGGCAGACCTCCATGAGGTTTTCACCCTCTGTCTGTCCCCCAACCAACGGGAGGACTCCTGATTGGCGTGCCTCACCTTCTAAAACAAAAAGACTATCATTGTGCTCGATGCATTGCATTCGCTTCGATGGTGCAACAACAAGCGGGGGATACTCAGGATCTCAGGACGTTGAGGGTGACCTGCAGCCCAGGTCATCTCACTGGAGAATAGCTTTGGTGCCAAAGCAGATGAGCTGGTGCCTGCCCAGCATTCTGCAGGGAATTTAGCCATAGTACGTACTGACTTGCCACCTCCTACACCACTCCAAAGCTGAGCAACGTACTTGAGGGGCTCAAACATCCAGCTCACAAGCCTGTCATAAGGACTCCAGTCCGACACTGCCTTAAGGCCACGGTCAACACCAAACTTCTTCAAACTTGATGCCCTCCCAGCTGTCAGTGCTAAAGTCCTCGGTGAAGCCACGCCCATTTACTTCAACCAGCTCTTCAATGCTGAAACCAGTAATGGAGTCATGACTTTCGGAGCCGAAAACCGTCTCAGTATAGCAGAGACATGACCACACAAGTAAAAACAGATAGCTTCTCCTGCTTCCACATCCTGCACATACTACGCAAGATCTTCAAATGGTTGCCCTAGAATACCAGACGTACCGTCACACGAACACTCATTAAAAGTAGACTCCACTACGGCAATGCACTCTACTGCAGGATCTCTCAAACGGCTCCTTCACAGATTCCAGAACGCCACAGCAAGACTTATCCTCAATCTCACATGTAGCACCCACAAATCATCACATCTTGTAGAGATCCACTGGCTCCTGTAATTAACTCAGCGTGGCCCAGTGCATACTCGCCTGCTCAAAAGCCTGGATATTCTTACCAGGTGGTCAGCGTGCAGCAAACCTTCATATAACCTCTTTGGTGCCAAAACAACAGATGCCCAGACCAGTTCTTCCACCGCATCTAAACAACGCAAACAGCTCATCCTTCAGTGTCTGCAGGAGGGCTTCGACCCCAGGCAGCAGAGAATCCTCGCTCAGCCTCCCCCTCCTTTGCCTTCTTCTCCTATTCCCTCCTTGCCTTGCCACTCCACTACTACCAGTAGACCCCTCGCCTTATTCACCTTATGGTCCTCTCCCTTCTAGTTTTGGGAGTCACAATACAACCCATATGATATGCCTGGGAACCCATGTCCCCCTGATGTGGATGAACTATGATGTCCATTTCTACTGGGGATACTAACCCATACCTGTACCCAGTCAAGCCTTTTCCTGCCAAACGATACCACCTCTTCCCACAAGGTATTGCAGAAGGCAGCTGCCTTTCACAAGTTGGAGCTGCACAAAAAAACAGAGGATGACTTCCTCATGGAAACCTTCTCTTCCACCCAAAGGTCCATGCAATATTTGCCATCTCTTAAGCCCACTTTTAGGGAGGACTGATTTACAGGCTATGCATAGCATGTAGCTCTACAGCTGCACCTGCCACGAACGGAAAATGTTAACCTTGTAAGCATATGTTTGTGGCATGTAGTGCTGAAGTTTCACATGCACCCCCCTTCGTCCCCAGAAGCCTGTCATGTTTCAGATCTTAATCTTCAATAATTGATCTTCCTTTGCATGCTCATCTTATTCTGTATCTCAGTGCATCATCTACAACTTCACCCTTTGTTCATTCAAAACATTTGAACATGGGAGCTGATGCCCAGGCCCATTACCAGCAATAGGCGGACTCACTATTCCTCGTTACTCGAAAGTCTTCTTCAAAGAGAAACAGCTTGCACAAATCTGAGCCCAACACTAGATGGCAGGAGTATACACAGCATGTGAATCTACAACACTACATGCCACAAACCCATGCTTACAGGGTATCATTTTGCTTTGGGTGACTGTGCATGAAATGTCTCCATAAAGACTACAGGCCAAAGAAATAGGCGTCTATAAACTGTGACCTCAGAGGTCTCACACATAGAGATGAGTCGTCTCCAGGAGACCTAAATGAAAAAACAAACACACACCTACAGCCTGGACACAGATTGCACTGAAGACCTCCACACCATCTGAGTATCGTTCCTGCAGGGCTCGATCTCCACAGGAGTTGACTCCAGCCTAAGCATCGGTGTCTCGAGAGAGAGCCGGGCTTCAATCCCTGAGAATGCATCGAAAAGCTCTGGTAGCTGGCACCAACTATTGTCTATAAGTGTACTCTATATCGGCATGCCATCTCTGAGCCATTTGTCAGACAGAGGAAAACATCCCCCATACCCGCACCACTTCCCCCCCCCCCCATACCCATCAGCCTTGATACACTTTCCCTAAACTTCTGCTGCTGTCTCCAGTGCACTTTTCTTCACCACAACACACTGACTAGGACCACAAGTATGAAATAGATGAGCAGGATCTTGATTATGATCCCAACCTAACTTATTAGGGAGATCATTATTTGAACAATTATAGCATGAACCCCTAGGAGGATCCCAGTACCAGGGAACACATACTACCTGATGACATATTCACCTATCATGCAGTCGTCCAGAAAGCTGCACATTACATAAGGTGAAGCTGCATGTAATAGAAGAGAATGGAGACTTATCTAAAACTGAGAGGCCTGTTTGGTTCTATGCCCCAGAGCCTGATCAATGATATTAGAGGCCACATACCACCGGTCTCTTTGGTTGCTTACATTGCCAACAGGAGCGTCTATTCGCAAGGTATCAGGGAGTCTTCACCGTCAGACGACAGCTGCAAGAAAGATGCTAGGGGCCAGAGGTTAGCGTTTGGACGAGCAACACAGTGTTACATCACCAACTCAATGGGCCTTTCTAGGTTCGATAGCTACCACTGGGGGAAAAAAAGGATCAGCTGGAGAAACATCTGCCAGAGGCCTGTTGCAAGAGAGGCAGAGGGTATTTGCATAAAGGAAAAATAATTTACAGTGCCATAGAAGGTAAGGACTGGATGTGACTAATCGGGTATCAAAAGAGATGCACATCAGTGTCAGAAGATGTGTGACTCCGGGTCACCGGCTTCTGCCCAGAACTACAGCTGTACCTCATTAACGCCTCTTTTGAATAAGAACACCTCCTTGGCCCTCAAGTGGCCTCCGTACTAGAGACTATCAAGAAGGGCACAGAAAGGTAAGGGTATGGGAGCACTTAAAACTCAAACTAGCAGGCCTAGTTTTTGGGAAAAGACTAGAAGCAATGCCAATGCTGCAGCAACAATGCAGCACCAGTGATCCTTTCAGGAGGGACAGTATCCACCCCCTTCAGTCCTATCAGGAGGGACAGCTTCTTAAGACGTTCTCCATAAGAGACTTGAGCGGAAAAGGTTGGGGCCAACGAACGGGCACTTCTACTTCCAAGCAAGCACTTGCCCATCATTCCTACCAGTCACACAACACTGGTCATGGGAGGAATAAGGTGAAAGGAAATAACCTTGCACATGTAGGTCCTATCAACCAACAGCGTCCAGCAATTATACTTCTGGAATTCCATATCACACGACCAAACATTCCTCCTCAATGTCAGACAGGCAGGGACATCAAACACTGCTGCAAGAGGAGGTACAAGCACTTCAAAACAAGGGTGAAACAGAACCTGATCCCCCCCGCACCAAAAAAGACAAGTATATTCTCTATAATTCCAAATAAGAGGACAGAACACTAAGGACAGTACTACACCTCTGGCCACTCCACCGCTGCATGTGTCAGAGCATTTCAGGGAAACCACTTTGCAAGAAATCAATACCCTGCTCTGTACAGGAGATCATACATCCTTGATCCCAGGGATGCATGCTTTCATATCACCATCCATCGGTTCATAGTACTACACTTTGTCACAACAGCTCTGGGGGTATTTACCAAATGCTTAGTAGTAGCTGCAGTGCATCTGTGACAGCACCATTCATTTCTTTCCAAAGCTGGACCAGCGTTTAATGAAGAACAGCAGCCATCAGCAATGCCTAACACACCCAGCAGGCTGTTGCCCCTACACAGACTCGGAATGCCAATCATCACCTCTGCTCCCAACTGGTATGTTTTGGTAGCCAGTGAATGCAGTGACCGTCAAAGAGAGAGTGATTGCATTTCAAGGGCTGCTCCCTCTGCACCAGATGTCACATCCTCTCACAGGAAGAACGATCATGAAACTGCTGGGATGGTGGCATCTTGCATTGCAATAATTCCATGTGTGTGTGCCTTCAGATGTGCCCACTACAGCAGTGTCCATTCGGGCACTGGTCACATGAGAGAGGTAAATGGGAAGAATACTGGTGGAGCCCAGAGTTTAACACAATCCTAAAATGGTGGAACAAGAACTTGTTATTGGGCACACCACTTGTCGATCCCAAGCCGCAGGTGACCGTGACTGTGGATGCATCTCTCATTGTGTGGCGAAGCGCAGTTAGATAACCTTACCATTCAGGGTGCCTGGATGCTGCAACAACAGCAAGTGTACATCAGTTTTGTCAAACTGATGTCTGAGACTGGCACTCAAAGTGTTTTATTCTTTAATTCATACCAAAATAGTCCTCATACAAACAGACAATATGACTGTGATGTGTTATATTAAAAAACAACAGGGCACTCATTTGCCCCAGTTGTCAATATTGGCACAGGAATTTTGCTGTACTTTCAGAAATGAGGTACACCCACTGACAATCTGATCCCCACTTTAGAAAACCAACCTGCCTAAGCTTCACCACCAGTTACCCACATTCACAGTGCATGGGCAATGATCTATGATTCACTTCAACAGGTACTTGCCTACGTTTTTCCCCACTACCACATGTCCCATATGCCTTAAGGAAAATGAGATTGCCTTCCATGAAAGTCATTCTAATCGCCCCAACATGGATGAGACGACCATAACACGGTGCTACTTAAAGTGTCCATTTACTCTTAACAAAATGTACCCTGAGAGTGAGAGCAGACCTAACTCAGCATCAGGATTAACTATGATTCCCACGTCAAGACAATGGATCTTAAGATTACAGATGAAGGGGCATTTTTACAAGCCCCTGTCGCCACCACAGCATCCCTTTTAGTGACATTTTGGTGGCGCTATGGGCTTTGCTTTATTTACAAGGCAGCGTTAAGCCACTTAAGCTGGCTTAACGCTGCCTTGTAAATAAGGCACCCTTTCACGCTGTACTTAGTGTGAAAGGGAAAGGCAATGGGTGTTGCAGTGGGCGTTCTACCGCAATATCCATTGATTTTGACGTTGCCCTTAATTACAAGGGTGGTATAAATAGGAGGCAGTGCCAAAATTAAGACTAGGGAAAACCTGGTCTTAAACGGGAAAAACAAGGAGAAATGCTTTATTTCTCCTTGTTGATGCTGTTTCCATGTGTGCTGTTGAATTTAGTGCCAGCACAGGGGGAAACGCAAGGATGCACCGTATAGTTGTAAATATGGTGCAGCCCTGCATTTCTGAAGTGGTGGAGCGCAGCGTTTGGCCAAGGAGGATAACACCGTGCTCTGCCACTTTGTTGTAAATATGTGCAAGATCTTTAAGTTTGGATAGCAATAACTTCCTGAAGAGTGTATGCTCATTTTGTGGGATGCTAGTAGGCCTCCTATAGAGCCTGTTATGCTGAACAATTTGAAACTATTTTTATACTATTGCTTAAGCAGAGAAAAACAACCTCTTCGGTACAAGATATTTGTTATTTATTGCATTTACAACATGTATTTGCAATGCAATAGGTCTCACATTTACAAGAGTTTGAGCTAGTGGCATTGTAAATGCAAAAAGCTTAAACTCTCGAAAATGCAGGACCTACGGCATAGCAGATATTTTTTGGGTTGTTAAAGCTCCCATGCCGCACTTTCACATGCATGAAGGCCATGCCCCTTTCTTTAAAAAAAAAAAAGCTGTGTCTAAGCCCAACACCCATACTTCAGTGGTGAAATTCTTCAGATTGTACATACACAAGGGTGAAAATACTGATATACGCATAGGACGCAAGTATTATTTAAACAGCTTAAATCTCTTTCACAAACCCTTTTTTGTGAAGGTAGAAGATGAAAGATAGAAGAACAGTGTAGCCCCATAAGCTGTTGTTATGTGAGTTTTAAACAGCGTCTGAGCCTTTAAGGTCCCAGACACCACCAGTATCTCATCATGCTTAGCAAGTGGCATTTGCCTCAGATTTTTAGACGAGATGCGTGACTGATTGGTAAGTCCCATGATTAACTCTGTCATGTCCACCAGGGAGGCAGGAGGGTTGCTTATGACTTCAATGGAGATTCCCCTTAGAGAGAACCGGGATTACAGGTAAAAAACCATACCTTCTCTATTAGGGGATCTTCATTGATGGTGCATTCTGTGAATACCAAATAGTAGTAAGTTTAAGATTTAGTCTTAAGTTCATTCTGTGAATCGGGCCCTCACTCATGTGCGCACTGTTGGAAACCGGCTATTTCTGGTAGGCTAAGGCTTATGCCAAAGCCAGGCAGAAACCACCATTCCAGTCAGGGCAAGGAAGTCACACGCCAAGATAACCCCTGCTCGCCCTCTAGGTAGCATGGCGCGGGCAGTCTAGGCTAAACTCGGAGGCGATGTGTAAAGCATTTGCGTCAGCGCACGACAGCCACAACATTCTAGGTACACCACAAAAGAGACTCCACACAAGGTTATATTAAAATAACTTGTATTGTCAAAACATATCGGATAGAAATCACACATGTACATTGTGCCAACTGGCACGGCAATATTCACAAGGGATTATGTACACAGGACAGGGCCACATAGGCCACTGTCATAATCAGCACTTCTAGAAATAGAAATAATACTTATAGAACTTAGAATAAGAGTGTATAAAATCACTGTACCACAAAGAAACAGTTATAGATCACACCCAGTAACTACTGGGAACAGGTAAGTACCACCTACGCAACCCTAAACTCCTTGGGAGACTGTCGTGCCGGGGACCAGGACCTCACTAGGACCACCTGTACTAAAAAGAACAACCACCTAAGTATCACACAGCATTTAGGGGTCTAAGAAAGAACACATTACCCACGATGTATGAACCACATTCAGAGGAGTATTAAAGGAAAACCACATAAGTAGCACACAGCGTCTAGGGGTCTAAGAAAGAACACAGTACCCATGATGCATAAAGATACATTCAGAGGAGTAATAAAGAGAAACACATAATGTATAAACCTACACATTCAGCGGTGTTAAGAATAAAGCACATGATGCAATAAAATTACATTCAGCGGTACCAGAATAATACAGTAGCGCAAAAGTCACATGAGGCAAATACTATCACATGAGCCACTACCTGTGGCAGTCCCTAGGCCAACGGCCTTGTTGGGGCTCAGACGCCCTGAGTCCAAAGTCAGGGTGCCAGTCTCAAAGTACAAAAAGCCTAAACGTGGCAGGTGCCCACAAAGTGCTGGGCACCTGGCGAACAACAAACTTGCGCCAGGGCCCTCACTGGCCCTTAGGCGCCCACTGCGCCACTGCTGGAGCCACACAGGCTCTGGGCATATCACACATGCCCCAGACGTTGGAGCCACAAAGGCTCTAAAGCACCATGCCAACCGTTGGAGCCACACAGGCTCTTAAAACAATGATGCCCCCAGGAGCCTCACCGGACTCTAGCCCTCACACTCGGGGGCAGGAGGGGACGAGCACCGACAATATGCCCCGAAGCCCCCCCCCTCTCGAATATGGCCCTCTCTGGAGCCAAACGGGCTCTACACACCGTTGGGGCGGCCCGCTGCCATCCGGGGCCGCCCTGAAGCAGTGCCTCTAAACCGGCACCAACGCGAAGCAATGCGGGCCCTCAAGAGCCCCTCGCGGGCTCTGTGCTCACGGTGGGGCGACCCACTGCCATTCGGGGCCGCCCTTCCTTGGTGCCTCGACCGGCACCACGAGAACCCATCTGCTCCCTCACGGAGCAGCAGCATCACGGAGCCCCCCCAGCCCTCTTGACTCACCGGGCTGTTCTCGGCGGGGGCTCCTCTTCGCCTGGTCTCCCTCCCTGGGACCGGGTCTCTTCACCGGCAGCGGGCGGGGCTCTCCTTCGTTCGCGGTGGGGCAGGCACCGCCAATGTGCCTCGCGCCCCTGCCGCAAGTCTCCGCCTGCCGCTCCTCCTTCACTCGGGGCTCCCTCTGCACACGGGAGCCCCAGAAGCCGACCACACGCCTCTTCAGAGGCCGCCGGGTTCCCTCAGATCACGGGAGCCCGGCCGACCCGCCGCCATGCTTCTCCTCCGCCTCATCCCTCGTGCCCCCGGCCTCAGGGCGGCCCAGCCAATCCCGTCGCGGCTCCTGCGACGAGCCCCTCATGACGCGAGGCCGCCAACCAATAGCAGCGCGGCCTCGCCGATGACACGACGATCCACGGGCCAATCCCGTCGCGGCCCCTTCGTGGTGGTTTTTCTCCGCGGCAAATCGAGGTGGGCACTCGTAAATAATTAAATCAATGCAGGCAGGAATCCTCAGCGCGTCCAGCGCTATAAGCAAGCAGGAAGGCGCTCCTAAGCGCTAGAGAGTCCAGAGAAAGCGCTCTCAAGCGCTCGGGGGAAATGAAGCGCTCCAAAGCGCTAGACAGCAGGCAGAGCGCTCCCAGGCGCTCAAGGCGAAGCACAGCGCCTCCAGGCGCTAGGAACCAACTCCAGCGCTCTCCACATGAAAAGGCAGCTTCTCCATGCTGCCATGGTCCCAGAACTTCCCCAGGGGTAAAGCCAAGTCCCCCCTTCAGCCCAGGCAGGCAGAAGGGTCCCCCAGGAGTCCAGGAATCCAGGTATCCAGGGGCTGGGCAGCGCCCACCCCTGGTAGATCCAAGTCAGCCACAAGAGCAAGGACAAGAACCATTTGGAAGGAGACACAGCCCCTTCTTATACACAAAAATGCCTTTGAAGTACTTTGAAGCTTTCGTGCAAGGGGCCCTGAGTACTGGAATGTTTCTGGTTTACGTCTCCCTGACAGCTTCAGGGCCAGAGGTGACAGTGGGCCGTCAGGATGGAGAGCCAGCAGGGTGGGCGGCAGGCACGGCCCGGCACCACCAGACGCTCTTTCCTCCCATCCCTGACAGCAGAGGGGCCTTTCATCTACGGCTGACTCAGACCCCCTCCTACGGGGCCCTGCAGACCCTGTCCTACTCAAACCAGACAGTCCATCTACCAACAGGCCCAGGCATGCCTGGGCCAGGCCCATCAGCCAATCACGTGCTAGCAGACTCACTACACAATTATGCCAACTTCTAAAAGTGGCGCTTCTGGACTAGGTACAGCCATGCCGCATACACCATTCTGCAGCATTCATTCTCACGAGTTCATACATATCAAACTCGACCCTGCACTCCCCATGCATCAGGAATCTACCATGGGCATACATATTCCCCATTCATTCCTATGGGAGGGCAGGGCGCTCACCATCCATACACAGAGAGCGCACGCACTTTACACTGTACTACAGTGAAAAAGTGCGCAGAGGCCTAAAAATCCCCAACCCAGGTTCCAAACATAGGCTAGGAAAAAGCAAAAAGTCACGGGGTAAACCTGCCCAAAGGACCGGGTCCAACACATCCCCCTTCCAGCCAAAACGCAGGGTAGACCAATCACTACACTGATGGTCTTCAATGCTTTGGGCGACAAAACCACGGAGACGGGCCTGCAGGGCAGGGCCACCTTACAGTTTTTCGCCACTCGGAACCCACAGGGATTTCCCTCAACAAAAGCTCTCTGACACAACTAGGATACCCCACTGGTACACACTAGTCATCCACAGCCAGGACCAGGCCCTAGGCCATCCAAAGATCACAGGTCCTAACCAATCCACAGCGTGGGGGCAGAAGCCCCTGGCACACAATAGCCAATCTCCACTCTCTCTCTCAGGGTAGCTACACTACCACTGATCCTACACCCTAGGGACCACACCCTCAGGCTGACTAGAGGTCACAGCAAGAATGCCCGATACGACCTCTACTCCACCAATGTTAGAACTGGGGGTCTCTAGTTGGCAGAGGTAAGTACCTTAGACCAAGTAGGGACCCTCGCTTCCAGTCAGGGTGAAGGAATAACCCTCACAGGGAAGCACTCACCAGAACACAACTCTCCTACCAGATCAGGACCTCACTCCGTCACTGGTCTACCACCTGGAAACGATTCCACTTCTGAGGTACAAAGCACACAGCACAGTCCCTCTTCAAGCAGGTGGGGGGACACAGCACACAGCAAAGTCCCCTTTCCTCTACCTTAGTGGAAACAACAAACTGCAGGCGGGCCCCAGAACACACAGCAAGGGCAGCCCCCTCGGTCTCTTCAGCTGATTCACTTTGGTAGAGTTCCTCTTGACCTAGAAGTTTCCTAATCTCCCAACCTAGGATTTACACCCTTAAGTTGCACCGGGGTCAGAAGTACACCGTCCTTCTGCACCCCCTTCCAGTTCCACTATCACAGGCACAGTATGTCTCAGGCTAGACAGAGCACACGCCAGCGGCGTAGCAGCGACACACTCTCCTCCCACCGGGGTCAGAAGTAAGGACACCCTCCCTCTGCACCCCCCTCCAGAGTTCTGCACCCTCCCACCTTGGAGCGGTACCCCTGGAAGCCAACAACCGGTCAGGACACTGACTACAGATGCCCTTCCTTCCAGGTCAGGCTGAACCTGAACCTGGCCTCCCCCCTCCTCGGGGAATGACCTCCAGAGGCCCCAAAAATGGTCGAGCACTCTAGATGGTCAAATGCCCAGCGAACCAGGACTTCTGCACCCTCCACTTAGGAGCGGTACTGCCCAACACTAGGACCGCCGGAGTTCTGGTTACAGAAACTCCCCGTCCTCTTGACACAGGAAGATCCTCCTCAAATGACTTATAAGTACAGCCTAGGCCCCTGACCTGGTGCTCCCTTAGGGAACCCTCCAGGCCCCGAGACAGGGTTTCGGGCTAACGTGGGACACACCGTCCCACACTCACTCCGCCTCCACTGAGACAGGACGTGAGCCCCTACACCCCTATCATCCTAATGGGACATAGCTGGGCTACACATGAACCTCTTCACCTACACAGGATCATCAGATACACAAGCCACTACTTTTAGAATCACTTTCTAATGTCTCTGCACGACATCCAGCACACCGCCAGACATCCACCTTCTTGTCCAATGCCTCTGCAGGATCTCCTGCACACCACCAGAGGTACACCTCACGTGCAAGCTCCTTAAAAAAAAACTCACACGAACTCCTCCAGTTCAAGACACCACTCATCCACACACTCCCCCTCCAGACTGGTGAGACAGTTCCTCACTGCCTCTGACTCTCAACCTGTCACTCTCTTACTGAGCCCCAGGCACCATACTCTGGGAACTGGGAATGGGAATTGACGCACTGGACACATTTAAGCTGCCACCACTGGATCCTACCATACTGGGGAATCCAGACACACACACTACACTCAGGGAATAACCACCCTCCTGAGCAAGCAATTTCTCCTCCACCCTCCCTCTCTTCCATCTACCCACACAGGGACAGGAATAGGGATTGGACACTGGACCCAGCAAGGGATTCCTAACCTATGGGAACCTCCCCTATCTACTGGCGTCCCGCCCTGTCATTTTCTCTCATCTGCCACTTAACATAAAGCGCAGGAACACCATCTGAAAATGACACTTTTGAGGAAAAACAAAATCAGAAACCATAATCCCAAATATGTGACTATCTGAAAAACGCAGAGTTTTTGTAATGTAGCCAGTTGTCGCTATGGCACTGGGCAAACGCACGTCCAAATCCCACCGCTGCCACCAATGTTGGAAACCGGCTATTTCTGGTAGGCTAAGGCTTATGCCAAAGCCAGGCAGAAACCACCATTCCAGTCAGGCCAAGGAAGTCACACGCCAAGATAACCCCTGCTCGCCCTCTAGGTAGCATGGCGCGGGCAGTCTAGGCTAAACTCGGAGGCGATGTGTAAAGCATTTGCGTCAGCGCACGACAGCCACAACATTCTAGGTACACCACAAAAGAGACTCCACACAAGGTTATATTAAAATAACTTTTGTATTGTCAAAACATATCGGATAGAAATCACACATGTACATTGTGCCAACTGGCACGGCAATATTCACAAGGGATTATGTACACAGGACAGGGCCACATAGGCCACTGTCATAATCAGCACTTCTAGAAATAGAAATAATACTTATAGAACTTAGAATAAGAGTGTATAAAATCACTGTACCACAAAGGAACAGTTATAGATCACACCCAGTAACTACTGGGAACAGGTAAGTACCACCTACGCAACCCTAAACTTCTTGGGAGACTGTCGCGCCGGGGACCAGGACCTCACTAGGACCACCTGTACTAAAAAGAACAACCACCTAAGTATCACACAGCATTTAGGGGTCTAAGAAAGAACACATTACCCACGATGTATGAACCACATTCAGAGGAGTATTAAAGGAAAACCACATAAGTAGCACACAGCGTCTAGGGGTCTAAGAAAGAACACAGTACCCATGATGCATAAAGATACATTCAGAGGAGTAATAAAGAGAAACACATAATGTATAAACCTACACATTCAGCGGTGTTAAGAATAAAGCACATGATGCAATAAAATTACATTCAGAGGTACCAGAATAATACAGTCCAAAGTCAGGGTGCCAGTCTCAAAGTACAAAAAGCCTAAACGTGGCAGGTGCCCACAAAGTGCTGGGCACCTGGCGAACAACAAACTTGCGCCAGGGCCCTCACTGGCCCTTAGGCGCCCACTGCGCCACTGCTGGAGCCACACAGGCTCTGGGCATATCACACATGCCCCAGACGTTGGAGCCACAAAGGCTCTAAAGCACCATGCCAACCGTTGGAGCCACACAGGCTCTTAAAACAATGATGCCCCCAGGAGCCTCACCGGACTCTAGCCCTCACACTCGGGGGCAGGAGGGGACGAGCACCGACAATATGCCCCGAAGCCCCCCCCTCTCGAATATGGCCCTCTCTGGAGCCAAACGGGCTCTACACACCGTTGGGGCGGCCCGCTGCCATCCGGGGCCGCCCTGAAGCAGTGCCTCTAAACCGGCACCAACGCGAAGCAATGCGGGCCCTCAAGAGCCCCTCGCGGGCTCTGTGCTCACGGTGGGGCGACCCACTGCCATTCGGGGCCGCCCTTCCTTGGTGCCTCGACCGGCACCACGAGAACCCATCTGCTCCCTCACGGAGCAGCAGCATCACGGAGCCCCCCCAGCCCTCTTGACTCACCGGGCTGTTCTCGGCGGGGGCTCCTCTTCGCCCGGTCTCCCTCCCTGGGACCGGGTCTCTTCACCGGCAGCGGGCGGGGCTCTCCTTCGTTCGCGGTGGGGCAGGCACCGCCAATGTGCCTCGCGCCCCCGCCGCAAGTCTCCGCCTGCCGCTCCTCCTTCACTCGGGGCTCCCTCTGCACACGGGAGCCCCAGAAGCCGACCACACGCCTCTTCAGAGGCCGCCGGGTTCCCTCAGATCACGGGAGCCCGGCCGACCCGCCGCCATGCTTCTCCTCCGCCTCATCCCTCGTGCCCCCGGCCTCAGGGCGGCCCAGCCAATCCCGTCGCGGCTCCTGCGACGAGCCCCTCATGACGCGAGGCCGCCAACCAATAGCAGCGCGGCCTCGCCGATGACACGACGATCCACGGGCCAATCCCGTCGCGGCCCCTTCGTGGTGGTTTTTCTCCGCGGCAAATCGAGGTGGGCACTCGTAAATAATTAAATCAATGCAGGCAGGAATCCTCAGCGCGTCCAGCGCTATAAGCAAGCAGGAAGGCGCTCCTAAGCGCTAGAGAGTCCAGAGAAAGCGCTCTCAAGCGCTCGGGGGAAATGAAGCGCTCCAAAGCGCTAGACAGCAGGCAGAGCGCTCCCAGGCGCTCAAGGCGAAGCACAGCGCCTCCAGGCGCTAGGAACCAACTCCAGCGCTCTCCACATGAAAAGGCAGCTTCTCCATGCTGCCATGGTCCCAGAACTTCCCCAGGGGTAAAGACAAGTCCCCCCTTCAGCCCAGGCAGGCAGAAGGGTCCCCCAGGAGTCCAGGAATCCAGGTATCCAGGGGCTGGGCAGCGCCCACCCCTGGTAGATCCAAGTCAGCCACAAGAGCAAGGACAAGAACCATTTGGAAGGAGACACAGCCCCTTCTTATACACAAAAATGCCTTTGAAGTACTTTGAAGCTTTCGTGCAAGGGGCCCTGAGTACTGGAATGTTTCTGGTTTACGTCTCCCTGACAGCTTCAGGGCCAGAGGTGACAGTGGGCCGTCAGGATGGAGAGCCAGCAGGGTGGGCGGCAGGCACGGCCCGGCACCACCAGACGCTCTTTCCTCCCATCCCTGACAGCAGAGGGGCCTTACATCTACGGCTGACTCAGACCCCCTCCTACGGGGCCCTGCAGACCCTGTCCTACTCAAACCAGACAGTCCATCTACCAACAGGCCCAGGCATGCCTGGGCCAGGCCCATCAGCCAATCACGTGCTAGCAGACTCACTACACAATTATGCCAACTTCTAAAAGTGGCGCTTCTGGACTAGGTACAGCCATGCCGCATACACCATTCTGCAGCATTCATTCTCACGAGTTCATACATATCAAACTCGACCCTGCACTCCCCATGCATCAGGAATCTACCATGGGCATACATATTCCCCATTCATTCCTATGGGAGGGCAGGGCGCTCACCATCCATACACAGAGAGCACACGCACTTTACACTGTACTACAGTGAAAAAGTGCGCAGAGGCCTAAAAATCCCCAACCCAGGTTCCAAACATAGGCTAGGAAAAAGCAAAAAGTCACGGGGTAAACCTGCCCAAAGGACCGGGTCCAACACGCACACACATGTTTATGTAAATACCAACATACTTTTCATTTTCGTTTTTAAATAAACAGCCATACACTATTACCTAAATTGAAATAATGGCCATTGGAAGCTATCCCTTTCTTCTCCCGTTCCTTGGAGGCCAGCATTGAGGCAGAAAAAAGAAGGATGAGACCTGCTTCTTGAAGACTCAGGGGCAGATTTACAAGGAACTGACACATCTGCATAGATGCGTCAGTTCCCTTGAGTCACCTTCAAATGTCCTTGCGCCACCATGGATGTGCTGTATTTACAATACAGTGCACCATGGGGCAAAGAATTACAGATGTGTCAGAAATTGTGACGCATCTGTTGGAGGAAAAGTGACGCATTGTTGGAGTTTGTCACAAAAGTGACGCAACTCCAGCAATGCACCAGAAAACATAGGTAGATCCCATGTAAAATGCCCTGCGTCAATCCTTACGCCTGGTCTGAGCTGGCGTAGGGATTTTGACGCAGTAAAGGTGTAGAGTGACGCAGTGAAATCTTGTAAATTTCACTGCGCCAGGTCTACGTGGCTTTTTGCATGGGAACCCCTACCCTGCATACATTATAGCTGGCACAGGTATAATGTGACGCAGGGCTTTACAACGTGACGCATCTCCCTAGCTGCGTCACGTTGTAAATGAGCAGAAACTTTTACGTCTCCGCTGCGTCACAAAAGTGACGCAAGGGGCTTGTAAATCTGCCCCTCAGTATCAATTAAGGTATATTTCACAATGCGATCTGTACATTTTCCTGATGCGGTTGCAAGATAGAGGAATGACAACAACAGGCACATAATATGTCCACAACAATCAGAACAGTTCCATTAATTTCAGTTAGGAGGAGAAAAGTGTAGCTGTTCCAGTTACAATTATTAAGTGATCAAGTGTGACAATTGAGTATGCATTTTGTGAGTAGCACGCATTAGATCACCAGTCTGCTCCTCCGTCTCCAGAAGCTGCCTAAGTTATGAAACTAATAAACAATTACAGGTTGTTGTTTGTGCTTGCAATGCAGTGCAAATAACATTTTGGCAGCCCTATCATTTAAAGAAACAGAGTTTAATCTGATGAGCACAGACCCTCCAAATGGAAATACTGTAGGCCCATAATAATAACACGGCAATGATAATACATTTTCAGGTTTTGCACAAGTGCTGTGCTAGAGAAATCTATTGTTTTTAATATAAATCTTAAAAGGGGCTTACATCACACCTCTACCTTTTCAGTGGTTCCTGTGCTTGCCACGTACTTTTCCTCCATTTGCTGCTTTTACCAATGCTTGTTCCTTATGTTCTTGTCCTATCAGTTTCCAGTGGCCGAAATACAGTTAACATCCGCTTTGGTGGAACTATTTTGTCATAAAAGTTTTCCTCTTTCTGCTTTTTTATCGTGATGCAGATTTATATAGTGCAATTATCACTTATTATGGTGTTTGCCCAGAATCACAGGATGTTGATCCACCAGCTCTAAAGTCGGCAGCTCTGGCCGCTGTGCTACTTCCCCTCCACTCCCATGATTCTTGTCACGGAGCGCTTTCCTTCATCCCAGACGGTGATTGTTTTTCTCCCCTCCTTCCCGGGGTGGGCCCACTCATTCGGTGTCATCATGTGTCGCTTGTTAGGTCGAGCCTAGCGGCACGCGCATGCACTGCTCACTCGGCTAGACTGCTGTAGTAGAGTATGGGAGAGAAGCCGTGCCCACTCGACTCTCATATTTTTCATTGGCTTATGTCATTGTCTTTTGTAAATGCTGCCCTCGGATTTGTTATTAGGTATGTTAGTCCCTCCTTAGTATGACCTCATGTTCATTTGTACCCTCCCATGGCGCCTGGCCCCTTTACTTCGGTTGTTACACAGGAGCTATTATTTAGTCTGTAAGTACTATCTACTTTATTGAGTTTCTCTTACTGCGGGCCGGACATGTGCTGCTTCTGCTGAAACCGCTTGTGTTTTTTTAAGCAGATTGGCCGCCCCCATAACATGGGCGCCTGCTCTCAATCACTTTAATCCGGCATTATCTTGTGTCTATTTCAACACCCCAAGTAAAATGGATTTAGAAATGATTAGCAAATTAAGTCATGTGAATTCCAGGTAGCACATAATCCTGTGGTAATGGGCTGAAGTGGACAACAGCACATCTGCGATACATGTCATCTGTACTAAAGCCACCTAATGGGTTGTTTTCAAAAGCCTGTTTTATTATTAACAACACTACCACCACCACCAACACCACGACCAATACCAACACCACCACTAATACCACCACCACTAATACCATCAATACCAACACCACCACCACCACCAATACCACCAACACCACCAACACCTCCAACACCTCCACTACTACGACCACCACCACCTCCACTACCACCCATACCACCACCTCCAATACCACCACCAACACTACCACCACCACCAATTCAATACCACCACTGCCAGTACCACCAACACCACCACTAATACCACCAATACCACCACTAATACCACCAACACCACCAGTACCAATACCACCACCACCACCAGTACCAATACCACCACCACCAATACCATCACAACCAATGCCATTACCACCACCAATACCAGTACCACCACCACCGCCAATACCACCACCACCGCGCCTCCCGCTCACTAGTAATAGCAGGGGCACTGTACAAGGCTGGAGCTGAAGCCGAGACCAACCATCCCTCCCTCCCTCCATGCATGCCATAAAGCACAGCCCGCCCTGGAGTCAAGCTATCCAGGCGGATGAAGGGTGATAGCCAGAAACCGGTCCTTGGATGCTTGATTCCGGTCTGGGAAAGACATGGCTTGGTAGTTCGGACTGGACTGTTCCCACGAGGCACAGGGTCAGAGCTGATTTGCATATAGCCTGTGTCTAACCCAGGGTGGTGTGGAGTGCAAAAAAACGATGGATTTAGGCCCAGATCATTGTACTGGGGTGAATGTATGACATTGTTCTACATTCTGTCCATCAACTGTGTTTTTTGCAATTTTCACCCCGAGTGGGCTGGGTATGCTCAGACGTGAGTCCCAGGCTCTCCACACCACTGGAGTCAAGCTATCCAGGCTGATGAAGGCTGATAGCCAAAAACCGGTTCTTGGATGCTTGATTCCGGTCTGGGAAAGACATGGCTTGGTAGTTCGGACTGGACTGTTCCCACGAGGCACAGGGTCAGAGCTGATTTGCATATAGCCTGTGTCTAACCCAGGGTGGTGTGGAGTGCAAAAAAACGATGGATTTAGGCCCAGATCATTGTACTGGGGTGAATGTATGACATTGTTCTACATTCTGTCCATCAACTGTGTTTTTTGCAATTTTCACCCCGAGTGGGCTGGGTATGCTCAGACGTGAGTCCCAGGCTCTCCACACCACTGGAGTCAAGCTATCCAGGCTGATGAAGGCTGATAGCCAGAAACTGGTTCTTGGATGCTTGATTCCGGTCTGGGAAAGACATGGCTTGGTAGTTCGGACTGGACTGTTCCCACGAGGCACAGGGTCCGAGCTGATTTGCATATAGCCTGTGTCTAACCCAGGGTGGTGTGGAGTGCAAAAAAACGATGGATTTAGGCCCAGATCATTGTACTGGGGTGAATGTATGACATTGTTCTACATTCTGTCCATCAACTGTGTTTTTTGCAATTTTCACCCCGAGTGGGCTGGGTATGCTCAGACGTGAGTCCCAGGCTCTCCACACCACTGGAGTCAAGCTATCCAGGCTGATGAAGGCTGATAGCCAGAAACCGGTTCTTGGATGCTTGATTCCGGTCTGGGAAAGACATGGCTTGGTAGTTCGGACTGGACTGTTCCCACGAGGCACAGGGTCAGAGCTGATTTGCATATAGCCTGTGTCTAACCCAGGGTGGTGTGGAGTGCAAAAAAACAATGGATTTAGGCCCAGATCATTGTACTGGGGTGAATGTATGACATTGTTCTACATTCTGTCCATCAACTGTGTTTTTTGCAATTTTTCACCCCGAGTGGGCTGGGTATGCTCAGACGTGAGTCCCAGGCTCTCCACACCACTGGAGTCAAGCTATCCAGGCTGATGAAGGCTGATAGCCAGAAACCGGTTCTTGGATGCTTGATTCCGGTCTGGGAAAGACATGGCTTGGTAGTTCGGACTGGACTGTTCCCACGAGGCACAGGGTCCGAGCTGATTTGCATATAGCCTGTGTCTAACCCAGGGTGGTGTGGAGTGCAAAAAAACGATGGATTTAGGCCCAGATCATTGTACTGGGGTGAATGTATGACATTGTTCTACATTCTGTCCATCAACTGTGTTTTTTGCAATTTTCACCCCGAGTGGGCTGGGTATGCTCAGACGTGAGTCCCAGGCTCTCCACACCACTGGAGTCAAGCTATCCAGGCTGATGAAGGCTGATAGCCAGAAACCGGTTCTTGGATGCTTGATTCCGGTCTGGGAAAGACATGGCTTGGTAGTTCGGACTGGACTGTTCCCACGCGGGCACAGGGTCAGAGCTGATTTGCATATAGCCTGTGTCTAACGCAGGGTGGTGTGGAGTGCAAAAAAACGATGGATTTAGGCCCAGATCATTGTACTGGGGTAAATGTATGACATTGTTCTACATTCTGTCCATCAACTGTGTTTTTTGCAATTTTCACCCCGAGTGGGCTGGGTATGCTCAGACGTGAGTACCAGGCTCTCCACACCACTGGAGTCAAGCTATCCAGGCTGATGAAGGCTGATAGCCAGAAACCGGTTCTTGGATGCTTGATTCCGGTCTGGGAAAGACATGGCTTGGTAGTTCGGACTGGACTGTTCCCACGAGGCACAGGGTCAGAGCTGATTTGCATATAGCCTGTGTCTAACCCAGGGTGGTGTGGAGTGCAAAAAAACGATGGATTTAGGCCCAGATCATTGTACTGGGGTGAATGTATGACATTGTTCTACATTCTGTCCATCAACTGTGTTTTTTGCAATTTTCACCCCGAGTGGGCTGGGTATGCTCAGACGTGAGTCCCAGGCTCTCCACACCACTGGAGTCAAGCTATCCAGGCTGATGAAGGCTGATAGCCAGAAACTGGTTCTTGGATGCTTGATTCCGGTCTGGGAAAGACATGGCTTGGTAGTTCGGACTGGACTGTTCCCACGAGGCACAGGGTCCGAGCTGATTTGCATATAGCCTGTGTCTAACCCAGGGTGGTGTGGAGTGCAAAAAAACGATGGATTTAGGCCCAGATCATTGTACTGGGGTGAATGTATGACATTGTTCTACATTCTGTCCATCAACTGTGTTTTTTGCAATTTTCACCCCGAGTGGGCTGGGTATGCTCAGACGTGAGTCCCAGGCTCTCCACACCACTGGAGTCAAGCTATCCAGGCTGATGAAGGCTGATAGCCAGAAACCGGTTCTTGGATGCTTGATTCCGGTCTGGGAAAGACATGGCTTGGTAGTTCGGACTGGACTGTTCCCACGAGGCACAGGGTCAGAGCTGATTTGCATATAGCCTGTGTCTAACCCAGGGTGGTGTGGAGTGCAAAAAAACGATGGATTTAGGCCCAGATCATTGTACTGGGGTGAATGTATGACATTGTTCTACATTCTGTCCATCAACTGTGTTTTTTGCAATTTTTCACCCCGAGTGGGCTGGGTATGCTCAGACGTGAGTCCCAGGCTCTCCACACCACTGGAGTCAAGCTATCCAGGCTGATGAAGGCTGATAGCCAGAAACCGGTTCTTGGATGCTTGATTCCGGCCTGGGAAAGACATGGCTTGGTAGTTCGGACTGAACTGTTCCCACGAGGCACAGGGTCAGAGCTGATTTGCATATAGCCTGTGTCTAACCCAGGGTGGTGTGGAGTGCAAAAAAACGATGGATTTAGGCCCAGATCATTGTACTGGGGTGAATGTATGACATTGTTCTACATTCTGTCCATCAACTGTGTTTTTTGCAATTTTCACCCCGAGTGGGCTGGGTATGCTCAGACGTGAGTCCCAGGCTCTCCACACCACTGGAGTCAAGCTATCCAGGCTGATGAAGGCTGATAGCCAGAAACCGGTTCTTGGATGCTTGATTCCGGTCTGGGAAAGACATGGCTTGGTAGTTCGGACTGGACTGTTCCCACGAGGCACAGGGTCAGAGCTGATTTGCATATAGCCTGTGTCTAACCCAGAGTGGTGTGGAGTGCAAAAAAACGATGGATTTAGGCCCAGATCATTGTACTGGGGTGAATGTATGACATTGTTCTACATTCTGTCCATCAACTGTGTTTTTTGCAATTTTCACCCCGAGTGGGCTGGGTATGCTCAGACGTGAGTCCCAGGCTCTCCACACCACTGGAGTCAAGCTATCCAGGCTGATGAAGGCTGATAGCCAAAAACCGGTTCTTGGATGCTTGATTCCGGTCTGGGAAAGACATGGCTTGGTAGTTCGGACTGGACTGTTCCCACGAGGCACAGGGTCAGAGCTGATTTGCATATAGCCTGTGTCTAACCCAGGGTGGTGTGGAGTGCAAAAAAACAATGGATTTAGGCCCAGATCATTGTACTGGGGTGAATGTATGACATTGTTCTACATTCTGTCCATCAACTGTGTTTTTTGCAATTTTCACCCCGAGTGGGCTGGGTATGCTCAGACGTGAGTCCCAGGCTCTCCACACCACTGGAGTCAAGCTATCCAGGCTGATGAAGGCTGATAGCCAGAAACTGGTTCTTGGATGCTTGATTCCGGTCTGGGAAAGACATGGCTTGGTAGTTCGGACTGGACTGTTCCCACGAGGCACAGGGTCCGAGCTGATTTGCATATAGCCTGTGTCTAACCCAGGGTGGTGTGGAGTGCAAAAAAACGATGGATTTAGGCCCAGATCATTGTACTGGGGTGAATGTATGACATTGTTCTACATTCTGTCCATCAACTGTGTTTTTTGCAATTTTCACCCCGAGTGGGCTGGGTATGCTCAGACGTGAGTCCCAGGCTCTCCACACCACTGGAGTCAAGCTATCCAGGCTGATGAAGGCTGATAGCCAGAAACCGGTTCTTGGATGCTTGATTCCGGTCTGGGAAAGACATGGCTTGGTAGTTCGGACTGGACTGTTCCCACGAGGCACAGGGTCAGAGCTGATTTGCATATAGCCTGTGTCTAACCCAGGGTGGTGTGGAGTGCAAAAAAACAATGGATTTAGGCCCAGATCATTGTACTGGGGTGAATGTATGACATTGTTCTACATTCTGTCCATCAACTGTGTTTTTTGCAATTTTTCACCCCGAGTGGGCTGGGTATGCTCAGACGTGAGTCCCAGGCTCTCCACACCACTGGAGTCAAGCTATCCAGGCTGATGAAGGCTGATAGCCAGAAACCGGTTCTTGGATGCTTGATTCCGGTCTGGGAAAGACATGGCTTGGTAGTTCGGACTGGACTGTTCCCACGAGGCACAGGGTCCGAGCTGATTTGCATATAGCCTGTGTCTAACCCAGGGTGGTGTGGAGTGCAAAAAAACGATGGATTTAGGCCCAGATCATTGTACTGGGGTGAATGTATGACATTGTTCTACATTCTGTCCATCAACTGTGTTTTTTGCAATTTTCACCCCGAGTGGGCTGGGTATGCTCAGACGTGAGTCCCAGGCTCTCCACACCACTGGAGTCAAGCTATCCAGGCTGATGAAGGCTGATAGCCAGAAACCGGTTCTTGGATGCTTGATTCCGGTCTGGGAAAGACATGGCTTGGTAGTTCGGACTGGACTGTTCCCACGAGGCACAGGGTCAGAGCTGATTTGCATATAGCCTGTGTCTAACGCAGGGTGGTGTGGAGTGCAAAAAAACGATGGATTTAGGCCCAGATCATTGTACTGGGGTAAATGTATGACATTGTTCTACATTCTGTCCATCAACTGTGTTTTTTGCAATTTTCACCCCGAGTGGGCTGGGTATGCTCAGACGTGAGTACCAGGCTCTCCACACCACTGGAGTCAAGCTATCCAGGCTGATGAAGGCTGATAGCCAGAA
Source organism: Lissotriton helveticus (assembly GCF_964261635.1). Lineage (NCBI taxonomy): Eukaryota > Metazoa > Chordata > Amphibia > Caudata > Salamandridae > Lissotriton > Lissotriton helveticus. Next base: position 293,331,540 of record NC_136057.1, read on the forward strand.
ACCGGTTCTTGGATGCTTGATTCCGGTCTGGGAAAGACATGGCTTGGTAGTTCGGACTGGACTGTTCCCACGAGGCACAGGGTCAGAGCTGATTTGCATATAGCCTGTGTCTAACCCAGGGTGGTGTGGAGTGCAAAAAAACGATGGATTTAGGCCCAGATCATTGTACTGGGGTGAATGTATGACATTGTTCTACATTCTGTCCATCAACTGTGTTTTTTGCAATTTTCACCCCGAGTGGGCTGGGTATGCTCAGACGTGAGTCCCAGGCTCTCCACACCACTGGAGTCAAGCTATCCAGGCTGATGAAGGCTGATAGCCAGAAACTGGTTCTTGGATGCTTGATTCCGGTCTGGGAAAGACATGGCTTGGTAGTTCGGACTGGACTGTTCCCACGAGGCACAGGGTCCGAGCTGATTTGCATATAGCCTGTGTCTAACCCAGGGTGGTGTGGAGTGCAAAAAAACGATGGATTTAGGCCCAGATCATTGTACTGGGGTGAATGTATGACATTGTTCTACATTCTGTCCATCAACTGTGTTTTTTGCAATTTTCACCCCGAGTGGGCTGGGTATGCTCAGACGTGAGTCCCAGGCTCTCCACACCACTGGAGTCAAGCTATCCAGGCTGATGAAGGCTGATAGCCAGAAACCGGTTCTTGGATGCTTGATTCCGGTCTGGGAAAGACATGGCTTGGTAGTTCGGACTGGACTGTTCCCACGAGGCACAGGGTCAGAGCTGATTTGCATATAGCCTGTGTCTAACCCAGGGTGGTGTGGAGTGCAAAAAAACGATGGATTTAGGCCCAGATCATTGTACTGGGGTGAATGTATGACATTGTTCTACATTCTGTCCATCAACTGTGTTTTTTGCAATTTTTCACCCCGAGTGGGCTGGGTATGCTCAGACGTGAGTCCCAGGCTCTCCACACCACTGGAGTCAAGCTATCCAGGCTGATGAAGGCTGATAGCCAGAAACCGGTTCTTGGATGCTTGATTCCGGCCTGGGAAAGACATGGCTTGGTAGTTCGGACTGAACTGTTCCCACGAGGCACAGGGTCAGAGCTGATTTGCATATAGCCTGTGTCTAACCCAGGGTGGTGTGGAGTGCAAAAAAACGATGGATTTAGGCCCAGATCATTGTACTGGGGTGAATGTATGACATTGTTCTACATTCTGTCCATCAACTGTGTTTTTTGCAATTTTCACCCCGAGTGGGCTGGGTATGCTCAGACGTGAGTCCCAGGCTCTCCACACCACTGGAGTCAAGCTATCCAGGCTGATGAAGGCTGATAGCCAGAAACCGGTTCTTGGATGCTTGATTCCGGTCTGGGAAAGACATGGCTTGGTAGTTCGGACTGGACTGTTCCCACGAGGCACAGGGTCAGAGCTGATTTGCATATAGCCTGTGTCTAACCCAGGGTGGTGTGGAGTGCAAAAAAACGATGGATTTAGGCCCAGATCATTGTACTGGGGTGAATGTATGACATTGTTCTACATTCTGTCCATCAACTGTGTTTTTTGCAATTTTCACCCCGAGTGGGCTGGGTATGCTCAGACGTGAGTCCCAGGCTCTCCACACCACTGGAGTCAAGCTATCCAGGCTGATGAAGGCTGATAGCCAGAAACTGGTTCTTGGATGCTTGATTCCGGTCTGGGAAAGACATGGCTTGGTAGTTCGGACTGGACTGTTCCCACGAGGCACAGGGTCCGAGATGATTTGCATATAGCCTGTGTCTAACCCAGGGTGGTGTGGAGTGCAAAAAAACGATGGATTTAGGCCCAGATCATTGTACTGGGGTGAATGTATGACATTGTTCTACATTCTGTCCATCAACTGTGTTTTTTGCAATTTTCACCCCGAGTGGGCTTGGTATGCTCAGACGTGAGTCCCAGGCTCTCCACACCACTGGAGTCAAGCTATCCAGGCTGATGAAGGCTGATAGCCAGAAACCGGTTCTTGGATGCTTGATTCCGGTCTGGGAAAGACATGGCTTGGTAGTTCGGACTGGACTGTTCCCACGAGGCACAGGGTCAGAGCTGATTTGCATATAGCCTGTGTCTAACCCAGGGTGGTGTGGAGTGCAAAAAAACGATGGATTTAGGCCCAGATCATTGTACTGGGGTGAATGTATGACATTGTTCTACATTCTGTCCATCAACTGTGTTTTTTGCAATTTTTCACCCCGAGTGGGCTGGGTATGCTCAGACGTGAGTCCCAGGCTCTCCACACCACTGGAGTCAAGCTATCCAGGCTGATGAAGGCTGATAGCCAGAAACCGGTTCTTGGATGCTTGATTCCGGTCTGGGAAAGACATGGCTTGGTAGTTCGGACTGAACTGTTCCCACGAGGCACAGGGTCAGAGCTGATTTGCATATAGCCTGTGTCTAACCCAGGGTGGTGTGGAGTGCAAAAAAACGATGGATTTAGGCCCAGATCATTGTACTGGGGTGAATGTATGACATTGTTCTACATTCTGTCCATCAACTGTGTTTTTTGCAATTTTCACCCCGAGTGGGCTGGGTATGCTCAGACGTGAGTCCCAGGCTCTCCACACCACTGGAGTCAAGCTATCCAGGCTGATGAAGGCTGATAGCCAGAAACCGGTTCTTGGATGCTTGATTCCGGTCTGGGAAAGACATGGCTTGGTAGTTCGGACTGGACTGTTCCCACGAGGCACAGGGTCAGAGCTGATTTGCATATAGCCTGTGTCTAACCCAGGGTGGTGTGGAGTGCAAAAAAACGATGGATTTAGGCCCAGATCATTGTACTGGGGTGAATGTATGACATTGTTCTACATTCTGTCCATCAACTGTGTTTTTTGCAATTTTCACCCCGAGTGGGCTGGGTATGCTCAGACGTGAGTCCCAGGCTCTCCACACCACTGGAGTCAAGCTATGAAGGCTGATAGCCAGAAACCGGTTCTTGGATGCTTGATTCCGGTCTGGGAAAGACATGGCTTGGTAGTTCGGACTGGACTGTTCCCACGAGGCACAGGGTCAGAGCTGATTTGCATATAGCCTGTGTCTAACGCAGGGTGGTGTGGAGTGCAAAAAAACGATGGATTTAGGCCCAGATCATTGTACTGGGGTGAATGTATGACATTGTTCTACATTCTGTCCATCAACTGTTTTTTGCAATTTTCACCCCGAGTGGGCTGGGTATGCTCAGACGTGAGTCCCAGGCTCTCCACACCACTGGAGTCAAGCTATCCAGGCTGATGAAGGCTGATAGCCAGAAACCGGTTCTTGGATGCTTGATTCCGGTCTGGGAAAGACATGGCTTGGTAGTTCGGACTGGACTGTTCCCACGAGGCACAGGGTCAGAGCTGATTTGCATATAGCCTGTGTCTAACCCAGGGTGGTGTGGAGTGCAAAAAAACGATGGATTTAGGCCCAGATCATTGTACTGGGGTGAATGTATGACATTGTTCTACATTCTGTCCATCAACTGTGTTTTTTGCAACTGACACCAAAGATAAGCGGTTTAGAATAGCTGTCCTTGGGGGGGCGTGGCCGGCGATCGACCAAGATGGCCGCGTTCTGGTGAGGCTCCGAGGGTGAGACCGTAGCCCACTATTAATCCGACCACTTATCCTGTCAAGCAGTGACCCAGAAGCAGCGACCAGATAGCGGAGGTGATCCGGCGTGCAGCGACCCCTCTCCGAGCTCGCCACGACACCGGAGCCCGGAGCTACATCGTGTGAGGGACTGCGGCCTGCATCGGCGCCAAAAGCACCGGACTCGATTTGAAGGAGCGACCGAGGGGGCGCCATTCGCTACCATCGTGTGGAGGCGCGGGGCTGCGTTGCACGGCCGACGGCGGGTGAGTGGTGGCACCCCCCCCCCTGCCCGGCATCTCCTCTTACGGGGACCTTGCGGGAGAGATCGCTGCTCCCCGCCCCCCCCCCCCCCCCCCCCGCCGGAGGGACTGCGCCGAAGACGCCGGTGACAGCTGCCAGCTCCAGGCCAGGCCGCGGCCTGAATCACGACCCTAGCGGCCCACCACAGCCCGCAGCAGCGGAATTCACTCCTGCTTCCACATCAGCGGCCAGTGCGCACGCATAGCGGAGGGTCCCCGCCTTCCCCCCCTATTTACCAGTGCCACATCGACTGCCATAGAAGCCTGGGACCGGAGTTCCCGGGAGGCGTCTGACGACGCGTGGGGGGACAGGCTTTGCCCTCCTGGCCTACCTGCCCGGTGTGACCCGGAACGGCGCCCACCCCCCCCCCCCCTTGAACAACAATGGGCGTCAGGGGCAATCGTGGGACCCAGCAAAGCAAATTGGATAAATTTGCGTACGCCAAGGACTTTCCCCCACTGCCTGAACAAAAAAGAACCAGCGTAAAGGGTGGCGCGGTTTCGGCCATAACCCTGGAAGACATTATGGCGGCCCTGACGCAGGTGCAGACCACGGTTGGCTCCATATCAACGGATGTCACACTTTTGCGGGCTGATCTACAAAAGATGTCAACGAGAGTCTCAGCAGTGGAACAGGCCGCTACGACCCTTACCTCGGACACGGCGTCACTGTTGAAAAGGGTGGCGCGGTTGGAGGAGGACAATAAATACCTGGCAGACAAGATGGAGGACCAGGAAGGGCGCTCCAGGCGCAACAATATCCGCATTATTGGCCTGCCGGAATTGGAAGGGGGGCCCGCCATGGACCTATATGTGGAAGACCTAGTCAGGAATGTGCTGCAGCCTAAAGCCTAAAGGCCTCTCCAAGTTCTTCTCGGTGGAACGAGCGCACAGGGTCCCGGGGGGGCGTCCGCGCACCGGGGCGCGACCAAGGCCCGTTATAGCGCGCATATTCAATTTTAGGGACCGTGATGTCATCCTTCAAACGGCGAGGGTCGCGCCGCCCATACGTATACAGAACTCAGAAGTTTTAATTTTCCCTGACTACACGACGGCGGTGGCGGCGAAACGTAGAAGTTTCATCGAGGTGAAAAAAACATTGCGATCTCGCGAGTTGCCATACTCCATGCTCTTCCCGGCGCGCCTCAGGGTGGTGGCCGAGAAAAAAACTTGGTTCTTTGACACGCCGGAAGAGGCGCACGACTGGCTCGAAGGATGGAGACCGGCGGAGGGCTCTGGCAAGCAGAATGGCAGGCGAAGAAGACATGATCAACCCGACGAGCGTGAATTGACCGGACAAGAGGAGAAGGCCGAGACCGACCCGACCGAGGACTCTGGTGACTGACTCCTGCTGCATTAAGGGAAGTGTCTAAACCTTTTTCTTTCTTCTTTTGCTGAGAACTATAGCAGATGCGTCGAACTCGTCCTCATGAACACTCACCTTCCTTGGTGTACTACTGAGACTTTGCAAACGTACTGGGACTCTGAAACTGTCGGGGGCTACTGGTCCCCCTTGTACTTTCACCCCCCCTTAAGCTCTTGTAAGCAACGTTGTCTTTTGACTGGGGTAGTAAGCACTCTGCTGAGTTGGGGTGGCGGGCAGTTTGGAGTCCGCGAAGCAGGGAGGCAGGGAGGGGGGAGGGAAGGGGGGAATGTTTTATGTTGTTGGTTATGGTTTTGGTTACTGCGATACACTTAACTACACTGAGTGGCATGATGTTGGGAACCACGGAAACAAGTCTTTGTCTATTGAGCACACTGATTCATGATGATGGGGGCTGACACACTCTTGGGTCAACAGAGAGATGGGACTACTGTGACACCATCCCTGTCGATACTCTCTTGGAATGTCAGGGGCCTAGGGGACAAAGTCAAGCGAGGTCTGGTCCTGAAAAACATCAAGAGGGAGGGGGCTGCAGTGGTCCTCCTACAAGAAACGCACCTCACTGGCACGGCTACCAAAGCTATGGATCGCTGGGGTTTCCAGATGATGGCACACTCTGAGGGCACACTCTGAGTTCACCTCTGGTTCACGGGGAGTCGGAGTTTTAGTGAAGAAACAATTCCCCCTACTCGTACAATCTGTCAGGTTGGATGCGGCGGGTAGGTTTGCCGCTATACACGCACAGTGGGAGGGTAAACCCATTAACATCGTCTCCGTATACATTCCACCTGCACTACAGGCAACAGCCCTAGCAGACCTTAGCACTTTTATACTTGGGCTCCCGAGGGAGGTTTGCTTCTGGGAGGAGATTTCAATCTGGTAGCAGATAGCCTGCAAGATAGGGCCCCCCCCCGAGGCTGGCTCCAGCAGGCGCAACACGACTGGCCGGCTTCATGACTGCGATGGGACTGGAAGACCAGTGGAGAAAATACAACCCCCAGGGCCGACAATACACGTACCACTCCGGCGTCCATAATACACGCATCAGGCTCGACTATTTCCTTAGTTCCCCGGGAGGTCCTGGTACTGTATCCAGGGTAGAGATAAGGCCACGAGGTATTTCAGACCACTCCCCACTGCTACTTACCTATACGCATCACCAACCCATGCGGCGTCGGATTTATCCTATCCGCGCAGCATACCTTCACAATTCTAAGGTCAGAAAGGAGCTGAGGGTGGGAACCAAACAGTACTTCCGGGACAACACGGGTTCGGTGTCCTCGGCTGCCAATCTGTGGGAGGCCTATAAAACGGTGCTTCGGGGATGTGCGATAGTCTCCATCACAGCGCTTAAGCGGGAGGGACGGGCGGAACTGTTAGCCCTGGAAACAGCGGTGACGGGAGCTGAGGCGCAGCATGCGGCGGATCCAAACCCCACTTCAGCACACACTTTGCAAATAGCACTACAACGTCACAAAGCACATCTAACAGAGGAAGTCAAATTACAACTGTCTGCCACACGACACAGGGTTTACGAGATGGGGGACAAAGCAGGCAAACTGCTGGCCTGGCTAAACAGACGGGACAGACGAGACAGGTGGATAGCACAACTGACGGTAGAGGGAGATGTCCCCATTAGAGATCCCAGTGCAATAGTGCAAGCACTGGCGACTCACTACGAAACGATATACGCGTCCGCGTCCACGATCTCAGAAGACGAGGCATACACTTACATCAAAGATCTCAAAATGCCAGTGTTGACTGAGGAGGAGACAAGGGCCTTGGACGTAGACTTAACGACAGAGGAAATACAACTGGCGATTAAAGCCCTACAGACGGGTAAATCGCTGGGACCCAATGGGATACCAGTAGACTTATATAAGCAACAGGCAGAAACGCTCGCGCCGCACTTGCTACATATGTTCAAGGATAGCCTGGAGACAGGTGAACTCCCGTTAGATCAGCGAACGGCCACAATTGTGGCGATCCTAAAACCAGGGAAACCTGCGGACCAATGTACATCTTACCGCCCGATTTCCCTTATTAACGCGGAGGCCAAAATACTTGCGAAACTGTTGGCACGTCGTCTCACGCCGCATCTGACCAAACTCATACATAGAGATCAATCCAGATTTATGCCGGGCAGAAACACGGCGCTTAACTTGCGCAGAGTCCACGGTGTGCTTGCGAGAGCGAAGTATCTGTTAGAGCCCGCGGTGATATTGTCCCTTGACGCCCATATGGCGTTTGACACAGTCCACTGGCCCTTTCTATTTGCGGTACTGCGTCACTTCGGTTTCGGCCCGAAATTCTGCTCCTGGATCCGTCTGCTCTATGCAAGACCGATGGCACATGTAGCTGCCAATGGCCACATCTCGGCGGACTTTCCATTGTATAGGGGCACGCGCCAGGGCTGTCCCCTCTCCCCATTACTGTTCGCCATGGTCCTGGAACCTTTGGCCGAATGGATAAGGTGGGAACCCACGATCAGTGGTATCCGCTGGACGGATGATTGGGAAGATAAAATATCCCTATGCGCCGACGATGTGCTGATCTATCTCACCGCTCTCAAGCGCTCAATTAACACTCTATTGGATGTTTGCACAGTCTACGGCCGAGCCTCCGGCTATTCGATCAACTGGTCCAAATCCACCATGCACGTACTGCGCGGTCCTGCACCGCACTTGCCCGACACCTGCCCGCTGCGGATCGCGGTCGCCGGGTTTAAATATTTAGGGATATACGTCACAGCGGACCCCGCTTCCCTCCACACACAGAACCTACAGCCCCCTCTTGACCGCCTCAAACGTGACATTCGACACTGGGAGTCGCTACCACTGACACTGCTAGGTAAAGCGGCCCTGTTCAAAATGATGGCCCTGCCCCGCTTCCTCTATGCTCTAGAAAACACACCCTACCCTGTCCCTCCCGCGTACTTCAAGACCATCGCGGCGCAGGTCTCGGTGCTACTGTGGGGTTCTAAACCTGCTCGAATAGCGCAAGCCAAGCTCATGCGTGGCTGGTACGACGGAGGCATAGCGCTCCCAGATGTTGGTCTTTACTACTGGGCGTCACAGTTGAAGATTGTTAATCAATGGCTGCATCTTCCCCAGTCTGAGCCGGCCCTAAAGGCGGACAGGGCGCAGTTGGGGTTCTCTGGAATGCTGACCCCCCTATACGATAAATCACTAATCTCGTCGAAGATCGGCCCACTACGTCACACGCTTACCGTGTGGCATGCGGCGCTACGCAGGCTGAAATGGCAGGGAGTGCTGACACAGCTCACCCCGTTGTGGGACGTAAAACAAACTTGGACAATTGAGGAAATCTAAGGACTTCGACCGTTGGGATGCAATTGGCATCTCAGCCATTGGAGATCTATGGCAGAGAGGGCAAGTGCTACCTTTTGAAACGCTGCAACACCAATATGAGCTGGCGCTGACTGAACGCTTCAGATATACGCAGATACGTCATGCCTTGACAGCAGTGTTCGAACCTGGTACAGATATCCCAGAGGCGTCCCCACTAGAGGACAGGCTGCTGACTGACTTTATGCCTTCAAAAGCGACATCCCTAACATATAGAAAACTTGTAAACAATCTGCCTGACCCCCTAGAGGCCTTGCGGAAGAAATGGGTGCGTGACTGTGGCGACATGGACGACACGGAGTGGCAGGAGGCGACTTCATCTCCAAAAGAAATAGGTGTCCCCGCGCGCTTGCGCCTGGTACAACTCCGTATATTGCACAGGTCATATTACACAAGGGATGCACTGCACAAGATGAGAAGGATTATACACCCATACTGTCTGAGGGGATGCGGAGAAATAGGTAGCTTCGACCACACGATATGGGATTGCCCCCAAATTGCGCACTATTGGGTTCAAGTGATGCGCACCATGTCACAATCGAAGGAACTCTCCATACTTCCTGACCTCAAGCGATGCCTCCTGAACATATGGGAGCCCAACGACCTCACGCGCTATGGACAGACCTGGATGACAATAGGTATGATGATAGCGAAGAGGAATATAGCACAGAGGTGGGGCGGGGGGTTGCCACCCTCCATAGCGACCTGGAGACAAGACATGGACGCTGCAATGATTGCAGAACGGGCTGTGTATCGAAACAGAAGGTGTCCCAAGAAATGGAAAAGGGTCTTTGGGGCGTGGAACAAATACAGAGGGGACATTTGCGAACCACCGTCTGATACAGACAGCACTAGCTCTGATACCGATTAATGCGGCTTCATCCAGGGTGAGCTCATCAACCCTTGTTGTACCATGTATAATAGTAAGCTCCTGTGTTAATGATGTAATTACACGGATTTCTGGTTCCAAAATGCAATGCCTAACACATTTTATATTCACATGTAACACTGTATCGCAATGTTTTAAAAATGCTAATAAAAATATTTTCAAAAAAAAATAAGAATAGCTGTCCTGTATCCAAATGTTGTAGTTTGCTAGAGCCTCCATAACAACAAAAAAATTCCCAAAAGCCCTTCCATGGCCCCATCAAGTCTCCCAAAATGTGTTTCCTGTAAGTGGAGGATCTTAACCACATGAGCGCTAGCGAAATTCCCCTCCTGTGCTCTTCTTTACAAAAACCCATTATTCATGACGAGCTGGGCTCGTCATGAGCGTAGCAGGAGGCTACCTCATGACGAGCCCAGCTCGTCATGAGCGTCGAAGGGGTTAAGAATAACTTGCTTTTTGTGTTACAGCGTTTAAAGCTTGCATGACTTTTCCATGTAAGTTTTTGGCATATTATCAAGAAGGGCGTTAAAATTATCGCCACTTTAGCAGCAGGAAACTGACGCTAAGTTGAGAATTCCTATAGAAGCCCATGTTCACACCAGAACAAGGGCTTCTTTTGGAATTCTCAAGGGCATATTATCAAGCCCATTATCGCCGCTTTAGTGGGAGTTTCCTGCTGCTAAAGCGGCGATCATTTTAACACCGTTCCTTGGTAATATGCACCTACGTTTGTTCTTTGCAATTTCAAATGCCAATTATTTTTTTACATAGTGGTGTCTTTGGCTCTGGTGTTTTTTCTATAATTGAAAATGGCTGGCCAAGCTTTATACGGATTCTTTCACAGTGGCTCTTGATGTAACGTGAAATGGAATATTGCATTCTGCAACAAAAAAAAAAACACTGTGGAGTCCTTTGCAGTTGAGGTATTTGTGCCCCAACGTTATCTCAGTGTTATTCAATATTGTTATCCAGCTTGCTACTCGCATTCTGAGCAAGTGACCAGGGGTGTCTTTATGGACCTCATTCAACTCAATAGTAGCTAAGAAGTTGTTGGACTTGGTTAAAGGCTCTCAGTTAAAAGGCTCTTAACAGTAGGCAACTGTAAATGCAACCCTTCTGCTGCCCCTTCACAACTACTGTGAAAGAAGCATTTTCTCCTACTGGTTGTCCAGGTGATGAGTCTAGCTTAATCTCTAGGGATGTATCCAGGCTACTGGCATTTTGTAAATCCAGGTAGAGCCCCTCCTCTCTACAGTTAGTGGGGGCAGGTTGCCCGCCTCCTAATCATCACCAGTGTGATGGGGAAACATTTTGCATGCCTTGAACCGTGTCAAAGTTAGATCCCAATAAGCCTCCGATAGTACTGACGTTGAGGAGGTTAAGGATTACAGTCTGGTTTTATGATCTGTGTACCACAATGAAGCTGCTCCCAGTGGGGTGTTGCTTGTGCTAGTGCAGTTTAGTCTGTGAGTGCAGGCATCTCACAAAACGTGAAGGACTGGTATCACACACCGCCTGGCGTCATGCTTCATCATAGACCAGTCCTCGCCCTCTAAAAACCACAATGCTTTCCTTTTACAGGTTTCATGCCATTGATGCACTACAGAACCTCATGTGCTTTGGCAGTACCTCTATTGGTTTAAACATTTTGTGTTCCTTTTTTCTCCTTACTTACATTTTTAGCGTTCTGACCTAAGGGGTCTCCTGACCTCATCCTCCTATGGGGTAAAAGTGTCCTCATTATAGGATATAGGGTAAGCATTTTGGAGAGACTTTCTCCTAACTGGTGCATAGATGCCTGTCACAAACTGGTGCACTTATAGCCACTCACGATAGATCCTTGGTGTATGTGGCTCATTTAGTTATGTTGTATGTGTCTAATGCTATTTGACAGTTTGTTTGTCCATTTTGTCTTTACCTTTCAGGCTTAAGAAATTAGCCATATCACGGTGGCGTGTGATCCACATCACCCCACTGAGTGGAAATCCTCTCTCCATAGCTTGGTAAAAGAGTGGAGCCCGTTGTTTTTGTTTATGACAGTCCTGATGAATGCCGCGGACCCAACTGGGCCTTCATATTCTAGAGATCAGTGGTCCCTATTTTGGAAGGGAGAATAGAAACAAACGGTAATCATACGCTGGATAGTTAGTATGTCTTTTGTCCAGACGGACAAGAATTTATTTTTCATATAGGTTCAGTTTTAAGGAGTTGTTTTAAAAAAAAAAAAAAAAAAAAAACCACATTTGATGACAAGTGGGCACAGCCGTGACCCACGGAACACAAGACAAACCAACTAAAACAGAATGGCCAAAAGGCAGGGCAAAATACGTCTGTATGCTTGTACTCAGTTTAACAGACTTAGATCAGTATTTTCAAACCATTGCACATTACAATATTGATTATTCATATTGCATATGGCGTTTAGGTGTCGACGTTTTGATGCCAATGTTACATACAGGGCATCATCTTCAGGACAGTTAAATGAATCATTGTTTGTCTTTAGAGAGTTAGATACACTATGCCTTTTTCGCATTACTGTACATACAATACATATAGGGAGAAAAAGGGGGAAAAATATAAAACATATAATAGGTGAACATAGGGTCTGCTAGGCAAATTAAATCATGATCAGTGACTTAAGTGAATTTAAAATTACGACGAGCGGTGTGAGTGGAAGGGGTCGTTAGGGTTCAGAACCGGCGAGTGGTCTGTGGCGGCCAGAATCATGGGTGCTCACAGTGCTCCTATATCAACAATTACACTCTCTAAAATTAAAGAGTGATGGAAGACCGATGCCAGAATAGATAGTGACACACTTAATGCATTTTCTGGGTGGACGCACTTGGTTAGGTGACTCCGTGGTCCTCAGGTGAAAATGACGCCTCTGGGATGGTGAAGAGGACTCTAGGTATGATGTTCGTGAGTTAAAAAACGCCGCAGTGGTACGTTCGTGCGGTCGAACAGTTATGGCGGGTCATGATGGTTATACGTATTTGTGCCAAGACGTGACCGCGGAGTGGTGAGGGGTAACAAATCACGGAGAGCCATGGTTCCTTACGTTAAAGTTTCAAGACCGGAATAGGCGCGGTGGCTCACATTCGGTGTAGAGGGGCGGTCAGCTAGTAGGACCTGGTGGGGAGGAAATGATAGTTTCGGTGCCTACGAACAGCACATGGAGGACGGTAAATAAGATGGATAAAAATGACCGTAACGGTTGGGACTTCCGACTCAAGGGGAGTGCTGGTGCATCCAAGGAAGTGCACGATCGCACCGTCTGGAAAATAATGGGTTCGGGTTAGTGGTGGGTAACACGGTTAGGGCAGCGGGGGTCTGTGTGGAACCTGGTTGTGACTCACTTGGAAGGCGGGAGCTCGGTGGCTAGTCCTGCTGCACGGTGGCGTGAATGTGAGCGTGTTGGTGAGGTCCATGTTTATGGCTGCCCGGCCATAGAGAGCAAGGACGGACTCGGGCGCCTCAGGTGGAGTGGTTGGGGCCGGAAAAGTGGCGGCCATCTTGAGACAGGGTACAATGACCTGATTACTGAAAGATTGTGTGATTGTGAGGTGAGTGGGAACGGCGCATGTGACTTAAAAATACCATACATGGGAGCAATACTGAGGCAGTGAGATGATGGTGTGGTGAGAACCGCGCATGTGACCTATATATACAGTACATGGGAGCAGAGATGCCATACTTAAAACATGAACATCATTAGAGCAGGGAGGTCCAGTCCTCAAGGCGGTTTAGACCGCTTCGAATAGTGTTAGTCCTTAGAATCCAGTGTAGTTCTTCTTTGTTTAGTAGCAGAGAGGGGGTTTGATCAATGTTATTATAGTCCAGACCAGATCCTTCTCACTATGTCCTTTTTCTGTGAAGTGATCCACGAGGGGGGCGTTGACCGTTTTGCAGCGAATCCTGCTGCGGTGTTGTCCAATCCGGAGTTTTATCTTCTGGCTGGTTTGACATACATAAATCAACATGCAGGGACAGAAAGTAGTGTACACCACGTTTGACGAGTTGCAATTTGAGAAATATTTTCTATCAAATTTAATGGTGCCATATTCAAAACTTTTCCCTTCGATTGTTGAATCACAACAGACACAGCTACCACATTTGGCATGACCTGTGAGGGTGGGCAGGCCCCATGCGTCATTGAGTGTGGTTTTGAGTGGTTGTTGGGGGAGAGATGCACGTACCAAGTGGTCCTTTATATTTTTAGCCCTTTTAAACGCGAATATTGGGCGTTCGAGATTCAGTGGGCCAGCGTTGAGTACAGGCCAGTGTTTTAACACACTTTTCCTGATAGCATTGGATGCTGGGGAGAAAAGTAGTCACACAAATAAGCCTATCCTGGGCTTTTTTGGATTTAGGTTCAAGGAGGGTCTCTCTTGGACAATACCAGGCCCGTTTTAATGAGTGGCACACAAGTTTGCGTGGATATCCCCTGCTTCTAAGTTTGTGGCTAAGGGTTTTGGCCTCAGTGAAGTAGTCCTCCTTAAAATAACAATTTCTCCTGATGCGTAAGAACTGCGAAAAGGGGAGGGAATGTCTCGGTACAGGTGGGTGGTGACTATTGTAGTTAAGCAAGGTGTTTCTCTCGGTGGGTTTGCGATGTAAACTAGTAGTGAGGCGGCCTTCTGTGTGTTTTATTTCAAGGTCTAGAAAGGTCAGGGATTCTTTGCTGGTGGGTAGTGTGTATTTAAGGCCTGCACTGTTATTGTTGAGCCAATGATGAAACTGCATTAGGCTGTCAGAGGATTAGGTCCAAAGTAGGAAAATATCGTCTATGTACAGTTTCCACAAGGCAATGCCGTTGTGGAAAGGGTTAGACGTTTCCAGGATACAGGTTGTCTCTAAATGGTCCATATAGAGAATAGCCAGATTAGGGCCAAAAATAGCTCCCATAAAATTGTCCTTCAAAAAGAAATGTCAGACATATCTCAAGTAATTGAAGGATAAAGACTGATGGGACATTGTTCTCAATTACACGGAGGGATTCATATTGGGGAATGTTGGTGTAGAGTGATTCCACATCCAGCGTGCACATGGTACTGGATGTGGGATCAAACGGGAGGTCCTCGATGAGGTTGATCATATCCATGGTATCTTTTATATAGCACGGAGTGACGGACAAATGGTTTTATGAAAAAGACTATGTAGTGTCCCAGGAGTTCTAATACAGAACCACACCCTGAGACAATGGCACGGCCCGGAGGGGATTCGGAGTCTTTATGAATTTTGGGGAGACAGTAAATGACTGCTATGCGGTGTGATTTGGTATTGAGGAATTCATATTCCTTCTTGGTAAGGAACCCAGAATCGAGTGCCTCTGTAGTTACTTGTACAATCAATTTCTGGATCTCACTGGTGGGATTGCGTGGTAATTTACAATAGTGCTCAGTATTACTGAGTTGGCGTAGTATTTCTCTTTTGTACTGGTCAAGATCTTGGATCACTACGCCTCCCCCTTTGTCTGCTGGTTATATAACTAGGGATTGATTGTTTTTGAGGGTGGATATGGCATTTCTCTCATGAATCGTGATATTGTAGGGCACGAAGGACCTCTTGCTCTCAAGGTCGGTCAGGTCATTGAGGACCAATTTTTCAAAGGTTGGGATTTCCGTGGGTATCATCCCTGCAGTGGGGGAGAATTTGGATGGAGGTTTAAAAGGCGTGTTGGAATGCTTAGGTGGGGAAGGATTCAGAAGGAAAAAACTGTGTAGGCGTATTTTTCTAAAGAATCTTAGAAGTTCAGTTTGGGCATCCAGGAAGTTTGGGCGTATTGTGGGAACAAAGGATAACCGTTTGTTACTATCCAGCGTATGATTACCGTTCGTTTCTATTCTCCCTTCCAAAATAGGGACCACTGTTCTCTAGAATATGATACTGCCCAAGGTCCCTATGGCATACCTTTTGGGTTCCCTTGTTTTTTGTAATACCAACTGGGCCTTCAGGCACAAACATGTTGACCCCATTGATAGCGGAGGGGGGACATTAATATCCCCATTACACCAATGACTTTGTTTTAAACTACCATATAAATGCCAGCACTATTAAATTTATGCTGACATCCTTAATGGCCTTTTAACTCACTACCTTTTCACATGGGCCCCCACTTAGTTTAGAAGTGCATCCCTGTCGTCAGGTGTATGCCCGCCTTCTATCAAACCGAGTTTTTAGAGGGCTAGGACTGGTCTATGATGAAGCATGACGCCAGGCGGTGTGTGAGACCAGTCCTTCACTTTTTGTGAGATGCATGCAACACCCCACTGGGAGCGGCTTCATTGTGGTACACAGTTTATGTTGGATGCTGCCGACTCCCAGCACCCCGTGCCTCTGGTTCCATCATCCCAGATTTGGTCTGGATTTTGTGGTTACACATGGTTTTATGATCTCACAGCACAAAATCGGTCTGCAGCGAGCCAACAACTTTTGGGTTTCAGATATTGACTGGCGCTGGCACAAAAGGAACTGCCGTTGACCATGAGGCTGAAGTGGAAGTATGAACCAGCCTCGGAACAGGTCCCACTGAGTCAGCTGGTGCTGAGGGAAGGCCTGCTGGAAGCTCAAGGAAAGCACCAGAGGGAGCCAAAAGCATATGAAAGATGCAGTATTGCTTTCTTCAAGGCTGCAATTTTGCTGTTATGTAAACAATGTCCCAGAGTATTCCGAGCATGCCGGGGCCAAATGCAGGGCTGGATCCTAGAGCATGCTAGTTTGGTATGACCTTTCGATTGGCACCCTTGTGCCATTTTGTGCCATTTCATCTGATTTCAAGTGGGATGGGGTCAAATCCTGCTTGCCGCTCCGGATCAGTCAAAGAGCCAGGTCTTGAGGCTCTTCCTGAAGGTCTGCAGCATGGGGGAGCATCTGATGTTGACTGGGAGCTTGTTCCGGGTCTTTGCTGCGACATAGGAGAAAGCTCTTCCGCCAGCTCTGGTTCTGCGGATGCATGGGATCTCTGCCAGGGTGAGGTCGGCGGAGGTTCCTTTTGGGTACGTGGAAGGAGACTCTTTCATTGAGGTATTTGGGTCCGATGCCTGAACAGTCGTCGAGAGTATGAGGGTACATTTATTGCATGACTTTGAGCTGTCATGGAAGCCAAGACACAAGTTGTGCAAGCCTATGAGCCGCAGTCACGGCAGAGCTTAAATCCTGTTGTTTTCGGGGGGATATATCTTCCCATGCGCACTGTCCGAGTGTAATTTTTGAGGTTGTTGAAAATCGACAAATTCGAGAATGGAGCACCTGATCTGCATTTAAGAGCATGGAAAGAAAGAAATCATTATCAGTGTTTACGTGCAGTTTCACTCTTTCACTTCCAGGGTGGTACTTAGTCGCGACTGAGCCACCCATGGGAAGGTGGGAGCATTCCTGCGAAAATTCTCCAGTTCCAGTCTGGCAGCTGGGGATATTATAAATGTGAGGAATCTGCAATTAGAAGTATGCACCAGAAAATGTAACTTAACACCCTGTAGAACATAAGATCACAACAATTCAAAGAATCAGAGTGTGTATTAACCCAGCACCAAAGGAAGCGGCAAACTTACAGTAAGTCACAGTCATTCAGAGGCGCAGCAGAATTGTAGAACACGGATGTGCAACTCCAAGTGGATAGTCGTGAAGAAATCACCAACTAATACAGGCATTTCCTTTGTGCCATCTGCAGTATTTGTGCCAGCTATCAGTCATTCTTGAAGACTATTTTATTCCATTAAGTTTCGTATGAAGTGTTGATAGATGTACATGAAATTGGGATACATGGATATGCTTGCAATACTTGTATACACAATTGTTTAGTAGTTGTCTTATTATTCTTTGAATGAAGCTTTTGAGATTCAAATGAATCAGGAAAGCCAGTTTGTCCTTTGTGTAAGCATGATGGAATGAGACTAAAACATCAAGGATGGTTTTGCTATCCTACAAAAAACTGCACCTTTCCTACTGGGTTATCTTTCTCAAGATAGAATAGGATGCTTATGTTTAGATTGCATGCTTTCATCACCCATCTTATGCATCTTATGAATATTGAGGCAGATTTACAAGCCCCTTGCGCCTCATTTACGCCACCGTTGCGTAACTTTTCTGACGCAGCGGCGGCGCAAATCCTGCGCCATGGTGCGGTGTACTTAAAACGTGACGCATCTCCCAGATGCGTCACGTTGTAAAGCCCTATGCCACATATAGGTGTTCTGTTGGAACTGGCCCTTCTTGCAGGGTCATCCTCAAACTTTTTGCTTCTTCCTCCCTTATTTTTCCTGACCCGTGGCTGTTGGCAATAGGACTCTGCGCACTTTACCACTGCTGATCAGTGCTAAAGTGCATATGCTCTCTGTTTAAAGTGTTATTCTGATTCTGATTGGATATACATGTTTGGCATACTTGTATCACCATGAAGTCCCTAGTAAAGTGCACTGGGTGTGCCAGGGCTGGTGATGACAAATGCTACTAGTGGGCCTGCAGCACTGATTGTGCCACCCACAGGAGTAGCTCTAAAATGGTGTCTCAGGCCTGCCACTGCAGTGCCTATGGGCAGTTTAGAACTGCCATGTCCTCCTGTTCAGTGTCCCCACTGACCAGGCCTAACCCTTCCCTTTTTGTGCACATCAGTCACCCCTAAGGAAGGCCCAAGGTACCCCCCTGGGCAGGGTGCAGTGTATGTAAAAGGTAGAGCATGTACTAGTGCAGGTGACATGCTCTGGTAGTGAATGGCAGCCATTTTCGTTTTTCACTACTGTAAGGCTATCTTGCTCCATAGGTTAACATGGGGGATGCTGGCTACAGTGGTTAACAGCATTTCTTCCCATAGGAACAAGATAGGACGTAAGTATCTAGTATCCCTGAACTCAGAATTTAATAACACATCTTTTAGGAAAGGTTGTTTTTAAATCCTGTGTTTGAGAACAGCACTTTTAGAAAGTTGCTGTTCTTTTGTCTGCCCCTTCTGTGTGCCTAGGCCTGTTTGTGTATTGACTGTCTGGTTTGAGAGTGACAGGGGCTGGGGAATTCCCCAGGAGGCTGGATGAGTCAGCACTAGGCTGAATGACTGCAGTTGCAACTGGAGTGGTGGGAGGAGTTAGCACCTGGGCTGAATAGGGCTGTGCCTGCCTTCCACAATGCTGGCTCCACCCCCCTGCTGGGCGGCTGAGGACCCTGCCCCTCACTCTGAAAGGAAAGATGCAGCCAGCAAAACAAAGTGCTCAGGATCCACCCAGAACTGGTTCAGACCGGGCTCAGGGCCCACATGCACCAAGAGAACAAAGACTTTAGGGGTATAAGTACAGGACCCCTGACAACAGAAAATTAGATCATCCTGGAAATCAAGAAGGAACCTCTGCCAAGGAGAAAGCTGAAACTGAAGAAGGAAGATTGTCCTGCTGTTGCTCTGCTGGACTGACCTGTTGCTTTGCTGCCAAGGAGAGGGGAAGGACTTTGCTGCTGAGCTGTGTCCCCTGTCTTGAAGGAATCTCCAAGGGCCTGAGAAGAGCTGGCTCCCTGTTTTGAAGTCCCAGGAACAAAAGGACTTCACCCCCAGCTTCCCTGAACTCTGCTGAGAGAGTTCTGTCCTTCCTAGAGTGCTTGATCCAGTTGTGGGCCTCTGGAAGTTGTACCTGTGCTGGGAAGCTTGAAACTAAGCTTGAGTGACTTTTGAAACTGAAAAGTGTCGCATCGCTCGCTTGCGGAGCGCATCCCCGACAGTGCGAGAAGTTTCCCGCCGCTACGGAGGTCGAGATCGTCGCAGCGCCTGACGCCGCTGCCAGAGACGTCGCATCCTTCGTTTGCGGGACGCACCAGACCGGTGCGGGAGAATCGAACATCGCTGCGAGTATCGTCGCAGAGCCTGTCGTCGCTGGGTGAGAACGCCGCACCACTTGCTTGCGGACCGCATCACGTCGCTGCGAGCATCGTCGCAGAACCATCGCATCAAGGAGCTGCGAGAGAGAGGATCACCGCTGGACCGCGCATCGTCGCCCCAGAGATCGTCGCAGCCCCTACAAGATCGTCGCATCGTGCCTTTGCGAGAACAGACTTCCTACGGAACCTACGCACCGGAATCCATACAAGTGGCCTTCCTCCCCATACAGACCGGATTCGTCCCAACACGCCCGCTGCTGCAGCGGGGATGTCGCATCGCCTCCCCAGGGTCTCAGGAGCAACGCATCGCTTGTTTTCCACCGCACCAGCTTCTGCTTTTTGGAACTTTGTTGCAACTAAAAGGTACTGTGAGTAAACGTGACGCAACTGTGAACTTTTCACGCATCAGTAGAGAATTCTATTGCAATGTAGAGAATTCTATCGCAACCTAAAGAATTTTAACGCAACCTTAAGAACTCTTTTTGAAACCATATTCTTGAACTGTGTATGTTGGATTTTTGTCGTTTTGGTCTTGTGTAGTTTAGATTAAAAATACCTTTATTTTTCTAAACTGTTGTGGCGTCAGTTTGTGGTGTTTTCACTGTGTTACTGTGAGTGTTGGTACAAATACTTTACGCATTGCCTCTGGTTAGCCTAGACTGCTCGTGCCAAGCTACCTAGAGGGTGAGCAGGGGTTATCTCAGAGGGTTATCTCCTTGCCCTGACTAGAAGCAAGGGTCCCTATTTGGACAGTGGTACCTACCTCTGCCAACTAGAGACCCCCAGATCTAACATTGGTGGTCAGGCGGTGGGATTTGAACTTGTATTTGTACTTGACCCACAGTAATTGGTGTACATCACTAGTGAGTGCAGACCACTACGCCACCACATACTGTTTGTTTTTTCCGGTGTCCTCCTGGAAGTATTTTTGGATATTGAGACTCTGGCTAGTGTTGCACCTGTAAAATCCTGCCAAAATGGAAGTCAACTTTTTCCACCTGTGCATCTACACAGAAGAGGAGATAAAAGCCTTTTGCAAGAAGAGGGGGCTGCCTGTGGAGAAAGGTTCCACAAGGAGGGATCTTGAGGCATGCCTGTATTCCCATGAGGTCAGAATTTGGGAAGCAACATTAGCAGATGATTCTGAGGAGGAGGACTTCTCTGATAGTGAGGAAGAGAAAGATGAGTGGCTCCTTGCTGCTGAGCAAAGGTGCAGAGAATTAGACCGGCTAAACAAGGAAGGTATGATCCGGTGGGCCTTAGCCCAGAAAGAAAAATGGGATGCTCAAGGCAGGAGCTTTGCTGAGTTGGAGGTGGAGTCCAGCTCAGATGGTGGCAGCATGATTATGATATCTAGTGTGGAAAGAAAGGTACAAACGCCCAGAGATGTGGCGCCTGACTTGAGGGAGGGGGTCGACATACACCAGGGGGTTCAGGTTTATGATGTAGTTCCAGTGGAGTGCAGTGTCCCTGAAGTAGATTGGGGGACTGGCACAGGGGACCATATTCCTAGTGGTGGGAGGGACACTCTACTGACTCTAGATGAGAGGTACAGGGAGAGGGGTTCCCCCATGGTAGAAACCTTGGTGTGTGTGTGTGAAGACCAGCCAGAAGAGTGTGGGTTATGTGACAGAGACAGTCAGATACTGTCTTGCCAGTCTCAGGAGAGTGGTGTGGGGTACTTGTGTGAGGCACTGGAGGGTGAGGCAAAGGGTAGCTTGGTTAACAACTGTGGGGAGCTGTGTGATTCATTTGTTGGAGAGCATATTTTAAGTCCCTGTTTTCCAGAGCTATGCCAACACCCGGTGGAGTGTGAGTTCTCTGATCCCAGAGAGCTTGCGTTGGAGGCAGACCTCTTGGTGGATTCCAGAGAGTCTGAGGAGGCATTGGGGAGTGATCCCAAAAGGAGTGGCTTAGATATCTTCCAGACCTGTGAGGTGGAAGAGGTTCAGTGTAGCCCAGTTAGGTCCCAGTGTAGTGGGAGGGGTGTAGGGGCTCATGTCCGGTCTCAGTGGAGAAGGAATGAGTGTGGGACGGTGTGTCTCACGGTGCCCGAAACCCAGTCTCAGGGCCTGGAGGGTTCCTTAAGGGAACACCAGGTTGGGGACCTAGACTATACTTGCAGGCCATTGAGGAAGATCTCCTAGTGTCTGTTGAACGGGGAGTGCCTGTAACCAGGCCTCCATCAGTTCTGGTGTCTGGCAGTGCCACTCCAGTTGGGAGGGTGCAGAAGTCTAGACTGAGGGGTGAGAGGGGGAAGGAGTCCCCAGTGGGAGAACCAGTGGGTCAGGGACCAGTCAGCAGGGCTGAGTCCCCAGTGAGTGACCATGGTGACCTCACTTCTGTCCTGGGGGATCTTCCCGCACTGTCAGGTGGACAAGGGTCGGGAGATCTGCGCCAGGCGGACTGTCACAGGACACATGAGTTGTGTGTCACCCTCAAGGGGGTACTATGTGAGTCCCCAGAAGTCCTGGTGTGCCAGGCAAGTGCACAACCTCAGGTATTGGTCACTGGGTTGGGAGACCAGGTTCAGGATTTGCCTGACCTGGAAGGAAGGACATCTGTAACCAGTGTCCTGACCAATATGGTTCCCAGGGGTACCCCTCCAGTAGGGAGGGTGCAGCGCTCTGGAAGGGGGTGCAGAGGGAGGGAGGCCTCGCCTCTGACCCCGGTACAACCTGAGGGGTTAAACCCTAGGTTGGGAGACCAGTTGCTGGAGGGAGGTCCTGAACTGGTAGGAAAGTGGTGTTCTTGGTTGTCTTGGTGGACAGGGTTGCCCCTGGAAGGAGGGCAGGAGTCTCACCCTGGGGGTGGACTGGGCCACACCGTTGTGTTGCCCAGGTGGGTACTGTCTACCAGTATAGGCACCTCAGTGAGTGAAGTCCTGGTGCGCCAGGCCAGTGTTCCACTGCAGGGGTTAGTCCCTGGGTGGGGAAGCCAGGTTCAGGTGCTGTCTGACCTGGAGGATTTGGAGCCTAGGTTTGAGGGCCAGGTCTGGGGTATCCCCCCTGACCTGGAATACCAGTTGCAGGATAGCACCCCTGAACTGGTGGATGAATGGTGCAGGATACCTGCCACAGGTGCCCTGACTATTCTAGAAGGGGGTACCGCTCCAGGTTGGAGGGTACAGAGCCCCAAGGAAGAGGAGGACCGAGGGGTGGAGAAGCCCACCTCAGCCTCCTGTCCAGCCGCCGGATACAGGTCCGGGACTGGTGGGTCAGTGCCAGGATGTTAGACCTGACTTGACAAGAGAGGGAGTGGACAAAGCGTGCCAAGCACCTGGGGCTACTGCCCCTCACCCTCTGATGCCACAGGGGTTTGAGAGCCATGAAAGGCATGAGGCCTGGGTCTCATCCCTGATCACTGTTGGTGGTCACTGTGGCTTGGGACACACCTGTGAGGAAATTAAGGTTAGGTGCTGCACAGGTGGTGTCCACAGGTGAGGAGAAGGGTTCCACATGGATTGGCATGGTGAACCCTGAGAGTATGGATAGAGTGATCCAACTGGGTTTAGGACGGCTTAGAACAGGACTGCCCTGCTGTGTGGGCCAGTTTCCGTGTTCTATCGCCTTAAGCAGGGAATCCCATCGAGGTATCGTTCGGTCTACCCTGGCTTTAGGCTGGAAGGGGGTTGTGTTGGAACTGGCCCTTCTTGCAGGGTCATTCTCAAACTTTTTGCTTCTTCCTCCCTTATTTTTCCTGACCCGTGGCTGTTGGCAATAGGACTCTGCGCACTTTACCACTGCTGATCAGTGCTAAAGTGCATATGCTCTCTGTTTAAAGTGTTATTCTGATTGAATATACATGTTTGGCATACTTGTATCACCATGAAGTCCCTAGTAAAGTGAACTGGGTGTGCCAGGGCTGGTGATGACAAATGCTACTAGTGGGCCTGCAGCACTGATTGTGCCACCCACAGGAGTAGCTCTAAAATGGTGTCTCAGGCCTGCCACTGCAGTGCCTATGGGCAGTTTAGAACTGCCATGTCCTCCTGGTCAGTGTCCCCACTGACCAGGCCTAACCCTTCCCTTTTTGTGCACATCAGTCACCCCTAAGGAAGGCCCAAGGTACCCCCCTGGGCAGGGTGCAGTGTATGTAAAAGGTAGAGCATGTACTAGTGCAGGTGACATGCTCTGGTAGTGAATGGCAGCCATTTTCGTTTTTCACTACTGTAAGGCTATCTTGCTCCATAGGTTAACATGGGGGATGCTGGCTACAGTGGTTAACAGCATTTCTTCCCATAGGAACAAGATAGGACGTAAGTATCTAGTATCCCTGAACGCAGAATTTAATAACACATCTTTTAGGAAAGGTTGTTTTTAAATCCTGTGTTTGAGAACAGCACTTTTAGAAAGTTGCTGTTCTCTTGTCTGACCCTTCTGTGTGCCTGGGCCTGTTTGTGTATTGACTGTCTGGTTTGAGAGTGACAGGGGCTGGGGAATTCCCCAGGAGGCTGGATGAGTCAGCACTAGGCTGAATGACTGCAGTTGCAACTGGAGTGGTGGGAGGAGTTAGCACCTGGGCTGAATAGGGCTGTGCCTGCCTTCCACAATGCTGGCTCCACCCCCCTGCTGGGCGGCTGAGGACCCTGCCCCTCACTCTGAAAGGAAAGATGCAGCCAGCAAAACAAAGTGCTCAGGATCCACCCAGAACTGGTTCAGACCGGGCTCAGGGCCCACATGCACCAAGAGAACAAAGACTTTAGGGGTATAAGTACAGGACCCCTGACAACAGAAAATTAGATCATCCTGGAAATCAAGAAGGAACCTCTGCCAAGGAGAAAGCTGAAACTGAAGAAGGAAGATTGTCCTGCTGTTGCTCTGCTGGACTGACCTGTTGCTTTGCTGCCAAGGAGAGGGGAAGGACTTTGCTGCTGAGCTGTGTCCCCTGTCTTGAAGGAATCTCCAAGGGCCTGAGAAGAGCTGGCTCCCTGTTTTGAAGTCCCAGGAACAAAAGGACTTCACCCCCAGCTTCCCTGAACTCTGCTGAGAGAGTTCTGTCCTTCCTAGAGTGCTTGATCCAGTTGTGGGGCCTCCGGAAGTTGTACCTGTGCTGGGAAGCTTGAAACTAAGCTTGAGTGACTTTTGAAACTGAAAAGTGTCGCATCGCTCGCTTGCGGAGCGCATCCCCGACAGTGCGAGAAGTTTCCCGCCGCTACGGAGGTCGAGATCGTCGCAGCGCCTGACGCCGCTGCCAGAGACGTCGCATCCTTCGTTTGCGGGACGCACCAGACCGGTGCGGGAGAATCGAACATCGCTGCGAGTATCGTCACAGAGCCTGTCGTCGCTGGGTGAGAACGCCGCACCACTTGCTTGCGGACCGCATCACGTCGCTGCGAGCATCGTCGCAGAACCATCGCATCGAGGAGCTGCGAGAGAGAGGATCACCGCTGGACCGCGCATCGTCGCCCCGGAGATCGTCGCAGCCCCTACAAGATCGTCGCATCGTGCCTTTGCGAGAACAGACTTCCTACGGAACCTACGCACCGGAATCCATACAAGTGGCCTTGCTCCCCATACAGACCGGATTCGTCCCAACACGCCCGCTGCTGCAGCGGGGATGTCGCATCGCCTCCCCAGGGTCTCGGGAGCAACGCATCGCTTGTTTTCCACCGCACCAGCTTCTGCTTTTTGGAACTTTGTTGCAACTAAAAGGTACTGTGAGTAAACGTGACGCAACTGTGAACTTTTCACGCATCAGTAGAGAATTCTATTGCAACGTAGAGAATTCTATCGCAACCTAAAGAATTTTAACGCAACCTTAAGAACTCTTTTTGAAACCATATTCTTGAACTGTGTATGTTGGATTTTTGTCGTTTTGGTCTTGTGTAGTTTAGATTAAAAATACCTTTATTTTTCTAAACTGTTGTGGAGTCAGTTTGTGGTGTTTTCACTGTGTTACTGTGAGTGTTGGTACAAATACTTTACGCATTGCCTCTGGTTAGCCTAGACTGCTCGTGCCAAGCTACCTAGAGGGTGAGCAGGGGTTATCTCAGAGGGTTATCGCCTTGCCCTGACTAGAAGCAAGGGTCCCTATTTGGACAGTGGTACCTACCTCTGCCAACTAGAGACCCCCAGATCTAACATGTTCCTACGCTTCCTAAAAGTGGCTGAGTGAAATCTACAAGATTTCACTCAGTCACTTTTAGGCCAATGCTGCGTCAAAACCCTGCGCCTGCTTGAAGCAGGCGTAAGGCTTGACGGAGCATTGGAAGAATAGGGCACCCCGAACATTGCTGGAGCTGTGTCGCGCTTGCGACGCAACTCCAGCAATGCGTCACTTTTACGGCACAGATGCGTCATGCATCTGTGCCATTTTTTCCCCATGGTGCACCGCATTGTAAATGCGGCGCATCATGGGTGGCGGAGCTGCGGAGCACAATTACTGGCGCATCCCTGCTGATATGCAGGGATGCGCCAGTAATTGTAAATCTGCCCGTTAATGTTTAACTTCTGTCCTTTTGTTGTTTTATGTGTTGGCTTCTTGTGTCCCTTTTTGCTCTACTTAATGTTTCGTCTTTTTTTCAAAATATAGGAGCATATTACCAACGTTAAGCGATATTTATCGCTAACGATGCTTTGCAAAGAATTTTTTAACGCTAAGCATCGTCAGAAATTATCGCAGATACACCTTGCTATTATCAAGGTTTATCGCAAATGCGATAAAAAACGGCCGCAATGCATGAATATCGCTGAAAAGTCCGCGATATTCATGCATTACCGAGCTAATGCTCTTAGCCATGTTATCCACCTCCCATTGGATAACATGGCTAAGAACTACTCAGGGCAGGTGTTAGTCTTTGGAGATATTCGCGCTTAGCGCGAATATCTCCAAAAGTTGGTAATAGGAGATAGCGATGTTAGCGACTGTTTCCAGTCGCTAACATCTTGGCACGCCCACTTTGCATGTCATTAGTGATAAATATCACTGACATGCAAAGTGGGGCCCAAGATGGTCGCTATCTCCTACTAGCTGTCGCTAACTGGTGTTAGCGACAGCTAGGTAATAGGGAGATAATTTTATCTCCGCTTTCTTGGCTTTTAAAGCCAAAAAAGCGGTGATAAACCCCCTTGATAATATTCCCCATAGATATTAATGACGTTTATGTTTATCCTTCACTTTGAACCGCATCCCAAATAGCTCCGAGTGAGCAGGTGAACTCATCAATTGCTCAGGAGATTGGCCTCTGGAGGAATTTCTAAAATTCTTTCTTTCCTTTATTTTGTCCATACTTCCTTCAATCTTTTGTTCCGCCTTTCTCATCCTTAAGTCTTTTTTCCATCTTACTTTCATCCCTCCTCCCCCTCCTTTTTTTTTTTTTTACATCTTTCTTGTCATCTTTGATCTATCCTTCTTTCTCTTTATCTTTTACTTTTCATTCATCTATCCACCTTATCTTCCTTGTCATCCATCACTAACTTGTCTCTCCATCCATCCTCCCATCATCCTTCTCGTCTCTCTATCCCTCATTCCACTGCAAGAAGTCAGTTTTATGAGTCTCTTGGAGACTAAAGTAAAAGGAGCCATAAATAACATCTTGAATGTTTCATGTTATTCTTTGTCCAGTGACACCACCCACCCCCACTCGAGCTGCTGAAGCAGGGGTTGATGGCTCCCCTGTAGCCCAACAGACTTGATCTGCAAATGTCCCCCTATTCTGAAAACCCTACAGTAATGTACACGTGGCAGAGACGCAGTATACGACGCACACAACGAACGAGGAAACCCCACATCAGCATTAGGACGGAGTGTAATCCCATATTACACACAGACCAGGTACCCCCATGGGAAGCAGCGGTATAATATACTACAGCACACACCTGTACAGTGCTGCAGAAGTGGACGTGCTACACTTGCAGTGCCCTGGGTGGTGGTGGAAGGAGTAGACGTCTCAGCCCACGAGCTGGAGTACATCCGAGACATAGGCAGGGTGTAGGCCTGTGGTAGAAGCCCTACAATCAGTTTTGTTATGACTGAGGACATATTTGGGAGAGGCGTTGAGTGAAAATCAAGTTCCACAAATCTCACACTCCGTGGCCATAGGCAGCAGAACTAGATAGTGCTACAAGCTCATACAGCAGGGCTACTGCTCAGTAACCGTGGGCCCGATTCACAGAAGGAACTTAAGACTCAATCCTAAACTTACTACTATTTTGGTATTCACAGAATGAACTTACTACTTTTGGTATTTACAGAAGTTAGGATTTTGTCTTAAGTCTGTCTTAAGTCTGTCTTAAGTCTGTCTTAAGTTTGTCTTAAGACAAAATCCTAACTTCTGTGAATAAGAAAAGTAGTAAGTTCATTCTGTGAATGCCAAAAGTAGTAAGTGCATTCTGTGAATACCAAAAGTAGTAAGTGCATTCTGTGAATACCAAAATAAGAGTAAGTTTAGTATTGAGACTTAAGTTCATTCTGTGAATCGAGCCCAAAGATTGTACAGGATCACCCAGCAGGCAGGTTATACCACTCTTACACGCCCAGGCTACAGACAGCAGTAATGATAATATCATAGGAAGGTTTATTCATATGATGGATGGACTGCCACTGCACAGATCATAGGGCCCGATTCACAGAATGACATTAAGACTCAATCCTAAACTTACTACTATTTTGGTATTCACAGAATGCACTTACTACTTTTGGCATTCACAGAATTAACTTACTACTTTTGGTATGCACAGAAGTTAGGATTTTGTCTTAAGACAAACTTAAGACAGACTTAAGACAGACTTAAGACAGACTTAAGACAAAATCCTAACTTCTGTGAATACCAAAAGTAGTAAGTTCATTCTGTGAATACCAAAATAGTAGTACGTTTAGGATTGAGTCTTAAGTTCATTCTGTGAATCGGGCCACTCGTAGGGAGTGGCGGCATTCTGATTGGAAGAAAGTTACACAGTGTTGTCTATAAAAGTAGATACCGCAGAGCAGCACGTTCTTCCATGGTGGGGTCAAGTACCTCTATGCGGTACCTGCCAATGGGGTTTGTTCTTATTGTTTGTTCACGTGACACAACCACCCTCGACCAATGGTCGGTGGTGAAGCAGTAGTAACTGCTCCAAAACTATCCCAACCTACCAACCCTACCTCCCCACGGCACCCATGAACACAGATCTTCTTGCACTAGAAGGTGCTTCAAATTCATTGCATGGTACCCTTTCTGAGCCCCTCCAACCAGCCCTTGGCGCAAAAGTACAGCTATTGCGTGTGTCTGATCTATGGTGTGCGGCGAAGAACTCTAAATATATTTAGGACTCATGAGCTCTCTAAACACCTGAGACGGGAGAGCAATGCATAGGCGAAGTGGATTTAGCTCCTCTCCATACTGGATGAATGTTTCTCCATCCACAGGAGCTCTTATAATCTATGAGGCCATGCACTGAAATCCAGAGCCTGTCCCCCAGGGCTGTAATCACAGAAAGATGTGATACCTCTTCTCTGAGCCGAAAACAGTGGATACGGTAGCCCAGTAAGATATATGCTGGGCATTGTGGGATATCAGTTGCCTATATGGTGTTTTAAACTACCCATAACTTTCTGCCAGTAACCCTATAATTTGGGGTATTTCCATAACCGCTGCTCATGTTGTAGGAAGTTGGCTCTGTATATGGTATGCCACTAGGTGGTTGTAGGAGAGTAGGGTCTGCTTCCTTTGCTTACCCCCACTTTTTGCTGCGATTCTCTGGTCTTTCAACTTTAGTGTGGCTGTGGACCTGCAATCAGGCCCACAGCCCAGCTGTTCTCTCTCTAAATTGATACCAGGTACTTTAGGTACATACCAGATTGGTTACTGGGTCACCCTTGTGAGCCCCTGTATAGTGTACCATAGGTACCCAGGACATAGGTGCACCCTAGGCCTACCAGGGGCTGCAACATGTATTGTGCCACCCCTGATTTGCCTTACAAACTGACACCACAGGTCTGTACCCACAGCCTGGGCAAGATGGTGTAATCACCCCTTACTTAGATATAGTATACCTATATCTATACATACATATAGACACATATACACCTATAAGTCACTCCTACGGCAGGCCTTAACAATCCGGGAGGCAGAGTGCTTGGTTTTCTGTGAGAGGGTGCCCTAGCATGAGCTGAGCCCCTCTGCAGCTTTCAGAACCATCTCCTTATAGCTGTTCTATGATATAGCCATACCATATACTCTTAAGTGCATTATAATCCTCGCGGTTAATGCTAACTTTGGTTTTGCTTTATCAAAACATGTCGTGTAAGGTGTCAAACACATTGGAATACTACCACCCCCCCCCGCCAGTTGTGGTGGCGGGGGTCGCATTCCACCCTTCTAGAGGGAGAAGACATGTAGTTACTGGTTTACCAGGTTAAAATTAAACAGAGCCTCAGCATCACAAAATGGATGCTGCTGCCACAGACACGAGTCTGCCCTCCTGCTGCTGGACGAAACTCCAGCAAGGGAGGCCTGGACAATAGGTTTCCTGTCCAGGGAGGTGCTGGCACCTCCCCAGACAGGCTTTAGTGTATTGGGGCAGGGAGGGCTGCATTCAGTAAATGCTTTCCAGACACTGCCTAGGGAATACTAGGTGCTCCATGCATTTCCCAGTTCAAACCGGTTGCTGGGGCACTCAGCCCCAGCTCTGGCGCGAAACTGGACAAAGGGGAAGGAGTGTAACCACCCCCACTCCAGGTCCACCCATAGGAGGGACCTTAAAGTTAGTCCAACCCCTAAACTTAGTATAAGTATAGGATCCCAGTCCCTAGGACTTTAGATTACCCTGGACGAAACTCTGAAACATATATCCTGGACCTTTGACATTCCATTTCGACTGGAAGATGGAAGACATCTCCCTTGTGGTCAAGGAGTGACCACCTTGTTCAAACAGGCACCAACAGCAACTTTGCCGTTCTGCATTTTTGAGGCACCCGCCGGATCCTGAAGAATCTGCAACACAGGACACAGACTTCCAAACATCTCTGAACCCGACCTTCTCTCACAGCAAAGCTGAGACCCATGGCGGACACGAGATACGTGGGACCGGAACTCCTGGACATCCTGCATTTTGCAAGCTGCACCTACTTCACAAGGTATCTTGAAGTTGTGCATTGGGGTGCTTGAAGCCCGAGCACCATTTGCACCGAAGCTCAGAGGCCCCCACTCCACGAGTGTCCAGTGGGCCCCGCTTTTGCATTTCAGCTCGACGCGTCTTTGCGGTTCTTTGCCCGTTGGCTAGTGAGCCCCCCAAAGACTTTTCTTTGAATCTAACTTGCTTTCCTGGTTGCTTCAGGCTTGCTCCAACTTCCCTGCAAAGAAGAAGTTCCTCAGACCGAAGCCCATCTCGACTTCCTGCGTGGGTTGCGTTTGCAAAGGCTTGTTGGGTCCCATCCAAATACCGACACCTCAGTCAACTAGATACTTTGTGGGACAGCTCGATTCCAGCTCCTGGTCGTCGTCGACACCTCCTGGTTCTCGTGGCTGAAGAGACAAACTTCACCTTTTTACCTGTAAGCTGTCCTGCCTTTTGCTGCCCCCAGTAACTGTCCCCCACCGGTTCTGACCCCCACTTTGGACAGGAGAATCGTCAGGGAAAACCAAGCTAGGAGGAGAGGTGTGCCCACCTGTGCGAAACCCACCCCTCAGGTGAGGGAGGGGTGGTGAAGCACACATCTCAGTCCCCTCCATCTTGAAGATGAGGGGACCCAGCCAATTAGAGAGAGGCTCATGCCCCTCTCCCACTGGAGGGTTTCTTAATAGGGAGTGTATTCACCCCAAGAAAGGAACCCATTGGTCCTGACCTGTACACCCCTATAATGCCCCTAAATTTAGTAGTTAGTGGTGACTCTGAACCTTGCTTCCTCAGATTCGAGGAAGAAAGAAGGACTGAAGAGCTGTGCTGGCCCAGGAAGAAGAAGTCACCAAATGCTTAGGCCTCAACCCTACCGTCCTATCCCGACCTGCCTATAGGGAAACCCCGGCGTGTCCAGCAGCCCCCACAACCCGGAGGACCTGCCCTGCACTCATCTGCAAGACTTTGTCTCCCGTGAGCACCGTATTTGCTCAACAAAGACTCCAACACAGAACCTGGATCCTGGCAGCTCTGCGGTGGCACCTTCCTATCGCCTGGCATCTTCCTATCGTGGAGAAGTGTGGCTCAAATGGTTAGAGCGGCAGACCCTGATGCAGAAGTCTGGTCCGGGACCAGGGTTCAATACCCACGTCGGTTGGACTTGGGCTCAATTTCCTCAGACCCGATAATTCTCGCCTCGGTGCCTATTCTAATCATGGGTCCCACTCTGCAACTCTGGGCAATAGCTTGCTTAATCTCCACAACGGCCCCAACAGCGCTGGGATGCCTGGCTTCACCTTGGGGGCGCCCAGGAGTGGACATTTCACAGGGAAAAAACCAGGAAGGGTTCCTAAGCGGTATACGGACAGCGCTGGGACACGTCCGTTGGAGGTAGCTGTGCGCTTTACAAAATGCCGGCATTTGCATTCCTATCGCCACCCTGGTCACTGGCAAGTGGCCCAGACTCTGTCCCTTCTGCTTTCAGGTTCTTCAGATCTTCAATCCACCTAGACACTTTTCC
This sequence comes from Lissotriton helveticus, assembly GCF_964261635.1. Lineage (NCBI taxonomy): Eukaryota > Metazoa > Chordata > Amphibia > Caudata > Salamandridae > Lissotriton > Lissotriton helveticus. The sequence goes on from NC_136057.1 coordinate 293,363,458, forward strand.
TCTGGTCGCCTGCAGCACTTCTTTGCAGATATCCATTGAAATCGACGACTAAACCAGACACCAAAAGAGACCTAGGCACCCGGCTTCCGTGGGTGAGGTAACATGAGTACTCTGGTAGTCTCGAGGGTATTGGCCCTCCTGGTGTCTAAGTCTAAAAGGTTTCCATCGTAGTTCATTTAGAAGTGCCCTTAAATTGTAAATTTGTAACTTGTTTGTTTTCCATAGAAAGTCAATGGTAACTCGCGGCTGTGTTTAGTCACTGCACACGTCTTCCGTGGGCCTCCTACATCCTAACCTTTGGTTGTTTAGAGTAGCCCCAGTGATTCCCCAGGCCCCAGGCCTGCTTTCTAATTCTCACGTGGTTCTTATACCACTATTTCAGTATATGGTTTGTGAGGTCCTTAGGGCAAAACGTATACTGTGCAACTTATCGTATGCTAATTAAGTAACTTGTATTGTACTTTTACCTCTGACCTCATAAAGAGTGCAAAGGGGTTGTGGTTAGAATAAATACATATATATTTGATATATACCTTGTGTGGTGTGCTTTCATTTGGTACTCAAGGGATTATAATTGGTAAAACAACTTGCTTAATTCGCTGCCTGAAGACTGCTCGTCACTGCTACCCCTAGGATAGCTTTCTATAAGGTTGACTTTACAACCACCATCAATAAGGGTCGATTAGACTGGTGCAAGGTGCCCACTAGAACTAGTGGACATCATATGCCAGGCTGACTTCTCACAGTGGTTATACCATGCACTGAGTCCAGAGATTTCCCGCAGAAGGGTACAGGGCTCAATGCAAACCCAATATGCTCTATTAGTGGTAGTGTGGTCGAGCAGCCTTAGGCCCAGAACACAGTAGTGTAAAACATTTATTTCACACACATGACCATTAACTCACACACAACTCAAAAAGGAGATGCAAACCAGTTTTATGAAAATAAGCTTTCTTTGAGTTTTATTTTATGACCGAGATCTTCACAATAAGGTAAGTATGTTTTTAAATAAAAATACTTTTCGGTTTCAAAACTTGACAGTGCAATTATCAAAGAGTTCAATGTTATCCTATAGAGGAAAACAATAACACAGTTATACAGTTAATTATTCAATTTACAGTTCCTGTCTTCAGGACCAAAGGTCAGCAAGGGGCAAGGATCAGGTGAGCATCAAAACTGCACCACCAGCAGCACAGGATCGGTCGGTGCAGAGGTCGGCCCAATGCGTTTCAATGGATACAGGGAATACTCGAAGCCACACTGCTTGTAGGTAGGTAAATCGGTTTCAGGGGTTAAGAACAAGCGCTTAGGGTCAGATCAAGCTTGGGGCGCAAAGCAGCACCAAACATACACCACCAACGGCACAGGGGCTGCCAGGTGCAGGGTGCAAATTTAGCGTCGGGCGCCCAAGATTTTCAATGGTGATCTTGCTTAGGAAAAATAGGCTTAAGGTGTCGCACTGGAGGTTGCAAGAGGGAGACCAGTGACAGCAGAGGTGAGTAGCGATATATGGCCACTGTCGATTCAGCTCACCAAGGCCCAGGGGCCTCGGGTGCAGGAGTGCCTTTAGACATTGTATTTTTCTTACCAGAGCCAGTCGCGGTCAGGGGAAGTCTCAGGAGCAGCTGGAGACCTTTCAAAGTGGTGGGCGAGTGAAGTGCCCCACAGTAGGAAGCACTGTCTGTATATACTATATCAAAGTATGGTATATTGTGTACAGAGTTCAGGGGAACCCCAGAGGTATAGCAGAGGCTAAGTTAGATAATCACAAACAGCTCTCTTTGTAGTAGTGTGGGCAAGCAGCGAGGCTCATCAGGAGGGCGTGTTAAGCATTTATTGTATTCACTCGATCAAGGCTGAAGTAACATACGCAGACGCAGAATCCAGACCACTTGGGTAAGGATAAAAATGTACACTTATGTTTTATTTTTAGAACCAAGCAGGATTTGGCACAGGTAGGTAAGGTATATTTTAAAATGCAAAGAACTTTACAAGGAAATCAGTTGGGAATCGAATTACAATGGTTACAGGTTTTTATTTGCTTTTAAAACAGTTTAAAATACATAGAAATTACTTTTGTGTTACTTTTGGATTATACAGAAAGCTCTGGGAGATATGCCTAGATATCACACCGTGGATCCTACTCAAATTCAAAATTCCTTTATTCGACTGTATAAAATGCAGTCATAAAAGTACAATAAAAGCAGCATATACATTCAAAACGATATTAAAAAAGACAGTTTATCAGTAGCGAGAAATTACAAAGAACAAAAAGAGACCATTTCTTGAAAAAAAGAATGTGAGCAAGCTAAAAAACATCTTGTTAGGGGAGGCATATTTCCTGGGGGAATTAACCTTCCATGCTTTTTCTGAATTTCAGGGCTGTTTTTAAAAAGTTACATAAAAACAGTGTACTTTCACAATGTAGCATTTGAAGATAAGATAATGCAGGCCTTATTTGTACAAAGTTCACTTGTTTAAAAAGTGGTTTTAAAAACAGTTTTCGCGGTATCATGTAATAGGAGTATATATAGGCAAGTAAGATACTTCTTGGTTTAAAGCACAGTTACTTTTCTTCCATACAAAAACTGTTCAACACAGAACATTTTAGGAACAACACCTTGTATCATTGGGTCCTATAGGGCAAAAGAAGGCTATCAATTTGCAGGTAAGTAAACAACCTGCAAGAATAGTTTTTGGGGGTCAGAACCAAGCTTCCCCAAGGTTCAGTTAGGCACTAAAATTTCACCACCAGCTGCACTGGCATGGCCAGGAGCAGAGTGCAGGGCCCCAATGTTAGCAAATGGGGATAAGGGGGCATTCGGTCAGGCGCTGCTTATTAGCAGGCCTCTCGGGTATGGGAGCAAAGCTCCTGGGGTTCGGATCAGCACTGCAGAAGCCAACAATCAGCACAGGAGCTGCACCTCCAGCAGACCGTAGGTGGCCGATGCAGATTACCAAGAACAATTCAGGAGCCCTGTGGTTTGCAACGGAGATCTCCGGTTTGAAGAAAAGGCTGCAGGTGTCAGCTACAGGTAGGTCAGGGATCACCATGTTCCATGTCAGGATCACTGGGGAAGGCTCCTGGTGGGGTTGGAACACTCTAACTTGGCCGTGGGCATCTGGTGCAGAACTGCCAGGATCCAGGTTCTGTGTTGGAGTCTTTGTTGAGCAAATACGGTGCTCACGGGAGACAAAGTCTTGCAGATGAGTGCAGGGCAGGTCCTTCGGGTTGTGGGGGCTGCTGGACACGCCGGGGTTTTGCTATAGGCAGGTCGGGATAGGACGGTAGGGCTGAGGCCTAAGCATTTGGTGACCTCTTCTTCCTGGGCCAGCACAGCTCTTCAGTCCTTCTTTCTTCCTCGAATCTGAGGAAGCAAGGTTTAGGGTCATCACTAAATACTAAATTTAGGGGCATTACAGGGGTGTACAGGTCAGGAACAATGGGTTCCTTTCTTGGGGTGAATACACTCCCTATTAAGGTACCCTCCGGTGGGAGAGGGGCATGAGCCTCTCTCTAATTGGCTGGGTCCCCTCATCTTCAAGATGGAGAGGACTGAGATGTGCGCTTCACCACCCCTCCCCCACCCGAGGGCTGGGTTTGGCACAGGTGGGCACACCTCTCCTCCTAGCTTGGTTTTGCCTGACGATTCTCCTGCCCAAAGTGGGGGTCAGAACCGGTGGGGCAGCAAAAGGCAGGATAGCTTACAAAGGCAGCAGGCCTTTGAAACTTCACCATCATGGACCCAGAAAATCCTGGGGGAGGAGGCATGACACCTCTGCCCAGAATGGGCTTTGTTTCTGGACCCAGAGAGTGGAGGCCCTCTACCCAGGAGTCCAGAAACATGTTAAGTGGTGGCAAATGGTGGGCAGCTATTCAGGAATCACATTAGGGCTGGATGTTTTTCATGGGGCATCTCTAAGATGCCCTCCGAGTGCATTTTACATTAAATCCCACTCTGGCATCAGTGTGGGTTTAATGTGCTGAGATGTTTGCTACCAGACTTGCCAGGTTTTAGAAAAGCCATTATGGAGCTGTGGAGTTCATAATGACCAACTCCGAGACCATATACTATTTATGGCTTTACTGCACTTACAAGGTCTAAGAATGGACTTCGACACAAGGGGTACAGTGCTCATGCAAATGTGCTCACCTGTGGGCTAGTGCACCCTGCTAGAGGGGCAACTGACCTAGCCCCTAGTCAGTGGGTTGTAGGCAGGGCGCACAACTATGTCTGCCAGGCCGATGCTTCCTTTTCTCTGCACAGAAACACGCTGCCTGCAATGACAGTGTGTGGGTGTTAAGGTGCAGGGCCCCTAAGGGGGGCACAATAGGTGCTGCAGCCCTTAGAGGCCTTACCTTGTCACAGTGCCCTACAAGCATCTTAGGACCACTTTCAGAAATAACGCCCCTCATCTGCTAGGCAAGCTTGAGTCAAGTGGCAAAGTGAGCAAGGGACCCACGTCTTACCCGGCTGATGAGGTGTTACCCCGATACCGGTCCCAGGATACTTGTTTCTGGTCCAAGGAAGACCTGGCTTGGCAGTTCGGGCGTGAGTGTATAAAAAAGTTTCAGCACTCTGTCCATCATCTCATTGTGTTTGCTTTGCTTTCCTTAACTTGGTCAGACTGGCGATAGATTTTGGTTTGGACAAGCAAGCGGTCTCCAGTGTCCACATCATGTGACACCAGTGTGCCTGACCGGTTAAGGAGAAGAGCTGTACATAATGATGCAGGACCTGCCTGCAGCCAGCCTGCTTATGGGCAGAGAGGGTGTCTGAATAGACAACTGCATCGACTGACCCATCTTTGGGGCTGTAAGAGAGGAGGTCAGGGAGAGGTTCACTCTCGGTCTCCTGATCCTCATCAATAACAATCAATAAGGTTACATCAGCACAGTCACAGAAGAGATTAAGGCGTTCACATGTATCACACTTTGGGGGGGCCTACTAGTGCCCAGGTCTACCAAGTAGGTGACCTCACTCTTCTTTTCTAGGATAGGGTATGGGCCATTCCATTTTTCCTGGAGGGCTCTTGGTTCCACAGGCTTCAAAACTCACACCTTCTACCTGGTTGGAACTCCACCAGTGCAGCCTTCTGGTAATACCAGAGTTCCTGGCTGCCCTCAATGTTTTTGATTGCTTTCTGCATGCACTCTGCCAACCTGGAAGGAATGCCTAGTACATAGTCCACCACATCCTGTTTTGGTGCATGATGGGGTTTCTCCCATCCTTCCCTCACAAGAGTGTGGTCCCCTGACAAGGTGGCAAAGCAGATGTTCAAAGGGGCAAACCCCTATGCCCTTCCGAGGCACCTCTCTGTAGGCAAAAAGCAGGCAGAGTAACAAGACATCCCATCTCCTTGTGAGTTTTTCAGGAAGGCCCATTATCATGCCTTTAAATGTCTTGTTGAGTCTTTCAACAAGGCCATTGATTTGTGGGTGTTAATGTGTTGTGAATGTATAGACCACTACACACTCATCCCACAAGTTTGCCAAATAGGCAGACATAAAGTTGGAACCTTGGTCTGACCCTACCTCCTTTGGAACCCCTACCCTGGTGAAGAAACCAATGAGGGCCTTGGCTACTGCAGGTGCTGTAGTAGACCTAAGGGGAATGCCTTCAGAATACCTGGTAGCATGATCCACTACTACTGGTATGTATTTGCTTCCTGCGGCTGTGGGAGGTTCAAGTGGACCCACTACATCCACACCTACCCTCTCAAAGGGAACCCCACCACAGGTAGTGGGATTAGGGGGGCCTTTTGATGTCCACCTGTTTTGCCACTGGCCCGACACGCAACACAGGAGCTTACAGATTGCTTTACTTTTTGGGACATCTGGGGCCAATAGAAGTGGGTGACCAATCTGTCCCAAGTTTTTGTCTGGTCCATATGTCCAGCTAGGGAGTTGTCATTACCCAATGTGAGCAGAAACTCTCTATACAACTGGGCACTACCACTCTCCTAGTCGCACCAGGTTTAGAGTCTTGGGCCTCAGTGTACATGGAATCCTTCTCCCAATAGACCATGTGGGGCTACTGACATCTCCCTGCTCCTGTGCAGCAGCTTGCTGCCTCAGGTCTTCAAGAGTGGGGCAGACCTGAGGCCAAAGGCACAGCTGTTCCCTAGAGGATCCCCCTGGTTCCAAGAGCTCTACCTTGTAACGTTCAAGTTCCAAGAGCTCAGTTACCTTTGGGGCTGACAAGTGCTCTCCCTGAGGAGAGGGGTCCTGATCTTTTTGCAGTGTGGAAGCTGTCTTCCTAACTTTTCTCCTGGGAGGCTGAGCCATCATTTCAGGCTCCAACTCTCCTTTTTCACCCTGTGCTAGGCACTGTGCTCTTGTTTTTACACGCACTATCTCAGGGATGTTTAGCATTGCTGCATGTGTCCTTCTTTCTACCTCAGCCAATGCTGAGGTCTCCAGATCATTTCCAAGCAGACAGGGGATTGGTAGCTTTGGAGAGACCACAACCTGTTTCAAGACAGTAACCCCTCACCAATCTAATGTTACCATAGCCAGGGGATGGCCAATAGTGTTGTTATCAGCATTGGGTACTGGGAAAGATTTCCCAGTTTGGAGTTGTACTGGGGAAACCAGTGATTCTCTCACAATAGTGATACTGGCTCATGTATCCCTCAGGGCTTCTATACTTGAGCCCTTGATCTTGGGGCGGTGCAGGTATTTATTTAATTTTGTGGGCCATACAGCTAGGGCTGCCATATCTACCCCACACATGGAGACTCGTATAGCTTCTGTTTGCACTCGGATTTGCTCAGGACACACCAATGATCACATTTGGAGATTTGCCATTCCAGGGTTACTTTTGGTCATCTCCAGTGGTTGTCTTGGTCACCCTCGTCTCGACCCAGTGGTCGTCCTACTTTCCCAATTCTTGGGAAGAAATTGGAACTAGGTCTACTAGATACTGTTGCAACTTTTCCTTGATGCAGTTACTTAAAATGTGTTCCTTCATAAACAAATCATAAAGTCCCTCATAATCATGCACTTTTCTTCCAGTCAACCAGCCACCTAGTGTTTTTACTGAGTAGTCTACAAATTCCACCAAGGACTGATTCTGGGATTTCTGAGCCCCCCTGAATTTAAATCTGTACTCCTCAGTAGTGAGTCCAAATCTCTCAATCAGGGTGACCTTCAAGGAGTTCATTGGACTCCGCGTCTGTCCCAGTAAGGGTCAGGTGTCTGTCCCTGCACTTGCCAGTGAACAGTTCCCAGAGGAGTCCCATCCAGTGAATCTTCCTCACTTGCATGGCTACAAAGCCCTCTCAAAGGCTATGAACCATTTGGTGATATCATAATCATCATCAAATTTAGGGACAATCCCTTTGGGGATTTTAGGGTCACAAGACCCTTCCTTCTCTCAGTTGTTTAAATTGCTGCCACCAATGATGGGTTCTAGGCCAATCTCTGTGCTCTCTTTCTCTAGAGCTAGGAGCCTAGTCTCTAGCTCTAGTCTTTTGGCTACCCTTGCTAAAAGGTGGTCCTTCTCAGTGAAGTTGTCCTCACTGTCTGGTATAGTCAGCACTACCTCTGTAGGATCTAGACCCTCTACTCCTTGACTTAGAAGGATAGGGCAAAAAGGTCCCATCCTTCTTAAGTAGTTGAGCTGGGTGGTTTAGGATATATCACAAGAAAAGACCAGATGTGACCAACACCTTGTCCCTTCTCGGCTGCAGGTCAAAGCACCTGGATCACCGACCTATAGAGTGGTGACTCCCCTGAGCTGCATACCAGGTTGAGGTGAGGTCCGTGTCCCACAATTAATGGGTACCACCATTGAGTCCCTCCACAAACAAAACTACGAAGGATTAAGGATCACTGGTTTTGTATTTTTGTACTCATATTACTGTTATCATCTGTGTCACTTTATGTTTGATAGTTTCACAAACATAGATTGTCGAGCAGCAGCACAAGTTGGCACTGACGAAAGCCATGGCACCTCGAATGAGGGTCACCAGGCTGAAACATCTTGACCATCTCTGTCACTAACTGCAGATGGATAATGTTATTTACTTGGTAAGCATCTGTTCTTGGCATTTAGAGCTGTAGATTCACATACTTTGCATACTCCTGCCATCTAGTGTTGGATCAAGATGTTTGCAAGTTGTTTTTCTTCGAAGAAGTCTTTCCAGTCACGAGGTAAGGTGACTCCTTCTTTCAGTGATAGTGCGCATGGGCATCGACTCCATTGTTAGATTGTTTTCCCACAGAGGGTGAGAATGGAGTTAGTAAGTGTAGAATATAGATGTACATGTGTATGCATGTAAAGTAAGAAACTGCAACAACTAAAAGTACCCGGGGAGGCAGGTGGGCACATATGAATCTACAGCTCTGCATGCCGAGAACAGATGCTTACTGGGTAAGTAACATTATCCGTTCGAGGCATGTGAGCTGTAGATCACATAATTTGCATAGACTATACAGCAGTATACTCTCAAAGCGGTGGCTAACCTATAGCTATAACAGTTGTTGGAAAAAGTGTTTTAAGTACTGCCAGGCCTACTTTAGCTTGTTGCCTCACTAACACATCTACACAATAGAGCTTGGTGATGTGTGCGGTATAGACCACGTTGCTGCCTTACAGATGTCAGCTAGGGGAATATTCCCTAAGAAGACCATAGTAGCCCCTATTTTGCGAGTGGAATGCACTCTAGGGAGTATTATCAAAGTTCTTTTCGCTTTCACATAACATGTCTAGACACATTTCACGATCCATCTTGCAATGCCTGATTTAGATATGGGATTGCCTTTGTGTGGTGACGAAAAAGCAACAAAAAGCTGGTTTGTTTTGAGAAATTCTTTTGTTCTTTCCACATAATATAGTAGAGCTCTTCTAATAGCCAGTGTGTGTAGAGCTCATTCTGCTACTGAATCAGGATGAGAAAAGAACACAGGTAAATCAACTGATTGATTGATATGAAAAGCAGAAACTACTTTTGGAAGAAATTTGGGATTGGTTCGAAGAACCACTCTGTCTTTGAGAAGCTGAAAGAAAGGCTCTTGTATTTATTTATTTATTTATAAAGTTTTATATAGCGCGAACATGACCACCGAGGGTATCAGAGCGCTTTACAAAATATGAAGCAAGGATGGATATAGGCAACCATACAAAGTCAGCAAAGCAAAAAATACACAATTTAAAAAAATGTCCAGCAATCACACCAGCAAAGTCTCTGGACTACAAACAGCAGCTATGGACCCCAGGTCAAGTGGGGAAGGCGGACAAAGGCAGAAATTTCTTCATTAAGAGTTCTATAACTTCCATTTTGAAACGGACAGTGGAAGGGATCACCCTGACTTCGGGTGGAGAGAGTTCCAGATCCTCGGCCATGCCTGAGAAGGCTCAATTGTAAGTCTTTTTTTCCTTGAATTTTTGTGGTTTGAGTAAAAGGATGCTGGCACTGCTGGAGGTTCTTGTACCACATGAGAGCTCCAGTTTCTGGGCAAGGTACATGTATAGTTAATGCATGAAGGTCACCAATTCTCCTTAATGAAGTGATTGCAATGAGAAAAGAACCTTCCATGAAAGGAAATGTAATTTACACCAGTGAATTGGTTCAAAAGGTGGACCCATTAGCCTTGTAAGGACTATGTTTAAATTCCAAACTGGTGCAGGAGGGACTCTTCGTGGTATCACACTTTTTAATCCTTCCATAAAGGCTTTAATCACTGGTACTCTGAACCACTGGTACCACTGCTGCTAGATGTAAGCAAATGGATGTATAGGCAAGTCCAGATTGCTTTAATCCCTTCGCTGCGGGGCTAATTCCCCCGCTGTGCTGGGTGCCGCGGTGCTCGTGACTAGCTGAGCTCGTCACACCCGTTTTCGTGGAGCGCTCACCACAGCAGGGGCATTATCCCTGCGTGTGAGCACCGCGCAGGTCATGACCAGCTCAGCTCGTCCTGAGCACAGCGCCACCGTGCCTCATGATGAGCTGAGCTCGTCATGAGCACGGAAGGAGTTAAATGTAACAGATAACATTGCAGAGGATTGATATTGTTGCAATAAATAACCCGTTTTCATTTTGCTGCATGCCCTAGTAGTAGGTTTTCTAGCCTCTTTTAGGATATTCATATAGTCTGGTAGTAATTGTAAATAACCAAACTCCATGACTTGAGGAGCCAAATCGCCAGGTTGAGTTCTTTGGGATTTGGATGTCTGATTTCTCCTTGACTCTGAGTGAGGAGACTAAAGTTGAGATGCAGCTTTTGGTGTGGAACTACTGAGAGCTCAAGCAGGGTAGTGAACCAAGGTTGATGTGCCCATGTGGGCGCTATGAGAATTAGTTTGAGGGATGTTTGTCTGAGCTTCCGAACTACCAACGGAATGAGTGGGAGAGGCAGAAAAGCAGAGGCAAATATCCCTGACCAGTTCATCCATAGGACATTGCCTTTGGAGAGTGGGTGTAGGAACCTGGAGGTGAAGCTTGGGCATGTTGCGCTTTGCGCAGTGGCGAACTGGTCTATGTGAGGAAGGAATATGCTACTTACCAGTATGCATCTGTTCTTGGCATGTAGGGCTGCTGACATTCCTATCTGTGCATAGATCGCCGCCTAGTGTTGGGTCCGGATGATTGCACCTTGTTGTCCTGGAAGAGTCTTCGATGTATCAAGAGATAGGTGACTCCTCCCCTGGACAACAGTGCGCATGGGCATCTTCTCCATCCTCAGATTGTTTTCCGCCATTGTGGCAGAGATGGAGATAGTAAAGTAAGAGATGGCCATGCAAAGATAATGCTGCAGATGCAACAGGCACCGGGGAGGAGGGCGGGCAATATGAAGGTCAGCAGCCCTACTTGCCAAGAACAGATGCATACTGGTAAGTAGCATATTCGGTTCGAGGCATGTGGGCTGCTGAATTCATATCTGTGCATAGACTGTACAGCAGTATCTCCTCTAGCGGTGGTTACCTGTGCCATCTGCAGCAGTTTGAAAGAGAGTTTTGAGGACAGCCTGGCCTACAGCAGCTTGCTGCTTTGCTTGTACGTCTACACAGTAGTGTTTTGTGAAAGTGTGTATAGTAGACCATGTGGCTGCTCTACATATGTCTTCAAGAGGAATATTACCTAGGAAAGCCATGGATGACCCCATTTTGCGTGTAGAGTGTGCTCTTGGGGGAACAGTTAAAGTGCGTTTAGCTTTTTGATAACATATTTGAATGCATTTAACTATCCATCTGGCTTTTCCTGACTTTGATATGGGATTCCCTTTATGTTGTGGTGAAACAGCAACAAATAATTGCTTTGTTTTTCTGAATGATTTAGTTCTGTCCACATAATAAAGTAGAGCTCTCTTTACATCTAGTGTGTGTAGGGCTCTTTAGGCTACTGACTGTGGATTTTGAAAGAACACTGGCAGTTCTATTGATTGATTAATATGGAAAGTGGATATGACCTTTGGCAGAAATTTAGTGTTTGTTCTAAGTACTACCCTGTTAGCATGTATCTGCATGAAGGGTTCTTGAATTGTTAGTGCTTGTAGTTCACTAACTCGCCTGAGTGAAGTAATGGCAATTAAGAATGCCACCTTCCATGTTAGAAATTGCAATTTGCATGAGTATAGAGGTTCGAAAGGAGGTCCCATAAGTCTGCTGAGTACTATATTTAGGTTCCAGACTGGGGAAGGTGGGTGTTGTGGAGGAATCACCCTTTTGAGACCCTCCATAAAAGCTTTGATTGCTGGTACTCGAAACAGTGAAAGGTGTTGTCTGTTTTGGAGATATGCTGCTATAGCAGCAAGGTGTAGTCTTATAGAAGAGTATGCTAGGTTGCATCTTTGAAGATGCAATAGGTAACCTATAATGTTCTGTATGGAAGCATCTAGTGGGTTGATTTGGTTATTGTTGCAGTAAATAACAAATCTCTTCCATTTGGCTGCATAGCATGCTCTAGTAGTTGGTCTCCTTGCTTCTTTAATGTTATTCATGCAGTCTGGGGGCAAGTTAAGGTATCCAAATTCTAAGACTTCAGGAGCCAGATCGCAAGGTTCATCTGATTGGGATCTGGGTGTCTGATTTCTCCATGGTTCTGAGTTAGAAGATGGGGTGCGAGGTGCAGCTTTTGATGAGGAACTACTGAAAGCTCCAGGAACGTTGTGTACCATGGCTGTCTCGCCCATGTGGGAGCAACTAGGATCATTGTGAGTGACTGTTGCCGTAGTTTGCGTGCCACCAGCGGAATCAGTGGTGCTGGGGGAAAAGCGTACGCAAATCTGCCAGACCAGTTCATCCATATCGCATTGCCCTGTGACAACGGATGTGGGAACCTGGCGGCAAAGTACTGGCATTTTGAGTTTTCTTTTGTGGCAAACAGGTCTATCTCTGGGTGTCCCCACTTTTGGAAGAATGGCGGGAGAACTTTGGGGTGGATCTCCCATTCGTGTAGTTGTTGGCTGTGTCTGCTGAGCAGATCCGCTACTTGATTGTCCTTCCGTGGGAGGTGTTCTGCCAGGAGAAAGATGTTTTTTGGAATTGCCCACTTCCATATGCTCTGTGCCAAGTGGGACAGCTGTGGAGAGTGTGTTCCTCCCTGTTCTGGATGTAGTACATGGCTGTCATGTTGTCCGTCCGGATCAACACAGTGTTGTTGTACAAGTATTTTTGGAAAGCTTTTAGGGCTAGAAATATTGCTAGCAACTCCAGTTGGTTGATATGCAGTTTCTTTTGTTTGATTGTCCAGAGCCCTTGGACTGTGTATTGAAGTAGGTGGGCTCCCCAACCTGTCAGTGATGCGTCCGCTGTAATTACTAGTTTTGGAACTTGCTCTTGGAACAGTCACCCTTTGGAAAGGTTTTGTGGGTTCCACCACTGCAGAGAGTTGTAAGTGCGACTGTCCACCAACACTAGGTCTTTTAATAGTCCTTGAGCTTGGTTCCACTGTTTTGCAAGGCACTCTTGCAGTGGACGCATTTGAAGTCGGGCATGGCGGACAATGAATATGCAAGAGGCCATCATGCCTATGAGCTGCATGAAGACTCGAGCTGGCAAAGAGTGTTGTGGCTGAAATTTGCGAATGAGCATTTGCATGCTGGCTCTCCTCGCTGAGTTTGGATAAGCCTTCGCCACTGAGGTATCTATGGTAGCTCCCAGATATTGCTGTATGTGGGATGGTTGTAGATGTGATTTTGGGTAGTTTATTGAAAAATCTAGGCTGTGTAGCAGCTGAAGTGTTTGAGACGTGTGTCTTACACACTGTTGGTACGATTTTGTTTGTATTAGCCAATCGTCTATGTTGGACCTGGGGTCTCCAAGTCACATAGGATAGCGTGGCACTAAGTAGGGAGGCCTAACTCAAAGGAACATGTGTTAAGTTTGCGTCACACCCTTCAGTAACATAGCGTCCATCCACTAGAAAAGAAAGACACCACACCAGTTTAGAAAAATACTACTGTTTTCCTTTTTTTTTGTCCTCATATTCGTCCTTGGTGACCATATAGTAACGAACAATTAGAGGAGATAACTAGGACACTGACCCAGATAAACTGAGGGGGATTTTAATGATTCCTACCGGAGTATCCCGCAGTGCCAAGCATCCATACCTCAATCATCGTCAGGTGGTACCAATTGGACTAGCATACTGCTCAGTACAACCCAAATCGTAACCGACATCGCCCTTGTTGGGAATGTATAACAAACAAGCATTGGAAATGCAATAGGTCTCGCATTAGAAAAGTTGGATCTATTGGTTTTGTAAATGACAAATTTTTTTATGTGTTGGTCTTGAAAATAGCAAAATTAATAGCTTTGTCATTTACAATGCCAATACTTTTAACTTTTGCAAATGTGACACCTATAGCATTTGTAATGCAACATGTTTTGTATGTACGTGACTTAGATGTATTCATATTACAAATACAAATGGCTTTTAATTTTTTTAAAGAATTAATACTTAAATAAAAAAAAATTAATTTATAATAGCAATAGCTTAAAGTATTGTAAATAACTTTTGTGAAGAATATGTTCAGTGTATTTTATTGTGACGAAAATCCAAGAACAGAGGTGAAATATTAACATATTTTTGTGACAATTGTAATAAAGCTTGAAACATTGAGAGAACATATTTGAACCAGTTGTTGTTGAATGGTTGCACAGAGTAATGCTGTGAGGGTGATAGATAGATAGAGTGAGTGGCGATAGATAGAGTGAGTGGCGATAGATAGATAGATAGATAGATAGATAGATAGATAGATAGATAGATAGATAGATAGATAGATAGATAGAGTGAGGGCGATAGATAGATAGAGTGAGGGCGATAGACAGATAGAGTGAGGGCGATAGACAGATAGAGTGAGGGCGATAGATAGAGGTCTGTTGTTCCTGTCTGTGAGATGCGCCCCCTGTTGGTCCTGTGTGTGTGAGTTGTGCCCCCTGTTCCTGCCTGTGTGAGATGCGCCCACTGTTCCTGTCTATGTGAGATGCTCCCTCTGTTGGTCCTGTCAAGTGTGGGAATGAGTGAGAGAAAAGAGAGCAAGAGGAAAAAGAATAAAGGTGAGAGAGAGTGAATGAAGGGGAGTCAAAGAGAGAGAGAAATAAGGGGGAGATAGAGTAAATGAAGGGAAGCGAAAGAGAGAGAGAGAGAGAGAGTTAAGGGAGGGAGGGAGGGAGAGAGAGCGAGAGAGAGAGAGAGAGAGAGAAAGAGAAAGAGAAAGAGAGAGAAGGGAGAGAGAGAGAGAGAGTTATGGGAGGGAGAGAGAGAGAGAGAAAGAGAAAGAAAGAGAAGGGGGAGAGAGAGAGAGAAAGAGAGAGAAGGGAGAGAGAGAGAGAGAGAGAGAGAGAGAGAGAGAGAGAGAGAGAGTTATGGGAGGGAGAGAGAGAGAGAGAGAGAGAGAGAGAGAGAGAGAGAGAGAGAGAGAGAGAGAGAGAACAAGTGATACCAAAAAAAGTAAGCCATGCACGAGTGATTAACGAATGCTGATATTTTTAAGCCCACAGCAAATGTTACTTTGCCCAGTGGGAGAATATAAAAAATTGTTTGTAAAAAATTGACAGAGTGCGCAAACCAGAGTTAATGGCCAATAAAAATAAATCCAAGAGCGATCCGTGCACGAGTGAATAAGTACTGCTGATATTTTTAAGCACACATCTAATGGTACTTTGCCCAGTGGTAGAATAAAAAACAAATTGACAGAGTGTGCAAACCACAGTGTCAATGGGCAATAAGAAACCAGGAGCAAAACTCCGAACTGTACTCTATTACCTGTCAGCCTCATAAACACGATGTTTTGTGCGCAAAGTATTCTGGAGGTATGTATGGTAATTAGCATTTCCTGTTCACGGCTGGAGCAAAAATTCCTTTAGATGATCGATTCTTGCTCTACACATTTTCTTCTCATTTAATACCTTAAAAAAAGAGAGAGAAGTCCACTCTGTCGTAGCCCATCCCCCCAAAAAAAATGAACAGCAAACAATAACTACCAGATGGGAGAATTATCACAGCTGTTAATTGGAAAAATCCAGGCACTAATAAAGTAACCAAACGTAGCATTTGTCCCAACTCCACAACCTCAAATGCAGTAGCTAATGTAGTGTAGTTTGTCGAATGTTTGGTACCGTCCTGCGAATTTGAGCACAATCAGCTCTTAAAGTGCCCTGATACTGAGTCCACTGTACTGTATCACTATACAAACAAGCATTTACAATGCAATAGGTCTCGCAATGATGCTGTTTTGAGCTATTGGCATTGAAAATTGTATTGTTTTTTTTCCTGCATTAATCAAGTAATGGCTTTGTAAATGACAATGTCTTTTACCCCCTGTTGACCCCCGGAAACATTTTCAATATTATATACAAGAAAGCCATAGTTGTTCCGTATTTATCTTACGCAACTAACAACAATTAACAAAGCCAATAGTACTGCCTTTTTGTAGGTGTAATGTTACTTGTTATATTATATATCTGGATGCAATGACAGAAGCAGCAAAGTACCATGCCCAGAAAAACTGGATGTTGAGCCGAGGCTGAGACTTAAACCTGCTTCCTTAGCTCCAAAGTTGGCAGTTCAAGCCATTACGCCACAACCTCTCACCCAAGAACGACAGCATTTTCAATATTATATACAAAAAAGCAATAGTTTGTATGTATGCATGTAGTATATTTATTTTATGCAACTAACAACCTTTGACAAAGCTAACTGTCCTGGCTTGCTGTAGGTGTAATGTTACTTGTTGTACAATATACGTGGAGGCAATAACAGAAACAGCCAAATAGCAGTCGTATGGCACGCACATTATGACTAGCACAGATTTTCAGCTTAATTGTTTACGCCACTCCATTAATATATCGACCAGGCCCCTTTGAGAGAATTCTACCCAGTTTTATTTTTTTCATCCCACTTAAAGCCATGACATTATGTGACAATCGATCCGAAGGCAGCATCTGTGTTCAAGACTTCTACAGTGCAGTACCTTCCAAACTCCCCCTCTGACTGCCAACCAGACACAGCCTTCCCACTGCCCCCACCAACCCATACCTCTGTTACACAGTGCAACGTTTGACCCGCCTCTCCCCTCATCCTGGCATTAAACGCAAATCGTATGAAAATAATGCGGTGTACGTCAGTTAAATCGTAAGCTTTCTATTGAAACCTCGCGAGCAGGGAGCTTACTTTTATGATAATACTTTGAAGAGTACCGGCCACCATTAGATTTAACATACACCTACAGTGATGAATGTCTACCATTGGTGAAAACATTGGCAGCCACATATAGATACCGCCGCTCTTTTTTTGTATAATATTTCATACTGCGGTGTCCATTTCACATAAAAACTTAGCTGTGAGTGCCACCTTGTGGATTACTTGTAAATGTAACCCAAATGTTTAAAAAAACTCAGAGCGAGAATATTGAAGCGCCTTATTCACATCAGCAGCACGCTGCTCCAGCACCCACGGTAAATTGGTAATCAATTGCTGCTTATTGTTTGCATCGGTCACGTGCTCTCAGGGAAAACAATTCTATATATTTAATTGCGTTTAGCTTTGCACTTTGTTAACATTTTTTAACGATATTGTACAGCAACGGAGACTGCTTTGCAACGTTGCTTAAAGTAAACAAAAACAGCGCAATGAGGTGAACCACACTGGCCACGCAATAGTGCTTTTCTTGATTACTTACTTTGAGCTGCAAAGCAGCCAGCGCTGCTGTGGAACATCTTAAAAAAACAAGACCTATTGCCTCACATCAAACAAATCCCCGCCGGGCCGCCGCGCTGCCTGCGACGACCCGGAAGCGGTTGGGAAGCCGGCCAATCATAGCGCGGCCCCAACCGGAAGTCCCGCCCCATCGCAGCGAGAGGGAGAGAGAGCTGCCCGAGGAGCCACGAAGGCTCCGCATTGAGTCCCGGTCCCGAGATGGGGGACCGGGTGAAGAGCGGGCGGGCGCATGGGGAAGGCGGGGCTCTCATGTGGTGAGAGAGCCCCGCAAAGCGCTACCGCCACCCGGGAGAAGGAGCCGCCGCCGTGCACCGCCAGAACAGGTAAGTTGAGTGAGAGGAGGGGTGAGTGGGGGTGGGGTGTACGCGTGTGTGTGTGTCTGTTTGAGTGTGTTTGTGCGTGCGTCTGTCTGTCTGTGTGCGCGTGTGTATGTTTAAGGGGGGGTGCGTGTGTGTATATGCAGTGTGTGTATGGCTTTCTTTGTGCGCATGCGTGAGTGACGACGTGCGCGCTCACGAGGTCGAATCTCGGCCTGCAAATGCGCGTGGCACTTTGCTGTCCTCATGCCCCGAAAAGTAACTACTATAGTTGTCTCGCATAGACAGCAAGCAAAAGCTTTGCTTTTGCTTACGTCTAGCGAGACCTAAAAAGCCACTGTGCACAGACACTCGCTCTCACGTAAATGACAACTTGCTATTAATAATATTCAACTGATTGTGTGGAACTGGACAGACCGGGATTACTTATACGTCAATAGGTCAACATAGAACTGCATAAAAGCGATTTAAAAATTAAAATCGCTGCAATCATACATGAAATCTTAAACCAACAGACAGTTAACAGCGCACAAAGTAGGCAGTCTTTTGTGAAGAGGCATTTGTCGAACTGCGGCCTGCTTCTGTGCAACTGGACAGCTGACTTTGCACACAATCAGAATAGTTCCTTTTTGGGGGTTTCCATGCGCAAGGACGCTCTTTAGTGTGCAGACCACGTGCCAGCAGATGTCTCAGTGCCCCTTGGATTTGTCGTCGCTGCCCTCCTGGGGCCAAGGAGGCTCCCCAGCTGTCGCAGGTCCCATTGTGCAGACACCAAAAAGAGCATGCCTACGTGCGCTGGCGAAGAACAAAGGCCACGACTCATTGTGTGGCTGCTGGACGCACTACACGCTTGTTTTGTTTAGGTGCTAGGCGACCATTCAATTTACAGAGACCTATATGACTGGCCAAAATAAAAAGAATACCAGTTTTAGAAAGGGGTGGGGCTGCATAAGAACGGTAAGCAGACTGACTCCTTAAATTGAAGCCATCTACTCAAGCAGGCCCACTCAGACAGGAAAGTTCCCATTAGCAGGCTCCACGCGAGCTGATATTTTTCTAATAATAACTGGACGGTAAAGCGCCGACATGGTGCAAATCATGACTGAAAGCACAGTAGCAATAATGAATGTTTATAAAGCGGCTGGAGCGGGGGTCTGCGTGCCGCTATGCACACCGGGGCCCCTTTTAGAAAGGTAATTCCAGGAATATTTGTATCACACAACAAAGTGCCTTTTGTGCAAGCGCTTGGAACTGAAAGAGCACGGCAGGCACCTGCGTTAAAGCTGCAGCTTACACCCGACAAATGTCTGCTAGCCTATCAAAGCAGCTCTGCTCCCGAGTAGAGCGGTGTCGCACAATTTTGACCGGTGCCGCACAGTTAAAACCCACGTCTAGGAATTGCCGTCACTTTCAGTTATAGAGATAGTCGGTGCTGGGTGCACGAGTTATATGGATGGATCTAAAACTCAGACGATTCACACAAGTATCAAAACATGCCCAGCCCTGGAGCAGTTTGCTGTGGCGCCTGGATCAAATCCTATTCACAGCGACACATACATAGAAACGCCCAACATAGTGCAAAAACAAAATCAGCATTCGAAAGTGCTAGGATATACTTACCAATCAATCAATCAATCATTGACACTTATAAAGCGCGCTACATACCCGTAGGGTCTCAAGGCGCTGGGGGGGGGGGGGGCGGTGCCGCTACTGCTCGAACAGCCAGGTCTTCAGCTTCTTCCTGAAGGAGAGGTGGTCTTGGGTCAGGCGCAGGTCGGTCGGGAGGGAGTTCCAGGTCTTGGCGGCCAGGTAGGAGAAGGACCTTCCTCCTGTAGTCGCTCTTCGGATGCGGGGGACGGCGGCGAGGGCGTGGTTGGCTGATCGGAGGTGGCGTTTGGGAGCGTAGAAGTTGACTCGGCTGTTGAGGTAGCTCGGGCCTTGGTCGTGTAGGGCTTTGTGTGCGTGGGTGAGGAGGCGGAAGGTGATTCTTTTGTTGACGGGGAGCCAGTGAAGGTCTTTCAGATGTCCGGAGATGTGACTGGTTCGTGGGATGTCGAGGATGAGTCTGGCTGAGGCGTTCTGGATCCGCTGGAGTCTCTTCTGGAGCTTGGCGGTGGTACCGGCGTAGAGGGCGTTGCCGTAGTCCAGTCGGCTGGTGACGAGGGCCTGGGTGACGGTCTTCCTGGTCTCGGTGGGGATCCACCAGAAGATCTTCCGTAGCATGCGTAGGATGTTGAAGCACGCCGAGGAGACGTTGTTGACTTGCCTGGTCATGGAGAGGGAGGAGTCCAGGATGACGCCCAGGTTTCGTGCATGGTCAGTCGGTTTGGGTGCGGTGCCCAGGGCGGGGGGCCACCAGGAGTCGTCCCAGGCGGAGGGTGAGGAGCCCAGGATGAGGACCTCCGTCTTGTCCGAGTTCAGTTTCAGGCGGCTGGTCGTCATCCACTCGGCTACCTCTTTCATCCCTTCGTGCAGGTTGGCTCTGGCGGCGGCGGGGTCGTTGGTCAGGGAGAGGATCAGCTGGGTGTCGTCGGCGTAGGAGATTATGCTGAGGTTGTGTTTGCGTACGATGGCCGCGAGGGGGCTCATGTAGACGTTGAAGAGGGTGGGGCTCAGGGATGATCCTTGGGGGACGCCGCAGATGACTTCGGAGGCCTCTGACTTGTACGGTGGTAGGCGGACTCTCTGTGTTCTTCCGTCGAGGAAGGAGATGATCCATTCCAGCGCCTTGTCCTGGATGCCGCTGTTGCTGAGGCGCCGTACTAGGGTGCGGTGGCAGACCGTGTCGAATGCCGCGGAGAGGTCTAGGAGGATGAGGGCCGCTGTTTCTCCATTGTCCATCAGGGCTCGGATGTCATCGGTGGCGGCGATGAGGGCGGTCTCGGTGCTGTGGTTGGCTCTGAAGCCGGACTGTGAGGGGTCGAGGGATCAGTTCGTCTCGAGGAAGGCGGCCATCTGCTTGTTGACGATCTTCTCGATGACTTTGGCTGGAAACGGGAGGAGCGAGATGGGGCGGTAATTCTTGAGTTCGGAGGGGTCCGCTGTGGGTTTTTTGAGAAGAGCGCTGAGTTCGGCGTGCTTCCAGCTCTCGGGGAAGGTGGCGGTGTCGAAGGATGTGTTGATGATGTCTCGCAGGTGGGGTGCGATGACAGCGTCGGCCTTGTTGAAGACGTGGTGAGGGCAGGGGTCGGTCGGTGATCCGGAGTGGATGGAGTTCATCGTGCGGATGGTGTCTTCGGTGCTGATCGGGGTCCAGGCGTGGAGGGTGGTGGTGGGGGGTGGTTGTTCGGTCATGGTGTGCGTTGGTTGGTTGTTGAAGCTGTTGTGTATGTCGGCGATCTTGTTGTGGAAGTATGAAGCGAGGGAGTTGCAGAGGTCTTGCGATGGGGTGATGTCGTTGTTTCCTGCGCTGGGGTTGGAAAGCTCTTTCACGATGTTGAAGAGTTCCTTGCAGTTGTGTGCGTTGTTGTCCAGCCGGTCCTTGAAAGCTGTTTTCTTGGCGGCGCGGATCAGCTGGTGGTGTTTCCGGGTGGCAAGTTTGAAGGAGGTCCTGTTGTCCGGTGTCGGTTCCCTTCTCCAGACTTTCTCGAGGGCTCGGCAGTTCTTCTTGGAGCTCTTGAGTTCGTCGGTGAACCATGGGGCCTTCTTGCTGCCGGGTCTGCTAGGCGGGGTCCTCAGAGGGGCGAGCTCGTCCGCGCAGATGCTGATCCACTTCGTGAGGTTGTTGGCGGCCTGGCTGGGGTCTGCTGAGCTGGCAAGAGGGTGCTGGCTCAGGGACGTGGCGAGCTGGTCTGCTGTGATCTTGTTCCAGCTTCTGCGGGCGGTCTGTTGCTGGTGGTGGTGGGTCGTCGTTCTCTTGAAGGTGAAGTGGACGCAGCTGTGGTCCGTCCATTGAAGCTCAGTGGCGTGGCTGAAGCTGACGTCTTTGCTGGAGGAGAAGACTGCGTCGAGTGTGTGTCCGGCGCGGTGGGTGGGGGTGGACACCAGTTGCTTGAGTCCCAGGTTGGCGAGGTTGTCGAGCAGGGTGCTGGAGTTGCGGTCGTTGTTGTTTTCCAGATGGAAGTTGAGGTCTCCCAGGAGGATGTAGTCAGCGGAGGGGAGGGCATGCGGGCTGACGAAGTCGGCGATGTCCTCGCTGAAATGTGTGCGTGGTCCGGGGGGTCGGTAGATCAGGGTGCCTCTGAGGGTGGTGTTCGGGTTGGTGTGGATCTGGAAATGCAGGTGTTCGGCGCTGGTCAGGGTGTTGTCGGTGCTGGTCGTGAGACGGATGGTGTTCCTGTGGATGATGGCGATGCCTCCTCCCATCTGGTTGGCGTTGCGGTCCCTGCGGACGATCTTGTAGCCTTCTGGGATGGCGATGGCGATGTCGGGAGCTGAAGAGGCGTTCATCCAGGTCTCTGTGAGGAAGGCAACGTCAGGGGCTGTGGCGTCTAGGAGGTTCCAGAGTTCTACGGCGTGTCTGTGGACGGAACGGGTGTTGAGCAGGATGCACTTGAGGTGTGTGCTGCTGGTGTTCGATTTGGCGGGTGCTGGTGTGAGGCAGGTCCGGATGCAGGCGAACTTGCAGGCGTGGCAGCTGAAAGGTCCGTGGGTGCGTCGTGGAGTGGCTTGGTGGCACTCTGTGCGTCGGCCGGTGTTGAGTGCGCTGAGGGTGGCGGCGGAGTACGTCCTGCGGGTCGGTCGGGATCGTCGAGGTCCAGGGGTCCTGGCACTGGGCGCGGTCCAGGCGCGGATGGGCGCAGACGGGCTTACCTTTGGCGCGCCTTCGGCGCACAATCGGCGCGCCCGCTGCGCGTCAACGCTGCGCGTTAGCACGGTCGCCATTTAAGGCGAAGTGCGCGGGTGGGCGGAGCAGCTGGGAGGCGGGAGCGGGGAGGGTACAGAAGAAAAAGGGGCGGGGCTAATGGCGGTGGCGGGAAGCGGGAGCGGGGAGGGAGAGCGGCGAGGTAGGCGGGCAAGCAGGAAGGAGACAGGCACAATGGAGGTCAAATACACGAGGAGAAAAACGTCACAGAGAAAAACAGGCAATAATACAGGACAAAACGGGGAAAAAACAGTGGAAACGCGATCTCGGGCACAGACACAAAACAAGCACAATTTTCCGACAAAACGGGCAAAAACCAAAGGGGAGCGCTCAAGGCAGCAGCGAGAACGGCGCTGAGGCAGAGGCAGGCACTGGGGGCACACGCAGCAGCTGGTGGCCGTGCGGCGCGGGGGTGTCCCACAGGTGGGTCACACTCACCTGCGTCGCACGGTCGCCATTTAAGGCCAAGTGCGCGGGTGGGCGGAGCAGCTGGGAGGCGGGAGCGGGGAGGGTACAGAAGAAAAAGGGGCGGGGCTAATGGCGGTGGCGGGAAGCGGGAGCGGGGAGGGAGAGCGGCGAGGTAGGCGGGCAAGCAGGAAGGAGACAGGCACAATGGAGGTCAAATACACGAGGAGAAAAACGTCACAGAGAAAAACAGGCAATAATACAGGACAAAACGGGGAAAAAACAGTGGAAACGCGATCTCGGGCACAGACACAAAACAAGCACAATTTTCCGACAAAACGGGCAAAAACCAAAGGGGAGCGCTCAAGGCAGCAGCGAGAACGGCGCTGAGGCAGAGGCAGGCACTGGGGGCACACGCAGCAGCTGGTGGCCGTGCGGCGCGGGGGTGTCCCACAGGTGGGTCACACTCACCTGCGTCGCACGGTCGCCATTTAAGGCCAAGTGCGCGGGTGGGCGGAGCAGCTGGGAGGCGGGAGCGGGGAGGGTACAGAAGAAAAAGGGGCGGGGCTAATGGCGGTGGCGGGAAGCGGGAGCGGGGAGGGAGAGCGGCGAGGTAGGCGGGCAAGCAGGAAGGAGACAGGCACAATGGAGGTCAAATACACGAGGAGAAAAACGTCACAGAGAAAAACAGGCAATAATACAGGACAAAACGGGGAAAAAACAGTGGAAACGCGATCTCGGGCACAGACACAAAACAAGCACAATTTTCCGACAAAACGGGCAAAAACCAAAGGGGAGCGCTCAAGGCAGCAGCGAGAACGGCGCTGAGGCAGAGGCAGGCACTGGGGGCACACGCAGCAGCTGGTGGCCGTGCGGCGCGGGGGTGTCAGAAATGCGTTACACAAAGACTAGAAACCTTATCACGATGAGGGAAGGCAGAGAAGGGGAGGGGGGAGGAGAAATGCGACACGGCGGGCAGGGGAGGGGGCCGAGCGGGGAGAGCGACCTTATCACGATGAGGGAAGGCAGAGAAGGGAAGGGGGGAGGAGAAATGCGACACGGCGGGCAGGGGAGGGGGCCGAGCGGGGAAAGCGGCGATGAGGGTGTTAAGCCTTTGAAGTGAAGCTAAGCTTCACTTCAAAGGTGTGGGAGGAGTGCTGCTGGGGAACAGATGGCGATTTGATGATGTGCACGCGCATTTTAGGTCAATGCGCTTGCGCATTGACCTAAAAGCGCGCGGGCACAGCACCAAATCGCCAGTTGGGATACTAGTTGGGTAAAGTCTGTTTAAGTCGCTTTAGTCTCGCTCTGCTCAATGCGCATGCGCATTGAGAGGCGAGACCTAAAAAGGATCGAGTGAGACCCAGCAAAGCAGCAGAATCACAGGACATGGGGGGGAAAAAAACCACAAAAAAAAAAAACCCCATGGTGTTTTGGTCTATGATTACCAGTTCAAAAGTAACCAAAATCTTCTCTTATGTTGGTTGCCCACTCTAGCCATGTCTAATTTAGCCATCTGTAACATGGCTGCACGCCAATCAGTAGAGAGAGGAGGTGTCTTATCTTTCCACCGTCTGCATATTTCTCTTCTAGCCAACAAACAGCTATAAAAGACCAGCTTTTTATATATGCCATCAAGCTCTGGTATAATACCAAAGAAAACTAACATTGGGCTAGGGCTGACTTGCGAACCTATTGCAGACGAGAGGGAAGCACAGATTTCATTCCAAAATAATGATATAAACGTACACTCAAAAAACATATGAACATCTGAGATTGATGAGATCATGGTCTGCTCTCCCTATGTCCCTGATAGGCAGGTCTAACTTGGTTAAAATGACTATTTTACCCAAGATTATGTTTTTGTTTAATACTATACCTCTTTTTTTTGACCCATCTTTGATTGCCAAATTCCAAACCGAAATAAATAGATTTATATGGAATAGTCATACGCCTAGATTATCTTGGAAGAAGATAAGACGTCGTCGAGAAAAAGGGGGCCTTGCAGCACCAGATCTGCAGTTCTACGGTTGGGCTTTTCAACTTTCTCATATCAGGATGCTTTTAAAGGCCCCTAATAACGCTGGGTGCGGGAAATTATTTTCAGCACTTCTTAAGGGGGAAAAAATCGGGCCGACGAACTTTTTGTTAAAATTTGGCGACCCTAAGTATTTCAAGAAGGTTAAGCTAAAGGTTTTGAGGGATCTTGCCAGAACATGGGCTAATTTAAGACGAACACTCAAATTAGACTACTATCTTAGTAGGGCCCCGCTATGGGACTCTCCAGGAGCGCCGTCTTGGCTTTTGGATAGCTTAGCTCTCCCAGTCAGAGAGGCCGGACTCACATCATGGGGAGAACTGTTTGCAGAAGGAACCTTACTCTCATGGGAGACCCTGAGCTCAACAATAGGAACTCGATTTTCACGATTTAAATACCTCCAAATACAGAATTGGTCTCAGGCTTATAGTCAAGGTAGGGGTAGGTTTAAAATAGGCACCGATAGTATTATAGTAACCCATCTGATTGACAAACCACCTTTCAAAAAAGAGATCACATTTTGGTACAACCTTATATTGGATGAGACTGATGGCGATTTCCTGCTCCCCCTCTCGCTTTGGGAGACATATATCACCAACACCGATGTGGAGGGTCTGTGGTTAAAATCATTTAAGATTCTGGGAGAGATTGTGAAACCTTCCTGGCTCCGCCATAATCATTTGTTTACACTGCACAGAGTGTATTACTCTCCACAGCGTCTATCAAAGTTTCCCAATAATGCACAGGTGGCCTGCCCTAGATGTGGCTTGGTAGCAGCATCAAAATACTACTGTTTTATAAAGGTCTCTTTGTGGTTTTTCTTAGTTCCTTAGCAGTATTTTCGTTTCTACTCACAATTTGCTCTACATGAAATCATCAACAATAATACAATTTTGATCAAGCATTAATGTCACTTCCCTTCCCTTCTCTTTGAAAGGAGGTTTCTAAGACAATTTCTTCTCCATAGAGTTGCACAACTTCTGTAATTCACAACCCTGGCCTTAATAACCTTAGATCTCTCTTACAGATAGACTAGGCTTTTTCACTAACCATATACTCTCATTACCGTGTTATACCTGAGGCAACAGACATCAAATAGTGCAGTTTTACCAGACCTAAAGGAAATGGTGCTCTGATGAACTGTCAACCTGAATATTTCCTTTGTTCCCTCCACCAGCCTTTTTAGTATACACCGTCCAGACTGTCTGTACCAGCTGTTTACAGTTCCCTTTGTCAGCACCAATTGCTTGGCCTTGTGGCAGGATCCCTGTTCTCCTCAGGCTGTAAGCTGCCCCCCACCCTGTGGAACACTGTCCTGCGGCAGCCTTTTCGTGTGCAACTAGTCAGTTACGAGGTCGCACACCCCATGAGTTTGGTTAGATTGTCATCACAACAGTAGGGTAGGGAATTGCTTTAAACCAGTCAGCTGCTAGCCAGGGTAGGCGGGATTTTTAGTCAGGTTCGTTGGGCTCACCTCTCCCTCCCCTACTGACACCGGGTAAGAGGCCCACTCTGGCCTGGGGGAGCCCCGCTCTTCACTCCTGGATCTTACCGAGTGATCGGAGGTTTGTATCTGTCCCACACGTGCACCTGCTGCCACTTTTCACCGGTACCTCAGGTCCGTGGAGTTCCCGGCCCCAGCGCTGCGGAATGCAAGGCAGCTGAAGGGGTCGGAGCTACGCCGAGTCTTCCTCACCGCTCCCGGCTCCGGGTTCCGCCCTCCTCGCGTTCGTCAGGGGGAGGCAGGAACAGCGCAGGCCGGCCTCCGTCAGTCTCCTTTTCCTTCCAGCAACCCGCTCGCCTGCCTTGCTGCAATATTGCCTTCCGCTTCCGCTGCTCCACTGTCCTCCGGCAGACCCTCTCGGCTGATCCTCACCACAGGGGCCCCGGAATAGGCGTCAATGGACTGACGGCGAGGAAGCGACTCACCGGGTAGGTCTTGTTCTTCATGAACGAGAGGTCTCTCAGGAAAGGAGTAAAGTTGTTCCTAACCCTACAGTTCCACAACGAACTTTACCGGCGGGGACACTCAGAGGAAAGGGGGGAAGAATCCAGGGTAGGGCAATCTTCAATTAAATCAGGCCCTGGCCCCTGCGTCTCCGTTATCCAGTTAACCTTGTCTTGAAGAAGAAGGCTTTATAGCTCTTAAAGTCTTCAAACGACACAGTGCTATCAGGGATCGGTCCGAAGTTAGGGGGCTACGTCAGCAAAGAAGGGCAGCTGAACCTAGGGACAATCTACCTCTTAATAGTGCGCTGGCCTCCCTACACTAATGCCTCACTCCTGACAGGGTTCTCTCAAGCACTCTGGACACTCTATCAAATGGCTGCCCTGACCCTGGCCTTTTATAGGCTGACCTCAGAAGGTCCAGAAGGGACCAGAAGGTTCTGGAATGTTCCTATTCTACCCTATGGGTCCAGTCTCCGAGTTGGCAGTTGTGACAGTTACTGGCCACCATTTTGCGGGTCTTGTGAATCCAGTCAGAAAGGCGCCTAGGCCTCAAGAAAAGACTATGAGGTCAAAGAGCACCTAACCCCTAGGTCAACACCTGAAAACCCAGTGGACATAAAAATTAAAGGTTTTGAGGGGCAAAAAGGGGACAAAAATAAATAATTAATTAGGAGGGACCACCAAAAGGCTGACAGGTCTAACAGTCTCGGTATGGAAACACGTGGATGTGTTGCCTCCTGAGATGTGCAGCTACTGTCGCGAAGCATTTTGTAAACACTCTTGGAGCTGTGGTTACATCGAAGGGGAGAAGTTTGATTTGGTAGTGTTGCCCTTCTATTGTGAACCTGGGATATTTCCTGTGAGCAGGATAGATAGGTATGTGAAAATAAGCATCCTTGAGGTCCAATGTTGCTATGAAGTCTTCTTGCTGGAGCAACGGGAGCACTTGCTGTAGTGTGATCATATGAAAGTGCTCAGACAGTATGTATTGATTTAGGGGTCTGAGGTCCAATATTGGTCTGAGAGAGCCGTCCTTTTTGGGAATAAGGAAGTATAGTGAGTATACTCCTGTCCCTTGGTGTTGGAGAGGGACTGGCTCTATGGCCCCCTTTTCCAGCATGCATTTCACCTCTTGTTGTATCAGGGTGATGTGTTCTTTGGACATAGGACGGTGTCTGGGTGGTACGTTGGGTGGAGTAGAAGTGAGTTCTAGGCAATAACCATTCTGGATAATTTGTCTCACCCACCTGTCTGTGGTAATTTTGTTCCAGACTGGTAGGAATTGTTGGATTCTGCCTCCGACCGGTGTTAGATGGTTTGGAGGTAGTGTGATGAAGTCACTGTTTTGTGGCAGTGGAGGCTCTGGTGTTATTGCCTCCACCTCCTCTTCCCTTATTATTGTTGCCCCTATAACCTCCTCTGTTGGAGTTCTTGTTAAAAGAACCTTGGGTGTTGCTTTTGTATGTGGACGAGGTTTGTGAAGTATTGCCCCGTGTAGCTCCTCTGTATGAGGAGCGTCGAAAGGAACCTCTGTGTTGTTGAAACTGCAAGGCACCCATTGATTTTGCAGTTTCAGTATCCTTTTTCATTTTGTCTAAGATGGTGTCGACTGCAGGGCCAAAAAGGAAGTCTTGATTGACTGGTTGGTTAGGAATGGTAGATTGCACCTCGGTCTTAAAGCCAGAGATCTGTAGCCATGCATGTCAGCGTAGTAAGATGCTAGTGTTAATGGACCTGGCTGCAGTGTCAGCTGCGTCAAGTGCACATTTAATGGAGGGGTTTGTAATAAATTTCCCCTCTTGTATGGTCATTAGCTTGGGCTTTGAAAGGCTCAGGCAGGTGTTGCATTAAACTTTCAAGCTGGTCATAGTGTGCTCTGTCGTAGCGAGCTAGTAGAGCTTGTTGTATTTGCAATTCTACATGAATTGGACGCTTGTGATGCTACCCTTTTACCCGAGGCCTCTAGTATTTTGGACTCCTTATCAGGAGGTGGAGCTTCTCCTGTTGTCTGTGAGTTGGCCCTTTTGCGTGCATTAGACACTACTAGTGAGTCTAATGGTAACTGACCTCTGATATAAGTAGGGTCTGTAGGGGCCGCTCTATATTTCTTTTCAATCCTGGGGTTGATTACACGTGCCCTGGCTGTATCTTTAAATATATCTGGCGCGTGTTTTAACACCCCTTTCAACATAGGGAGTGTTCTGACATTTTTCGCTGAAGTAGGGAATGTGTAAAATAGAAAGTCTTCTTCTATAGGGTCATTGTGCATGTCTACGTTGTGGTACTGCACTGCCCTATCTATTAGCTGGTTGAAGACAATGGTGTCATCAGTAGGTGACGGCTTTGTTGGGTATGGGGAGGTGTCAGGGATGGGATGTGTGTCATATGGATCAGTCTGATCATCATATGGTTCATTTTGAGGGTTAGGATCCTCTGGACGGTTATAATCATCTTGAGGTTCTTCCCCTGTGTAATCCTCATCGTAATCTGAGTGTATAGGAGAGTAAGGAGCAAAAGGCGTAGTAGGCATAGTGGGATAGTGAGGAATGAAAGGTCTAGAGGGAGAAGTACCAAAGTCCTTTTTCTTTAGAGGATTGGGGGAATAAGAGTCCGCGTCCAATGGCCTCTTCTTCCTGTGTAGGATTGTGACTTTACCCGTGTTAGGGTTTATATACAATTTTGACTGTTCCTCTGATGTTGGATCAG
Source organism: Lissotriton helveticus (assembly GCF_964261635.1). NCBI lineage: Eukaryota > Metazoa > Chordata > Amphibia > Caudata > Salamandridae > Lissotriton > Lissotriton helveticus. Next base: position 293,392,844 of record NC_136057.1, read on the forward strand.
GATGGAAGAGTTCTTCTTCCACTGTCCGTGCCTTTGTCGTTGACTTCTTAGGCTTAGTCTTTTTTGGATCGACTGTTGCCTTTAGGTCGACAACCTTTTTCGGTTCGACGACTTTCGGTGCCTTATTGCTCTTTCTCGGCTCGGCCTGTTTGTCCGGGTCGACGACTGATTGCGGATCGACCGGATATTTAGGTTCAATACGCTTTTTGTGCTCAACAGTTTTTAGGTTTCGTAACCTGGCGAGGGGCGAAGCCACTCCCAGATCGAAATCTGTTGTTTCTAATAGTGAGGTTAGGACAGCCTCTGTTTCCAATTGGCTAGCTCCATAAATGGAGGCTAGCCATTGGGAGGCAGAGGCTGTCAATCGCGCTTTCTCACGAAAACGCGATTCGGGGGCGTTTCTGGTGCTTTTTTTAAGCCCCGCCCCTTTGTCCCGGGCCGCGCTGCGATTGGCTGCCGGCCCGGGACACCCCCGTGACGTCATTCCCGGGCCGCGCTGTGATTGGCTGCCGGCCGGGAAACCCCCGTGACGTCAGCCAATCACAGCGCGGCCCGGGACCTGACTTGTTTCTTTGTGTTTTGACTGAGTCTCGGCACGTCCTAGGTGAGGCACTTGTTCCAGCGTGTTGCGTAGTCCGAAGACATCGCACGTGCGTCGGTCCGAGTCTCTGTTAGGCTGACTGAAGATGCGGTGTCTGGTTAGCGAGGCTCTGAGGGAGCGAGTTGCAGAAGAGTGGACGGTCGTCCTCGGAAGAAGTAACGCGAGGCGCTTTCAGCACCGCGAGACACCGAGCGGCGCTCAGCTGGCACCTCGACGGTGGAGCGAGAGCGAAGGACCGAGGCTGTGGATCAGTGTTTTCTGACTTAACGTTTTGGACTCGATTCATTCAGGTGGGATGCTCGTCTCCTGGCAGGGCTGACGCAGCCTTTCTTCCTTCCAGGATCAGACCGCGATCGCAATTGAGAGTGAAACTCGAGTATGTTTATCAGGCGCATGTGGACTAACTGGTTGGTGTGCTGGTTACGGAATTGGTAATTCTGAGAATCGATCCTTTTGTTGAACTTAATGTGTATGCATTTCTTCGTGCTTCCAACTTGCTCCCTCTGTCGGAAGACCCAACGACCATGAGCATGCGAACGGGCTTTACTACGCCAAAATTGTACAGTTTATAGGATGTCGGCGAGTAGAATTTAGAAGCCCAGTCGGGTCCATAATAAGTCCTTCACCAACCATATCATTTCACACAGAGTGGCGCGAGTAAAGAAGCCGGGAGAGATATGTGTTATTGGACAGAAACACTGGATCACTAAAACAATGTTCGGGTTTTTATCTGAAGCGCGGGTCGCGGAGTTTGTTTTACGGCTCTGCTCTGGAAAATGTGCCATGGTAGAGATAGCTTGGTGAACTGCGCTTATCCCTGCGTTCGTCTTCCAACTACAAGTTCTCAGCCTAAATGTCCTCCTCATGTTTCTTCTCACTAGTATGGGTGCGCGGTGACTCCCTCCGGCTGGAGGTGTTCCTAGTTGCTGGGGAGAAGGAATGACCCCCTGGTGACCACTTTGCTGTTGCTTTTCGCTCCTGCATCTCCTTGGGAGATATGAAGTCACAACCTATGCAGGGGACACAAAACCCTCCCCCCGCACAACACTTCTTCCCACCCACAAAGACCGCACACGTCGAGAAGAGGTGGTCCGCAGACCCCATCACTGCTTGTGAATTGGAGAAAACTGGAGTTTGAAGCTGAATTTTTTTTTTTTTAAACACTGTGATCCTGTGCAATTCACTTATTTCCCTGCGCCGCTGCTCGTGTGTTCACCAACATAATCTTTTAAACACAGCCTGTACACCAGGATTAGGCGCTATGCAACACACACCCAGACCCTTTCCAATTACCTCCAGTCAGCAGACATTTCGTAAAAACGCTTTCCTTTTTACCCCCTCCCACAACTGAAACGTTGCGATGTCCGGTATTTCAACAAATATTCGCTCCACATTTCATTAAAAACAAACATAGTTTATATTTAACTACAAGGTGTGTGCTCCATATCGCCCAGACATTTAATATCAAGTGCCTTCAACGCTGACAACATGCTGCAGTCGGAATCTATGCACTTTAACACCAGTTACCCCTTCCCGAATTCTAACATCATAGATGCAAATAACCCCCCCCCCCTCGGCTGGAGGGTCCCCCGTTCACCCCACGTGTCCAGTACAAATATACACCTTTACATACGGGACTCGACACCTACATCAATTATAACAATTTCAAGAGAAAATGAAGTTTAGACCCGACGTCTAATGGGAAGTGAACTTGATCACAGCGGTGAAAAGTTGAAATACGAGCACTTTGGAGGTATGAGCACTTTGTTGCTGTACCCACAGATTAGTTCTCACCTGCAGCCCTCCCCCCACCCCCTTGCACACGTGCTTGTACACAGGGTATGCTTGGCACTGCACGTAGCGCAAGAGGCAGCAATAACTTCAAGCTGTCACAAGATCACACAGCGCGCAGAGGGGACGCGGGGACTGGCGGCGCCGTCTCTTACCTGCAGCAGGCACATGGACGGAGGCAACAGAGCGCTTTACAGGAGTACAGGTACCAAACTATGATAGCAGGCGCATGGCCCGGAGGCATCAGGGTGCTTTACAGGAGTACAGGTACCAAACAATTATAACAGGCACATGGACGGAAGCATCAGAGCGCTTTACAGGAGTACAGGCACCAAACTATGATAACAGGCACATGGACGGAGGCAACAGAGCGCTTTACGGGAGTACAGGTGCCAAACTATGATAGCAGGCGCATGGACGGAGGCAACAGAGCGCTTTACAGGAGTACAGGAACCAAACTATGATAGCAGGCGCATGGACGGAGGCAACAGAGCGCTTTACAGGAGTACAGGTACCAAACTATGATAGCAGGCGCATGGACGGAGGCAACAGAGCGCTTTACAGGAGTACAGGTACCAAACTATGATAGCAGGCGCATGGACGGAGGCATCAGGACGCTTTACAGGAGTACAGGTACCAAACTATGCTTGGCAAGTGCAGTGACAAGAAGTTGAGGACCCCGTGGGTGGCACGGCACCTGCAGAAGTGGTGTCCAATTGTATTTGTGTAGCGCTTGCAAGCAGCCAGGATCTTTCACTCATTGGTGCAGGCGCTTGTCTGTGTTCAGCGTCACCTTCAGGACTGGTGCTTAGGTCCTGCCTTGGGGATCTAAGCGCTCTTCCCATGGTTTCAGATATCAGCATTTTCATGGTATGGCTTCTTGGGTGCGCCTGTGGTGTTTTATGGTACATGCTTTCCGATCCCAATCGGGTCGTTTGTTCTGGTTCGCTGGTGTTCGGCTTCCGGCTTCACTTATGTTTCTGTAATGTCATGTGTCTTCCTTTCTGAGTGCCTGTGGGCAGTGGCAGAAAGGTCCATTATCCATGACTGATGTTCGGTTTGTTATGGCATTGTTAGGGCCTGATGTAGCTGGTCTTATCCTCTCATTCTGTGGTTTGCGCGGTTGACCCCAATGTATGCTCTACTAGCACTGGTAGCCTCTTCTGACCCTACTTCTTGTTTCTAGGCTCGAATTGCGCCCTCATTTTCTATTGTTGTCTGTTGCGACATGTGTGCTGTGTTTTTGGCCTTCTAATGTTCCGGTTGCATTCTGGCACTTTTGGCCGGTATTTGTGATCATACTCCATCGCTTTAGGTGGCGTCTATGCCTTTCAGGAGGCTGTCTTTTCTGCTGTCCTTTCCACTGGTGTCACTCAGAGACTTCTTGGCACTATTCGCTCTTCATCGATTCGCTCGGTCTGACTTTGTTTCTTCTGGGTTGCTGCAATATAGGTGCTGTGGGCCCTTTGCCCGCAGTGTCAAAGCTGCCCTGTGCACAGTCCTCCGCCACCCATTGGGAGCTGTCCATGTTTAGAAAACTGCAATTTAATGAATGAATTGGTATCACAGACTATGAGGTAGTCTGCACGCTCACAAGGACACCATTTCCAAAAAACACAAGATTATCACCATCTTTTTGACAAAAAGCACAATATACTTAATTCCACTTTATTTGCCCAACCCTATTAATTACTGAATCAATAACCTAAGATTCGGGCATATTGCTTAAATTTGCATTTTATTTTATAAACAATCACTGCTATACTATTCGTCTGAGGTTGTATCAGTCCTCTGTGGCATTTTAAGCATTCTTTCATTCAAAGGCACTATCCGGTGTCTTTAGACCTCCCTGCAGCCAAGTCTCAATGAGGATATCTCTTCATTCTCCTGTTTTTTCCATCCTAGATAATCCCTGTTTCCACACTGAAGCTTTTCAGGATTAGTAACACAAAGGGGATTATCTTCAACATGATATCACTTTACCACGGCGGCTACATGCAACGTGGAGCCCGAGTAAAAGGAACGTACTGGGTGACCAGTTGAAGCCCATGTCTGTCTGTTTCACTTCCTGTCGAGCAGTCTAGAATACCCTGTGATGAGCCATCAGGCCCAGTACCGTATAGTGGGGCACCTCCTTTAATCCTATATCCAAGGAAGTGATGTGGTAGAACTGATTTTCCCACATGCGAAGATGTCTGTCTCCCGAGGTGGTACAGAAGGTGAGTGACTGCAGAGTGCTAGGGAGTGCAGAGTGACTGCAGAGTGCTAGGGAGTGCAGAGTGACTGCAGAGTGACTAGGGAGTGCAGAGTGACTGCAAAGTGACTGCAGAGTGACTAGGGAGTGCAGAGTTACTAGGGAGTGCAGAGTTACTAGGGAGTGCAGAGTTACTAGGGAGTGCAGAGTTACTAGGGAGTGCAGAGTGCTAGGGAGTGCAGAGTGCTAGGGAGTGCAGAGTGCTAGGGAGTGCAGAGTGCTAGGGAGTGCAGAGTGCTAGGGAGTGCAGAGTGCTAGGGAGTGCAGAGTGCTAGGGAGTGCAGAGTGCTAGGGAGTGCAGAGTGCTAGGGAGTGCAGAGTGCTAGGGAGTGCAGAGTGCTAGGGAGTGCAGAGTGCTAGGGAGTGCAGAGTGACTAGGGAGTGCTAGGGAGTGCAGAGTGACTAGGGAGTGCTAGGGAGTGCAGAGTGACTAGGGAGTGCTAGGGAGTGCAGAGTGACTAGGGAGTGCTAGGGAGTGCAGAGTGACTAGGGAGTGCTAGGGAGTGCAGAGTGACTGCAGAGTGACTAGGGAGTGCAGAGTTACTAGGGAGTGCAGAGTTACTAGGGAGTGCAGAGTTACTAGGGAGTGCAGAGTGCTAGGGAGTGCAGAGTGACTAGGGAGTGCTAGGGAGTGCAGAGTGACTAGGGAGTGTTAGGGAGTGCAGAGTGACTAGGGAGTGCAGAGTGCTAGGGAGTGCAGAGTGCTAGGGAGTGCAGAGTGCTAGGGAGTGCTAGGGAGTGCAGAGTGACTAGGGAGTGCAGAGTGACTAGGGAGTGCTAGGGAGTGCAGAGTGCTAGGGAGTGACTAGGGAGTGCAGAGTGACTAGGGAGTGCAGAGTGACTAGGGAGTGCTAGGGAGTGCAGAGTGACTAGGGAGTACAGAGTGCTAGGGAGTGCTAGGGAGTGCAGAGTGCTAGGGAGTGCAGAGTGACTAGGGAGTGCTAGGGAGTGCAGAGTGCTAGGGAGTGCAGAGTACTAGGGAGTGCTAGGGAGTGCAGAGTGACTAGGGAGTGCAGAGTGACTAGGGAGTGCAGAGTGCTAGGGAGTGCAGAGTGCTAGGGAGTGCTAGGGAGTGCAGAGTGACTAGGGAGTGCAGAGTGACTAGGGAGTGCTAGGGAGTGCAGAGTGCTAGGGAGTGCTAGGGAGTGCAGAGTGACTAGGGAGTGCAGAGTGACTAGGGAGTGCAGAGTGACTAGGGAGTGCAGAGTGACTAGGGAGTGCAGAGTGACTAGGGAGTGCAGAGTGACTAGGGAGTGCAGAGTGACTAGGGAGTGCTAGGGAGTGCAGAGTGCTAGGGAGTGCAGAGTGACTAGGGAGTGCAGAGTGACTAGGGAGTGCAGAGTGCTAGGGAGTGCAGAGTACTAGGGAGTGCTAGGGGGTGCAGAGTGACTAGGGAGTGCTAGGGAGTGCTAGGGAGTGCAGAGTGCTAGGGAGTGCAGAGTGACTAGGGAGTGCTAGGGAGTGCAGAGTGACTAGGGAGTGCAGAGTGACTAGGGAGTGCAGAGTGACTAGGGAGTGCAGAGTGACTAGGGAGTGTAGAGTGACTAGGGAGTGCAGAGTGACTAGGGAGTGCAGAGTGACTAGGGAGGGCTAGGGAGTGCAGAGTGACTAGGGAGTGCTATGGAGGGCTAGGGACTACAGAGTGACTGCAGAGATTAAGCTAATGGCAATGTAAATGACAATGCCATTTATTGATCTGTTTTCAAAACCAACACATAAATACAAATTTTGTAATTTACAATGCCAATAGGTCTAACTTTTCCAAAGGCGAAACCATTGCATTGTAAATGCTTGTTTTAGGTTGACTGTCTTTTGTCGAGTCGATGACGTTTGTCGGATCGACCGGTCTTTTAGGAGCACTTGTCTTTGGTTCGATGCCTTTGTTTGGCTTGATGACCTTCTTTGGCTGAACCACAGGCTTTGGTACAACGCCCTTTGTGTCGACGACCTTCGTTGGTTTGGCGACCTTCGGCACAGCGGCCTTCTTTGGGTCGACGGCCTTCTTCGGTACGGCGACCTTCGGCTCGGCGGCCTTCTTTGGCTCGACGGCCTTTTTTATTTCGGCGCTTTTTGGCTCGACTGCCTTATTTGGTTCGACGCCCTTTGGCTCGACGGCCTTCTTTGGGTCGACGCTCTTAGGCTGTACGGCCTTCTTCGTTACGACGGCCTTCGGGTCGACGACCTTCGGGATAACGTTACTTGGATCTGGAGTCTCTGAAGGCTTAATCTTTGTTTTCAGAGCCGAGCCGGACGGCGGGCTGCTGAATAAGTTTTTGGATCTTGGCTAAGGCCTTTAGGCGATGCCTCGACCGGAGCCTTCTGTAACGGGGTAATCGGTGTCGGGGGCAATGTACTCACGGTTTGCCCCGGTGGGATTGCATCATCGGAGTCTGATTCGTCCTCGACGGTGACGATCTCTAGATCCGAATCTTCGGCTTCTGGAAGTTCTTGTTCATCATCGAAGATGTTGTCTGGTTCCGGTGCCTGTCGCTGCATGTCCTGCCTGGCGGCCCGTCGAATCCGGATGTTTTTTTACGAACGGAATTGGGCACAGGCTGGGCAGGTTTCTTCCTTGTGGTCTGGAGATAGGCACTTGTTGCATACTGTGTGTTTGTCAGTATGCGGGAACTTGGAGTGGCATTGTGGGCACCTTTTGAACGGGCTCCTTTCCATCGACAGCAGGCCGACGGGGCGTTGAAAAGGCACAACGGCCCGCGTCGACTACCAGGTCGAGATGGAAAGTCTTTCGAGTCAAGAAGTATCGAGCGAGAACACTACCGTCAAAGGCCTTTTGGCCTCTAGAAAAGTTTAGTTTCGACTCCGAAGTTGGAGTATAGGAATAACATCCGAACCCAATGGCGGAAAAAAACAATCGGAGGATGGAGAAGATGCCCATGCGCACTGTAGTCCAGGGGAGGAGTCACCTATCTCGTGATACTTCGAAGACTCTTCCAGGACAACAAAGTGCAATCATCCGGACCCAACACTAGGCGGCGATCTATGCACAGATATGAATTCAGCAGCCCACATGCCTCGAACATCCCCATTTCTGAAAATAGGGTAGGAGAATTTGGGGATGAATTTCCCACTCGTGGATTTGCTATCTCTGTCTGCTGAGAAGGTCTGCAATCTGATTGTTTACTCCTGGAAGATGTTTTGCCAGGAGATGAATCTTGTGGTGTATAGCCAATTTCCAAATGGCTTGTGCCAGGTGTGAAAGTTAGAGTGTACCCCCCTTGTTTCTGTATATAATACATAGCGGTCATGTTGTCTGGGCGGACTAGGACAGCTTTGCCTATGAGGTAAATTTGAAAAGCTCTGAGCGCTAGAAACACTACAAGTAGCTCTAGGTGATTTATATGGAGACTCTTGTACTTTATACTCCACAAACCTTGGATTGTGTGATTGTGTAGTTGAACATCCCAACCTATCAGCGATGCATCTGCTGTTAGCTTGGTCTGTGGAACAGGGTCGATGAAAGGCCACTCTTTGGATACCTTTTGTGGATTCCACCATTGCAGAGAGTGATGAGTGCGGCCATCTACCAACACTAGATCAGTCAACTGACCCTGTGACTGGTTCCACAAACTTGCTAAGCATTCTTGAAGGGGACGCATGTGAAGTCTTACGTGGGGAACAATTACAATGCAATGTGCCATCATTCCTACCAGTTGCATGAATACTCTTGCTGGTAATGATTGGTTGGGCTGAAACTGAGTGAGAAGGGACTAAATACTGAGAATTCTGGCTGCACAGGGAGAGGCTAGTGTGTCTATGCTGGCTCCCAGATAGGTTTGTGTTTTGGAAGGCTGTAGAAGAGACTTCAATGAGTTTACAGTAACCCCTAGTTGGTGCAATAATTGACTCATGGCTTGAGCATTTTGGAAACACTTTTGGTAAGTGTTGGCTTTGATGAGCCAGTCGTCCAGGTATGCGAAGACATGGATGTGCTGTCTTCTGAGATGAGCTACGCCTACTGCCAGGCATTTGGTAAATACCCTGGGAGCACTGGTGACTCCAAACGGTGGTACTTTGAATTGGTAATGATAACCCCGCTATCATGAATCTAAGCTATTTGTGATGAGCAGGGTGAATTGGAATGTGAAAATATATGTCCTTTAAGTCTAGAGTAGACATCAAGTCCCCCTACTGTAGAAGTGGGAGCACTTGTTGTGGTGTCACCATAAGGAAATGCTCTGACAGTATGCATTGATTTAGTTCTCTGAGGTCCAGAATAGGTCTCAAGGAGACGTCCTTTTTGAGAATTAGAAAATTGGGAGTACACTCCTGACCCTTGATATAGTAACAGTACAGGCTCTATGGCTCCTTTTAGCAAGAGAGACTAGAGTTCCTGTTTGAGCAGGTGTAAATGTTCTGGTGACATTTTGTGAGAGAGGGGTGGAATGTTTGAAGGATTGTTGGTAAGCTCCAGGCAATAACCATTTTGGTTAATGCCGAACACCCATTTGTCTGTGGTTATGGATTGCCAAATGGGGAGGAATTGTAGAAGACGTTCCCCGACAGGTGTTAAATAATCAGGGGGAAGTGTATGCAAGTCACTGCTTGTCAGAGGAGGAGGTATTACGTGGTGTGGAACCTTTGCTGATGTTACCTCTGTATCTGCCTCTAAAGAAGCTTCTTGAGAGGAGGATTGATTGTTGCCTTTGTAGGAGGCAGCCGTATTGTCTTAGGAGGTGGTCTTGGACCCCCCAATGATGGAAGGAGCGACGAAAGGAGCCACAATTAGTTCAGGTTTAAAACCAGAAATTTTCAACCATGCATGCCTCCTCAGTATCACACTAGTGTTGATCTCTCTAGCTGCGGTGTCAGCAGCATCTAAAGCACACTTAACAGAGGAATTAGAGATGAGCTTTCCTTCTTGCACTAAATCTTGAGCTTTAGCTCATCTGGGAGATATGGGAGCAACTGCCCCATTTCGTCCCAGTGTGCTTTTTCATACCTGGCTAGCAGGGCCTGGGTGTTGGCAATGCGCCAATGATTCACTGCTTGTGCGGCTACTCTTTTACCAGAGGTGTCTAACAATTTTGACTCTTTGTCTGGAGGAGGGATGGGGTGGGAGGGCATCCCCCAAAGATAGTGAATTGGCCCGTTTATGGGCATTAGAGACGACCAAAGAGACTAGTGTTAACTGTCCTTTAATAAAAAGCTGGATCAGACGGAGCAGGCTAATATTTTTTTGTCTATTCTGGGGTGACCATACAAGCACAAACAGGGTCTTTGAATATATCCTCGGCATGTCTCATCATGCCTTCGAGCATAGGGAGAGTCTGACTAGACCTTTGTGTGTTACAGAGTGTTTCAAATATGAAATCTTCCACCAGGGTTTCCTTGTGTAATTCTACCCCACAATATTCTGCAGCTCTAGCAAGTAATTCTAGATATCCTACATTGTCGTCAGGAGGGGAAGGCTATGCAGGGTAAAGGTCTGGGTCATTGTCTGTGGGTGAATCCGTGTTGTAGTCTTTTCAGGGATCTACCGGTAAAATATTATCCCCACCATCTCCATCATCATCTCAATCAGGTTGTGGTGGTGGAGTTAGTTGGTGTAATAAGTAAATGTTCTAATGGTGGGGAAGGTGGTGTATTGGAATCTGTGGAAGAGGAGGAGAGGGGTTAGTACTGACATTCTTCCTCTTCAAAGGAATGTGATAATGTGTGTCCTGCACTTCTGAGGCGGTTTAGTAAGAACATGTCCAGTATCGGGATTAATATAAAGTTTTTTTGGTTTTGGGTCCGATTTAGGTGGTGAAACGTCGAAAACCAGATTCTGCGGCTTCGGAGGAACATTTTTCAGTTTCCACACCAAGGACTGTGGTGCCGGGGTGGAATGACTTTTTGGCGTATAAGATTTCGGCTCTTAAGCCGTCTTTGATTTTGGTGTGAAGTGTTTCGGCTCCGAAGACGTTTTCGGCTTCGAGCCTGAAGGCTTCGGCTCGGTGCCTGACTTTGGCAGACTTGATCCTGAGCCGGAAGGTTTAACGATGTGTATCAGAGCGGAGGAGGGGCGTCAGAAACATCTTCTTGGTGCCAAACGTGGCCCGAAGGCAGGGGTGGAACTGAAGCCTTTTGCTTGGTCTGATTTGGATTTTGGGGCAAGGGGTGTTCCGTACTCACAAGACAATGACCTTGTGGTATGTGGTCTTCCATCTGAGTCCGATTCCGGAAAGAATAAAAGTTCTTCTTGTTCTTCTTCTGCCCCTTGTGCAGCGAATTCTTCTTGCTCAGATTCTTCCAGCATGTATTCGATGTTTTGGCTTTGCATTTCACGACGTCAAGCCAGACAATCGCAGAGAGTTTTTTTTTTTTATCGAAACGATCTGCACGTGTTGCAGTCCTGTTAGTTGTGTTCCGGAGATAAGCACAAGTTGCACACTTCGTGCGAGTCTCAGCGCAGATACTTCGGTTGGCACTGAGGACAGAATTTGAATGGAGTCCGTTCCATTGACTGCGATGTGGACCAACACAGTTAGGCCCAACAGCCTTCCCGGAGTTTTCTGATCGAAATAGAGATTTTCCTCAACTGATACGATACGTGGAGAAGAGGGATACGGGTTCGAAACAATACAGCCGGGGGTAGAGTGGATTGCGCACTGAGGGGAACCCGAAGAACGGTTTTGAACCGGAGCGCACCAATACACATCTGAACCCGATGGCAGAAAAAAATCAATCCAAAAATGGAGTTGATGAGCATGCGCACTATCACCAAAAGGAAGTCACCATACCTCATGACTGGAAAGACTTCTTTGTGAAAGAAAAACATACAGACCCAACACTGGATGGCAGGAATATGCAAAGCATGTGATCTACAGCTCACATGCCTCGAACATATGTTTCCCGACCAGTGCCCAGTTTTTAATCTTGCCCAGGGACGTTCCAATAAAGATACATGATGTACCCTGGAGCTAGTTTTACTCCTGTACACACATTTACACATTTACACATTTTGTCTCTGCGCTGCATCCCCCACTAACCTAAAGCTCATCATTGTGGTATTTGGTATACCTCCCATTTAGAATCAAAACATCCCTAAGCCCCATCTCAGTGAGGGGGTTGTAGCCCATGCCGTGACAGGCATCATGACACAAGGAGAATCTCAGTGATAAAGCATGCCCAATGATGAAACACGGAGGTGGCCAGATGCAGAGTTCCAAGAAGACGTCAGGAGCTATAAAATGGAGATCTCCGGTTTGAAAAAAAGGTTGCAGGCTTCTGCTTCAAGCTGGAGGTAGTCTGGGATCATCAGAACCCAGGTCAGGACCTCATCATGGGGTTGGAGCCCTCAAACTCGGGCTGGCGGGTGTCAGGTACAGAGCCGCATGGATCCGGGTTCTGTGTTGGAGTCTTTTTTGAGTGAATCCGGTGCTCACAGAAGACAGAGTCTTGTACATGAGTGCAGGGCAGCTCCTACGGGTTCTGGGGGGCTGCTGGATACAACAGGGTTTTGCTGTAGGCAGTACAGGCCGGTAGGGCTGGGGAAAAAGCAGTTGTGTCCTCTTTTTCCTGGGTCAGCGCTGCTCTTTGGTCCTTCTTCCTCGAATCGGAGGAGGCAAGGTTCAGGATCGCCCCTAAATACTAACTTTAGGGGTGTACAGGTTAGGGCCAATGGGTCCCTTCCTTGGGAGTACACCCCCTATTATGCCGTCCTTCAGTGGGGGAGGCATGAGCCTCTCTTATTGGCTGGGTCGCCTCATCTTCAAGATGGAGGGGACAGATGTGTGCTTCACCTCCCCTCCCACACCTTAGTCTCCCTGCCAGATTTCCCACCCAAAGTGGGGATATAAACTGGGGGTTGCCATCTGCTCCTAGCAGCAGATGGCGGGGGTCGCATTACAAAGGTGGCAGGCCTTCTAAGCTTCCCCTTAAAGCACTGTGCCTATTCTGGGGGAGGGAGTGTGACATCTCCGGCGAAGATGTGCATTGTTTCTGGTCCAAACAAGCAGAAGCTCTCCACCCAGGGGTACAGAACCATGTGTAAGTGTGGCAGGTTGCCTAAAGCCAGTCAGTGACCACACCAGGGTTGGCAAGTTTCCAGATAAAAAGTGGGGGCTAACTATGTCAAAAGAGGCACTTTCTCACACACGTTCCAGTAAGTTCACCGCATGGACCAGGAATGCATTCAGGCCGGGGTATAATACCGGTAATGCTGATGTAGGTCATGGACTCTCTACCTGCGCTAGTCACAGTATAGGTACTGTTTCTACAGAAGATCTCCGCCCATTCCTCCTCAGAGAGTGTGTGCTCCAATTCCACTTCCCACCTTTTCGGTGCTGTGGCTTTCACGGGGCGGGGGTCAGTCAGCTTCTGAAGGAATTTGTAATGATTTGATATGATGTGACTTAGGTATGAGTGAATTTTTAAAGGGAGTCTGTGGGAGCGTGGCTTGATATCTGGATGAGCTACCCACCCAATGCCTAATGTGAATGTACAGCATTCATACCCTTTCAGGTATCCTATAGCTCTCTTTCAGTTGCTCAAATGACTGAAGCCCTTTCGCTCATAAATATCTCCCACCCTTTTGCAATTTGTGACTTGCCATTTTATGTAATTGTAGTCCTTAAAGGTTGGTGAAGTATTTGGATTACCCAAAATGGGAGTTGGGTGGGTATGGAATTGAAGGTGCTTTATTTATTTATTTATTTATTTATATGCTTATATAGCGCCAGAATCGAACCCAATGGGTTATCTCCGCGCTTTGGCCGCAAGCACAGGTGACGAGTAACCACTTTACAGGTGAACTGAGGATGCAAAATGAGGAGATGCTAAAGCTTATATTTCAGTGAACAGATTGGTTTTTAGTGTTTTCCTAAATGTAAGGTGGTTGGGGATCTGTCTGAGGCTAAGGGGCAAGTTGTTCCACAGAGTTGGCCCCACTGAAGAGAGGGCACGGCCGCCTTGTCTGGTCTTTTTGATAAGAGGAGAATTAAGCAGGAGTTGGTTGCTTGACCGTAGATCACGTTCCGGTCTGTAAGGCTGAAATAGTTGGGCTAAATAGCTGGGGCCGTTTCCAAATAGACATTTGTGGACAGTGCAGCAGATCTTGAATTTGACCCGTTGGCGTACAGGGAGCCAGTGAAGTTCTCTCAACAGGGGTCCAGAAGGTGTTCTAGGAGGGGCATTCAGAATCAATCTGGCCGCCGTGTTCTGGACCACCTGTAGCCTATTGATGGCATCTTCATTGGCTAGTATCAGGAGCCCATTGCAGTAGTCAAGGCGACTTATTACAAGGGTCTGTACCAATGTCTTCTTGTAGATGTCAGGTAAAAGGGGGAAGATACGTCTAAGTAAGCCAATGGTATGGAAGCAGGCTCCAGCAATCACGTTCGCGTGATCCTTTAGAGTTAGGTTTTGATCCAGTTTCACTCCTAGGTTTTTTATAGTGGATTTTGGGGAAGGTACTGGTCCCAGGTCTTGGGGCCACCAGTCGGGAGACCAGAGCATGCTAGCTTTACCAAAAAGCATCACTTCTGTCTTCCCGACATTACACTGGAGGTAGTTGGAAGCCATCCAGTTAGAGATGGCCCTCATACCTTCCGCAAAATTTTCCCTAACATTAGCGTTAAGGGCATGGAAAGGGTAGAGGAGTTGGGTGTCGTCGGCATACGACACTGGTGTGAATCCGTACTTCCTCACAATCTCAGCAAGGGGGGCCACATACACATTGAACAGTGTGGGGCTTAGGCATGAGCCCTGTGTGCTTATGATGGCCACCTTATCACAGACTTCTAGTTTGGTCCTGAGTATCTGTGAAGAGTACACTCACTAAGTATTTAGGTTGGCTGGTCAACAAACCTTTCAAGATGTGGATTGGTCCATAATGCACCGGCGCTTCTCTTCAGATTTCCGGTGCCACTCCACCATATACCGTGACTGGCCAGCAGTGTAATAATGTGCTTTGTGTGAATTCCTAATCCGCCTGCAGATGAAGAGAGATATGCATATAATTTTGATAAGCAGACTTGCTTCCCTCCCCATATAAAGCTCTTCAAGAGTTTCTTTACTTTGTCAATCACGCCTGGGGGTTGCTACAGAGGTAGGACCTGCATTATATACAAAATGTTTGGGGAAGTGTATCATTATGACTGCCACAACCCTACCAAGCCAAGAGAGCCTGATCAGCTGCCAGCCCTGACAGGCTGTTTGTAGATCATTATAGTTCTGCGCAGCTGTTTTGTCAGTGGTAGAACAGATCTTTATTCCCAAACAGTGAACATACTAAACATACCCAGGAAAATGTGTATAGTTTCTTTGGAGTTTATTGGGGTGTATTAAGTCCTAAGATTTGTGATGTTTGTGTATTGATTATGGAGCCAAAGACCTTCCAAAGTTCAAGCTTATGTTGAAGTGCTGGAATGGAGGTGAGCAGTTTGATGAGTATCAGCATAGAGAGCCAATTTCTGTTCATAATTCCTAAATGTTATTCCCCATATCAAAAGAATGAATCATATACTCTTTGTGAGGGGTTCCATATACAGCACAGAGAGCAACAGAGACAAGGGACAGTCCAGCCTCGCCCCTCTATTCACACTCTGTGTCAGAGAGCACTCCATTCATCCTCACTCTAGCTATTTGGTGAGAGTAGCCACTCGACCCAGGCAAGGTCAGCACTCCCCTCCGCAGCCTGCTCCCGGCCACAGCTCTTCTGTGAGCCCCAGGTTCCAGCCAGCAGCCCGCTTGGCGGCTACCGCTCCTGCCTTCCTGGGTTCATTTTGTACTTTGCTCTTATTTTGTATTTGTGCCACCTTCCTTTCTGTACTCCGTTTTTGTTAAAC
Source organism: Lissotriton helveticus (assembly GCF_964261635.1). Lineage (NCBI taxonomy): Eukaryota > Metazoa > Chordata > Amphibia > Caudata > Salamandridae > Lissotriton > Lissotriton helveticus. The sequence goes on from NC_136057.1 coordinate 293,408,280, forward strand.
TCGCCGCACCTGCACCCCGTTACCCCCGCCAGGCCCCTCCGCAGTTTCCTGCCGCTGGTACCCTCGCGGCCCCGCCCACCGATCCAGCCCGCTCTCGCCCCTCACTGATGCCGACCGCTAGGCGGTCGCGCGCAGCAGGCGCACCAGAGGCAAGCCCGTCTGCGCCCGTCCGAGCCAGGACTGCGCACAGCACCAGAACCCCTGACTGTCGAGCACAACATCAGACTCCGGTACGACACCAACACCCTCCACGCTCTCAATACCGGCCGAGACCACCACTGCTTCCAAGCCGCCCCGAAACACACCCATGGACCCTTCTCCTGCCACACCTGCAACTTCACATGCGACAGAACCTCCAAGGACCGGACCCAAACACCTCCGCTGCATACTCCTCAACACCCGCTCCGCACGCAAACACGCCATCGAGCTCTGGGACCTGATCGACACCTCCACCCCAGACGTGGCCTTCCTGACCGACACCTGGTGGAACGACTCCTCGGCACCCGACATCGCCATAACCATCCCAAATTGCTACAAGATCTCCTGCGGAGACCGCACCAACGGAATTGGAGGAGGCCTAGCCATCGTCCACAAATCCACCCTCCAGGTCTACACCCACGTAGACGACACCCTCAATTCCGCCGAACACTTCCACTTCCGGATCCACACCGACCCCAACACCAATCTCAGAGGAACACTCATCTACAGGCCTCCCGGCCCCCGGGCTCTATTCAGCGACTCCATCGCCGACCTCGCCAGCACACATGCACTCGCCTCCACGGACTACATCTTCCTCGGGGACCTGAACTTCCACCTCGAGAACAACAAAGACGCCAACTCCACCACCCTGATCGACAACCTCTCCAACCTCGGCCTCCGACAACTCGTCACTGAACCCACCCACACCGCCGGACACACGCTTGACCCCGTCTTCTCCACAAGCACCCACGTCGCCTTCAACCACACCACCGAACACCACTGGACCGACCACCGCTGCATCCACTTCACCTTCAAGAAACCCACCACATACCACCACACCTAACAGCTACCCCGCCGCTGCTGGAGCAAAGTCACCGAAGATCAGCTGACCTCCACCCTCGCCCAGAACACACCCACCGACCCCACCAATTTCAGACAGTGGATTGATGACTGCGCCAACACTCTCGCCCCGCTCAAGAAGCCCTCCAACAACCACTCCAGCAAGAAAGACGCCTGGTTCACGAAGAGCTCCAGAGCTCTAAACGCACATGCCGAAAACTGGAGAAGAAATGGCTCCACGATCACACACCGGACAACCACGCAGCCCACAAGGACGCCACCCGCAGACATCACCAACTCATCAGAACAGACAAGAGATCCTCCTTCAAAGCCCTCCTGGACAACAACGCACACGACAGCAAAGAGCTCTTCAGCATAGTAAAGGAACTCCCCAACCCCAGCGCCAACACCGACATCCCGCCCTTGCAAGATCTGGGCGACTCACTAGCCACCTTCTTCCATCGCAAGATCGCTGACATCCACGACCGCTTCAACACCTCGACCACTCCGACGACGGCAGACCCTACCCCGATCTCCACCTGCACCAACCAGCTGACCTCCTGGTCCCACGTGAACGACGAAGAAATACGCAAAGTCATGAACTCCATCCACTCAGGATCACCATCAGACCCCTGCCCACACCACATATTCAACAATATGATATGTAAAGGGGTCCCTGACCAGACATACAATACTAGGAAATTTTAATTATTTAAACAAAACACAAATGATGGTGACCAGTGTTTTTATTATCACTGTACCAGAGAAAACATTATTTTAGCGATTGCTAATGCAGTTTACAAAATTCCAGTGCGCCCACAAGGGGAGGGAGGGGGGGTGCAGGGGGAGGGGTGTGTTTCAATTAGTTAACATCACTAATCAAAAAAATCATTATGCACCAATACACAAGCTGAAAAACAAATATCATTGATCCATACGTTGGAGATCAAGAAAACACACATGTTAAGCAGCAGAACATGTCACATAGAACAGAAACTCCTGTAATGATTATTATTATCAATCTTGGGTTAGGGAGTTCTTGTAGGTAGATGGTGGTCTACGTTTCGACCCAAAGGTGTAGGATACTTGATCCTTACTCGCGGGTCTTCATCAGGACGTGGGGGGAGGTGAAGGAAGGGTGGGGCTGTACCCTAAGTAGGAAAAACGAAATACGCTGAATTATTGCAAACGGTCTCAGAAGAGTACCGACATAGTTAGATAACAAAAGGCCAAGGGGCCAACTAGGACAAAACATTTAAAATCATTATTAAAACCTGTGTTCCCAAAAATAGATACTGTAGAAGGAGGTTAAATTATACTGAGGACATGAAACTGGGTGGCCCGGGCAGTCGCCCTGTGGGGTATTGTTGTTACGGTGAATAATGATACACATTACGACTACAAACATTCCATTAGAAGGCGGTTCCGTTGCACCGGCCACAGATAAGGCACACAATGGCCCGTTTTTGGGCTGAATTGGAGTGTCATTAGAAACGTAACCATAGTCGGGGGGGAGCGGAAAAAATTAATCACCTGGTCTGGATGCCAGGACAGGATATATGGATATGTAACCTCTTTTGCCGGGACACCGGGCGTTCATCTACAAAAAATCGAATAAGGACGAAACATCAAAGGATTGCGGATTGAGATCAGACAGAACGCATCACTCTTGTGCGAAAACTCAAACTCACCCGAGGGGATTAAAATATCAAGCCCTCCGAAGGAGCAGTCACAGCACATCACCTTCGCATCATAGTTTCGTAACGCGTCCAACACGTGGATCGCGCACCGAGGACCGCCGTCTAGAAAAGCGGATTACAGAAAGTTAGGAGTACTAAGGACAAATGGTCTCAGAAGTATAGCGGCGGTCACACCAAACGGACTTACCCGTGGTCGGTCAGAGAATGAATGAGCCAGCGTCAGCGCGTGTCAAAACCAGGAAGTGTTACCTTGGTAACCGAGCCCGTTTATGTAAACTTCTAGAAGAAAGACTCAAAGGCGTTGCTAGGTTACCCAGAAAAAACACACCCTAAAGGAAGGCAACCCGACCCAGGGGGTTATATTCTTGCCGAAGGGGGGGCAATGTGGTTGATGCAGAAATGGATTGCATTGGGCTTCTTAATGTGACCAAAAATTGAAGGGCATTTAACAATTGTTTCATCAAGAACCTACATGCTTCAATTGACATTTAAGTTAAACAAATTACAAAATATGAATAACGTTGAGGGCATAGACCTGCCACACATGGCGGTCAAACGCCCATCACTCCCAAATGCAGAGTCATCAAGGCATTTCAAAACATTTCGAAAATTTTGAAAATTTTTTTAACTGTAGGTCTGCAATAATGAGTCCCTAACTCACATCAGTGATTACATGGAATGCATTTAGAGAACTCAATTGTTTGTCATATAGAGGTCCAGGAGGCAAACATAACCTCTGTGTAACAACTTTTTCTACAAAGAGTAACAGGATAAAAAAAACTGTTAATAAATATTGGAATCTGGTATCTGAGGATCTGAGGATCTGAATATCCCTTCCCCGCCCCTTCATGCATTTAAAAAGGCAAGGAATATCAGAGACCATGTGGTGCGCTCTTTTCTCCCTAACCCAACCACACCAACAATCACAACCATGTGGAATCTGCCGCCAATTGTGGGACATTTCCGGTGTGGGTCCTGCAAAGCCTGCCCGTTGACAATTCAGACCAAGATATTCACCCATAAACAACAGCAAGTACTGCTCAAGTCACATACCAATTGTAACTCCACAAATGTGGTGTATTGTATAATATGCCCTTGTGACCAGATATATGTGGGGCAAACTCAACAACGTGCGAAAGTTCGCGTTCTGCAGCATTGCAGCCGGGTGAGATGCAAGGTCGTAGGAGCCCCCTTGGTTGAACACTGTAACACACATAACCACCTCCCTGAAAGCCTGAAGTGGACAATCCTGGAACAGGTCCGTTTGGGCCCAAGGGGCGGCAACATCGCTCCCATCCTCAATATAAGGGAGATTAAATGGATCCGTTTCTTTGACTCAGTAACCAGAGGTTTGAATGAATCTGAAAGCAGTTTTGCGCAAATGGCCACCTTGTGATTTGGTTGTCTATACTAAACCACACTAGCCTGTAATACACCTACCTGATTTCTCTTTGCATCTGTCTCTGAGTCTTTCCCAAGGCGTCTGACTACCATGTTTGGTTGGTCCACACTTTGGCAGTACAGCTTTTTCAGACTAGTGAATCATGCATCCTTTGAGGATACAGTAATGACCCCTGTTCCCAAGGCGTCTGACTACCATGTTTGGTTGGTCCACACTTTGGCAGTACAGCTTTTTCAGACTAGTGAATCATGCATTCTTTGAGGATACAGTAATGACCCTTAGGCGTTTGACTACCATGTGTGGTTGGTCCACGCCTTTGTAGGACGTTTATGTGTCTCGAGGGCGGTTAACGGCACTACGTTATGTTTGCCTCCTGGACCTCTATATGACAAACAATTGAGTTCTCTAAATGCATTCCATGTAATCACTGATGTGAGTTAGGGACTCATTATTGCAGACCTACAGTTAAAAAAAATTTCAAAATTTTCGAAATGTTTTGAAATGCCTTGATGACTCTGCATTTGGGAGTGATGGGCGTTTGACCGCCATGTGTGGCAGGTCTATGCCCTCAACGTTATTCATATTTTGTAATTTGTTTAACTTAAATGTCAATTGAAGCATGTAGGTTCTTGATGAAACAATTGTTAAATGCCCTTCAATTTTTGGTCACATTAAGAAGCCCAATGCAATCCATTTCTGCATCAACCACATTGCCCCCCCTTCGGCAAGAATATAACCCCCTGGGTCGGGTTGCCTTCCTTTAGGGTGTGTTTTTTCTGGGTAACCTAGCAACGCCTTTGAGTCTTTCTTCTAGAAGTTTACATAAACGGGCTCGGTTACCAAGGTAACACTTCCTGGTTTTGACACGCGCTGACGCTGGCTCATTCATTCTCTGACCGACCACGGGTAAGTCCGTTTGGTGTGACCGCCGCTATACTTCTGAGACCATTTGTCCTTAGTACTCCTAACTTTCTGTAATCCGCTTTTCTAGACGGCGGTCCTCGGTGCGCGATCCACGTGTTGGACGCGTTACGAAACTATGATGCGAAGGTGATGTGCTGTGACTGCTCCTTCGGAGGGCTTGATATTTTAATCCCCTCGGGTGAGTTTGAGTTTTCGCACAAGAGTGATGCGTTCTGTCTGATCTCAATCCGCAATCCTTTGATGTTTCGTCCTTATTCGATTTTTTGTAGATGAACGCCCGGTGTCCCGGCAAAAGAGGTTACATATCCATATATCCTGTCCTGGCATCCAGACCAGGTGATTAATTTTTTCCGCTCCCCCCCGACTATGGTTACGTTTCTAATGACACTCCAATTCAGCCCAAAAACGGGCCATTGTGTGCCTTATCTGTGGCCGGTGCAACGGAACCGCCTTCTAATGGAATGTTTGTAGTCGTAATGTGTATCATTATTCACCGTAACAACAATACCCCACAGGGCGACTGCCCGGGCCACCCAGTTTCATGTCCTCAGTATAATTTAACCTCCTTCTACAGTATCTATTTTTGGGAACACAGGTTTTAATAATGATTTTAAATGTTTTGTCCTAGTTGGCCCCTTGGCCTTTTGTTATCTAACTATGTCGGTACTCTTCTGAGACCGTTTGCAATAATTCAGCGTATTTCGTTTTTCCTACTTAGGGTACAGCCCCACCCTTCCTTCACCTCCCCCCACGTCCTGATGAAGACCCGCGAGTAAGGATCAAGTATCCTACACCTTTGGGTCGAAACGTAGACCACCATCTACCTACAAGAACTCCCTAACCCAAGATTGATAATAATAATCATTACAGGAGTTTCTGTTCTATGTGACATGTTCTGCTGCTTAACATGTGTGTTTTCTTGATCTCCAACGTATGGATCAATGATATTTGTTTTTCAGCTTGTGTATTGGTGCATAATGATTTTTTTGATTAGTGATGTTAACTAATTGAAACACACCCCTCCCCCTGCACCCCCCCTCCCTCCCCTTGTGGGCGCACTGGAATTTTGTAAACTGCATTAGCAATCGCTAAAATAATGTTTTCTCTGGTACAGTGATAATAAAAACACTGGTCACCATCATTTGTGTTTTGTTTAAATAATTAAAATTTCCTAGTATTGTATGTCTGGTCAGGGACCCCTTTACATATCATAACGTGTTACCCAGGTCCCCCTGATCACATGGGTCGAACCCCTCTATTCATAATATACACATATTCAACAAAGCAGATGCGACCATCGCACCCCAACTACGGAAGGTCATCAACATCTCCTTCGACACAGCGACATTCCCAGAAAGCTGGAAGCACGCCAAAATCAACGCCCTCCTCAAGAAGCCCAAGGCGGACCCCAAGAACCTCAAGAACTTCAGGACCATCTCCCTGCTCCCAGCTAAGGTCATCGAGAAAATCGCCAACATGCAACTGACCCGCCACCTCGAGGACAACAACATCTTAGGCCCATCCCAGTCCGGATTCAGATGAAACCACAGCACCGAGAAAGCACTCATCGCTGCCACAGACGACATCAGGTGTCAACTCAACAACGGTAAAACTTCAGCCCTCATCCTCCTGGACCTGTCAGCCGCCTTCGACATGGTCTGCCACCACACACTTAGGACACGCCTCCAAGAAGCCGGAATCCAGGAGAAGGCCCTGGACTGGACCACGTCCTTCCTCTCCGGCAGAACCCAGAGTCCACCTCCCACCCTTCCGATCCAAAGCCACCAACATCATCTGCGGCGTACCCCAGGGCTCATCCCTCAGCTGACACTTTTCAACATCTATATGGCCCCCCTCGCACAGGTGGTCCGCCAACACGACCTGAACATCATCTCCTACGCCGACGACACCCAGCTCATCCTCTCCCTCACCAAGGACCCACACACTGCCAAAACCAACCTCCACGAGGGAAAGAAGGCCGTCGCTGAGTGGATGAGGAGCAGCCGTCTGAAACTGAACTCGGACAAAACGGAGGTCCTCATCCTCGGCCCCACCCCCTCCACCTGGGACGACTCCTGGTGGCCGGCCACACTGGGAACAATGCCCACACCCGCCGACCACGCACGCAACCTAGGATTCATCCTAGACTCCTCCCTCTCCAGGTCGAAGCAGGTCACTCCATCTCCTCCTCCTGCTACAACACCCTCCGCATGCTTCGCAGGATCTACAAGTGGATCCCGACCGAAACCAGAAGAACGGTGACCCAGGCCCTCGTCAGCAGCAGGCTGGACTACGGCAACGCACTCTACGCAGGAATCTCGGCCAAACACCTACGACGGCTACAACGCATCCAAAACGCCTCCGCCCGCCTGATCCTCAACATCCCGCGGCGCAGCCACATCACTCCCCACCTAAGAGACCTGCACTGGCTCCCCGTCAACAAGAGGATCACCTTCAAGCTCCTCTCCCACGCACACAAAGCGCTCCACAATACCGGACCAGCCTACCTGAACAGCAGACTCAACTTCCACACTCCTGCCCGCCAGCTCCGCTCCGCAAGCCTCGCCCTCACCGCCGTCCCGCGCATCCAACGAACGACCTCCGGTGGCAGATCCTTCTCCTTCCTCGCCGCCAAGAACTGGAACACCCTCCCCACCCATCTACGGCAGACCCAAGACCTGCTCGCCTTCAGAAGACTCCTCAAGACCTGGCTCTTCGAGCAGTAGCTGCACCCCCTCCCCTCAGCGCCTTGAGACCCTCACGCGTATGTAGTGCGCTTTACAAGTTACTCATTACCCTGGTATTAAATTTAACTCCAAATGCTATTTTAGTATGTACCTTCTGCATAAATGGCCATTTTACCCAGTCAAAGGCCTTCTCTGCATATATTTACATCAAGGTGGTCACCTCAGACCAGGTGGTCTTGTCAAGAATGCGTAGGATTAGCTTTGTGCTGTCGCTGCACTCCCTCTGCAGGATGATGCCCATTTGATCTGGGTCCACGAGTCCCTGCATATGGGGCTTAGGCTCCTCGCCAGTATACCTGTGACTATCTTAGCATAAATGTTAAACACTTGAAATTTGGGCAGTAGGAGGCACACTGTGTAGGGTCCTTTCCTGTTTTGTGAATCACTGTGATAACGCCTTCCTGCATTGTGGGTGTAAGAGTGCCTGTCTCTATGAATGAAGTATATAGATGAGCTAGCAGGGGTTCCAAGATGGGGTAGAATAGCGGGTGTTCATCTTTACAGAGCTAACAACTTTTCTTAGACAACATTGTGTAACTTACTATGCAGGAGTCTAATTAAGCACAAGTTTGCAGTATTGATCCACTGCAAACTAGTGATTACCATGCCTCATACCATATGTTTTCTGTATTCTTTTTTACAGTTTTTCTATCTTAGACAAACTGCTTTACAAACTGAACAGCCTTGAGAGAGCGCAAACCACAGGATGAAACAAGTGTTGGAAATTTCAGGCAAGAAAACATTAAAAAGAAAGCAAAAATTCCATTTACAATGGTACAACCTGTTGCAAGGAGTGCTTTCTTTCAAGAATGCAATAGTTAAATCTGGACAAAAAGATGCCCCTCTAAACCACAAGACTACCTTCCATAGCACTACAGCAGAAGAAATAACCCCGTAATGTAAGCGCTCATCTAAGGTAGCTTCAAGATCTATGCTTTACAGAGACAATCACAGCCCTGGTGCCACAATCATGAGATAATGTATTTATCTTACAATGGTAAAACATCAGTACTGAGAACTTCGGAAAACATGTTATTGTCCTGCCCATGCCCAAAGAGGCACTCCTGGCTGCCAAATATAGGTTCAAAGGAGAGGAGGCAGATAGTAAGCTGCCTGTGTTGCTGAGGCTGATGGATGTATAACCCACTGGCTGGCACAAAAATACCCTTTGCAACGTGATATTGGAGGCTACGATCAGTTCACCTTACATCATACATTTGAGGCGAAGGTGCTGCATGGTCAAGTGGCTGCAGTGAAAGGATTTGGGGTACTTTCACAAATGAATTACCATTTATCCTTAGCCAGCATGTTCTATTAGAGGCAAATCTAATCCAGGGGACACACGTAAAGGTTAAAAGTACTGTTTGAATCTCACCTGATACAATCGTAAATATGGATCATAAGTTTTTGTTTTTACTAAAACTATAAGTATAATATACTTACTTTCTTTCAACCAATCCGTTCTGATCCATTGGTCTGTTATTGTGTCATTTACAGGTTTCTTCGGCTCACTAAAGCATCCAACAAAAGGCAATGAGTCAGTGTCCTTCAGCCACTGGCTAACTTCAGTGTGAGTGACGGCATTCCACGCTTTCACAAGGAGAACAGTAGGTGCCAGTGACTACTACGGCAATGTGTTCCTTTTGAAACCCACAAAAATATGTTTGCTTTTAGACAATGATTTTTGTTTTAGATTGAGGCGGACAAGGCAGCTTCCACCCCAATAAAGTTTTGCAAAAATCAAGACAACAAAGCAAGCATTAGCAAAGCCAAAACGCTCTTAGATAATACCACACCTATTGGCTTTGCCAGTCCTTATTGGTTAATGTTAACCATTCCAATTGAACTTAATGAGCACTTTTTTGAAGCAGTCAATCCAGGTATGCCATGTCAGGTAGCATCGTAAGCTGTAGGCTGGTCAATTTACTTGGACAAGATGCAGCGCAGCACTGTAACCAAATTTGCTGTGGGCCAGGTGAAAGAAGACCGCAGCAGATTTCAGCTCACCAGATCTATCAGTTTAGGTTTTATAGCCATACTCTGGCATAATTTCAATTATAATATTAGGACAACTTTGAGATATATATATATATATATATATATATATATATATATAACCTACTGGCGGTCGCCAGTAGGTAGTTATAGTTAGGACCTAGTTTCCATAGGAAATCCGCAACATTCTATTGGGAATAACTTTGGACCTGGTGGATGAATGTTTGCGAATTTCTCAAAGAAGATGGCTCGGTCCGCTCCGCTCATTCTGTGAAAGTTTTGGGGGGATTGGTGAAGTGGGGGCTGAGATAAAAGGGGGGTCCTAAAACGTGTTTTTCCCATGTTATTTTCCATAGGACGTTTAGACACGGCTACAGCTCGAACGGCTGAATGGATTTATAAGAAATTTGGTAGAAAGGTAGAGTGTGGGTCGCATATCACGCTTTTGTTTAAATGGTGTAAATCCGTTCAGTAGTTGCTGAGAAAATTAAAGTTGAAATCAGTTATATATCTGTAAGCGCGCATGGGTGCGCGCACTTATGCGGGTGTGCACGAGCGGCATTCTGATTTGCTGTTTAACGTCTGTCAACATTCGATTCGGAGGAAATCAGGAAGTGTTGTCCTCCATTTTGTTAGTGCGAGTGAATATATAATACAGAACAAAGGGTTAGTACATGGAAAGGGGAGACGGTAGAGATTGTCTCGCCGGGAAGGTTTTCTAAGGGGGTGCAGTATGGACCCTGAACGCGAAAAGACTATTTTTCTTTTGGGAGAAAACATTTGCGGGGTGCATGCATTCGGTCGCGCACCCCTATTTACAAGACTGTGAAAAACTATAGTGGTGAGAATGGAAAGGGAGCAGGGTGGAGAGTGTTTGATTTGGTAGGTTTCTTGAGGGGTTTATTAAGGATGAGGAAAGTCTAAAAGTAGCTTTTTATCGTAAATAAGTTACGAGGTGCGCGCACTCGGTCGCGCACGGCGATGAAAAAACATAAAGAAAGATGGAGATCAATTAGAAGTTTGAGTGTTTACATGTAAGGTGGCTCTTAAAAGAGCCCTTGTGTTAATTGAGTTTTTGTAGAACTTATAAGTAAGTTCCGATGCAGAGTCTCATGTTACAGAGGAAAATTCTATTTCCCTCATCCGTGAAATGAACACCATCTCTCCGATAGATGCCTTCCATGTTGAAACGTAGGTTGTTGTTGTACATAGAACCCATGTTATATTCTCTGAGGAAAGCAGAAACAGATTTATTTACATGTTTCCTTGCTTTCTCAATCTGTGGACAACGTTCATTGGACCAATTCCATTTTTGTCTTTGGCATATATTTGAATACACCAAGACAGTTCGAGGAAAAAGTGACATCAATTGAAGAAAGGTGTCTTTTAGAAGCATTTCTAGACCTACACCTGTTAATGTGCCTAGATCATTCCCACCACAGTGCACAATTATCAGGTTAGGTTCAGGGAGATGCATAGCTTTCACCAATGGTATCAATTGGTGACATTTTAATCCTCTTTGCCCAATCCATGTAATCTGCACATTTGGTAAATCAAGGTTAGAAATTCGTCTGTTTGCAGCATATTTTTCACTCCAGTGAATATAACTGTGTCCTACAAGCCAAACCTTCATTTTCAAGGTAGATGCAGTAGTACTCCGATGGGTTCTGGAAGTGGAATGGCAAGTAGATGGTGAAAGTCACGATAAAAAAGTGTGTGAGGTTTGGTGTTAATGAAAAACTGAACATGATTGGTTAATTGATATACATCAAGAATGAAGACTACGCTGTATGTTACAGTTTTTTTTTACAAACAAATCTTCTATTGGTCGTGGAAAAAAAAGAAATGTAAAATAAGAGTGGATAGGCAGGTGTGTTTGGAGGGGAAATTACCGTTTTTGCTTGGATTTAGAACGTTGAGATATGAACTTTTGACCTGTGCCTTCAGCTAGGTGTAGAATGAGCTGTTACCATGGTAACAGCCAGAGAAGGCAGAGGGTGAAGGGTGACCGTTATGTGACTTTGAAAATATTGAAAGGATAACCAACTGAAATGTTAATTTGAATATGAAATTGTGCGGGAACAAATATGATTGGTTGAAGAGACATATATGAGTGTGTATTGACAGAAAACCTATGCCATTATTCTTTGGTTGCAGTGATAGAAGTAGTATTGAGAGCTCCGTCAAACGACTATCGTATTACAACTATCATTGTTCTACATCTGATAAAGCATTGGTAAAGGTGAGTGTATAACGGATTGTTTCATGATGTACCATTAAATGTGGTTTGATCACTATATTTGATTATTTGAGTTTGTGTGTGTGTAAGGAAGCACATTTTTGAGTTACATACAGCTTGAGATAATTTCAACTAATGTTCCATTTTATAACATCAATGTTTTGGAACATTGTATCTTTGTAATTATTACATAAAAATTACGATTAATTAATTTGATTAAGGATAGTGGAGTTCAGTCATGTTTTTAAGTTATGAGGTACTGTTAGGTCTATGAATTAAATGACACTTAGAGACTGATCTGCAACGAAATTAGGGGGGGAGGGAAGGACGTAAAAAAATATTTTTTTGTAGGGGAACATGAACGTGTAATCAGTAGGTAGAGTAAAGGTGGAGGGGGTCAAATAATGGGTAAAAGAAGTGCAAGGCCTAATTAATATTGGAATAGTTCTTTATAGAGGTGTGAAACGCTCAGGTGCGGCTCTGTGTGTATCTGGGATGTGTGTTATTTTGGGTTTCCTCAGCAGACTTGAGGGGGGAGGGGTTGCAGTTCTGTAAAGTTAATGGAGGTTGTGCGCCGTTTCTTCACTTTCTTTTAAGTCTGAATTATAGTTTAGGATGTATTTGTGGTAAACTAAATAAAAAGAATATAAAATGTAATGAAATAGACAGAAATTAATAAACATTTGGGAGCGTTTAGACATAATTTGTAAAGTTGGTTACCGATAAAAAAAAAAAAAGGAATTGGTAGAGCATTGATAATGCATGTAGAGAGAAAAATTGTTGATTAAATGTAATATTGTTGAAAAAAAAGTGGTAAAGCTTTAGGTATTTTAAAATTTAAGTTTGATGAAAAAAATTACAGTATGGCTTAGAGCCGAGGGATGCAGTGGTGGGGGTGGGGTGAGAAGGAAAGGTGTCCCAGTATAATCAAATGAAAAATTGTGACCATGAGGTTGTACAGAGGTTCGTGGAGTATATGCTTTTAATAAATTGAAGTAGAAGACCAAATATATATATATATATAGAGGTTTCTGTGTACCACAATGTGAGAGACCATTTTCATCTGACTCTTGATTTCCATATCAGTTGCTTTGTGTTATCTTAGTGTGTGTATGTGTGTGTGTGTGCGTGCGTTCAGTCTGAGCTGAGGAAGTTTGTTCTGCAGGAAGAGACAGTTGTTACAGTGGAGATGAAAGGGTGATACGTACTGAAATAGGATATAGCGTGTGCTCTGTGGATGCGGGGGATCTGTGATTAATACACTGAGTGAATCATAACTGCGGGCAAGTTTTGTTACAGTAATTAATAATTTTTTTGTCAGAGGTACGATTGATGCTATGGTTCACAACTCGTAAAGAAAGGCTTGAGTGACCGTCGCAGGCCAGCGGGTTAAAGTATGAGAAATTCAGGTTGACAAAAGAAAACATGATTTGAGTGCAGTTGAGATTACGTGAAACACATGAATACAGTTTTAGAGTATATTATTTCAGTTGTAAATATGAGTTAAAAGAGGGAACGTATATTTTTCAGATTTTTAGTCAATAATGCAGTGTTTTGATACGAAGATTTTTATTTAATACAAGTAAACATAATATAAAGAAAATGGTGGGAAAAGTTACTAGTTCATAGAACACAAATGATGGAAATGTAGTATGAAGCAAAATGAATAATGTATAAAAAAAAATGAAAAAGCCTTGCAATGAAATATATTTAATTATATTGCATACAAGAAGGTGTGCTTTGATTTTAAATTCTGTAATCATATATGAAAATATAATTGGTTAAATATCACTTCATTAACAGTTAATTTTCAATATACGAAGCAGTAATAAGCTTGTTGTATGGTATTGTCAAAGGAAATGAAAAACGCGCCAAAAGGGAGAATTTGACTTGAGGTGCATGTATGTTATCTGTAGGAACGTTCGAAAATCAGGACTCAGAATAACTATTGTTTTGATATAATTTTTTGAAAGGTTTCAGTACACAATGTCTCATACAGGTTGATAAGCAAGGGTAATATCAGGGTAATTATAAACTTTTCAATTGTGAATGAAAAATCTTTCAATAGCCATCAATTAAAAGCAGCACATGTGTGTGAGGCGGAAATAAGGAGTAGAAAGGGAGAATGGTGATAAACCATATACAATCACATAAAAAGTCATGGTAACTATAGACATTTGTGAAGGCACATTTAATTATATTTTACACAGCCTTGGTACGACAACATTTTAAATCAGATAAGATAACATAAGGTAGTGATTTGTTGTAATTAGAGCATCATGAAATGTTTTGAATAAAATCGAGGAGGTGTGGAAAGAAAATTAAGTCCACATAATTAAAAAAATTCACACCAGACGGAAATTGCAATGTCCAATATTAGTAAAGTCAATAGGTCATCTTTTATATAACATATAAGAATAAAAAAAAAATAAGAAAAATTAGGAAGGTAAAAAAAAGTCAAGACGTCAATGGTTTGCAGAACAGCTATACTTCCATTGAATAGGCAAAGTAAGTGGCAACTGCTTCTAATAGAAAGTCATTGTTATCATCCGAAAACAAGTCAGCCATCCAATTTAAAAGAGGAAATGAACAAACATGGTCATTAATTAGTGGAGCCTCTAGTAGCAGAGGGCAAGTCGGTGAATTTTCAATGTAGCTGTGTGCCAAGAAATCTTGCGCCGCTGCGAATATATTCCAATGACCCAGAACTCCATGTATCGCTGCAAAGGCCATAATCCCTCCGTCGGAACAAAGCGGTTCATGATCAAGTAACGGATTCATGAGATGATTGTAATTCACTTCAGGAGACACCGAGTTGCAGAGACATAAGTCCAGGGCCCACATGAAATCACAGCTCAGGCAATGAAATACAGGTTGCACACAGGTGAAATAGGAAAATCGAAATGATAATCCATATGATGCACTCAAAGTCGCGAGTGGTAGGATGCCATAGTATTCAAGCATCTTGTGGCGACATAGTTCTAAGTGTTCCAGCTCGTTTTCAAAGGCGGGACGGACCTCCATTTTGTAATAACGAAAATAGGAATAGAAAGGTTGCAGCTGCTGGTAATAGATGAGGATGTCCAGAAACATAGATCAGAGAGTATGGAGTGAGAGTAGCAGAATGTCTTTAAATAATTTGGTGGAAAAAAAGCACCAAACCATTGTTTAGTAGTTGTAAAAAAAATAGTGCAGCTGGGAAGTGGAGGAGCGTTAAAGATTATGAGAGTCACCTTAGAAAATTGTAAAGGAAGGTCACTATTTAATAAGATATGCAGTTTTCTACGAGTGTTAGCTGAGTGAATGAGATATGTTTGTGAACAGATGCTCGGGTAGCTTGATTTTGGGACAATAAGGCTGTTGTTCAAGTTTTGGGATGGAACTTTGAGTTCAAGGTCGTTTTTTGCGCCCAGATGCACACATGAAGGTTCTCATGCGTGGGTGGGTGAAGTTAATTTTTAGAGAGAAACATATGCAGAGTGACTACTTCAGACTAAAGCTTGTCGTTTAAAAAGTCAAACTAATTAACATTGCTTGAAAATAAATAGTTACTGTTGAGTGTTATGGTAAAATTAAGCATTATAGGGGATACCGGTGTACCTTTGAAAACACATGCAATATTACAGCGCTTTATGTTAAACAAATTATGCAATTGGTAGTGCTTGGATGTGTACGATTATGTGCGACATTGATATTTTTGACAGTGTGGGCCTCATTTATGAAAATTTTGCACTATAGATGCGTTTCTTTTTCTCATGTTAAAAGTGACACAACGGTGGCGCAAGGGCTTCATAAATAAGGCTCTGTGGGGCAGATTTATGAAGGGCCTGCGCCGCCGGTGCGTCACTTTTTCCCATGTTAAAAGTGACGCACCGGCGGCGCAAGGCCTTCATAAATCTGCCCCTGTGTACTTATGACAAACGGAGAAATGACGTAATGAAATGATGTTAGGTGAGTGTAGTGTAATTACGGGACGAAAAACCTTTAAAGAGAATTACATTTAGTATGGAATAATTTTTAATTTTTTCCACAAACTAAGGTATAAAAATATAGTAACTGTTAGCGGAACTGTAAGTTGAAGTTTGATAAAGATTAATGAAATAAGTAAATTATGGGGAATTTAATATGTGCAGATAATAATCTTTGAGAAAAGGTAATAGTCTACAAACTTGAAAATAGAGGTACGGAATCCAATGCGCGCACCAAGTAACTTTTTATGGAGAACAAAAAAGTTTAGTTCAAATTCAGGGTCTATACTGGACTACCTGATAAAACTTACTCGGTTACATAATCTGTACCTTCTGTCCTTTCCATGTTCTAACCCTTTGATCAGTACAATACATTCACTCGCAGTTACAAAATGGCGGCGAACACTTTCGGATTTCCACTGATTCTAATGTTGGCAGATGTTAAACAGCAAATGAGAATTTTATAAAGTGTATATTTTTGTAATTTTAAAAAATAGGCAAAATAAGTAAAGTTAAAGATCTGAAACGATCTTTAAGTGTCGTCTGCCTTTGCATCATTAATGGTTACATAACCTGTACCTTCTGTCCTTTCCATGTTCTAACATTTTGATCAGTACAATACATTCACTCGCAGTTACAAAATGGCGGCGAACACTTTCGGATTTCCACTGATTCTAATGTTGGCAGATGTTAAACAGCAAATGAGAATTTTATAAAGTGTATATTTTTGTAATTTTAAAAAATAGGCAAAATAAGTAAAGTTAAAGATCTGAAACGATCTTTAAGTGTCGTCTGCCTTTGCATCATTACATTTTACTTATAAAGCATGTGAATCACAGTCTTGTAAATAGGGTTGCGCGATCGAGTGCGCGCACAACATAACTTTAAAGAGAGAAAATAGATAATGTGTACTTTTTTCTCTTTCCATGTTCTCACCGTTTGTTCGGTAGAATATATGCAGTTGCATTAAGAAAATGGCGGCAACACTTCTTTATTTCTTCCGATTGGAATGTTGACAGACGTTGAGCAGCTAATTATAAAAAATGCTAGAAAAAACGGCTGCAAAGCATGTATATTGTTAAAAAGTCAGCGATATTCATGCAATACCAAGCTAATGCTCTTAGCCATGTTATCTAGGTCTCATTGGATAAAATGACTTGATCAGTACAATATATTCACTCCCAGTTACAAAATGGCGGCGAACAATTTCGGATTTCCACTGATTCTAATGTTGACAGATGTTAAACAGAAAATGAGAATTTTATAAACTGTATATTTTTGTAATTTAAAAAAATAGTCAAAATAAGTAAACTTAAAGATCTGAAACGATGTTTAAGTGTCGTCTGCCTTTGTACCATTAAATTTTACTTATAAAGCATGAGAATCACAGTCTTGTAAATAGGGTTGCGCGATCGAGTACGCGCACCCCGTAACTTTAAAGAGAGAAAAAAAATGTTGTTTTGGCGTTCAGGTTCTATAGTGCACTCCCTGAGAAAACGTACTCGCTTACATAATGTGTTCGGTAGAATATATGCAGTCGTATTAACAAAATGGCGACAATACTTCCTTATTTCGACCGAATGGAATGTTGACAGACGTTGAGCAGCTAATTATAATAAATGCTACAAAAAATGGCTGCAATGCATGCATATTGTTAAAAAGTCAGCGATATTCATGCAATACCGAGCTAATGCTCTTAGCCATGTTATCTAGGTCCCATTGGATAACATGACTAAAAACTGCTCAGGGCAGATGTTTGCTTTTGGAGATATTCATGCTTAGCGCAAATATCTGCAAACTTCGTAATAGGCGATAGTAATGTTAGCGCCTGTTTCCAGTTGCTATCATCTTGCCACGTTCACTTTAGGATATCATTAGTGATAATTATTACTGAGAAGCAAAGTGGCGCACAAGATGGTTGCTATCTGCTAATAGGTGTTGCAAACTGGTGTTAGCGACAGATACGTAATAGGGAGATAATTTTATCTTCGCTTTGTTGGCTCTTGAAGGCAAAAAAGTGGAGATAAACTCCCTTGATAATATGCCCTATTTGGGGGAATTCAGAAAGTGTGAAGCGTTATTATGTTAAAAAATTCCCTGCACATAATGTATATGTATTTACATAATAAATATAGAAAGTAAGGTTGTGTTGTAGTGCTTATCAAAAATATTGCATGTAGTTTCTTGGTAATGTTTGTAAAATTACATTGTATATAGTGATTGATTTAAAAAAAATGTAGGGGGAAAAATTTGATAAAAAAATGTGGTTCACAAAGATATCTTGGGCTTTATTTATGAAGGTGTTTCGCCGCACGTGCGTTATTTTTAACATGGAAAACAGTGACGCACCGGTGGCGCAAAGATTACATAAATAAGGCTTCTTAAACATAGACTTTATGATATATATTGGATAGAAAATTAAGGAATGTATATGATAGGCATGATATTTGGTAAAATGGGTGTATGTTGTGAAATATATATGTGTGTATTATGTTAACTAAAATTCAGTTGTGTATTTTTTTTAGAGAGTGTTTGGTGCTGAAAAGCAATAACCTGACATTGAACGTGACAGTATAGAAACAGAAAATCTTTTTTTACAGGTGAGTTGATAAAATTAATATGATAAGTTATTTGTGAGACGATTATCATAATATGCATGTTTTAAAAAAAAAAATTAACACTGCTTCTGTTATACATAACGGTTTTAATTTGTACTCTAAACATATCTAAACATGCTTGTAGTACATATGTATTTTGAAATACAATTTTATACTCAATTGTTACCATCTTTTGATTGGCCAGGTTCATGTGTTATTTTATATACAGTTTGGGTTTATCTATTCTTTGACTGTAAGAGTTTGCTGTTTACCTTGGTTATTTTTTGCTAAGTCATCATTAACTCTCAACTTTATGCTGTATTATTTGTGTACAGTAATGATTGAGTAATTATAGAGGTATATTATGATATGGCTGTTGGCGTGATGGACAATTCGGATGCATTTTTGTGACTGTACTATCTATTTGCATTCTATTATATGCATTTGCAGAAGTGTATTATGATGAGGTCAGTCGGACGCCATCGAGGGAGTAATGGTAGGGCCTGGGAGCGAGGGAGGGGGAGGTGTAGGGTACAGAGATCTAAAATATGATACATAGATAAATGTAGGAAAGTATAAATTTTAATTAATAAAATAATTTTTCCAGTGTACACAGCATCGCAATTTGGAATGTAGTGCACACTGCAAAATGTATTTAAATAATTAAATTATGTATTTACTACATATTATCTGTATCCTGGTTTTTAGGTCCCTCCAGCAAAGATCTTTCCCTCTTTGTCTCCCTGACGCACCATAATTGCCTCCACGAATTGCGACTCATTGTGGTTTCATATGATTAAGATGAAATGTTTTACATTAGATGAAATTTACATGACGAGTATATTGTTAAAGGTAAAAGCAACTGCCTCTGTGGGAAGTAGCAATCGGTTTAGTGATTGTTTAATTGGTATACTGTGAGTTATTCTTTCACTTTGCATACGGTTTGAATGACAGTTTATAGTGGTAAAGTTAAAAATAGATCTGTACAATAAAATTAGAAAGTGTTTAAATAGTTCTACAGCCTGAAATGCAGAAAGCAAATTTCACCGTGAAATGTATTTCTGTAGCACAATTGTAATTTACAAAATTAAATAGAAACCTGTTAATCTCTAGGATAAAAGTATCTGTTTCTTAATAAAATAAAGATGAAGGTATTATAATAATCAATGTAGTTAATGACTTTAAAAGTATGAAAGGGTATGTAGTGAAAAGATTACTCAAGGTAATCATTGGTTAACTAATTATAAAAAAAATATAATTTAGTCTTTATATTTCTTTAAAAGGAGACAGAAGATAGAAAATTAATAAAAATATGGAAGATTTGAATGAAAATGAGAATATCAATTTTGAAATGGCACAAGAAGTACTAGAAGAAATACTTGAAGGAGTATTTGAGGATGAGATTTCATTTGAAAATGAGGACTTTTTGGACAGCACATTTGACAGTGCATACTTAGAGATGGTGGAAGAACAGAATGTGGAAGAGGAAAATAACTATGAAATATCAGATGAAATAATGCTAAATGTGATTCTAGAATATGAATTATGAAATGGATAATATTTATGATTAAATAAAAAAAAATTAAAAATATTATTGTTGTACTCTTAATTAGTATTCTCTTTTTTAAGAATGACAGTAAAAGTTGTGCAAAGGTGGATAAAAGATTAAAGTTATAAAAATAAAAAGTATTAGCAACAGACAATGCTTGAAAGTCAGAATAGTACTTATATGTCTAAAAAAAAAAAAAAAAAACATGTGTAAGGATAACAGATATGGAGTGTCACAAATCTAGAAACAATATTCAATTTAGGATTTCCTACTCTGACCAGAGACTGTTTCTTTGTCTTTATTCAAGTTATAAAATCAAGTATTCCTTATAATTTGTATGGTATATGGAAGTAGGGGTCTATAATATTTTTTAACTTTTTTCAAAACAGGTTATCATTGACATCAGAAACATCAATCAGTATGCCGACGAGAAATGAGAAAAGAAAGCTGTATAAAAAGACATACCATTTGAAGAGAAAAGAGGGACAAGATTTACGTACACAACAAAGGACGGACAAAAACAAGAGTGCTCCTGGTAAGAGCAGTAAGGAATTTTAAAAAAAATTGTGTCAGAGAAAAAGTCAATTGGATAATATTGCTAAGGAAAAACAGTTTTCAGGATCTACAAGGAGAAATGGACAAAAAAAGAAAACTGTGTTGGAAAAGAGTGGTGAAGAAAATATGTACAGTAAAAGACGTACAAATCAATTTGCGGAAATAAGTGTAGAATCTAGGGTCGGGGACAATCGATATTTGCCCGGCGGTATTGCCTCTGTAACCCACGAATTATTAATCAATGAAGAGGCAGGCGCTGGAGGCGGGAAGGCAGGAAACAAGGTTTATTCTCTCCGGAGGAGAACACAACAGTTAGACAGCAGGTATCGTTCTGAGGTGCTCTAGCTGCATCTCTGAGGCCTGGCCTCTTATATACAGGTTTTATTGCTTTATTATAGATTACATGTTCATGGCAATGCTTTGATGTACGGAAAGACATTCCCGGAATCTCCCCTTCGGGCCCGTTCCCACACACATTTACAGTAGAAGTCCCCACCCCGGTCACAACAGGTGATGATTATCGCGCAGCTGGATATTCCGGGGTTCGATCGGATCTCATGGGGTGGGGGCTTTGATCAACTCAGGGGTCCTGTGATGAGGGAAGCTTTCTACTGTACGGGGAGGGGCGAGGAATAGTACCGGCAGAGCTGGGTGTCGGCCTGGGAATGAGGAAGACAAACGGGCACACACAGGAAAAAGGGGGTTGGCATCAAAGGGCCTGGGACCATGAAAAGGAATGAAGGGAGGTGTCGCGCTGGGAACAGGATGGGGTTCTGAGGCAGAGCTGCGCTGAAGAGGGGTTTATGACTCAAAGCAGGTGCGAGCAGGGGGTTGGTCAGCGTGCAGGCTTGGTGAGGGCGAAGGGCTACGTCGGGGGCCAGTGGCATGCAAAAGGGCTATTCTGATCGAGGCACCTAAAATGGCGGGCGCGCACGAAAAAGTGTGGCATCAGGGGGAAAGGCAAGATGGCGCAGATAATGTTTACCAAAATCGTACTAATTTTCCACAGTCCTCCCTTTAACATATTCAAGACATCTTGCTGGTCTATTTCCTATTCAGGTCTATTATGGTGGGCATAAGAAAAAGCAATAGGAACCCAGGTGAAGGAGTCGTAAACATTACATTTAAGATCTCTAGTTTTAAGAGGCGGGCCTATTGATAAACTTTGATAAACTTGTTAGCAGGAAAGTTATAGTAATGCAGATAAAACATTTCATAGCTACTTATAGTCGGTTGGAATGTAAACTGATAGGTTATTACATATCCGAGTTCTGTTCATTGTTGGTTGCTGCATAATCAATACATTGGTGGCTGGGAGAGAAATGAGACATAGTAGAAACGATAAATAAGGAATGTTCGAAGTTAGCGAGTTCTCAGCATTTTGGTTTCCGTCTTCCGTTGGCACTGTGGAGCACCGGCGGTGGAGCTTATGGGTCCAGCTCTGATCTAGATTCCGCGTTGCAGGGCATGACCTTTTTCTTGCTTTCCCGGTCAAAAAGGTCCTTTTCGCCCTATGTCCTTTGGAGTCGGCAGTCAGAGTTCAGGTGGAAGAAGAGTGTGTAAGTAGTCCATAGGGTAGGTCGGAGAAAAAGGGGGGATGGAGCAGGGCCAGATCGGGAACAGACCAGGGGGCGGAGAATTCCAGGTAGGCGGGCTCATGGCTGAGTTCAGAGAGCGGGGACTTTTTCGGCACACATTTTGAACATTGAGCAGGGACATCAGGTCAGCCCTTTTCTCTCATTTTGTCGGAAATAGTGCCTTGTCCTGCAGCTCCTTTCTGTCGCGGTCTCGCCTTGGCCAATGTTGCAGATGTTCCATAGTCTGTAGTCAGGCCACGTGCTCCCACATCCGGTCCTTCTTTCCTCCGACGGTCGTACCCTTAAAATGAGTTTGAAAAGACAGTCTTTAGAGAATTGGTAGAGGAAGGTAATCACATAAGTCCATTTCTCTCCCAGCTCCAGGCACAACATGAAAACGTCCGTTATATTAGGGTTCACAACTAACATATAAATGACCGATGATGGGCCTGTTGGATTTACTATGACTTTCCTTCACAACTATTTATTACAGTTTACGACAGTTCATCTGATGGAGACCCCCCCCCCCTTCGTAATACGAGCCTGACAAAGCTATACCGTTCTCTAGGGCTTTAGATTTATAAAAGGTGCTGTGAGCTATCAATATGGTACTAATAGGTATCTTGCTGAGGGACGAACATAGGAAAAACATTTTTTTTTTTTTTTCATTCTATCAATGCATCTTGCCTTTCAATTAAACATTTTTCGCTTTCAACGGTGTTCATTGCAATGATTTTCTTCGCTTTGGTCTAATCCTTTAACTTTGTAAAACATCATTCTGGTTCCTATGTGGCCTCTTATGGCCTGATTACTAAATTAGAAAAGACAGGGGTCTTATGGGAAACAACTAGGGACATGGAAAACTGGGGTAAGGGCGTAAGTAGACCCATCTCTTATGACCGGGGGTGAGGGACAGTTTTATAACTCTCGTCTGGGGCAGCTGATACGAAACAGGGGGCGTTCCTGGAACATGAGGATGTTCCGATAATTTTTACTGGTTTGGGTATTGCGACAATTCGGGACGGGGAGGGTCGCGCATTCTGAGGCATTTTATTTCATCATAGGAGCCGCTGACATGTAGTTCCCTTATTACGGGTCAGATTAGGGAACCTCAGTCGTCTTACCTGTCCTTTCCCTCATCGCCAACTCTCGGTTTCGTTAATTTAGCAGAAAGGAGAGGCAATGACACGGTCTCAGGGTGATTGTATTAAAGACAAGTTTTGTGCAAATACTGGCGGTATTTGAAGCCAATTGGGTGGTGTGCTAGGGGTGGCGGTTTGTCAATTTGGGTGCTAGTCGTTCGGAAGAGTGAGAGTGTGGAGGAGAGAGAGAGAGAGAGAGAGAGAGAGAGAGAGAGAGAGAGAGAGAGAGAGAGAGAGAGAGAGAGAGAGAGAGAGAGAGAGAGAGATGTGCATCAATAGGCTAGATAGTACACGTGCAACATAGGGAGCGGCCGTGTATTTAAGATAGATTATCCAGCGCATTACTCGATACAAGACATCGTAGGTCTGTGTTAGTATTTTGAAAGCATGCGGTTCAGGACGGACGAGCATTAGGTCGGGTACGGGGGACATGCATTGTGAAAAAGGAAAAGGGCACCATTGTCGTACTCCTTACATTCTTGGTCCTTTGACCATTTGAGTCGACGCTTCAGTCACACACAAACATTCTTTCATAGTTTCAGACATACGTGGCATGTGTCCACTCGCGCAACCGGGATTAAGGGGTGATCATTTCTCAACAAGTCACACTATTGATTGGCTCGTTTGTTACATGAGCAGTTGGTGGGAGTGCTTAGGTGCCACCTTGCGGCGCTAGTCTGCTTCGCGTATCAGACATGGCAAGGCTTCAGATCTTCGCCACACCTCGGTTGTGATCTCCGATGTAACCTGCAGAGGGAGGGAAAAGAGGGGAAGGGAGGGGGACAACATTCGCGCATATCAAATACATGGATTCAAGAGTCCTTTACTTACCTCATACCCGTCTTATCTCCTCGGGATAGAATCCCTGAGGTTGTGGTTTCTGGAGTCAGGGGGGGGGCAGTGTGTCCTTATAGGCTGTGAGTAGGAAAACGCTAGGGAATCAGAAGTACTTAGCGCGGAGTTTCTAGTTGGTAGGTGTATTTAACTATCGGGGTCCTTAAATCTCTTTCAACGCAGTGGTGTTCTAAGGTTTACTAGTTCTTCGATCAACTCTGTTCCCTAGTACCTTTGAGCGTTGTATTTTATAACATTTACATCGTTTCATTTTACCCATCTTTTATATTCCATCATTTATACCGTTTCGTTTTACCCATCCTCAGAAGTCGAGGTCTTCCTCCATGCGCGAGTTCATGGGTCGGTCGTGTGTCCGAAGGCAGAGTATCGTGTCTTAGGTCCGATCCTTCATTCGAGGCTGGGCAACCACCTTCTAATAACCTTAAAGAGAGAACAAAGTAGGGTGCACAAAAACTCTCCCGCCGATCCCACATTTTAAATAAAGCATGCAATACCCATTCATAGTTTCGAAAACCTTTATTTTTGCAAAATCATTTCAGTACGTAGATTATGAGGGTGGGGTCGTATTTGGCCGGACACGGCAATGGCGAAAGTGCGTACAGTAGGGGGTTAATTTGCAACATTAGAAAACATTAGAAAGGTTTATTCATTCATTCGTAGGAAACTAAAAACGTCTATAAATTGGTCGGGGGATCGGGGGGCATTTATTTCATAGTTTAGAAGCACCTTCAGACTAGTCGCAATCAGATTTCCTATATGCATACCGTGTATGTGCGTCATGAGCGAGGTTATACATCAGCTATAAAAAATATAATACATTGTACATTTGTAATCAACATTTTTTAACGGAGTCCCTTTATATGTTCGTCGAGTGAATTCTCTTTCTTTCTCGTTAAGCGTACAAAGGGTCAGGTACGTGTCTCAGAAACCAAGTTTTTCTTTAATAGCAAAAAGAAGACACCACGTGGCGTTCGTAAGTTCCTATTGTCACCGGCGCCATTTTGGGCGGGGCCGGGTTAGTCCGGAAGTAGTATCAGAAATTTTTTTTTTCCTACAACCGGCAGTTGGACCAGAGTCCTTTTCGGCAGTTCGAGAATTCATGCTAACAGAAAGAGTGGCAATGTCATGCTTGTTTTGTTAGCGATCGAGGCAGTGGTCCCTTACCGGAAGCCTGCAGGGGCCGAGGGCTCCAGGGACGTTTGTAGAATCTTCAAGGCTGTGGGGGTGCTGTCGGAGGTGGGGGCTCGTGCTCCGGTGGGCAAGCGCCCGAGTTACGTTGCCGTTCACAGTTACTCTAGCGGCCGAGACCCGCCTTCCAGGGGGCCCAGACGCCATTTTGAGGCCTGCAGCGGCCGCCCTTCGTCGTGTCTGCAAGAGTGGAGGAGACCTTTTGGAATGAACCCATGTCCAGTGTTGCGGAAGTATGGCCACCTGCGGTGCATGTTCGGTGCTGTGCAAGTATCGGCACCGTTGCATGTTCGGTGCTGCGCAAGTATCGGCACCGTTGCATGTTCGGTGCTGCGCAAGTATCGGGGCGCCACCATGGTATGTTCGGTGCTACGCAGGTATTGGCACCACCGCCTGGCTGGAGGAGTTCAGCGCTGGGCCGGGGGCTGGGAAACCTCCTATCCGTGGGGGTGGGAGAGGCTCGTCCGCGTCACCTCTCCCTCCCAGCCCGACCAGGACTGGAGGTGTGTACAAGACATCCCGCCGCCCAGAGTTGTCGCGGCCATTGTTCATGACAGAAGTGGCGCCGGGCGTGCTGCTGCGGCCATTACGGAGGGGAAAAGAAAGAAGTGTCCTGTCCTTCTCTGGACCGGGCTTCCGGCGGATGTCGGCCGGACGCCCCTTGCTCTGGCCCCATGAACGGGTTCTTTGGCTCATCGGCTGCAGCCGGATCCCGTTGGCCCCGGTCCCTGGCCATTGGTGGCCGGACCGGGGGGACATGTGGCGGGACTGCCTGCAACTATCCAGGGCCGCTGTGGCCGGACTCCGCTGGCCCCTGCCTCTCCTTCGGCTCCCCCATATGTTAAGATTTCCTGACCGAGTGTTGGCAGCAGGGCCCGCCTTATATGGTTGCCGCCGGCTGGGCGTAACCGTAACCCTGCCCTACTTTGGAAGGTTCCAGAATGGGGGGGGCGAATGTTCTGTTGACTTTCATTTTCTAGTTTTACCGTTCTTGTTTCAAACGTTTTCTGTTGTTAGGGCATTATTAAGTGTTATTATTACATATTGTTATTTGTTTCTTGTTAGTTATGTTAAATAAAAGTTCAAGTTCATAAGTGGCCTATGGATTTCGTTTTCTCACTCCTTTCTTTCCAGGTTGTTCCATACTAATGTTTCTGTTAACAAAAGTTTAAGTACCAAAGTAGCACAGGCAGAGGGATGACGCAGATTCATGCATTACGTACACACAAACTCAGACGGGGAGACAGTACAAATATTATATAAAAAGACCCAAGACAAACATAAAACAGTTATTGGCCATAATTATCTTTTTCCGTCTGTTAATTTAGAGCTAGACTGGGTTCCCGTCTTAACGTTGTTCGATCTATGAAAACTCGAACATGTCGCTGAAATCAGTCTGGCGAAATCTGTGCCATCGGGCATAATCGAACGTGGTGGTTCTATCTGGCCTGACCATGTCAGTCTGATTCTTCTTTGTCTCGCGCTTTTTCCCTTTCTTCCGGGCTGCTGTTCCTGTCGGTCCTCTGTTCCTACTCTCGCTCAGTAAAGTCGGACATTGGGCTTTCCAGTGTCCGATACATTTACAAAAAGCACATTGGTCTTGCCCTAAGTCTGGCCGTCCTGTGCGTAGTGTCGGGGGATAACTTTCGGGTCGTGGTGTCCAGGGGTTGTCCTGTTGATATATTCCTCTACCTGCTCTGTCCTCGTCTCTTTTCTTTCGTTGCACTGCCTCTTTGCGCCACATACCGAGACTGTCGAGCATAATAGGCGTTGTCATATTATTACGAAGGGCTATTTCTAACGTTTCTATTTTATCAAGATCGAAGGATCCTACCAGTGGCCACTGTTTGTCTTGACTTTCTTTGGTATACCTGTGCCACAATTTATTATAGGCTATGGTAACTAATCCATAGTTTATGAACATGTCCTTATTAGGGGTGCCTTCCAGCGGAGCTAGATGATCCACCTCTAATAAACGGTCCGGGCTGAACCAGTTATCAATCAGTGGGGAGAAGACAGACATGACGGCTCGCAACGAGGGACAAAAGTCAGCACTGCCTATCTTATCACTGTGTGCAAAGACTAGACAGAATATTTCTATTCTACGTTGTTTGCAGGCAGTGAATACCTCATGAACCAATAAAAACAACCAATAAAAACAACCAATAAAAATAAAAATAAAAATCAGTGGGGACAATAAGTAGGGGCGCAAAAGTCTGCGTCCTCTACCCTTTCACTATCCGTAAAGAGGAATCTGTTATTTCTTGTTTGCAGACAGAGAATCTCCAGAAAACAATCCGTGAACAGTAGTTCGGGGTCAAAGAACCCAGTTAATCAGTGTGGGAGAGGGAATCTCCCAAAAACCGTTAATAAATAATAGAATCAGTGGGGGAGAAAAATAGGCACGACGGCTGCGTTACCTATCCTTCACTGTTTGCAAAAGGGAAAGAGCCTACTGTTTCTCCGTGTGCAGACAGTGAATCTCCAAATAAGTCAAATAAAGAGAAATACTAGTATTTTCTGAACAACAAATACAATTATTTTGCAGTTTGTCGTGTTTACACGACCTTACCCGGACCGTATGGACAGTTTCTTGTCTTCAGAATCCAGCGCCCGTTCGTCCTCTTTTTCTCGTATTTCTCACGGCACTCCTAATGGTTCCCAGTCAGGACCGTAGATCACTCGAGAGAGGTCTGTTCGGAACTAGTGAAGTTCGGATGATCGGCTGCCAGACGAGGGTCCATTGGGCAAGAGCTCTCCCGATCGTTGCAGTCGTTCACTCTGTCGTCAGGACCTCTCCCATTGGATCCACGAGTCGCTGATGGGCCCCACGCTTGGGACGCCAATTGTAGAATCTAGGGTCGGGGACAATCGATATTTGCCCGGCGGTATTGCCTCTGTAACCCACGAATTATTAATCAATGAAGAGGCAGGCGCTGGAGGCGGGAAGGCAGGAAACAAGGTTTATTCTCTCCGGAGGAGAACACAACAGTTAGACAGCAGGTATCGTTCTGAGGTGCTCTAGCTGCATCTCTGAGGCCTGGCCTCTTATATACAGGTTTTATTGCTTTATTATAGATTACATGTTCATGGCAATGCTTTGATGTACGGAAAGACATTCCCGGAATCTCCCCTTCGGGCCCGTTCCCACACACATTTACAGTAGAAGTCCCCACCCCGGTCACAACAGGTGATGATTATCGCGCAGCTGGATATTCTGCCGATTCATGGAATGTGGGGGGGTTCGATCGGATCTCATGGGGTGGGGGCTTTGATCAACTCAGGGGTCCTTTGATGAGGGAAGCTTTCTACTGTACGGGGAGGGGCGAGGAATAGTACCGGCAGAGCTGGGTGTCGGCCTGGGAATGAGGAAGACAAACGGGCACACACAGGAAAAAGGGGGTTGGCATCAAAGGGCCTGGGACCATGAAAAGGAATGAAGGGAGGTGTCGCGCTGGGAACAGGATGGGGTTCTGAGGCAGAGCTGCGCTGAAGAGGGGTTTATGACTCAAAGCAGGTGCGAGCAGGGGGTTGGTCAGCGTGCAGGCTTGGTGAGGGCGAAGGGCTATGTCGGGGGCCAGTGGCATGCAAAAGGGCTATTCTGATCGAGGCACCTAAAATGGCGGGCGCGCATGAAAAAGTGTGGCATCAGGGGGAAAGGCAAGATGGCGCAGATAATGTTTACCAAAATCGTACTAATTTTCCACATAAGGAAACGTATGTTTCATAAGAGAGTTGTTATGAATTTATTACAAAAGGAAAAAGTTTCTAAAAGGAAATCTGCTTTTTATACGAAAAAAAATATATAGAGGACGTTGTGGATGATGCGTTCGAGACGAAAAAAAAATTGTTTATTTTAGTGCTGAAAAGAATAAATACACTAAATACGGCAATTAGAGTTTTAAAATACGGCAATTAGAGTTTTAAAAGCTAAGAGTAAATGGAAGAGACACATAAATAGAAGTAATTTTTGTAAATTCTTTTCTGGTAAATGGATGCATACTTCAAATTCTGAGCCATTTTTTAATGAAGAGAGTTACTTTCAAAGTAACGAGTTGTTGCATGCAGTTGACACCAGTGGTCGAGCGTATGAAGTAAAGGATGGCTGTCCTATTGAGAAAGAGAAAATTGAGGTCAGAAATACAGAAGGGGAAATAGGTGGAGAAGTTTTACAGGGATCTGTTCATGCTCCTGTTTATAGTTGGAATTGTAGCAGTATTTGCAGTGTGCGACAGGATTCAATTGATTTCTTTCGCAATTTCTTACGTAAGTACACTAAGGAAAGTTTAAAGAAAATAATTGTACTGTTGCAAGAATTAGATCGGTGCAGAGTGAGAGAAAAAATAGGTTTGCAAGGACATTCTTTGGCTTGTCTTTCAAAAAAAATATGCCAGAGTGTTTTTCACCATTTTAGGATCTTAGCAGTGCATCATACCAAAATGAGAAAATTAGTCAGAAATATGTATTATGCAGAAAGTCCAGCACTTAAATTGAAAGAGTTAAATAGTGCTCTTTTACATGGATGTGTATTAGATGTGAAGCATATTTGTGCAGAGATTGAGGTAAGTTATTTTGGTCGAAGTGAAGAGAATGTACAAACTGATGTTGTTATAGAAGGCAATGTGTTAGAAAATGTTGGGCATTTTAATACTGAAGAATTTGAACAGGAAATAACAAAATTTAAGGTAATTGCAGGTGAAAAACCAAATTTCACTTGTGTGTGTTGTCGACGCATTCATTACAAAAGTCAAACTAGGTTAGTTGATTTATATTTAAAAAGTGAAGATGAAGATAATACTCAGTGGAGAGAGTTTGCAACTTATTTGCTGGTAGAAAACTATTTTGATTTGGGTTTTGAACAACGTATTTGTAAATATTGTTATAATAAATTAAATGAAAATAAAATGCCTGCTAGAGGTGTTCATAATAATCTTGAGTTGATAAATATTCCATCGGAACTGAAGGATTTAAATACTTATGAGACTATTTTGATTCAATGTGTACATCCTTTTCAGGCTATTGTTCGTATGGAGCCTAAGACTGGGAAATTAAATCCTACAGATTTACAAAGAGGATTAAAGGGTAGAGTTGTATATTTGCCACTTGATTTAAAGAAAAATATAGAGACAATTGGTATTGAAAATGTAGAAGAGGATCCTCTTGTTATTCTAGTTAATGGTGTACCTACAAAGAGTAAGAAAATCTGGCAAGATTTAGTGGATGTTAGGAAAGTGAAGAAGGCAACGTTGTATTTAGTTAAAAACAATAAATACTATAAAAATATGTATGTAGAACAAGAAGATGTAAGTGATGAAGAGAATAATGATTTCTCTACTGGACAAATTGAAAAAGTCGACATGTCCAGAAGTGAAGAAATTTATGAACATTACAGTGTTCATCCACTGCATTCCAAAGAAGCATTGGGGAATGCAATTGAGTTATTTCAGATGAAAAAAGCAGAAGGAAGTCCTATTAGTGTGTGGGAAAAAAGTTTGGAAGGTCGTTGTTTCCCACACTTATTCCCAACAGGTGAAGGTGCGCGATATGATGATCGTGCTATGCAGATTCCTGCATCTGAGTACCGGACAACAAGGTTATATGCAGAAGATCCCAGATTTCGTCAATGTATTCCATATTTGTTTCATCTTCTCTTTGAGAGTGACTTATCTGGTCTTTCTTATGCAGTAAACCATGTCTTAAAAAGTGGAGTGCATCTACATAATGTTTCAGCTAAGGATTTCATGGATAAAGTGCATCAGAAAGATAGTGTTTTGGATGCTCATCTAATTAACTTAAT
The DNA here is from genome assembly GCF_964261635.1 of Lissotriton helveticus. NCBI lineage: Eukaryota > Metazoa > Chordata > Amphibia > Caudata > Salamandridae > Lissotriton > Lissotriton helveticus. The sequence goes on from NC_136057.1 coordinate 293,439,553, forward strand.
GGCATGTCAGCGTGGTACTAATGAATATTGGTACCGTCGTCATGGAGATTTAAAATGCATGCTATGAAACTTGGGAACACCAACATGGTTTGTAACTCTAAGCTGTGCAGAGTACGCCTGGGAAGATTTACTTGAATATCTTTGAGAGGCGAATGTAAATATTGAAAATATAAACTACAAGACACCAGGAGAATTGTGTTCGTTGGATCCAGTTAATGTTTGCCGATATTTTAATCATCGATTTGAAGCAATGATGTCGTTTCTTACAAACAAGAAGAATCCACCGCTTGGTGAAGTTTTGGATTTCTTCTGGAGAAAAGAGTATCAAGCTAGAGGTGCTCCACATATTCATATGTTACTATGGATCAAGGATGCTCCCAAATTTGGAAAAGACTCAGATGAAACTGTACTGTCTTTTATTGAGGAATATGCCACTTGTGACATACCTAACAGTACAAGTGATAAAGACTTAAGAGGAAAAGTGTTACGGTTTCAAAGACATCGTTGTGGAAAGTATTGTCTGCGCAAATTCAAAACAAAGGACAAGTTCTATACAAAATGTCGTTTTGGATTTGCACGACCAGTACTTTCAAAAGGAAGAGTGAATAATTTGATGTCATCTTTGCGACATAACATCACTAGAAGATCACGCAAAAATACTTATAATTTAAGAAGAGGAGAAGAGTCCAAATATATAAATGACTACAACCCTGTCATTTTGTCCATGTGGAATGCCAACATGGATATACAATATGTTGCGGACAACTCTATTGCTGTGGCTCGATATGTAACGTCTTACATCAAAAAATCTGAAAAGACGGAATTGAAGGAGATGTGGGAAGATATTTCTCATGAAAAGAGCCTAAGCAAGAAATTGTATACATACAGTTTGAAGATGTTATCACATCGAGAAATTGGAGCATATGAATGCTTTGATCGATTGTCATCAGCAAGTCTCTATGCGAAATCTCGAAGTATCCTGTGGGTGAGTTTAGGTCTAGCAGGAACACGAAACCGTGTATTGAAAACTGTGCAAGAAATTGAATATTTAGCAGAGAAAGAACCCAATAGTACAGACATTTTGAAAACAAATATGTTGGATACATACTATCCAAATAGAAGTACTCTGCTAAAAATATTTGTTTGTATGAAGTTCTTGAAAAATACACATTTAAAAGGAATATTAGAGAAAATGTTGAAAAAGGTATCTACGCTGTAATTGGACAAGAAGGATGTCTGGTGAAACAAACAAAAGGACATTTGATTAATCACCGAAAACTGAGTTGCGAAAATCCAGACAAAAGAGAATTTTACTATTTAGCTCTTTTGCAACTCTTTAAACCATGGCGTACCGAAGAGGAACTACTTGGAGAGTTTATAAGTTATGAAGATTCTTTTAATGCATCTAAAAGTAGTATAGAATGTCCTGCTTTTAGTAATTATCTGAAAATATTGAACGACGAAATAGAGCAAGAAGCAACAATTGCAGCGGAGATGGCTAGAGAAAGTTCACAAGAAACACAAAGTTCAGCATCGTTGAGTCAAGATCCACTGGGAGAACCAATTATCCGAAATGAAGCAGCCACTGCCATGGATGAGGTGGAAAGAGCAATGGAGCAAGCTCAAGAGGATGTAATAAACTTAGAAGATTTGGAGAAGGAATTTAATCTTGAGCAAAGACAAATATATGTGGAAGTGACAGAGCACATTGAGCATGGTTTTCGTCATGAGAAAAAAGAATGCTCATGTATGTCATTTCAACCTATTCGACTATAAGCAAGTGGAGAAGCTGGTACAGGGAAAAGTTTTCTTATAAAAGGAATTACTGCATATCTACAGCAAAAAACTCAGTCATCATTATCTTGGGTGGTGACAGCTCCAACAGGATTGGCAGCACATAATATTAAAGGTATTACTTTACATCGTTTATTGATGCTGCCAGTTGAACATGAAAACAAATTACAATATCACAAGCTATCTGGAGATGCTTGTTATGAAGTTTCAAGAGTTCTTAAAGAAATTAAACTTCTTATTATTGATGAGGTAAGCATGGTATCTAATTTAATGCTTGCTTTTGTACATTTAAGAATGCAGCAGATACTTAAAACTGACTATGATGTTTTATTTGGAGGGAAACATGTCATAGTTTTTGGAGATCTACTGCAACTAACTCCTGTAAAAGGACAATCTGTATTTGAAACTGTGACACATGAAGACACCAGAAAGTGCCTTTGCAGTATTGGAAATGTAAATATATGGTCACATTTCAAATATACTGAACTGATTCAAAATATGCGACAAGCAAAGGATACTAAATATGGAGATATTCTTCAAGATATAAGGATTGGAAGACTAACTGAAGATGCAAAAGAAACTCTACAAACTCGATTAATATGTAAGTTGGTTCCCAATGAAGAAAATGTAGCAGAAAAAATATATAGTAAAGAGGTAAAAGATAAGTCAGTTATATGCTTGATGCCAACTCTAAAAGAATGCTCAGTTTTCAATGAGAAAATGTTGAAGTTGGAAAATCAAGAAATTAAGAAACTGGAAGCAAAAGATAAAATAGAGTATGAAGGAAGTACTATTGTTTTGTCTGATAAGTTAAAGTTAAAATTGGATAGTCTACAGACATCTATATCTAAAACTGCTGGTTTAGAGAAGAATCTGTATGTATGTTTAAATTGTCGGATTATTTTACGGAGAAATTTACTTGTAGAAAGAGGTCTGTTGAATGGAGCAATGGGTAATGTTGTTAGTTTTGTAAATTACCCAAATAGAGATGACATTGAATTTTTACGAATAAAATTTGATGAAATTGAGGACGTTCAACTAATCAGTCGCTGCTCAAGTCGTTTTTTACTTGTAAAAGACTTGTATGTCCGTCGGAAACAATTTCCAGTTTGTTTGGCATATGCAGTGACTATTCACAAATCGCAAGGTTTAAGTGTAGATTGTGCTTTGGTAAATATTGTAAATAGTGTATTCAAAGAGGGTATGGGATATGTTGCTTTATCACGAGTTAGAACTTTATCTGGGCTTTATCTAATTGATTTTGATGAGACAAAGATCAGTGCAGATTTAAAATGTGTACAGGAGTATAATAGGTTAAGAAGAGAATATGCTCCACATTTACCTCAATATCCTTTAATTAAAAAGCGTATAGTTGGTCAGAAAAGGAGAAATGAGAAACAATGTAGTGAAGTTTTAGAGAAAAGAAGAAATAAGATGAGACGGTCATTGATAAGAGTAAGAAAAACATAAGTTCTACAGAGATTGTTGGATTTAAATTTGAAAATAGGTCTGGTGTCAACTGCTATGCAAATGTAGTGGTTAATGTGGGTTTTTTTCTAAAAAGGTTACAGGAACAGATTAGAGAAAATCAGGAGCAGACATTTTGTTGTTCTTTAAATTCTGTGCTTGAAAAATGTATTAGTGGAAATAGTGAAGTAGCAAGTGTTTCAGAAGTAAGGAATGTTTTAGACATATGTGCAGAACTAAATCAATTTTCTCAGAATATTCAGGAATTCATTATGTATATGCTTACAGTTTTGGAAGAAGAAGGTGTAGGTATTGATAGTCTATTTGGCCTTTCTTATAAATGGGAACATATTTGTGATAATTGCTCATTTACAAGTAGTACTGACATACACACAGAAAGATTTATATATTTAACATTACCAGATTGTAAAACAGTGTCCTTTAATAAACTAGTTAAAGATGCATATCAGAACATGGTCTGTTCTCAATGTAATTCAGAAATGTTATCTACGTTATTTATTCATAGATATGGACAATATCTTATTTTAATGCTTCAACGATGCAGAGCTGACGGAACTAAATTGTCAACTTTAATTCAAAATTTTGTGGCTTCTCAAATATCTATTTCTAGAAGAACATTTGTAACTGTAGCAATTATTTTTCATGAAGGGGCATCTATATCATCAGGACATTACATAGCTTATTTGAAGAGTGAAACTGGTTGGACGCTGTGCAATGATAGTCAATTAAGTTTTAAGAAACGTTTGCCTTCTGAGTTAAGAAATTCTTATCTGATATTTTTGCAACCAAAATTTCAGTGAAATTAGTTGGTCGACTCAGAGTAATACTGTAAAGATATGAAAATGTGTCCTTTAGAAATATGATGTGATTAAGGGTGTTCAAATATGGAAATGAAACTATTATGTGACAAAGTGATAGCATCAGGTAAGGTTTCATTAATGTTTCTGGAAGAGGAGACGTTGGAATTAACTTATACTATTTTGCAATACGGAAAACAATGAGATATGGAAATGTTGACTTAAGATAAATGTTTTTAGAGCATACTTACTTGGAAGTTTGTGGAGATGTACTAAAAAAAAACGATTTAACTCATACCATTTGGCCTTGCGGAAATGTATGAGATATATTAATGTGGAATACAGATAAATGTTTCTAGAACATACTTACTCGCGAGTTTGTTGACAGGTACTCAAAAAAAAAAAAGGACTTATCTGATAGTATTTGGACATGTGGAAAATAATGAGTAATCAAAATGTTGACTTCAGATAAATGTTTTAAGAACATAGATGCACGGTTATTTGTGGAGTGGTATTTTAAAGTAACTGCTATACTTTAGTTAGTTTATAATTGTGGAATATGTGGTGTACTTACTCAAGAAATTGCGAATTAGAGAAAAACATTTAAGACATGTTTTTTTCTAGGTATTTATAGTATGTATAGAGATCTTTTATGGGTTTTTTAAATACAATCATTTTGATTGTGTTTTTTTTCCCCCGCCGTTACATGATGATTACTATTGAAATCACTGTTTATAGTGAAAATCTATTTATCTGAAGACAGCAAAAATGAACCAGTAAATATGTTATTTAAGATATTTTGTTACATTTGATTTAGAAGTATGTATTATAACAGATTTCTTTATTGTCTTCCACAGAAATTACATTTTTAAGGTAAGCACAACTAATCATATCTGAAAGTTTTGGGTATCTATCTCTTACTCTAATTTTCTTCATCCTCTTCCTTTGATAATGGTGTTTAGATATGGTTATTTTCTTTAACTCATGCTTTTACTTTTACATCTTTTTTGTTAGCATTCTATTCAGTCTTTCTATGTCTTCAGTTTCTAACTTACGTTGCTTTACAGAGAGTCACCTTCATTGATCTTTTATTGGCTTTCTTTCCTGAATCTTAATTTCTTTCTCTTACTATATCTTACAATTTTTTCCCTTACTCTGCTATCTTTATTTATGAATAATTTCCAATCTAAAATCTATAGTTTAGTTTTCTCACCCTACTTTATTTTTGTTTATATGTATCTGTTATACTACATGTTTGTTTGTATTTTATTCATGTTCTGTTACTCTACCTTTTGACTCTTTTTCTCTTAGTGTTGATTCTTTATTTTATCTTTCTCTTTAAGATATTTAGGTACTCTTACTCTGTTTATTTCAGAGATTGTTTGGTTTGTGTATTATCACTAATCATACTCTCATTTTGGCTATCAGTTTACTTTGCTTCAGACTGATTCTTTGAGTGCTTTTATTTCTTTCAAAATATTCTGTCTCGGTCTCTTTCTGTCCTTCTGTTTTTTGTTTTTTCACTTTTTGGTTAAATCAATTCTACTTAGCTTTGTTTAATGAAATAACACGATAACCATATTTTTACTTTTCTTTCACAGATACCATGTTTTTCAAATATTTAAAAATTTTCATTTATTACTATTTCTTAGGTAAGTATAAATAATAAAAATACTTTTTAAACCCTGTGTTATTTCTTTGAGTATCCTGGTCATACTAGTGTTGTGTTTTATGTAAGCATTTCCATGGAGGATCAGCTGCACAGTTACAAGGAGTGTCTAAACAAATTACTGTAAGAAATGAGCAACATTTCAGTCACTCAGTTTACTAATGTTGATGTGTAAAAAAATTGCTGGTAAATGTAATGTATTACAGAACTTTTCAGGAAATTATCAAGGGAGTTTTATTCTGCATTTTTAATTTTAAAAGGCAAGATAGTGCAAATAAAATTGTCTCAGTAGTATGTAGTTGATGCTAACACCAGTTAGTGACAATTAATTATAGATAATAACTATATTGGGATTTGCTTTGTTTGTCTGTGAAATTTAATATAATTGACATATAAAGATAACATTGCAAAATGTGAATGTAAGTGTTGTTGTTTTCATGGCTTTACGTAGGGTCGGATTGGGATTTCATATCTGCCCGGGCAGTGACAAAAAAAGTGGGCTAAATTCATGAGACGTGGTCCACATTTAATGGGTGTGGTCCACATTCAAGGGGCGTGCCCTTTTATGAAACACCATTTGCATATACAAGGCATGAAAGTGGGAGGAAACTGTTGTTCCATAGGACACAAGACCAAGGTGACAATGGTAACATGGTGAGCAACTAAAACAAATAGCAAGGCCCTTTACTGTCACAAAATTATTTCAGCCCTTTAACACAGAAGCATTTGAAAAGCAAAGAAGCCGGTGCTATTACTAACTGACTTAGGGGCATATTACCAAGCAATAGCGATAATTATCGCTATTGCTTGGTTAGAGAGAAAATGTTACCGCTAAGCTGCGGCGATTTTAACCGCAGATAAACCTTGGTATTACCAAGGTTTATCGCAAATGCGATAAAAAACGGCCGCAATGCATGAATATCGCTGAAAAGTCAGCGATATTCATGCATTACCGAGCTAATGCTCTTAGCCATGTTATCCACCTCCCATTGGATAACATGGCTAAGAACTGCTCAGGGGCAGGTGTTAGCTTTTGGAGATATTCGCGCTTAGCGCGAATATCTCCAAAAGTTGGTAATAGGAGATAGCGATGTTAGCGACTGTTTCCAGTCGCTAACATTTTGGCACGCCCACTTTGCATGTCATTAGTGATAAATATCACTGACATGCAAAGTGGGGCCCAAGATGGTCGCTATCTCCTACTAGCTGTCGCTAACTGGTGTTAGTGACAGCTAGGTAATAGGGAGATAATTTTATCTCCGCTTTCTTGGCTTTTAAAGCCAAAAAAGCGGAGATATACCCCCTTGATAATATGCCCCTTAGTCCTTCCCAGGCCTTCAGCTTAGAAGTACTTGAAGAGAGGTAAGGCTCCTGCAATTAGTTAATTAATTAGGCCTCCAGGGCTCGGCAAAATATCCTGGCAGGGGAGCACAAAACACAGCCAGGTAGGCAGGGGAAAGTTGAGGTGTAGCTGGTGCATGGGAAGTGCCCTCCCAGTGTGTTGTGGCAGATTGAGTGTTTACCATTTAATGTAGTATTATCTATGTACTTGTGGATAGTACTCTTTTGTTATTAGTACACTTCACTTTTTGTTGGCATCACAGTGTATGCAACCTCTCATTTTTGTTTGTTTTAGAAACTTGCTGCATGGGCCGCTTGAGCCCCAGGAGGGCCGAGGTGAAAATGTCTGAAAGGTCTCAGAAACAACTGCCCCCCAGGGAGGTCGATTCTTGGTAACAATGAGCTCTCCCCAGCCCAGCATCAGCTTCATTGTTTGGTAGGGCAGGGGTGTTCGGTCGCACAGGGAGGCTGGTTTCATTTTCGCAGTCTGTCTCTGTGTACTCTGTGGGTCGGCTTTTTATTTTCTCCCCTTTTCAAGTGTACTCTAAGTGGACTGGGGCAGGGGACAAAAAAACGGCCTACAGAGGGTCACGAGGCACTGGCCTTTCGGCCCATGTCCGCATGCCCACTTTGGTAATCCGCCCTTGACTTTCAGCACTGTTTTATAAAAGTAAGGAGTTTTTTTAAAGAAGGTGTTGGATGTTATTCTGTATGCAGATGAAAGCACCTAAACTACAAATATGCATGTAGTATAGTGTGGTGCGCGACTGGAGGTATGTTGTATGTCTTATTGCATGTAGATATGTAGTTTAACAAATACTTTCATACAAAGAAGAAGCAAAGACTATTGCCTTTCAGAATAGGTGCTAGTACCTTTAAGTTCAAAAGCAGTAACCATGGAATTGTTGAATATGTTAATTAACCTCTTGGATGCTATGGGAATTCCCCTGCTGTGCTGGGATTTCGCGATCCTCGCACATTCATGACGAGCTGGGCTCGTCATGAGCGTAGCAGGAGGCTACTGCATGACGAGCCCAGCTCGTCATGAGCGTCGAAGGGGTTAAAATATTGCTGTGTAAAATTTATGAGACAATGAAAGAACGTTAATCTGATTTAATAATTTTCATTCATAGACTTTTTAACAGAAACTGTTTCATAATAAGCCTTGATGGTGTTTTTAATTTTTTTATCTAAAACAATGTCTTCTGTTCATTGAGGTAGGAAGCTTTTTTTAGGATTCCAATGCGTGGGAGGGGTGCTCCTGCTGCAGTAAAATTCAAGGCCATTTTAGCATGGACTGTCACCGTTATCATAGGGGAGGAGCGCGCAGCTCTCTGAGATGGATATAGTTACACATAAAAGGGTAGTGACGTCTGTGGAATTTACAGACGGTTAGGCAACCTTGAGTGCGCCGTGCCCTTGGCACCTTATTACCCCGAGTAGGGAGCCGCGGTGTACAGTTTGGGAATCATTAGTTTTAGAATTAAACTTTGATAATTGTATCACTCCTAAGCGTTAAAAGTCGCTGCTGGTCTACGAATAATTATTGGAAGTAAGCTAAGATAGTGATAATTTTTGTTAGTAGAATACGGTAAGTAGATTTCTAAAGGAAAAAAATGGGACATTAAATGAAAATAGAAGGAGCATTATGCTTTCACTTCTAATGATGAGTGCATGTTAGCAGAGAATTACAAAAGAGGCAGTCTGAACATAATTTGAATAAATATGTAATACTATCCCTGTGACTGTTAATATTACCGCGTGTACAAGTGTTCTTTTTATATGCACTAATGTGTGCTATGTAAATATGAGAGGGGGTTGATTTAGTTTCATTTTCACACCTCCACGTTAACACTGCCAAATGCTTCAACAATGTTGCCCGTGGCACTCGTACGATAAATAAGTTTATTTAAACTGTTTTTGTAACAGGAGCCATGTATGAGATAGTATTTTTGCCTTTTAACAGGATTTGCAAGTAGTTTAACATACGTCTACTATGCATGTCATTAACTGTCTGTGCGCAACACATGTAAAGTGGTTTTATCGCAGGCGGTGTTATGACTTTCTCGTAATGTTAGATATAAACGCATATAACATACGTTTCAATTTGAATTTTGAAAAACATAGGGGCATATTACAATGGACAGTGAAGGCATTTTCATCGACAGGAAATTGGCGATAAAGCGGCGATAATGGGTTTCATAATATGCCCTATGGAAATCCTATCGAAGCCCATGTAAGATGCGAAAACATGTAATATGGGCTACACTAGGAGTTTCATACAGCATATTATCAAGTCCATTATCGCCGCTTTATCGGCAGTTTCCAGTCGATAGAAGCGGCGATATTGTATCGTCCATCCTTGATAATATGGCTCATATTATGAAGGCAATTATCGGCGCATTTTTAACTGCGTTATGCCGATAAAAGCGAAGTGAAATTATCACGTCTTCATAATATGTCCCAAATATTGCCGCATTTTTTAATTATTGTTCCTAAAATGCGGCAATAAATAAACTTATGATTAGAGCTTTTTTTGGTACAATGAGGTAGTTCTGAAAAGAACTGGGGTTTTTTTTTAAACGTTTTTCGTCCTTTAAAATTTGTGAAATAGGAATCCAATTTGTGAAATGTAAAACAGGAACATTTTAAGTTGATAAAAAATTAGATGCATTCCAACCTTTTATGCTCATTAAATATTCTTTGAATAAGAATGAGGCTCTGCTCTCCGTACACAATCAATCCGTTGCACTTGTTGCATTTTATATGCACTTCCTTTAAAAAGGGTTTCAACTCCATATGTTCAAGTGATGGAGATATAGGTCGTCCGGTCGATGAAGTACTGGCCACAGATGGTGGTAGTTCTGTGGCTAGAGCTCTTGTCGCTGCCTGTGCATATTGCACAGGGTGGACTTGGCTCATATGTCTCTTCATCGTATGAATTGAAAAAGAATATTTTTGGGATGGATTTCCTCTGGAAAGTACTGAGCCACAAATTGTGCACGTTACTTTCGGAGCATTTACTTTTTTTTGACCTCGTGGAAAGGTAAAAAATTGCCAAATAAAAGATTCCTTTTTTTTTCTTAAAGAAGGATAAAGATTTTCTTCCGACTCCAAAGAAGAATTGCGTGCAGTCGCCATTTCTGGAAAGTGTCCGGAAAGATGAAAAAGGTTGTTTTCGCTTCAGCGCCAAATAGATAGTGAGGGAAGTTGGTGGTTTCTGCAAAAATTGCGGAATAGAAACTACTTTGAACCAATAGGAAGTGTTCTTTTCAAGTCACATGATTTGACATGCGCGTATTAGGACGTGTACGCTGTGACGGAATCCGGACACGTACGTGACTTAGAAGTATCAGTCAAATTTAATGAAGTTTTAAAATGTGAAAATGAGGAAAGATATATATTGTCAAATATTAAATACCTTCATATGGGGTCACTAGAACAATGCAGATAAAATATCAAACCTTTTTTTATTGTTTCAAGGGTGCGCGCACGCTGTCGCGCACCCCGGTACGTTTTACTACATGTGACAAATCTGAAAACGGTAAAATAAAGTTAAGGTGAAGACTTCGTAAAGCTTTTGAGACTTGCATAGAGTTCTGAAGCAATTCTGACAGTGAAGAAAAGTTTATAATGCTATGAAAGTATTTCTTGATAATCTAAAATATAAATCTAGAATATATTTAAAAATATTTTATATTTCCCAAAATATTATAACCTAAGTAATATAATGAAATAATATAATTTATAAACAGCTTATAGTTAAGAAGTAGCCTTTACAAAACCTATGAAATTCACTGAAAAAAACATAGGTTTTACACACGTTATAGTTAGGAATTAGCATTTTAAAAACCTATGAAATTCACTGAAAAAACCATAGGTTTTACACACGTTATAGTTAGGAAGTCGCCTTTAAAAAACCTATGAAATTCACTGAAAAAACCATTTGTTTTACACCAGTTATAGTTAGCTGAAAGTTTTACTCGCATAAAACCATTGAAATTCCCACGTTATAGTTAGTTGGACTCACTATAACTTGCGCGTGCAATGCACTGCTGATGACGTCACATATTACATCACTCATGACATGGTCAGTGACATCACTCATGACATCACTGATGACATCATCATTGTGACAGAGTGAGAGACCTCCTTTCACTGTAATGTAACCCTTGAAACACATATTCAAAAATAGAAACTAAAATTTTCAAAAAAATAAAGATACCCATACCAGTTACAACAACCAATTCAGTAATACCACCATCAATATACACATCCACTCATTCACCAACAGTTCTATACAGTCACTCATGCATATACTTACTCATCATATGTAGTGATATACCTATACATCCTGTTACACACCGACAGTCATTCAAAAGTTATAGACACACATACTCACACATGCAAATAAACTATTGAACATCCATTTATTTGCATATACAGCTATACACATACTACAACTTTTCTTCTGAGGAAACTTACACATACTTACTCTCTTAAATAATCACTTTTAGAGAAAGACATACTAACTTAAACAGGAACTCTTACAATCCCTCACTCTCACATATACTCACTTAAATACATCAATATTCACATATACTAGATTAAATTAAATTAAAACATATGTAGTTATTGACAAAGACACTAGTGAGACAGTCATTCACTCACTTACACACACATATACACACTCATCCACCCATACAGTCCTGCACATATGCTGTCTTCAAAACAGATACAAAGAGAGAGTTAGTCATTCATGCATTTATGTGTTAAGTAATACCCCCACCAAACCATACAGACACTCATACTGATACTAAAAAACATCTAATAACCCATATACATACACATGTAGCTACTCAACCAACCCATGCAGCCACTTATACTCAAAGTGAAACACTAATACATATATTTAAATATTTAAATATTACTCACTAATATTTATTTATCAAAAAGACACACATTCACTGGATGGTGTCATGAGTGATGTCACTGACCATGTCACGAGTGATGTAATATGCGACGTCATCAGCAGTGCATTGCACGCGCAAGTTATAGTGAGTCCAACTAACTATAACGTGGGAATTTCAATGGTTTTATGCGAGTAAAACTTTCAGCTAACTATAACTGGTGTAAAACCTATGGTTTTTTCAGGATAGATAGATAGATAGATAGATAGATAGATAGATAGATAGATAGATAGATAGATAGATAGATAGATAGATAGATATAGATATATATATATTACCTACTGGCGGTCGCCAGTAGGTATATATAGTTAGGATTTTTTCTCTATGGGTTTTTTGAAAATTCTATGTCTAATAACTTTGGCGTTTGTGGACGGAATTGGCTGAAATTTTCAGGAAAATGGCACATTTTGTTTCTGAGCAGCCCCTGAAAATTGGGGGGGGGGGTTTGTCCAGGGGGGAGTCGAGAAAAAAGGGGGGTCCCAAAACGTGTTTTTAACATTGAGTTTTCCATAGGGCGGTTGGCCTCACTTTTAGCCCGAACGGCTGAATGGATTTCCACGAAACTTGGCAAAATTGTAGATATTGTTTGCCCGATGTGCCTTTGCTAGGTCTCAAGATATGTGGTCCTGTGAATTTTGAGTAAATTAGGTTTAAAAAAAGATATATCTAGAGCCGCGCCCGAGCCACGCCCGGTACGCGTACCGGGGAGCGCTCCAGGCGCGCCACGCGACTTGCGCACGGCAAGCTGATTGGTTCTCGGGTGTCTGTAAACATTCGAAACAGTCCGCAGCGGCCGCCATCTTGTGTCTCGGTGGGATTGAGACTCAAGAGGTGGCAAGAATCAAAGGGGCGAAATGAGCAAAAGGGGGCAGGGTACACCCCCCTGACCCCCTACTTTTGATGTGGGGGCCATAAAAGGCTCCCGCGGGTGAAATTTTTTTTTAAAAAAAAAAAATCGATTTTCGCGGGGGGGAGCGCCCGGTACGCGCACCGGGGAGCTTACGGGGGAGCGTACCATGGAGATTAAAAATGACAGACTTATAAAAAAAAAAAAAAAAGCTTCTTTTTATAAATTGGAGGTAGTTCTGAAAAGAACTTTTTTTTTGATTTTGTTGTTTTATATATTTTTTTTTGTTTTTGTTGTTTTATATTTTTTTTTAGACTTTTTAAAACAATTTTATATTTTTTTGGGATTTTTGTCAAGGGAAAAACAAAAACAGGGATTGCAAAACTGCTCAACAGGAGCAAAAAAATTTGAAAATTTAGGGACTGGCAGAGCAGCGGTGTTGCTGCTTCTTTAGGGCAATCAGTTCAACACTCTGCTCCCCATAGCAGAGCAGTTCGTCACACTCCGTGCACAAAAATTTGATGCCTGCAAACACCGGCTGAATGTTAGGGACCATTCTTCCACAGGGTGGTCCCGAAGGTGTTGCTCCACCAGTGGAGGTGCTGCCGCCATCTGTTGGTACATTCCGTGCCAGCTCTCTGACACTCTCCCTGGCAAAGTTGTTAGGGTGTCTTCTTTTCACATGCCTGATCAAATTAGCATTCCCAAAACTATATTTTTTCAGAGGATTGCCTCTGGATAAACTACTCCCACATATTTTGCAGGTTACTTTGGGAGCGTTGACTTTTTTCTGTCCTTCAGGGATGTCGTAAAATTTCCAGATGAAATGGGTTTTTTTCTTTTGCTGAGGAGGGTCCTCATCTAAAAATCCATCTGAATCACTGCTGGATGACTCTCTTGCAGCCATTGCTGGAGATCAGAAAAGTAGGAGATAGAGTAGATAGAACAGCTCTTGCTCTCTCCAAGTACAAAGCAATAGTGAGAGAAATGGGTGGGTTTCACACAATTTGGAAAATAAAAAGTTCTGAACCAATGAAAAGTGTTATTTTAAAGTCACATGGTTTGACGCGCTTACGCTACGCGCCCCGGGGCGCGCCCCGGGCGTGTATCGTAAGCGCATCGGGGCGCTTACGTTGCGCGATCGTATGCGCTTCCGGGTGCGCTTACGCGGTGCGTCATAAGACGCATCTCGCGGCTACGCAAGGCGTGGCGGCTACGCGATACGTCACGATGTTGTTTTCGTTCGCGGCAATAGCGCTTCCGGGACGCGTGTTAGTACGCGCCCCGGGGCGCGCCGCAAGATTGCGCTTACCCGTGCGTTCACCTGTCCGCGCCCCGGGAGCTTACAAAAAAAAAGTATTAAAAAAAAAATTATTAATAAACATAAAATATATGTTTGGATTTAAAGAAGAATACATTTTACAGCTACAGATATTAGCTTTTAAAAAACCAATGAAATTCACTGAAAAAACCATAGGTTATAGACCATATATAGTTAGGAATTAGCATTTACAAAACCTTGAAAATTCACTGAAAAAACCATAGGTTATAGACCATATATAGTTAGGAATTAGCATTTTAAAAACCTTATTTTACTCACACAAAACCATTGAAATTCCATATATAGTTAGTTGCACTAACTATATATCGCGCACCCGCAATCCACTGCTGATGATGTCACATATTACATCATTCATGACATGGTCAGTGACATCACTGATGACATCACTGATGACATCTCAAATGACATCACTGATGACATCACTGATGACAACATCCAGTGACTGTATGTTTCTGTAAAGTTAAAATGTGTCTTACATATTGAAGAATGAGTGGAAGTATAAGTGTCTGGACAAAGGATTTAGTAGGTGCATGACTGAATGTATGAGTGAGTGATTAAATGTGTCTCACTGAGTGCATGGGTTAGTGACTAAAGTGTCTTAATTTGTGCATCATTATGTCTGTTGTTCTGTAAACTGCTGCATGTGTTGATCAGTAGCTATATGATTAACTATATGGGTTACTGATTGATTGTCCAAGTATTTGTATGGGAGACTGAGTGTGTGTGTGGCTGGCTGGGAGGTGTGTGACTCTGTGCAGATCAATGTGTACTTATATCAATGATTGTATAACAAGGTAAGTATGTGTTAGTATATGTTTGAAAATGTAAGGTGCTCTATGTTTAACTGTATAGACAAGAAAATGGAAGTGTGATTGATTCTTTACAGGACTGACTAGGTGTGTGAGTAACTCCATGGATGAGTGGCAGAGTGTGAGTGTCTGTATAGGTGTATGAGTGCATATGATAGTGTTGTAAAGATGAGTGATTGTATGTATGAATGATTGTATGGGTGAATGAGTGAATGTGTGTGTAGACGTAGGAATCAGTGAGTACGTATGTAGTAACTAGTATTGGTGTGTCAATGGTTTCAAAAATTATACTCTGTATTTAACACTGGGTGAAACAGAGGTTATATTAAAATGTGAGGAGATGCATTGTATTGTCACATGAATGATATCATCAGTGATGTGGTCATTGATGTCAAATGAGATGTCATCAGTGATGTCATCAATGATGTCATTTGAGATGTCATCAGTGATGTCATCAGTGATGTCACTGACCATGTCATGAATGATGTAATATGTGACATCATCAGCAGTGGATTGCGGGTGCGCGATATATAGTTAGTGCAACTAACTATATATGGAATTTCAATGGTTTTGTGTGAGTAAAATAAGGTTTTTTAAATGCTAATTCCTAACTATATATGGTCTATAACCTATGGTTTTTTCAGTGAATATATATATATATATATATATATATACAAACTTGTTTGTTGGCTGGTGGGAGGAGCGGGTGCCCAGAACCTACCACAGTGAATTCAACTCAGGAAAAGTTATAAAGTGGTATCGATATATCGATGATTTATTCATCATCTGGCAGGGAAACACAGAGTCAGCCAATCGATATGTCGATCTCCTCAACAACAACCAAGTCAATCTTAGATTCTCGGGTACAGTTAGTCCAGTGGCAGTGGACTACCTGGACCTGAGGATCTATGTTGAGGAGAATACCTTACAAACCACCCTTTTCCTCAAAGTAATGGCAGGCAACTCAATACTTTGTCAGCAGCAGCGATCCACCTAAACTCATCCAAAGCATTCCCTACGGGCAATTGCTTAGGCTGAGAAGAAACTGTTCAACAGACCACGAATTTGAAAAAGCTGCAGCTGCAAGCATTGCAAGATTTAGAGTCAGGGGATATGATTCAGCTACCCTTGACACCACATTACATAAAGTGAGAGGTGTACACAGAAAGCAATTGCTCACTGGCAGCAAGAGGGCCCCAGATGAGGTAGGTAAATTCCGGATGGTAACCCCCTACTCAGCTGAGGCAAGTTATCTCAAGAAAATGCTACGAAAAAACTGGCCCATCCTCCTAGCAGATACTATGATTGGTATGGACGTTCCACCTCAACCGCTGGTTACTTTTAAAAGAGCGAGATCACTGCGTGATATCCTGGTCAAAAGTCATCTTGACAAATTGCCTGGAAAAACTAGGGGGTTACAACAGATGATGGGCTTCTTCCCATGCAGTAAGTGCAAGGCCTGTGCAAACAGTAGGAGGGTGTTGACATACAAAATACCAGATGCAGGAATTAACACCAAAAAGATAATGACGTTTATCACCTGCACAACACCCTTCGTTGTATATTGTTTGTTGTGCCCGTGCAGTCTCCGATACATCGGAAGTACCGTCAACCCAGTAAAAATGCGGGTGTTAGAACATATGCGGGCCATTGATAAAAACGATCAGGCATACCCTGTTGCGCGCCATTTTGGAGATATACACAGTAAAGACCGTAACCAGCTACAATATTTTGGTTTGGACACTGTAGCACAAAGCCCAAGGGGTGGTGATAGACTGAAGAAGTTGCGCAGGTTAGAATCACGCTACATCATCGACCTGCACACCAAACACCCGTATGGTTTAAACTGTGGGGAGGAACTGGCAGCCCACATAGGCTGAAAACTGAGGTAAAATCACTGTATAGGGGGCTCTGGACATTGGATATCAGATTTTGAACTTTCATCATTGGTTTTATACCACGTTTCATGACGGAATTATGAAGCGAAAAAACGCGATATCCAAAGATAGATTTTGACCAGATTGCCTTAGACGAATGAATTATTGCTCTTAGGTTCATTTCCTAGGGGTCATAAGAGTTCTGATTTATATATAATAGCAATGAATTGAGTAACTGATGAATGTACCGATATTGGATATTTGATATTTTGTTGTTTGCCTTGTTTTTGACATGCACCTAGATGAATTTTTGTATAATTATATAGCAATACGTTCACGCATTCCCAATGTTCATGATTAGTTGTAATTTATCCTAACCCATGGTGTGATTGGGATGAATATGGAAGGATACTAGCCGATCCACGACTCTATTAACAAGGTTTTCATCTATGGTGAAATATAGCAACAAATGGCACAAAACAATGTAGATAACCATTGCTGCTTATCACTGATTAAAAAACGTTATTTAATGAAATAATGAATCATGAAACACCCTTTTAGATATATTGTAAATAATGTACATATATTAACATGTTACAAAATGGCGCCCACGTTAGAAGTGGAACGAGAGTCCTTCCTTAATTTTGACTATGGAAATGCAAATATAACATGGTGTTTCACACTAGTGCCGGTAACATCGAGGAAGGCACTTCCGCCGAAACGCGTCTGTTGCTGTAAAATAAAACGAACATGCATTTCAAGCTGCCCGGAGTGCGGTTTTCTTTGTGCACGTCAAGTGCAATACTTGGATTTGAGATATATATATATATATATATATATATATATATATATATATACACATACAGCCTTACAGTCAGCGTAGGGAGCTTGACTTTAATAGCTTGTGTTGCTCACCCCGGTGGGCTAAAAGGCTATTCGAGAATTCTGCCCCATAAACCTTCATGGCTCCAAAGCTTCACTGGCTTTGTTTCACAGAGCCTCCTATGTTTAACAGATACTGTCTATGTGTTGGTCTGTGGCAGTTGCTCACTAGAGCAGGGGTGAAAGTTGGATTTTGGGACTAAAGACTCTTTCCAACAATTGAAATATGTTTAACATGTCTGAACGACGGGACGCTGCTGTGGATATCTTCAAAAATAAACACCCGGATATATCCAAGCCACCTTTGACCAATACCACCACAACTATTTCTAATCCTTTAATTTCTCAATTTCACAAGTTAGAAAAATTGTACGAACGTGAACTTCGTAAGTGGTGGGAGGGCACTTCACTGCAGGGCTATATCGAGGTACAAAGGGTGCCTCGAGGACTGAGGATCTTTACAGTCCCTGCTTATGAAAACCCGGACCCCCTACTGCTAGAAACCTGGGCCACGCATATAGCCAACTCCTGCAAAGGCATGTTGGAAATTTTAGCCCAATTTGCGTGGAGCGACCATGACAAAACTATTAAGGAGATTGAGGAATTAGAAGGGGTCATTTCACTAAATACTGACAAGGAGGAACAAGATCTCCTGAGAACTAACATGAAGAAGAGACTTCAAAAGTATGAAACTAAAATCAAATTACGGAAACAAGAAAAATTCGACCGGGACGAAAGGGATTACGCCATGGGAAGAGTACTAACATTTTCCAAAAAGTACGAACAACCACGGAAAGAGGGGGGGGGGCGCTAGGTGGCGCCAAACCAAGATGGCCGCACTGTAGTGAGGCTCTCGCCAGATCGAGCCTTTGACCGATCCTGCTGACCATCCTGACCGAGGATACCTGTTCTCTCTCCCCACCGTGGTGACCGCAGCGCTTTCCTGCACTCGGCGGTGCCAGCAGCGTCGAAATCGCCCGCCTGGAAGCGGAGATATCAGCGGCTTTGCTCGGAGGCGGCTCGAGTTGTCTGCCAGTGACCCGCCGCTCCGGGACCGACTGGCCAGGAAACTCCGGGGATTTGCGGCCTGATCGGGGCTGCGGACAAATCAACTGCGGAGCACACGTTCAACCGCCGCTTCCTCTACGCCTGCCTCTTGCTGGATGGAGACCTCCCTGCATTGAAGGTGAGCCCTTCCTCTTACTGCCGCGTCCTGGGAGTGACTGCGGATGGCCGTTAAAGGCGGAAAAAGGCGCGAACACGGCCATTAGCGGCGGAGCGGATTTCAGCGAGCAGTGACAGGACGCAATATCAGGAGCCGCCTCCCACACTACTTTAGGGACTGCAGAGGCGCTGATACGGCTGGGGCACTACTGAACTCTTGCAGGGAGCAGCCATATATACTGCGCTGTAGCGCATTGAAGCTACGCTAGTCCCACTTGCTATTTCTGACCCTCCCGCCGCCCTCACAGCACTGTGGTCTACCTGCTGCCTCCCTTAGGGCTGTGGGCTCGTTCATGCTGCTTGTGTGACCCTGCATGCATCTCATACAGCGCTCTCTGCACCCGCCTGCTCTCCTGAAGCGTCCTTCCCGCCTTTCAACACACGAGGTGCACTGCCGGGGGGTTGTCAACACACCGGCCCAGAGAGCACATCGTTCCCAGCGCACACTGGCGGGGCGCGGAGGCCGCCTCACTGCTCCTTCGCATGCCTACGTGACCTTGCCCTCCGGCTACGCTGAACATTGACACAGGGCCGATGATATCTGCCCAAAACCACTGGCTCTGCTACAGGACGCAACTTGCGATGTGATCTGGCCCCCCTTACAGGTACTGCTTTCCTGGTTGCTCTTCTGGTTACTCTCCTGTGGTAGTCCGCACAGAGGGACCCTGGCTGATGTGTCGATGGGCGGATCTAGCTAAAGTTGATTGCTTCTCCTGCTTCACCGGGGGCCGGGGAGACATTGTTCACTAGCCCTGCCTCACTACTTTGGGCTCGTGAGCCGTAGAATTCAAACAGACGTCACCTCTGAGCTGCACTGCGCCCATAGCGCCACTTCTACAAGTGTTCATTCTCGCCCTGCCACTCCGCCTTGTCACATAGACGCTACTTCGCGTCACCACACACTGGCTGCTCCTACCACGCCGGCTGCGCGTGCACCTAGACACGACATGGGCCGCAATGACGCCAAGCAGACCAAAATACCGTTTGAATCTAAACGGGCCTCCAGAACCATGCACGAACCCGACGGTAGCCCTCCTGCCCGTGGACCACCGGGGGACGATTGGAAAGCCTTGCTGCTGACCATGCAGCAGAGTCTGACAAGCATTGACGCCAAGGTTGACACGATCAATACTCGCATGGACAGTGTGGTTACCAAACTGGAACAGCACGACACCAGAATCAAAGAAGCGGAAGATAGAATATCAGATCTGGAAGATGGTGCCACTACGAACGCCAGGCAGGTGACCCAAATGGACAGGCTCTTAAAAATCATCGCGGAGAAAAACGAGGATTTAGAAGCCAGGTCCAGGCGCAACAACATCCGCGTCCTGGGCCTTGCAGAGTCCACCAACACTGGAAAAATGGAGGTGTTCATTGAAAATCTGGTCGTCGAACTCTTTGGTAAAGAATCGTTCTCCTCGCACTTAATAGTGGAGCGAGCCCACAGATCCTTGGCCGCACGCCCACCGCCAGGTGCCTAACCTCGGCCCATCATAGCGAGATTTCTCAATTATAGAGACCGGGACGCAGTGCTCCGACGAGCGAGAGAGATTGGCACGGTGAGTTACTGTAACACTACACTCTCATTTTTCCCGGACTTCACCCAAGCAGTACAGGAAGCCAGGAGGAAATTCATAGGTGTAAAGAAAAAGCTCCAGGATCGAGAGATGACATACGCCATGTTGTACCCGGCTAAACTGAAGATTTCCTACGGGGGCAAACAACACTTCTTTCAAAATCCTCAACAGGTGGAGGACTTTCTTAAGCACCACAGGGCGGACGAAACCAGAGGAGGCGCTGACTCCCATCACTCCAGATCCACTTCGCCTATGAACCAGCAGGAATAATCCATATTCACAGTGACCGCTCTATGGACAAGAAGTGGTGACGGACTTGAAGCCTACACCACGGTGAGATACAAATCGATATTGTTGCTTGACTTGGTACACATATTTGGCAGGCTCGATCGCCCACCTCCGTCCCACGCCGAGAGACCGGGTCTTTGCCTGGTTCCAAGTGGGTGCGAGTAGGGAGGTGGATGGCAGGTTTGGTGCCCCTAGTGCGGTACCCCAATGGGCGAGCCCCAAGCCCCCCTTCTTGTGGTAGAATGGAGGGATACGTGACATTTCTAGGGTTTTTAAGTTGGGGAGTGGGAGGGATAATGGGGATTGGGTGGGTTCAGGATGCCCGGCGAGTTGGGGTTGCCGGAGTGGGTGGGGGAATGTTCCGACATGTTACCTGCGGGACAGAAATGTTGGTTGTCCACGTTAGCAGTTGGGCATACCGAGAGGGTAGTTGGGTTTCGATTCCTATATTTGCTGCCATTTGTTATTTGTGCGTGGATGTTGTGGATGATTGGCGCTCACTTTTTCCGTTAGAAATATGGGAGACGTAGCTGAACCACTGCCCGCTTCGCAGTTCCGAGTAGCCTCCTGGAATATACGGGGGCTGAACAACCCAAAGAAAAAAAGACAAATACTGGGATATCTTGACAGACACGGGATATCTGTAGCTATGCTGCAAGAAACTCATCTGATGCCTAGCGGTTCCCCTCCATTCGCTTCTAAATGGGCTGTGAGCAGGGTGTTCTCCTCCTATTCTAATTACGCTAGAGGTGTGGTAATACTGGTGAAACGGGGAATACATTTCACTCCAGCTGGAACTGAGATAGATGCTGAGGGGCGCTACTGTATGCTATGGGGGAAATTACACTCACACACAATACTGTTTGCATGTTATTATGGTCCTAACACGGATGACCCTGATGCTCTTCTCACCCTATGGGGGAAAATACAGGCTTTGGGGATAGATCACGTGGTGCTGGGGGGAGATTTCAACACGGCCCTCATACCCGCACAGGATAGATCGCACCCACATGCCTCTCATTATACTAACACTCAGAGATCACTAATGGGAATACTGAAGGAGCACCGCCTGGTGGATGCGTGGCGACATATGCATCCCACCGCCAAACAGGGTACTCATTGCTCTGCATTCCACTCCACATGGGCCCGCCTTGACTATATATTTGTCTCAGCAGGTCTATCCCCATGGTTAACCAAAGCAAGTCACCTGGCGCGTACATACTCGGACCACTCCCCGGTTCTTCTCTCCCTCACCATTCCCCTTACAACTCCCCCTTTCCTGAACTGGCGCCTAAATCCCGCACACCTGACTGACACTGCCTTCACTGCTGAATTGGAGCAGGAAATCACAGAGTTCTTTGAACGAAATATTAATTCAGTTTCTAGTCTCACTACAGTTTGGGAGGCCTTTAAAGTGACAATGAGGGGGAGCTGTATCGCCAAAGGGGGGGGGAGTTCTCAAGGCGCTGCGAACAGACATACACAAGCTTGAATTGGAGCTCCGTCAGCTGGAGCGAGAAATGGCGAATGGAGATTGGGACGGCGCAGTACATGCTCAGATCAGGGACAAACTGAACGAATACTCAGAAGCGGCGGATAGGGAAGGCAAATTTCTGGGTAAGCCCTTTAATGCTCGGATATATGGTGAGGGAGACAGACCTGGCAAGGCGCTTGCCAATGCAGTCAGAACCCCTCGATATCAAAATTATGTCCCGACTTTACTGGACAAACATGGCACACCGCACCACGATACCAAGACACAGCTCCAAGTGTTAACTGAACACTACACCTCGCTTTACACCTCACATAGGAACGACACGCTCAATTTGCAGGAATATCTGGAGGACACTGCTATTGCCTGGCTGGGACCGTCCCAGCAAAAATTCTTTCATCATGAGCTCGAACTTGATGAGATCAAGGATGCCATCATGTCCATGAAGTCAGGGAAAGCACCGGGGTCGGACGGCCTTCCGATAGATTTTTATAAATCCTTTCTACATGTACTAGCACCCATACTGAAACAGGTCTTTTATGCGGCATTGGAAGAAGGCTCACTCCCCCTCACGATGCGGGAAGCCTTAATAACGTCGCTGCTGAAACCAGGTAAACCACCCGAACATTGCGACTCCTTCAGGCCCCTCTCGCTATTGAATACGGACAGCAAGATCTTAGCTAAAGTTCTCGCTACACGTCTTAACCTCCTTATGGAAAGACTCGTCCTTCCAGATCAGGCGGGGTTCGTTCCGAACCGTGCCACGTCCCATAATTTGCGTACCTTACAAGCAGTACTGCAAGATATTAACCCCAGGTGCGAGGCTGCTGCCATTTTCCTTGACGCTACAAAGGCGTTCGATTCCCTGGAGTGGGACTACCTTCTTACACTGCTCGAGAGGATGGGAGTCCCCTTTAATTTTCTTGACTGGATTCGGCTGTTATACTATAAACCCCAAGCTACGGTGCTACTCAATGGGGCGCGCTCCGCTCCGTTTGAAATCTATCGGGGTACCCGACAGGGTTGCCCTCTGTCCCCGATACTCTTCGCTATCGCCATCGAACCCCTAGCCGCGAAGCTTAGACAACACCACAAACATCGTGCACTAGTCTACCCGGAACGGCAACTCCTGATTGCACTATACGCTGATGACATGACCCTATACGTGGACAATCCACGAGATAATCTAAATCCCTTATTGCGCGAGATTACTAAATTTGGGGCTATAGCGGGGATACAGATCAACTGGGCGAAATCTGCTATGTTCCCCTTGACAGACAAGACCTCGGAGTTTCCCCTTGACTACCCCCTGGTGTGGGAATCCGATGAAATAAAGTATCTAGGCATCACAATCACCAGGAATAGAGAGGACCTTATCCGAGCTAACTATGGGACGGTCCTGGACAAATTGACAGACAGCGTTACACGGTGGATACATCTTCCTCTATCCATGGCGGGCCGCATATCACTTATTAAGATGGTGGTCCTCCCCAAACTATTGTATCTTTTTACGAATATTCCCTATAGCCCGGGGTCTTCCTTTTTTAGGGCCCTCAACTCCCAGCTCTCGCGACTGATCTGGGGAGGCAAGCAAACTAGACTTAGTTTAAAAACCCTGATGTTACCTTACCACCAGGGAGGGTTTGAAGTCCCGGACTTCCGAAAATATTACGATTGTGCCCAGGGCCATTTTGCGGCGTACTGGTTCCATCCCCCTCCATTTATGGCCCACCTGGCGGTTGAGGATGGTTATATGAGACCAGAAAAACCCTCTGGGTATCTCTACACTACGGTCAGTATGACCGACAGAGACCCGTCTACGGTGGACTGTACTGTCAGAGCCTGGAAGCGCATTGCAGGGCATATGGGAGTACTATTCGCCTACTCGCCTCTAATGGCGGTGGCTAATGACCCCAGGGTGAGTATCGCCCGAGAAGAATTGGGACGTAAATTCCTTGCCAAATACGCTATAAACACATGGGGAGATCTTTACCTGCAGGGCGCCTTCCGCACTGCTGTGCAGATTTTTGGGGACAACACCCCCACGATGATGGATACTTTCCTCTATGTCCGCCTCCGACAAAACATAAAATCCGTCACGCCCAATTTTCCGGACGAACCAGAAATCATGGCGCCTCTGCACTCCCTGCTCCAGGCCACGGTCCCGAAGCATGTAGTCTCCATGTTGTACAAACACGTCCAGGTGGCTCCATCGCCCCCCTCCTTTAAAGCCCGTCAGGACTGGGACGCTGACCTACCCGAACCCATATCAGACGAGCAGTGGGAGACGAGCTGCTCTCACACACATGCTGTAACCGGAAACACACGTCTCCGACTGATCCATTATAAATTCTTGCACCGGCTCTATTTCACGCCGGCAAAACTGCACCGTCTGGGCCTCAAAGACAACGATAGATGTCTCCGATGTGGCATCCCGGGGGCAGATTTTATACACCTAGCATGGGGATGCCAAGCAGTCGCCACGTACTGGGTGGAAGTGTTTGAAGCTCTCTCGGAAATGCTTGGACTATCCATAGACCCTTGTCCTAGGATAGCGCTGCTCGGACTAGCTCACCCTGCTGTTCAGACTAACCGAAAAATTTTTGCACTGAGCCTCCTTCTGGCCAAACGTCAGGTGGCATGCAGATGGGGCAGAGGGCGGGCACCTAAATTTAAGGACTGGTTGAGTTGCATGGCTACCTGGCAAGAACAATTACACAACTATGCTGACCTCTTACCACCTAAATCACGACCCAAAGATCTATGGGGCCCTCTTACTTCGTACCTACTTCACTTACACAATGATGAGCATTCTGTGGAGGGGGATAATTGAGGGGTGGACTGCAGCGATAACCGCTCCGTTCACACACGGGGGCTGTGCCCATTCACACACTTTCAATGGCATTACCCCAACACGCGCCCCCAACATATGCTACCCCCTGCTGGACATGGCTTACTTTAGGGCCTGCGTAAGTGAACACGCACAGCACATACTGTTACGCCCCCCCTGGTACATAACATACGGATCGAGGTGTGACGGGATTGCGGGGTGACGAACGTCCCCCCCTCCCCCTCTCACCTCTTGTATTATTCGGACTTGGTTCGGAACTGATATTCTCATTCAGACGATCATCCACTGCAACACATCCATAGCAAGACACAATATCGCACTCTCTACATGGCAAGCGAGCAAACTACCTTCTCCGGGGTTGAGTCAACATTATAGCAGTAGTAAAGACACGGCCAGCATTGACTGGCGTCCGATGCTGGATAGTGACCTCGACCCTGCGCCCCCCGCGCGACTAAGCTCCGTCATTCCACTGCCCCGGTATGGAAGAGTCGCTGGGGGCAGGAAATGGAAATGTTATGTTGTTAAGTTGTTATAAATGTAAAAAGTAACCTCATTGCTTTGCTGCTCAGGACTCACAGTGTAACCAAGATGATTTCCTGCAATTTCCTCTATGACCCATGTTTCATACTAACGCGGCCGGCCCGGATGGGTTGTAGGCGGCTTGCTGTGTGCATCCCATAACTTTATTAGGACTACAAGTCCATCCTCTTTCGAGGCACTGTGAAAGCCGGCCCAGGAATGTGGGTTGTAGGCTCTGAGCTGTATTTCATGTGTTTATGACCAATAAAGGTTTTCAAAAAAAAAAAAAAAAAAAACCACGGAAAGAGGTTGCGAGAAAAGACCAGATGCCTGATGGGGCCGAAGCAGCAAGAGTGGAAACTTCAGACTCTGATGTCACTGCTAGTGAGCTATCTGGGGATGAAACCACAGGGACAACTACTGTTCCCGTACCTCCAGTGAAGAAAACCCCTTTTCAGCAGGAGTTCAAGGTCATCCGAGAAAGTTGGCTAAGGGATGGCAAGAACAAACCACCAGAAGCAGGAGACAAACCCGACGAGGGGGCTGGAAGGGGAAGAGGAAAAGGCAACAGCAACATCAAGAGCAAACCAATCCCGAGGGTCACCAGGAGCCAGAGAAGGGGAAAATGGTAAACCCTTCGGAACAACTCACAATAGTGAACCTTTCGGATAGACAACTGACTCCAGCAGAAGAGTCTGTTCTCAAGTTAGGACTGACCTTCTGTCCAAGTAAAGGCATGGAGTACACACAGACACGGATCGACTTGTTTAAATTTGTGCGTAAGATCAAATTGCACAAGTTTCATAAAGTAAAACCTACAGCTCAGGAAGCCAAGCATCTTAGACAGAATAAAAAGGACACGGATCTTCTAACTGTCAATGATCTTACTGCCTGTGAAGTATTAAACAATCTGAGATCAGAAGGTAACATGGAAACGGAAACAACTGACAACACACTTACCCAGAGACTGGCCAATGTTGAGATTGAACAGACTGCGCCTAAAAGCAACTTTAAGTTGGCTTCGAAATTTGTTCCACAAACTGTGGTGGATTCGATCGACATCTTTTCCGATATAGTCACCAGGGATCTGATGACCATGAGAACTACTCAAACAAAACGGAAGACTCGATTTAACACCACCAAGGAACAAAATGCAGCCATTAAGTCCATTATGGATGATGAAACCATAGTGTGCAAACCCTCCGACAAAGGAGGCAACATTGTTGTCATGTCCAGGACTAAATATGTGGCAGAGGCCATGCGGCAACTGCAGGATGTTTCCTGTTACTCCATAATAAAGAAACAAGATTATCTGTCTAGCATAAATGATCTCCATGTTTTACTCAAAAAATGGCATGACAAACAGATGCTTGACCTTGACGAATATCTTTTCCTCAAAACTACTAATCCTGTGTTACCTTGTTTTTACCACCTTCCCAAGGTCCATAAGAACATAAAAGATCCCCCTGGGAGACCTATAATCTCCTCTATGGGAGGACTGACGGAGAACCTCTCCAAATTCCTAGACCACCATCTGTTCAGTTCTGTGTTGTCTCTGAGATCATACATCAGGGACACTACAGACTTTATAGAAAAGGTGGAACTTTTGAACTGGCAACCATCCTATACATTGATCACCCTGGACATAACAAGCTTGTATACTTGTATAGAACACAACCAGGGTCTCCATGCCATAGAGTACTTCCTCAATAAGAGAGAATTAAAGTTTGCAATGCACAATAAGATGCTATTAGAATTAACCACATTCTGTTTATGCAATAACATTTTTCTCTTTCAGAATACCATATATCGCCAACTGACTGGTACAGAGATGGGTTCCTGCTTCGCCCCCAGCTACGCGAATTTATTCGTGGGCTGGTGGGAGGAGCAGGTAGCCTGGGCCCCCAGACTGTCCTCCTGGAATTCTAAGGTGGTACTATGGAGCAGGTATATTGATGACCTGTTCCTAGTATGGAATGGTACTATTGAGGAAGCAAAACAGTATATCGATATGCTCAACGACAATGAATTCAATTTGAAATTCACTGGTGACATCAATAAGGAAAGGGTAAACTATCTGGACCTGGAGGTAAAGTAAAGTAAAGTCCACATTTGTATAGCGCACAATCACCCGTAAGGGTCTCTAGGCGCTGGGGGCCGTCGGGAAGATTAAGCGAGCTATTGCCCAGAGTCACATGGTGCTGGGCTAACCTGCCGCCGGAGCCGGGGATCGAACCGTGGTCCCCAGATTCCAGCGTCAGTCGCCCTGGCCGCGGCGCCACACCTCTCCAGCATTAGGGATGGGCATCTCTGCACCAATTTATACCGCAAACCGACAGCTGGGAATAGCGTCTTACACGCGTCCAGCAGTCATCCTGGCAAATTAATTAACAGCATCCCGTATGGGGAACTCCTACGGTTGAAACGTAATTGTAGCCATGATGATTCATTTGAGGAAGCTGTCAAGGAATGTATGGAGAGATTTGTGGTAAGAGGGTACAGTCCCCATGTTCTAAAAGAGACCCTGAAGAAAGTGAGGAGCGTTTCTCGATCTAGTCTTTTCACTAAAAAACCTGTCTCCAGCACGGAAGGAAAATTCCTCATGATCACCTCTTACTCTGCAGACTCCCACGAATTGCGTGAGGTATTGGCCAAACATTGGCACATTCTGCAATCGGACCCAATCATTGGCTCTGATATGCCAAATGTGCCATTACTCACATATAGAAAGGCAAGATCACTACGTGACCAAGTAGTCCATAGTTATCTACGACCTATTGAGAAGCGACAGGGCACACTGAAGGAAGCCCATGGCTTTTTTCCGTGTGGGAAGTGCAAGGCCTGCTCTGCAAGTAAAAGAACTTTGAATTATGAGGTCCCGGGACATAATAGAGGAAAAAAGATCAACAAATTTATGTCTTGTCATTCTGACCATGCGGTTTATTGCTTAGTATGTCCATGCATGTTGAGGTATGTGGGAAGCACAATCAATCCTGTCAAATTGAGGATATTAGAGCACATGCATGCAATAGCTAATAAGGATTTTACTTATCCTGTAGCACGCCACTTCTCCATCAAACACAATAGTGACAGGAATCTTTTGAGATATTTCTGTTTGGACAGGGTAGAAGTAAACCCTAGAGGGGGCAACAGATTGCTTGCCTTGAGGAGACTCGAGTCCCGCTATATCATAGACCTAGAAACGAAAGCACCTAAGGGGTTGAACATGGGAGAAGAACTGGCCTCACATTTGGGTTGATAATGATGTGAAATATGTAATGATGTGAAATATGAAATGAACCAGTATTAATATTGACTTGATGATGATTCATCTATTGTCTGATGATTTTCTGAGAATTTTTGATGGTTTTAAATTGTGTTGAGACTTGGGGTGTATGATTCCACTTGTATTAACTTTTTGTTAATATACAATGCTTGATACTGAGTTCCACCTTGAGTGGGCAGTCCATTAGGGCTGCCAATGCCGATCCACGGCGAGATTTTGCTGATGTTTCTATCAATGATTAATGATATGATAGACAGATTGAAGCCTGTTATCATCTTAGCCCTGCAACACGGATATTAATGGTTGTCTGTCTTTAAGTTATGCGGGTAATGAATGGGATGATGAATTTGCCGATACACGGCGTAAATTGCGGTGTGACATTTGTACAAGCAATGTTTGGATTTTCAATGTATTTGCACATTATAAGATGGCGCTCATGAGGCGCTTCTGCTTAGTCCCTCGTCTATGCCCATGATCTATGGGAAAAAAAGATAATGACCTTGTTTTGGTCGCGCTGATGTAAAATACTGACGAAGGGAGCGTTGTCTCCAGAAACGCGTCTAGCGAAATAAACTTACCCCTGCTGCAAGCAACTGTCGTGCTGTGGAGTGCTTCTTTATCCTAATTAACCCGGCTGGGTGGGTGTGTGTGTATATATATATATATATATATATATATATATATATATATATATATATATATATATATATATATATATACAGCCTTACAGTCAGCGTAGGGAGCTTGACTTTAATAGCTTGTGTTGCTCACCCCGGTGGGCTAAAAGGCTATTCGAGAATTCTGCCCCATAAACCTTCATGGCTCCAAAGCTTCACTGGCTTTGTTTCACAGAGCCTCCTATGTTTAACAGATACTGTCTATGTGTTGGTCTGTGGCAGTCACGGTTAAATACCAACAGCGGCGGCTCTCAGTGTGTAGCAGGCAGTCCAGCTACGGTTTCTTCATAAGGGAGGGGGAGCATCACTTCCCACAAGCAACGCATGAAAACATAAAATGGCAATGAAAAGATTTAATTGCCATTTTATTTTTCCGATGTACACACTGCCACAGCCAGCTGACCCCGAGCCCAAAGACATGCAGGGTGTGTCCTCTACAGCAGCAGTGGCTGGCTGGAGGCTCCAAAGTGTGCATGTCACTTTGACTGGCTGTCTTGCACCGGGCAAAGTGACATGCACACTTTAAAGCTCTCCACCCAAGTGGAGACAAGCACAGGCCTCTAGGGCCTGAAGGACCATCTAGTCAGCCCACTACATTCAATCCTGGAACTGTTCTCATGCAGATTAACAGCATGAGAGCAGCGTCTAGATTGGTTAGGGGAGCTCAACTTCCACAGCAGATTCAGAAGTGGGACACTGAGGAGGCTGTAAATGTAAATGGCTATACTTGTAAAGCGCACTGCTGCCCCAGCAACGGGGCATCCTGGCGCTGTACTCGTACCGCTGTGGAACCCTTCCTGGCTTTTCCCTGTGAAATGTCCACTCCTGGGCACCCCCAGGGTGAAGCCAGGCATCCCAGCGATGTTGGGGCCGTTGTGGAGATTAAGCAAGCTATTGCCCAGAGTTGCAGAGTGGGACCCATGATTAGAATAGGCACCGAGGCGAGAATTATCAGGTCCGAGGAAATTGAGCCCAAGACCCGTTGAGGCGGGAATTGAACCCCGGGCCAGACCTCTGCATCAGGGTCTGCCGCTCTAACCATGGAGCCACACTTCAACCGTGGGTTAGTACCTTTTATTTTATTTATTAAAAATATCAAAATAGTTGGTTTTTTCGACTTTTTGAGGGAGGGCTTGTTTTATTTTGGTCTTTTGGAAGGAGGAAGTATTTTATTTTGGCCTTTTGGAGGGAGGAGTGTTTTACTTTGGGGATTTGAACAGAGGGGGTGTTTTATTTTGCTTTTGGGAAGTGGTGGGGCACTTCACTCACCCCACCATTTTCAATGGGTACCAGTCGCCCCCGAGGCAGAACACAGTTATCCTTCGGCTCAGCCAACTGCTTTTGTCTGGCAAAGCAGAGGGAAATGCAAGAGCTTAGAATCATTCCCCCTTCCTCCTTCCAAGAATACAGATAATATGCAAGCAACAGCAAGAGGTAGGGGTGAAAGCTCACGGTGTGCTCTCTCATCCACAGCCTCTGCCTCGCTCACTCCCCTGTGCAATCCACATATACTGGAGAGGAGAAAGAGTCAACGGGCATGGTTTAGAACGCTGAAATGTTAATAGCAGCGGGCCTTTGTCACAGTTTATAGCCTGCTAGTGTCCTATATTCTTCAATTGAGCTCACAACATTTGAATGTTCTAATATATATTCAATTTGGTCTTGAAAAAGTATAGTTTATGGACAAAACCTCCTACGGTCAGCTATATGAATGCAAGAAACTTCAGGGTCTCTTAACTCTTATCAAGATATAAGTGTGCTCATTTAAAAATCTGTCCTCGTTGCTTTTAAAGGTCAATAACTAGACAGGCAGAACTAATCTGCTGTCTCTTTGAAAATGCAGATCCTATTCGAATGCAATGTTATTTACTGATAGAAAAGTGCTGACCCATACTTCAACACAGATTACTTCAGGTGAACTCTATTTGCATTTTTTGTGTTGAACAGGGCTGATAACTGGCCCCATTAAATGGCCGGGTGGTTACTCAGGCTAAGCATCCTCAACATATTATAGAACATCCAGTACTAACCACACTGTGTGAAGTAGATTTTGGAAAACATGCCCCAAATGTAAAAAGACCGTGGAGGACACGTCTAGTGAGCTAATGCTTGCTGCTCCATTTGGTCTTCGTCAAAATCGCGAATACCATTTGTGTCTTTAGCTCATGGATGGGCTTCATGGATTTAAATCTTGGACCCATTTTCATTCTACTCCTTGGTACCAGTGTGGTACCGAAGGCCCAGACTTTGTTTCAAAGTTCTGATATCAATGTATTATTGCTAAGAACAAGAGAACACAAGCTCCTCCAAAGAATCCTGCCCGCCCTCTCCGAATCAAACTAGCAAGTCCCATGGGATAACATTGGCTGAGGGGTCAAGGTTATCAGCAATCCAATGGCAAAGACAGTGGCTTTTGACAGGAGTTATAACTCTGCCCCTGAAGCGGCAAGCACCTTCTGGATGTCCAGGTCTATCAAGACACTGATGTTCGTGTTTCTTACGGACTCTGAGGTTCTATCTACTCCACATCCTGGAGTAAAACTCGACCGCTTGCCTTCCCTACCTTAAGAGCTGGATCACTAGTGGTAACTGACAGGATCCCCACACAAAAATATTAACCTAGCAAACACTGTTTGTACTAAAAATCAATCATTACCAGTGGGATGGAGCGACAGACTGATCTGAATATCAATGTTTTTTAGCACTACTTACAGTGTTTCCACTATAGATTTTACAACGTGTTTGAAAAAGAAACGAAGTGTAGTGTGAATCTCTATCATAACTAGATTTTATTTTACATATGTCATGAGTCAGTCTGTGCTAATTT
Organism: Lissotriton helveticus; assembly: GCF_964261635.1. Taxonomy (NCBI): domain Eukaryota; kingdom Metazoa; phylum Chordata; class Amphibia; order Caudata; family Salamandridae; genus Lissotriton; species Lissotriton helveticus. The sequence continues at coordinate 293,472,110 of NC_136057.1, forward strand.
CACTATGAAATGACGTGCACCCTTTGAGGCTAATTAAAAGTAGCAGACAGTTTACCCCAAAGGATCTCAAGGGCTGCTTTCTACAATATTACAAAACTTCTGCATTAAGCCAATTTATTACACTATGGTTAGCTCCTGTCAGGTTCTAGTTCCAATGTAAGGACAACAGAGGTCCATGAAAGACAGAATATACACATAAATAATAAATAAATATTATCAATAAAGCCAGTCATCCCCATTACTTGTGTTCATGGACTGAGTCGTTTGAGGCATAGACGGCATTGTTCTGACTACAGTCGTTTGTGTTGCCTGAACCCATTAATGCTTCATCCTCAGAGTCCTCTTCATCCTCTTCTTCTGGTTCATTGGAGGAGTGGTCTGACCTGGGACCCTTGCAGATGTTCAAGTGCCGGGTGAGGTGGTACTTTGTCAGGAAGGCTTTGGAGCATTTTTCGCAGACATAGTCTCGCTTGCCTTCATGAGAGTTCATGTGCTTCTTCAGGTGGCTTGTCCTGCAGAACAGACGTTCACACTTGGGGCACTTGATCTGTCGTTCCCTGAAGGATAAAAGAACAGTACATGTCAATATTAAAATCGGTAAAGACCTGTTTACATACAGGCTTGCATTTGATGAGTTTCACTTCTGGTATGCAAGTTCTCCATTTTTGGCAGACGGTCATTGTAATCAATTTTCCCGTGAGAGTGCACCTAAAAGGCCAATATGGTAGACTGCCACCAGGCTTAGTAAAAAAGGCTTTGTCTTATACAGTCTGTTTTTGAGCCTCAACTTGACTGTCCAATCCTCCTGGATGCACTCAAACAGAATAACTGCTTACATTGACCACCTACTAAGAACGGAAAAACCTATATGACTAATCAAGCGCAAGCCTTGAGTAAGACCCAGGCCACTAGTTGTAGGGGGCAAAACACGTGTTGGCTGTTCACATTCAGATGTCCAATATAACTTATGATGACAAGGACAGCAGCGAGGAGGTCAATCTCTCTCCCTCGCACCTCCATTTTGTATGGACAGTGCTCTCTACTTGCTCTACAGAATGCCAGAGGTCTGGATATGTCCATTGTGGTGGATTTGCACTATATCATTCTGGGCCTCATACTGAAGAGGCTGCCTCATTCACAACTGCATAAGTCCTTTAACTGCATTTGTCAGTGGAGAACAATGCTAACCACCACACAGAAATCCTACAGCCGGTCATCTCTGATGTGGAGCCATTATTCCCCTTTAACAAGACACTGATGGATACCATTTTAATTGTATGAATCAAACTAGCTGCTGTGCCTTTGGTGAACCACCAAGTCGCCCGTCACCCTCCTCCGCTGTGTAGGGATCCAACACTCTTGATGGCTCAACTCTCCACACAATCTTGCAGTTCAGACTTCCTACTTCCACTCAAGCAAAATTCAAACTCTTCCCATCCTAGATGCACTCTACTGGGTTCTCGGGCAATGTCCAATCAAATGTCATGGACATGCCCTTTGATGAGCAGGCCGATTCAGCTCTGGTGCTCTTCAAGGTGCTTCGAGTAGAGCCGGGCAAGCCAGTCCTTTGGAACTGACTTCTACACACCGGTTTCACCATCAATACCACAAGTTCAGGAAATATTCTCTGAGAAAGCCTTTTCAACAGCACCAGCCCCAGTAACAGCCCATCAACTTTATTTCATAGCTAAAACCGAATAGCATGGCAGCCGAGGACACCAGTCACAGTCTTCCTCCTCTTCCTATCAGCAAAAAGCCTTTGAGGGAGCACATTTGATTTGTGGGATGGATGGGCTCATTCTGTTTTACACACTTGCAGTCGACCACCACAGACCAATGAGTGCTACAGATTGTCAAACATGGCTCCTTTCCTTCCCCGCCCAACCCCTTCATTTCTCTGACACCTCGGACAACCGTGCTGGCATTCTACAGGAGGAGGTTGTCATTATTTTGAGGAAAGGGCTCTTAGAACTGGTACCAGAAAATTAGACCGGACTGGTATGCTGCTCCAGTTATTTTATTGATCCCATCTGAATCTTTAACTTCTCGTTGCAGAGAAAGACATCAGGATGTAAAGATGTTTCTCTTAGGCTGACTCTGGAGCTGGAAGCCTAAATATTATCCCACCATTTGCAGAACGCATAATTTCATATACTGATTCGGCAGTCACACAGGAGATACCTGCATCTTTAGGGTGGGCCCCACTCACTATCAATGTGTGGCCCTCTGTAGGGGTTAACATTGGCCACATGTGTCTTTGTGAAGGTGATCTCAGTGGCTGTGGTGAATCTTCAAAGGCCATAGATCTGTGTTTACACTCAACGACAACTGGCTGCTTGAAAGCAGACTCGCTGTAGCTGCCTGGACCCCAAGTATGGTTCTCAGCTTTTATAGAACAACAGAATTCAAGGGTAAGGTCAGAAGCAGACAAGTTCACCCTGGATCGTGCTGTGCAGATGGATCTCCTATGCTCTTACTAAGAAGGGGCCCCTGAAGAGCATCAAAAGCTGCCTTCTCATCACTATCTTGGGGTGTTCAAATATTTGCAATGTGGGCTTTGTTTTATCCTAGATTGTGTATGATCCAGTTGGGGCTCATGGGGGATGAATCAATAAACCAATATATCATACACAGAAAAAAGCTCCCAATAGCTATGGATGCAAACAAATGGTTTCAAAATTGAAATATTGGGTGCAATGTGGGCCTTGGCCCACACCAAGCATTACAGTCTTCAGAGAATGCCATTTCATCAGGTCTGTGTTACAGGAATTATTGGTTTTGGCAATCTCTACAGACCCACCACTTGGGAGGTACTGCTTGGGTATTGATTCAAGCCGTGAAGAATCTCCAGGTAGAAGTATTCATAGGATGAAAAGTTAATTACCTTAAGATACTATCTTTCGAGTGGTTAGCTCAGTTAACCTGCACAATTCTCAATGATTTCTGCCCATCTCCTGGTTCTGAGGAGTGAACAAGTAACTGTTAATAAAGTCCCAAGTTAGCCTAGAACGCTGCAATTTCTGTCAATTTAATTAGCCTCATCTCTGCATCAGAGGGTCTAAGAAAAAACATGGGGAAGTGATGCTGTGTCAAGGAGGTGCCTTATATGGCTCAATAAGATATTATATCTAAGATGGATCATGGAGCCAAGGCACCATGTATCTGGGCAGAAGAACTATTTTAACTTTCCAGATCCAGTTTGGTGCCTGGAAGAGATTCAAGAGGTAAGGAATCTGCAGGTAGTGAGAGTAGCAACCAGAAGGAAAATGTTACTTGCATTGTTAGCATCTGTTTGTGGCATATAGTGCTGTAGATTCTCATGCTGTGCATACTCCTGCCACTTAGTGTTGGGTTCGGACATAGGCAAGTTGTTTTTTTTAGACAGTCTTTTAGAGTCCCAAAGTACTGCAATGCCACCTATTGCTGGTAATGCGCATGTGCAGCTCCATTGTTAATAGTTTTTTTCCGCACACATGGTGAGGACGTAGATGGCACAAAGAGATACAGAAAGATGGCCATGCGAAGGCAAGATTATAGATAAAAGTTAAAGAGAAAATGTCCACAACACTGAAAGGCAACTGGTAAGGAGGGTGGCTGCATGTAAATCTACAGCAGTACATGCCGCGGAAAGATGCTTACATGGTAAGTAACGTTTTCCATTTATATGTGCAGCTATAGATACACATTCTGTGCATAGATTGTAAAGTAGTCCTCCCAAAAAGCAGTGACTAGCCGGAGGATGTTGCAGGGACTTGGAACAATGTGTGTGAAACAGCCTGACTAACTTTGTCTTATTGGCATGCTAAGAGATCCACACAATAATACTTTGTGAACCTGTGTGGAGTAGACCAAGTAGCTGCTTTGCAAATGTCAATTATAGGAATATTACACATGAAAGCCCAGATGATCCTTTCTTGCAGGTTGAGTGGGGTTTGGGAGGAACTGGCAAAGGATGTTTGGATTTGGTATAAAAGGTCTGTATACATTTGATTATCCGGGTTACACTACCTGCTTTGCATAGTGCATGCCCCTTATGCGTTGTGGAGAAAGAGACAAAAAGTTGTTATGTTTGCAGAAGTGCTTTGTTCTGTATATTTAATACAGGAGCGCTCTTTTGACATCTGATGTATGGAGAGCTTGTCTGCTACCGATTGTGTTTGTGGAAAGAACACTGGAAGCTCGATGGTCTGACTGACATGGACCTGGTAGCTATACACCACCTTAGATCTGATTACCTCCCTATCATGGTGTACATGGAAGAAAGGCTCTTTCAGGTTAAGAGCTTGTATTTGCCTACTGGAAAAGGGAAGTAATAGCTACGGAAGGTTACTTCCTAGGAAAAGAACTGGACAGGACAAAAGTGTAGAGGTTTGAAAAGAGGGCCCATTAGCCAAGAGTCTAATGGCCCCTCCTTTCTAGGTTCCACACAGGATCGGATGTTACCCATGGCGGTATTTCCTTACAAATTGGACAAGTGCCCTCCTCTTTTAAGGAAGCCCGTTTGATTCCATTGCTAAAAAAAACGGGGGCGGATACGAAATGTCTGAAAAATTTCAGACCAATTTCCCAGTTACCGTTCCTGGCGAAGGTACTGGAGCAGCACGTCCTCACCACGCTATCGGAACACCTGGAAAGCAATAGGCTGCTAGAGCCGAACCAAGCAGGCTTCCGTGCTAATCATAGCACGGAGCTGGTGATGTTGTCAATCGTAGATGAGCTTAGGAACAGAGCAGACAAGAAAATCCCGGGGGCCCTGTTGCTGCTGGACCTCTCCGCGGCATTTGATACCGTGTGTCATGAACAACTTTTGTCGCGGATGAGGGATTTCGGCATTCAGGGCTCAGCATTGGCATGGTTCACTTCCTTCCTTCAAGGGAGGATGCAGAGAGTGCAATTAGGTGACATGCTTTCTACCGCAACCTCGATCACCTGCGGAGTTCCACAGGGGTCTGCTCTGTCTCCCCTAATGTTCAACTTATATCTGCAGCCTTTGATTCTAATGCTTAATCAAATGGACTGTCAGGTATATAACTACGCTGATGACACTCAGATTATCATCCAATTGGATGATAGCCAGAATGCTTTTGTTAGATTGCAAAACATTCTGAGAAGCACAGCTAACTGGATGTCCAGTAACTCCCTAAAAATCAACCCGGACAAAACCGAGGTGCTGCCAATTACCATCGCTGGCAACCCTTGGTGCGATCGTTTTTGGCCTGGGGAGTTGGGCGTGCCTCCGGATCCGGCGGAGGTGGTCAAGAGCCTGGGCATCCAGGTGGACAGTAAGTTGTCCATGAAAAAGCAAGTCACAGCTGTGGTGGGCAGTTGTATCGGCCTTCTCCGACAACTCAGAAAAGTTTCCTCGCTGCTCTCTTTTTCCACACTAAGGAGTGCGGTCTCTGCAATGATTCTAGCCAGGTTGGACTATGGCAATTCGTTGTACATAGGACTTCCACAGAGTCTTCTAAACAGAATGCAGACGGTTATGAATGATGCCGCTAGGCTCATTTTTAAGAAACCGAGGAACACCCGGGCATCCCCTCTCCTGCGGGAACTTCATTGGTTGCCAGTTAGGCAGAGGCTCATGTTCAAGGGGCTCTGCATTGTCCACAAAGCTCTCTATGGAAGGGCACCTACCTATTTGAAATCACGCCTGACCCTCTATAAACCTGGGAGGGTGCTCAGATCTGCTGATTCCATCTATCTTGTTCAACCGCGCTGCAGACTGACCACGGTGGGTGGGCGTGCTTTTTCACATATTCTGCCAGCTATGTGGAACAAATTACCGCTGGAACTTCGTAATGAGACAAACCTAATGCCCTTCCGTAAGAAATTAAAAACTGTGCTTTTCCAGCAAGCGTGGGACGGCCGCTAATCGGAATCTGATGCATCCTCTTGATTGTTTAGCTGATCCTAACAAAGCGCTTAGAGACCTCTGGGTTATAGTGCGCTATATAAATCACAATAAATAAATAAATAACCAGTTTAAGCCCTTTCATGAAAGCTTTAAAGGTACTCTGAAAAGAAATACGTATTACCTGTTTGTAGGCAAGCCGCGATCAAAGCCAAATGAAGTCTAATAGAAGTATATGCTAGATGTGACTTTTGCAAATACAAGAGGTAATTGACAATTTCTTGGAATGTTGGATTGAGAGATACAATGTTTTTTAGGGAAACTGTAATGAACAAATTGTTTCATTTATCTACATAACACACTGTTGTAGTAGGCCTGAGGGCTTCTTTCAGAATGGTCATGCACCCTGCGGGCAGATTTAGATATCTAAATTCTAGGACTTCAGGAGCCAAACAGCAAGATGGGATGTCTGAGAGTGCCCTGATTTTTAGAAAGAAGATCATGTCTGTGGGTAGCTTCTCATGAGGCACTGTGGAGAGGTCGATAGGTGTGGTGAATCGGGGCTGCTTGACCCAGGCAGGGGCTACTAGAATGAGGGTCAGGGATGTTTCCCAGAGTCTCTGAACCATGAAATGGAAGCAGTGGGAGAGTTCATCCATTGTGCATTGCCCATGGACTGTGGGAACATTGAGGTGTAGTTTGGGAATTTTGCAGTGTCGGCAGTGGCGCACAGCTCCACGAGGGAGGAACCCTGAATGCTAAAAGTATGGGAGTAGGGCTTGGGGGTGGAGTTCACACTTGCAGATATGTTGGTGCATCCTGCTGAGCAGGTCTACAAAGTCCTTGTGCACTCTGGAGTGTTGTATGAGAAGATGAATCTTGCGCTGAATCACCCACCACCAAATGCCCTGGGCAAGGGCTGGCAACTGAAATGAGTAACTGCTGACCTGTTTCTGGAGGTAAAACATTGCAGTTGTGTTGCCCATCCAAGCCAGATCTACTTTGTGCTGGATCAGAGGGAGGAACCCCTGAGGTCTAACTCCATGGACAACAACTCTATGTGATTGATGTATGGACCCCGTTCGGACATCTTGTATGGATATGTATTGCACATGCGCCCCCCACCCAGTCAGGGAGACATCTGTGGTGATGGTCACTTATGAAATTGGGTCCAGAAAGGCTGTGTCTGCAGCAGATTAACATTCCACCACTGCAGAGCAATGAGTATGGCCCTAAATCAACACCAGATCCTTTTCCCTTACCCCCAACCCCCTCATCCCCCCAGGAGACTACTAATTGTAAAGGGCATAACATGTTTTTAATCACAGGATGATCCATCTTGACAAGGTTAATTTCAGAACCATCTTTCCTTTCTTAACCAGCAAATCCATGCTGATTGTCCATCCGATACTTAGTCCGGTCAATGTAAAAACTAAGGGCTCTATTTTGAAAAAAAGTGGGGAGTGTGATGGTACTGTCTCACATGGTGGGGCATACCATTATAGGATAGAAAGATGCCAGAGTTCAAATCACCAATTTGAAAGGGAATGTGCCGATATAGCAGCTTAAATGACATTGTGGGCAGAAGTAATAGAAATGAGAAAAACAATCATCAAACTCAGGGAACAGCTGTACACAGGCTCAAAAGACATGCACATTATTAATCTGAGGACCAAGTTAAGGAAACGATGACAACTTAAAAAATTTCAAAAACCACATCACCAACATCAAGAGTTGGCTAGGCAAATGAAGGAAAGCCAAAAGTACTGGCCTTTGACAGTGACAAAATAAACAGAACATCACATAGCTTGGCCTGGAAAGGATTAGCCAGTCTGTTTTTGCACAAGGCCACAAAACTCACTTGACAACCAGAATAAACAGACTTGGTAGACGGCTGCTGACTCGCCAGGACAATGTTGCCACCTTTGCAGACAAATCAGAATTCCTCAGTTGGTTCAGCTCAATCCAAACACATGAAGATGCTGGTGTGGAGGTTTGGGTCCCTATCCTGTTGCTGAGACAGGAGGTTCTTCCGAAGAAGTTGACAGACAGGGCAAATAGTTCAGGCTCAGCAACTCTAAATACCACACTCTCCTGACCCATTCCTAGGGTACTATGAGGAGTTGAGCTTGATCCCCTCCGGGCCTTCAGGCTGTAGCCACACATCAGACGGGAGAAGTCTCGCAGAGAGTCTTGTGGCAGAAACTCCAGCATTCAGTGCAACACTATGCATTCTCTTCTGTAGTGAAAAGATCTACACAAGGTATACCCTATTGTTTGAAGACACTTTAAACCATCTTTGAGTGCAAATGCCATTTGTGGTATGCCATACGACGTTTGCTGTGCTCGCCCACCCTGGATGTTAAAAAGTCTGCCAGAGCTAACCCTTGGAAGTCGAGTTAGCACCAATGTATGAGTGCTTCCTTGCAGAGTGTTCCAGACTCCACACGGCCCTGCTTGTTGATGTACCACATGGCGGTTGTGTTGTCTAAAGGGACCCTGACTGACTTCCCCCTAATGGGTGTCAGAAAGGACTACATGCCAAACTGAAAGACACACAATTCCAAGTCGATTGATACGATACCTCTACTCCAATAGAAACAAAAGCCCCTGAATTTATACCTCATCCACCCCATAGGGGAGGATGTATCAGTCACTACTGTGAGCGGTGGGTCAGCTAGGGAGAGCAGCCTTCCACAGGTCATGTTGACATCCGTTAGCCACTACTGATGGTACCGCGCTGCCTCATCCAAGATCTACATGTTTTCTTAGCAGCAACCGTATGCTGAGCCCCCTGTAGCTGAAGCTTCCACTGCAGAGTCCACATGTGCAGACAAGCACCAGCACCATGCAGGAGGCCAAAATGCCTCAGAACTGTCCGCACAAGAACGAAGGAGTGATTGTGAAACATCGAGACCACACACTGAATGTCCAAGACTTACTCTGGAGGTGTAAAGGCCTTGTGGGCCACTGTGAAGGGAATCTGTGGAGTCTGTTGCAGATGGACTTTAGGTTTGGTGATTGAGAACCCCAGAGAGGAAGGCAGGGAGACAGCAGTCTCCAGGTAGACCAAAAGTGACTATGCAAGCTCAGTTTGACCAAGCAATCAAGGTATGGAAATAGGTGTATCCCAACCTACAAAGATGGGCTGCAACCATCAAAATCACCTTCGTAAACTCCTGGAGTGCTGAGGTGAGGCTGAAGGGCAAAGTGAAAAGCTCTCAAACCCTGTTGTGTGTCGATTTAGACATTGCCCTTATATAGGCATAGAAATCCTACCCTTATTTAGGCATTATCCATGCAAACCAAATACATGCATGGCCACCTACATCCATCCATCCACGTCACAACGAGTTCTTGGAAAACCAGACTTACGCCTTTAGGACTTCCCCTTGCTTGGATTATTGAGTTCTCCAAGAACTCATTTATTATGCATGAACATCTATTCCTTAGGGGTTCATTCATGACGTTCCTCTGCCCAACTTTTATGTCAATACTGGCATTCCTAAAGATCTTCAAGGTATAAATATACCTTCACTTGCCACGGCACAGCTCGGCTGTATACTGGCACGGCTCGCCACTGCAAGTTCAGAAGGGGGTCAAGTCCCCGCCTGACGCACTGACCAGACTGTCATCCTCCTCGCAGAGAATCCAGCTCCAGTGTTTCGACTCCCCTTACGGGGCGTTAGAGATCGAGATCCGGAAAGAGATTCCAACCTCCCCCATTCTAAGGTATGGAGTGGACTAGAACCTAGAGGGACTTTTGGCAAACCTTGGCAACACCAATTTAAACTATAGTTGAACTAGACTATAGAAAAGAAAGCGCCTACTTCTTACCTCGTACTCCACTTAGGTTAGGTACACTAAGGTAGAACTAGCTAGAAGCACCAGATGAGTATTCACATTTTAGCCTGTGATATTTATGTATGTATTTTTATGAATATATGTCATAGCTACAAACCACGCTATTGTAGTATTATTTTATCTCACTGCTAATGCTGTACGTATTATACTTCGTATTCTGTTTTACAATTGTAGCAGTTCATATCTCTTGCACGAGCAATAAGACTGTTCAATAAACCCTTTTTATTGAAATGCCCGCCTACCTATTTCTGTGTAACCTCTGTGGAAACGAAGCATGCACAATCGACTGAGTGAAACTGTTAGCTATTGTTTCCACGATTCTGAGACTGTTCCAATTCTAAGGGAAAAAAGTTGTCATGTTTATGCTATTGTCAGAAACTAATCCCTTCTTGTATACTCGAGAAGTTTCTAGTGACCTCTGAGTTAGCTGGCAAATACAAGTAATTACGTTTTTTTTCATTTATTTTATTGACATTTTCATACAAGCAAGTTACAATACAATGCAACGAGCCAGCACGATATCAAACAATAGAGCAGCTCAGATTAGCACAGTCTAACTAGTACACAAATCCCTGTAGCAACATACACTTCGTCAGCTCTCCACTAGCAGAAGGATTTATATTAGTCATGCATCTAAATAGTCTCACGGATCAACAAGGTGCAACAATAGAATAACATTACAATACATATTACCTCAGAGAGGACGCAAGTCATCTGTCCATCACTCATGTCCACAGTACCTAGAGAGTACTACAGGGGAAAAGACCTCAGGGGCAAGTGGAGAATAATATTTCATCATGTCAATAGCACATTCTGAGTGTCGCCCATATTCATTACTGCATTCAATGTTTGCTGAGGGAGCCCAGGTCAGAAATGGTTCCCATATGTTACGAGGTCTAGAAGAGGGCGGCATGAGCTCCCAAAGTGTGCTCAACTGTGTGTGCCCGTATGTGATGTCCCCCCTGATCCATTTCTTAATGGAGGGCACCCGTCTCCAGCCCCAGTGGATTGCAACCTGTCGCTTCGCAAACAATAAAAGGAGTGCATGTAGCTTACGCAGCTTGGGCGGTGTATCTTTAACATAACCTAAAAGGCCAAAACAGGGGATGGGGCTAATGACACGGCAAAGATGTGATTCATGGAATAAAAAAATAGGAACCAAAATTCGGCCACCTTGGGGCAGTCCCACGCGACATGTAGAAACGTGGACGGGGTATATCCGCAGCGCCAACAACTATCATCCTCTCTTAAACCCATACGATGGAGGCTCAAGGGTGTTCTATACAATCTATGCAGATATTTAAAGTGGATCAATCTCAGCTTGTAATTAGGAGAGAGTTCAGTGAGTTGCCCACAGCAAAATTCCCATTGGGCTTCAGTCAAAGGGGTCAAGAGTTCGTCATTCCAGTATCTAAAGGATTTAGGTGTCACCACGGGGCAGTTTTCTGCATGTGGGTATAGAAGCGTGTAATGAGTTTAAGAGGAGATGGGGATTTTAACAAGTTTTCCAGTGCAGGCAAAAGCGGAGGTGTTATAAGGATACAAGTAATTAAGTTTACTGTACTCGATAGAGGCATACTAACCTCAGTCCTATGCCACAACTATAGCGTATATTATTCCAATGCGCAGAGCCTATCAGGGATAGAGGAACTACATTACAACCCCACCACAAATCCATGAAACTATGTAATCGACATGAAAATACACGTCCTGCAATTTCTAGGACACAATCAAGTCCTCTGGTTCCTGCACTGAGAGCACCTGGGTGAGTCTCAACATTTTAAACTTGTTCTTCACAGGGAAGGTATTTAAAAACCAAAGGCCCAACACCTGCCAGAGCTCAAAATCCATTTGAGCACCAAAATAGTACTTGGAATAACAGTCCTCAGGAAGACTCTCCACAACCTCGCTCACCCCCACGGGCACCAGTGATTGACCTGCCTAGTCAAAGATGGAGTCTTGATCTGCCGTGTCTGAACAAAAGCAGGATGAACAGAAGGGTGAGTAAACCTAAAAGGAATTAGGTAACCATGTTGAACAACCCACAACACCCACTGGACTGCGATAACTTCATGCTAGCCAGACAAATCGTATCCTGCCCCCTACTGGCTACTGATGACCAGGGGAGTGGAAATGAGAGCAGCAGGTCGCAGTAGGCTACAAAATGGACGACGACTACTGTTCTGGTTGGTAGCCATGCCCCCCCCCCCCCAATCGTCACAACCTTAGGTGCCACTAAAGGGCTGTAAATGGTGCTAAACCGGCTGTGATGGATGCCTTTAGCAATAGTCAAGGCTCCAAGAGTACCCTCTCAACTTTCAGTACTGCTGGTGGAAAGCTCAGTCCAGTGAAGCAGTGTGGAAAGCATTAGGGTTGGCCTTACTGGTAGGACCCTGAACCATCACCCTCTAAGGATGCTCATTAATGGGCAGCAAGGTCGTATGTTAGTTATTTCATAATGAGACATGGGCCGAGCTCGGGCCAAAGATGGCTCGGGTGTCAGGGGCTGGATATGGAATCAGCACATCTGGATCAAAACCCAACATTGAAGTGGTCAAACCTGAAGTATACAAGTAACAAAATTAAACAAAAACTTCTCCAAAATCTGCATATAGAAACAAATCGTTTATGATATGGAGATCCATACGTCAGACCTTTTGAATTTATAATTTATTGGTCTTATAAAATTATATTTTTATTTATTTAAACATAAAATAGTGGTTTTTAACAAGCATATATACAGAGTTTGTGAGCTCCACAACATTGAAAAACAAATGGACCATGTAAGTACAATGAAAGCAAAGACCGAAATAACTAACTACATAACAGTTAAAAAGAAAACAATCACATACAACCATACCAAAGAAAAATACACATATCCAAGACATCAATTACAAAAGACATCAAACGGTTCATCCAGTCTTCGGCCGAATCCAGGCCATTGACGTAAAGCGGCCCCAAGTGTTTACCTGACCGGTGGCGTGGCTACGACACTGCCGAGCATGGTCGCCTGAGCCCCGAGCTCCGGGTCGATCTCGGTAATTATCCTGACCGAGGACCCCTCCGGCGGCGCCACCCCCCAGGCTTGATTCCTGACCGACGCGGTGTACTTTAGCGCCGGTCAGATGTGGGCTGGGACCTGCGGCTGCTCGAGACTCGGCTCGTTAGAGGGAGCTGCGAAGGCGAAGGCCGGCCATCTTGTCAGGGCCTCCAACCCACGGCCGATCCCCGGCCTCAATTACTGAGGGGCTGTTCGGCGAATGGACCCTTGTGGACGACCGGAGGACAGCGTTGGGGAGATCACTGGTCCCGGGAGCTGGGGACCGCGAGCGGGGGTCCCGACGGGCCGGAACCGACGAGCCGAGGCACCGGAGTGAGGGGGCTGTGCCGGCGTCGCTGCGGACTTGAGGAGCGGAGCGGCTCGGAGGGGGGCCCTGTGCACGGCGGCTCCTATCGGTGACAGGCGGTGCAATGGTGATTGGCGCCCCGGCCCCGCGGCCTCATTTGAGGAGTGGTGCTCCCCAGGAACTAGGGGGTACCTGGCCTACTGGGGGCCTGCCGGGCAGTGGTAATGCTGCTGAGTAGCTGGTGACCGCGGTGTTAGCGGAAGACCCAAGATCGATTAAGGGGGACCCCTTATTGGCTCAGAGTGGACTTCAGCGGTGGCGATCTTGGTGCCAGCGCCATAGGACACCGGGCGCTGGGAGCGCCGCTGTCACCCCGGAGCGGCCATCTTACCTTGGGTGGGGGCCTGTGGACGCTCTGCTGCCCTCATTGAACATACCAGCGATCGCGAGAGGCCCGGAGTGGTGCGGTATCGCTGGTGGTTCTGGTTGACGGCTGTGGGGGCCTGGAGCGGAAGAGGTCCCATAGGAGCACCGAGTGCCTGGGGCCCGACTGCGCCTGCTGGAAGTCTTTTCCTCTGCGTGTGCGTCCCCGACACCCTGCCTGGCCGGCCTGCGGGAAGGCGGCTCCTATCCTCATCTGGAGTGCACGTCGGGACGGACCTGCAGCACTTGGCGCCAGCGCGATTACCGGTGACTATCCATTGGGAAGCCGCGGAAGGGGGCGGGCGCGGCGCCGCCGGACCAGGCTGAAGACTCCCTTGATACGCATGAGCTGCGGCCGACAGAAGGCCAGGTGACGGGGTTGCAACAGCAACAGATGGACCAAATCCTTAAGGCCATAGGGGACACAAGAGAGGCGTTGCGCCAAGACATTGCTCAGGTCTCCACGAGCCGTGGCCTTTTGAAGGCGGGCCATAACAAGCTTGCTGACCGCGTCAAGGCCGCAGAACTGGTGATAGGGACATTGGAACCGGGCCAGAAGGCGTCGGATGCCACGTTGGAGTACTTAACTGGCAGGGTGCAGCAACTGGAAAGGAGAGCAGCTGACGCGGAAGGGTGCAACAAACGCAATAATGTCCGTGTGGTGGGTCTGCCCGAAAATGTTGAAGGGGACGACATGGTTGCGTACTTGGAGATCTGGCTGCGGGATGTGGTGGTCACTGAAGGTTTGATGCACTTCTATACCTTGGAAAGAGCCCATAGGGTCCCGGCTCACCCCCTGGCCCCGGTCCGGCCCCTCGACCAGTGATAGCTCGGCTGCTCCATTTCAGGGATCGGGACATTATTCTGCGGCAGGCCAGGTTGGCTGGCCCATACAAGGTGGACAATGCATCAGTGTCGATATTTCCCGACTACTCCCAGGAGGTCCAGCGCTGCCGCTTCTCCTTCGTCGCTGTCAAGAGAGCTCTCCGCGATGAGGGGGTGCAGTATTCTTTGCTGTTCCCGGCACGCCTGAAGGTGCTGGTAGATGGAGTGGCGACGTTCTGTGACTCACCGGAAGATGCTTGGCAGTGGTTGGAGCGGTATCGGGCAGGCAAGGATGGCACAGGTACATGGACGGGGACTGCGGAGGATCGGCCGAAACCGCGCAGAAGCAGGGGTAATCGGAGGAGAGAGCAGAACAGGAGGTCCCCTTTGGCGTCACAGACGGACCAGGAGAGGAGGGCTGCCCTACAGGCGGTGTCGGACATCTCTGGAGCAGTGCCCGAAACCCAGGCGGTAGACTCGGGATCCCGGTTGGGTTCTGATGAGGCGGAGCCAGGTGGCTCAGATGGGGGTTCGGACAAGGAACCTGGGGAGTTGCCTCAGGTCACCCCGCAGACTGCCGATGGACTGTTGGATGAGTGATTACCAGGAAGCTGAGCGGTGGACAGTAAAGGGGTGTGCTAGGCCTGTGGAGATGGCACTTCTTGGGTTGGTGGGGTCCTGCATTTTGGGATGATGGTAACTGAAATTGTTATCTGCTCCCTGGGGTTCGTGCCGGAGTACGCAAGGTCCCTGGCTTCTTTAATGGGGAGGTGGTGCTGCTGGGAGGGGGACGAGGGGTGGTCTACTCTTAGTCGCGATCAACCTCTCCTGGCGTGGCGGGTCTTTGGCTGTCCGGCCGGCTGGTGGGGAGTCACCCCCTCGATCTCACATAACTTGTGAGTCTCTGGTAACTTCCGGAGTTTCCCTCGTATACGGGGGTTGGGTTTGGATGGGTGACAACTGTTTGGTGCCTGTTCTGGGGGTAGGCGGGATTGGGGTTGGTACGTTTTTTTTGAGTTTTTGGGAATTGTCAGTGTGCCGATGGGAGTGTCAGGGATTGGACTCCGATACGTGCCCATTGATGGCGGCTAGATTAGACTTGAAGTGCATCACCTGGAATGTGCGGGGGCTCAACTCCATGAGAAAGAGATACAAAGTGCATGCATATCTTGTCCGTAGGGGGGTCCAGGTGGCCTTTTTACAGGAGACGCATTTAACGTTGGCAGAAGGACAAGCGCTGCAGCGGCGATGGAGAGGGCAACTCTTCTATACTACTTATTCTGCGCATGCTAGGGGGGTGTTGATTTGGGTGCGGGCGGGTATCCCCTTTCAACCCTTAACAACGAGGGTGGATTCGGACGGGAGGTTTGTGGCAGTATTGGGGAGGTTGGAAGGCCGGGATGGTGCGCTTTGCTGCGTTTATGCCCCAAACTTTGATCAGGCTGCGTTCTTCTCCGCGTTGTCGAGGAGGTGGACACCTATGTTAGTGGGCACGGTGTTCATGGGAGGGGAATTTAATTCTGTGGCGGACGTTGAGATGGACCGCTCCCACCCGCCGCTGGCTCAGTCGGTGGTACGCAGGGTGGCCAAGGCTCGGAGGGACTGGCAGGAGCGGTGGGGGCTCGTGGACGCGTGGCAGACGTGTCATCCCACCGATAGGGACTATTCGTTTTACTCTGCACCTCATGACCTACATGTACGTCTCGACACCTTTCTCTGTTCGGTTGGGGTCCGGGAACTTTACGCGCGAATGCGAGGACCATATCGGACCATAACCCTTGCCTGCTTACGGTCCTCTGGTCCAGACAACAGCAGCCGGTCCCCACGTGGCGGTTGAACCCGCTGGCGTTGGGAGGACCCGGTCTTCCACACCGAAGTGCAGGACTGCATTGAACGTTACTTCCATGAGAACTCGGGTACTGCGACCACTCGAGCGATTGAGTGGGACGCCTTCAAGGTGATGATACGAGGCGCGTGCCTCTCGTCCTCGTCGGGGGTACGCCGGGCGCTGTTAGCCGATGTCGAGCGGGAGGAGGCCGCTCTGCGGCAGGCGGAGAGGAACGGTCACGTGGCGGGGGGCAATAGGGAGGAAGTGCTGGCAGCTCGAGAGCGTGTTGCCGTCCAGGTGGAGAGGCTTCGCTGCCATGACTATCGGGAATACATGGTCCGAGCGCACGCGGAGCGGGATCGGGTCGGCTCGCTGTTGGCGTGGCTGGCCAATCCTGAGACTAGGGGTACGCCGATACTGTCGCTGACTACTCCGACCGGTGATCTGGTCCATTCACAGCAAGAAATCAATGATCAGTTCCGGGATTACTACGCGGAACTTTATCGGAGCAGAATGTCGGCGCGCCCGGCGGAACTGGATGCCTTTCTTGAAGAGGCTCGGTTGCAGCGGCTGGACCCGGAGCAGAGCACTGCGTTGGGGGCGGCTATCACGCTGGGGGAGATCAGAGCGGCGATTAAACATATGGCCAGGAAGAAAACGCCGGGAGGTGACGGCCTTCCGGTGGAGTTTTACGCTGCGTATGTGGACCTCCTGGCACCCCGATTGCACCAGGTATATGGGGAGGCCTGGGAACAGGGCAGACTGCCGGTGTCGGCAAGAGAGGCGATCATAGTACCGTTGTTGAAGAAGGGCGGCCTTCCCACGGCGTATCGCCCGCTGTCGATGCTCACTGTAGACTATAAGGTGTTGAGCAGGATCTTGGCGACGCGGCTGACTGTCCATATGTGCTCTCTGGTACACCCTGACCAGTCGGGCTTTATCCCCACTCGGAACACCTCGACGTGTATACGGCGCCTGATAAGGGTCATGGACGTTGAAGGGGAGGGCCCCGCGGGTGCGGCCGTGCTTTCGGTGGATATCGAAAAGGCGTTCGATAGTGTGGAATGGCCTTATTTGTTCTGCGTGCTTCTTCCGTTCGGGCTGGGGGACGGCTTCGTCCGCTGGACGAGGTTGCTGTATGAGTCTGCTACTGCTAGGGTCCGTACGGGCCGCTCGATATCTGCGGCGTGCTCGGTGGAAAGGGGCACCCGACAAGGTTGTTCATTATCCCCGCTCCTCTTCGCTTTGGCGATTGAGCCGCTGGCGGCCTGGGCCCGACAAGGTCGGTATTTTGAGGGGGTCACATTGCGCAACGAATCGCATTATATTTCCTTGTATGCCGACGACCTCTTGTTGTACCTGGCTGATGTGGACACGTCGGTGACTGGTGCACGGGCCTTGCTCCAGGAGTTCGGGAACCTGTCGGGTCTCCGTGTTAATTGGTCCAAGACCTGCCTCTTCCCCTTGACTTCCCGCTGTGTCCAGCCTGAGGTGCTTGATGGACTGCGTTGGGAACCGGATTGCCTGCAGTACCTCGGAGTCCACATTTATCACACCCATTCGCTCCTCTATGAGGGGAACGTGGGTAGGGCCCTGAGGGGCATCAGAGGCAGCATGGGGTTTTGGCGCACTCTTCCGCTGTCCGTGGCAGGTCGAATAGCGTTGTTGAAAATGGTGGTCCTTCCGCGTCTGCTTTACTTCTTCAACACACTGCCGGTGTGGATACCGCCTTCCTTTTTCCGAACGTTAAGATCCATGGTGATAGGATTTATCTGGGGCTCTGGCAGGAGACGTGTAGCCCTGAATACCTTGCTTAGGTCCCGAGAAAAAGGTGGCCTAGCGGTGCCGGGATTTCGAATGGTATTATTTGGCTGCACAACTACAGTGGCTCATGCAGGCTGTGGCACAGGAATTTAGAGGACCGGACGGCCCGCAGGGTCGGATTATGCAGCGCCATGTCCTGTCCTTCATCGTGCTTCAACAGGAGCTTCGGTTGGAGCAGCTGACTCTTGAGGAGTGCACCCTTCGTCGGTGCTGGCTACGGGGCCACAGGCGGGTGGGATGCCACGTCCCATATGCGCCGGAGATTCCCTTGGGCATGTGCACGGCCCTCCCGCATGGCGGGGACTGGTCGGCGCTAACCAACTGGGAGGACTGCGGGGTCCACATGATAGGGGATCTGTATAGGGATGGTGCCCTGCTGCCGTTTTGTGCCCTGCAGGAGGTCTTCGACCTACTGAGGGGTGACTTCCTGCTACATGCAGCTCTGGTGGCTGGGATTCAGAAGCGCTGGAGGATGGGGCTGGTAGAACCACCCACGTCGCTGGGCTGCCAGTATGTCGTGATGGCGGCTGGCACTTATAAGGCCATCACCTGCCTGTACAGGAGACTGGCGCTGGCTGATCCTCCCCCCTTGACAAGCTGCAGGAGCGCTGGGAGGCTGACCTAGGTCGGCAGATACCGGAGACGACCTGGCCTCTGCTTGTACGCAGGGCCTGGAAGGGGACACGCAATGTTAGGTTCCAACGGGTTCAGTACTACACTCTGCATAGGGCATACTGGACACCGGCCAAAATCCAACGGATCTTCGGGGGTGCGCAATCGATATGTCCCCGCTGTGCCGCGGAAGGTGCCGATTTTGAGCATATGTTCTGGTCGTGCACAGGGCTTGGCACATACTGGATTGATGTTCTATCCTGCTTGAATGCGGTTACAGATCGTCGGATCGACGCGGACGCGGGGGCATGCCTGCTACTCTGGTTTCCTCATACTCCAGCCACAAAAGTTACCAGCAAATTTTACGATCTGGGGTTGGTAATGGCCAAGAGGGAACTTACACTGCATTGGAAATCTAGAGGGGGGCCTAACTTCCTGAGGTGGCGGGGGTGCTTCCTGCAATGGGCTGCGAGTGAAGGGTCTCTTAGATTGCAATTAGCTAGGCGCACAGCCAACGATAAAGCGCTAGATACGGCCAGGGCGTGGAGCGCGCTAGTGACGGACCTACACTCACTTCTGGAGGCAGATGAGGGCGGAGAGGTTGGCACGCCGGCAAACCTGGAGGGGAATACAGGGGCGGAGGGCGTGAGGGTAGAGGTTGTGGAGGAGGGGTGCTAGACAGTGCGATCAGCAACAGGCGAGGGTGGATTGCATGCGTCTCGTAGGCCCATGAGAGGAATGGAGGTCATATGCAGCACTGGGCGACACCTGGACATCCGTCCGGCTACCGTACTGGGAAAAGAATGGGTGGGGGGAGCCGCCTGCTTCATCTACATCATTTCTGACACGCCGTAGTAGGGGACTGGAGGCACACTGACAAGGGGGGGTGGGGGTAGTGGGGGAGGTGGGGATCAAGGTTAGGGATTTTCGGTCGGGATTGACACTGAAGCTACATCACTGTACATCCTGGGAATAGAGATGTCTCCGAACCAAGTATGTATATTTTGTGCACAAAATCAATAAAAATGGTTTAAAAAAAAAAAAGTGTTTACCTGACCTTCATGGCTACTTTATTTTAGGATTATGCCATAAGCCTACCTCAGCGGGGCATCCGACATTTATTCTACAGCAACTTGCTGGCTATTAGCCTGGATTCCGCCCTCCTATTTTCAATGGATTGCTCCCCTAGACGGCACTTTTATTCTTGATCATTGGTTGGAACCCACCTCGTTCAGACATCGTCCTGAACAAGATAATATTAATCAGAAGGTCCTTCAATGGAAGGATGAATGTTTCAACTTCCTTCTATCTATAATTCCTTGAAACCAGTTTCTGAAGATTGTTGTGAGCCCCCTTTTATCTGAAAAAATCCAAACTGGATGGCAATTGCCACCGATTTAAAAATACAGACAGCGCCCTGATAAAGGTTGTGTTACTTGTTTTCATAGTTTAGTAACTTCTGAAAAGCGCGTAGGCACACTTCTGTCCACCTATATTTTTTCTCCATATAAAACACAATTACAGTCTTTTTAACACTGCACCACAACTGGTATTACAGTGGATAATAACCTTTAGGACCATTTGAGTTCTTTTGTAATTGAGGTCTTGGATATGTATATTATTCTTTAGTATGATTGCTTGTGATTGTTTTTGTCTTTAACTGTTATGTATTTAGTTATTTCTGTGTTTGTTTTCATTGTACGAACATGGTCAATTTGTTTTTCAATGTATGTGGAGCTCACAAACTCTGTATATATGCTTGTTAAAAACCACTATTTTTTAGGTTTTAAAACAAAAAATATAATTTTATGAGACCAATAAATTATAAATTCAACTGGTCTGACGTATGGTATCTCTATATCATAAACGTATTGTTTCTATATGCAGACTTTGGAAAAGTTTTTGTTTAATTTTGTTACTCGTACCCTTCCCTGGACTCTTCTCCAAACTTATTTATTCAGGGACCCTAATTTTGTATTTGAGTCAAACCTGAAGAGACCTTTGACACAGATGTGGAGGAACAAGCCTATGGTGCAAGGGGCCAGGCAAGGTCCCACCGGGTCAGAAACTGCATTCCCAACGGTGAAAGTCAGACTAGGAGTGCCGACAGATTTATGGGTTCCTAAGGCACTCCAAAGGATTCCAGAACTGTCCGGAAAAGTTGCAGTATGACATCCTTGCAGATGGCGGCCTGGTAAACTAGGCTGTGTTAGGACAAGTGTCGGGATAGACTCCGAGTTGAACGAGGGAGGCAGAGTTGGCTACTTCAAGTGACGATTGTGCGACTTTGAGCTGAAGCTACAGGGGGGGGCGTGGGGGGGTTGAGGGGAAAAAACATATTTGGACTTTTTATACTGTCGGTAACACACGTCTCTGACTTACCCGAGGACACAGACTTGCAGCGGGGATGTATAACTTTACTTCATGCTCCCTTAAGGAGGTCTCTTGCATTAGGGAGCATTTGTCGCAGAACTTCAAGTCATGCTTGGATCCTACAACCACAAGCAGAAGTTATGTAGGTCCGCTACCGACATCAGCTTTGTGCAGTCACAGGACAGTTTGAGGCCTGTGGTCACAGGTGGACACATCGTCCTAGCACACAGTGTGAAAAACATTTTGTTGTCAGTAAGACACTGACAAAGATTGAAAGTGTCGAAGGACGCGGAAAGAACTGACCTTAAGTCAGCATGTAAAGAGTTAGCCTCTCTTGGGGCTCATGCCATCACTTCTTGAGGCAGTGCAAAGCCAAGGTGGAGTCCACTGGCACCTCCTACCAGGACTTGGGACCATTTGCCAAAGTGTTCTGGATCCCGCCTGGGGGAATTCAAAACATGAGGAATCTGTGGTTAGAAGAATCCATCAGAAGTACGAGTTACTTACCTTCGGTAACAATGTATCTGGTAGAGACGTTGTCTAACCACAAATTCCTTAATTTAGAATATCCCCAGGCGTCAGACTGGATCCGGAATTTTTTGCAGCAGCAGCAGCAGCCCCTATGCGCACCGGGGGACGGCGCCAAACAACCCCGCCCTGACGTCGTCCATATACGTGACGTTCTATAAATCCCTCCCGGCGCGTTGACGTAAGTTTTCTTTGGAGAAACTTTTCCGTGGCACAACGCGGAGCCACCAACAAAAACTGAGAAAGTGTGGGAACAGTGTGCAAAGGATGAAACATACGTGAAATAAAGAAGGAGGATGGTGCAAGATACCACCGTAAAAGACAGAATTAGACACTGCCTACATGTCAAAGGCTGTGGAAAGGAACCCTGCAAGCCAAGCGAAGACCCTTCCCAAGTGCAACAAGGGAAGAGTATCTCAACAGACAGAAATCGACTGTTAGTACCATGCAGAACAACAGACTGAAATAGACTGTCAGTACCATGTAGAACTGTGCCGTATAACAAGAACGCAGCACAGAGAAAGCAATAGTCCAACACAGGAAGGTATGAAAACACTGGCACTGCCCCTATAGCAATGGAGGATTGAAACTGAGGTCAACAGATCCCCAAAGAAGACGACTGTAGAGGAGAACAGAACCCTCAGCAAATAGAGAAGGCGGGAGGGAGGGAAGGCGGCAGGAGAAGAGAAGAAAATGAAGATGAATCTCCTGGTGAAGGTTAAAGAAAAGGCATCGTTTACAGGTAAGAAACCCTTGAGAGTGAGTCAGCTGTATTAACCCCTTGCATGCTGATGACGGCCCCCGTCCATCATGCACTGCGGTGCTCATGTGCGGATGACGGCTGGGGGCCGTCATAAACCCGCCCACTTGCGATTTTGCCGCACAGGCGCAGAATCGCGGCCGCATGCAAGGGGTTAAGGTAACAGAAACCCCTGAGAGGGAGTCCGCTGTATTATGGCAGACCTCAAAGGGACGCAACAACGTGAGCACCCATGAGAGAAAAACCAATACCAACTGTAACAAGCATTTACAATGCAATGGTCTCGGATTTGTTAAAGTTAGAGCTATTGGCATTTTTCTCTTTTTTTTTTTTAAACAGAAATAAATGGTATTGTCATTTACAATGGCAATAGGTGAGCATTAGAGAGTATTAGCGGACACAGAACCACACACAGACCGAGCCACACACACACAGCGCCACACACAGACAGCGCCACACACAGACAGCGCCACACACAGACAGCGCCACACACAGACAGCGCCACACACAGACAGCGCCACACACAGAGAGCCACACACAGAGGCCAAACTCTCTCCGGATGCTTCCGGAGAAGAGTCAACAACCCGGTGTCGATGCGGCGCCAAAACTGCTTTAATAGGCGCCGATCGAGCTTTGTCCAGCGCTGACTCGACTCCATCCGGCATCGAGTCGGCTCCGTCTGGCGCCGAATCCACAACAAGCTCCCCTTCTAAGAAAGGAGAAGGCGTCGGAACCGGGGTTGCAAGCCTCCAGCGCCACACCGGCGTGGACTCAGCCTCAACCAGAACCGGCTCCGACGGAAGAAGCGGAGGCAGACCCGGGGAGGCGACAAGCCCTACTTCCGAAGAAGGAGAGGGCGTCGGAGCTGTGGAGGCAAGCCTCTGGCCCCGCACCGGCAAAGACTCGGCCTCAACTACAACAGGCTCAGACTCCAAAGTAAGAACCGGAGTCGGAGCCGGGGAGGCGTGTTTATGGCACCGCATCTGCGCCGACCCTGGCTCCGGACAGGCGGCCACCTGCCCAGAAGGCCGAGGCGGGCACAAAGCGAGGCTTTGAGCACCAGCAACCGCCTGCGATGCCACAGGAAGCCCCATGGGACTATACGGCATGGCAGGGCTTCAATGGGTCGTCGATACCACATCTCCGACCTCCCTGGAGGGCAAGGGCTCATCTGACGCTGGGGGCGAACCCACCGGCGAGTCCGTCTGGGACCCCACAGCTAGCGGAGGCCAAACGACACCCAGGGACGGGAGAGGACCCAAGGGAGTTCTGCAAAGCCGTGGCATAAGCCTCCATTTGGGACTGAGCCGCCCCTGCACCCTGATAGGGCGGATACAGGTGGGGGCGACTGTTAGGGGCACACGTCCGGAATGTTCCGGGAACCAGTGCCCCTGACAACAGAAGAAGGTGAGGTCGAGGACCTCGGCGACAAGCGCCAAAACTTACCAAGAAGTGGTGAAAGGCGGCCCCGGGTCCTGGATGGCGATCGAAGGCCGAACTGCATCGAAGAGGCCGTTGGACAAGACGACTCTGACCGGGAAAGTCGTGAAGCTTCATCTGGCGCTCTGCCGGGACTTTGGCTTGAGGCGTTGGCAGACGTCGCAGTCCGTGGAGTCGTGGTGCTCGCCCAGACACCACATACAGGTAAGATGTGGGTCGGTCGCGGACATTTGCCGCGAACAGGAAGTACAAGATTTAAAGCCCGAGGGCAACACACACTGTTCCAGACGCGAAGCGTCGAGAAAGGGCCTGAAAACAGGCCAGAGGAACGCTCACTCCGAATCCGCGTTGCACGCAGAAAAGAAGGAAACTGATGTCAGCGTGCCGCGAGGAACTTATATGACCTCACTGACGTCAGGGCGGGGTCGTATGGCGCTGTCCCCAGGCATGCAGAGGTGATACTGCAAAAGTTTTTCCGGATCCAGTCTGACGCCTGGGGATATTCTAAGTTAAGGAATCTGCGGCTAGATGTCGCTATCAGATATGCTGATAAGGCTGCAACAGTGACTAATTTTATTATCTTCTCTGTGGCACTGCTCTTGCCCACTGCCCTTTAATGTCTCAACTAACATTTCTCACTTAATCAACCTCACATAGTTGTCAACTTATCGCTTGTCATGACTGACTTTTTTTTTCCAGTCCACATTAGGTTATCTAATTTAGTCTAATAATTGATGTATGGGAACAATGTTTTCTTATGTATTTTTCTGGTGGTACCTAACGCTGGGTTCCATATCTTTAGCATGCATATTAGCTTTTTGTTCTAGTTTAAAAATGATTTCAATTTTTTAAGGCAGCACTATCCTATTACAAATTATTTATATGCCAAAGATTGGTTGCTTGATTCTTCGATGTTGCAGACTGATGGAAACTGCACACTTCTTCAGCACAGGGGCAAAGATTTTCTGAGCTCCAGGGACAATAAGACAAAGCTCCAGAGAGGGGTCATATTTTAGGACATTTGGTTTCTGAACTTTTGTAGTGTTAACGTATAGCAGCTGTCTACATATGCCGAATAGTCTTCTTAATGCTCTGCTGGCCCAGATCTTCCAAAGCAAAACGACCCGACGTCCACAGCCAATATTCACAGGGAGTCACTTTTAAATTAGTGTGCCTTTCTGTTCAGGAAAAGTTTGCTGTTTCGATTAAGCCTCAGGGGCCCATAGCGTGTAAACGTCTTGAGTAGTGAGCAGCAATTCAGGCAATATTTGCATCGATGATCAGGGTAACAAGTCAACAGGCCAAATCTTTTTATTATAAATCTCAGAAAACACTTTAAAATAACACATCTTGCACATTCGTCTACATAACACAATCTCTTACATACAAATACAATACTCTTTAAAAAAACACATGCATGCACAATGCTCTTTCTCTCTCACACACACACACACACACAAGTGTACTAGTAGACAGTGTAGTATGTAGGCATATTGACACGCCAAGTCAGGACTGGACTCTTGCTCATGCACGAGTCTGCCACGTTTCATACACAGATTCCACTCACTGAGTAGGGTAAAAAATGCATCAGTGAGATATAAAGAAAACAAGCACTGTTGTAGCCAATGGGTCTCGCCTTTGGGACCTTAAACGTGTTTAGCCAGAGGTATTGGTTTTGCCAATGTCATTAAGCTACGTTGTAGAGCATTGTGGCTGCTGTGCAGCATGTTGAAAAGTTAGAATAAAAAATGTCAAAAGCATTTTTGTTACCTTATATATAACCAAGAAGACATTATGTACAACTGAAAGACTAATAAAAAAAAGAATTAACATAAAAAAAAATATCTTCTAGTTTTTGTGTCCTTGTAATGCTGGCAACCTCATTTCTGCCTGTTCTAATGCCTGTTTGTTACAGATTTTTTTTATCACTGCGGAGGGTGGTGTGCGAGGGGGGGGGGAAGGGGCAGGAGGGAGTGGTATGCTGGAGTTGTTCTCTCTTGCATTTAGCACTAAAGTCAGCCACCAGTAAATGCAAGTCTGGATCAACATTTAGCGTTTGAGGTCGTGACCAGGCTACTTGCGGGCTAGTTACTATAAGGAGGTGGATCACCAAATATTACTTTGGAATATAGAGTTATCAAAAGTGCCAAGGTAGAAGCTACTTTGTTACTTACCTCGTGTGGATCAGCACATGCTCTTTTAGGTCCTGACGCCTCATAAACATCTTGTCACAGAAGTCACACTTCAAGGTCTTCTCCCTGGTGTGAATCACCATGTGTGAGGTCTGGTGAGACTTCTGAGTGAACGATTTGTCACACATCCCACAGCGAAAGTTTTTCTGACCTAAGGACCAAGCAAAAGGGAATCTCTGAAAACAAAGTTGTAAATTGTGCCTGAATCAGCCTTCAATTTATCAAATATATTCTGCTTACATGGACTTGATTTCACGCAAACCTTGAACACATCTCACACATTATGAAACCAAAAAACATTCTGTATGGCACAGCACTTTTAATACATACTACTGGACAAATCCTCGTAGGAAGTGGTGCAGCGTGACAGTGATGCTTTTTCTCCTAGTTAATGCAAAATGCTGTGGTTGACAGTCTGTGCATGGGGGACAGCATCTTGATCCATATTTGTAAGGAAATGCCTCTTTTTGTATGTACACCCCCAAGTTTGACTGGTGCTGCTGGTTTTTCGACTCAGAGTGCACTAAGCCCAGCTAATCAGACCCCAGTGCCAGTGTCCTGACTCAACAGTGCCAGTGTCACTGGGTCAACTTCATAATTTAGTGTTGGTAGACAGCCACACACACACACCACTCTGTAATGGTGGAATACACAGAATTTATCCAAAGGACAGCCGTTTCAAGACCCAGTTCCACAAATTGTTCTCATAGCAGGTTGAGGAGCTCATCTCCAGACCAAACAATCCAGGGGGTATGGGATTCCAAACACAGGAATATCCATAACAATTACCTAGAGCTGCAAGCTGTTCACTTAGCAATGAAAGCCTTCCTATCTCACCTACTACACAAAGTTGTCCTGATTTGAACAGACAATATGACAACTATGTATTATACACAAAAACCGGTGGGAGGCACCCACTCCAATTATCTCGGTTAGCACAGAAAATATCGAGCATAACAATACACCACAAATTTCATCTCCTAGTAGAACATGTCCCAGGGACAAGCAATCAAGTTGCAGACTTCCTAAGCAGAACGCAGCTACAAGTCCATTCCCACACACAGTCCTTCTACCGTACTTCCAACGGTGGGGGTTTCCACAAATAGACCGGTTAGCAACCCAATAAACTGCTAAATGCCAAAACTTTGCAAGCACATACACACCAACAGTCTAAAGGCAATGCTCTATCGATGAAGTGGTCAGGGATATTTGCCTACACTTTTCCACTTCTTTCATTAGTGGTCAGGGAAACATGCAAACACATCTTACAATGATACTCATTACACGAACATGGGCTGTACATCCTCGGTTTTCGACACTCTTGGAACTATCCCTAGCGCCACACAAGAAGTTTCCCCTCAATCCGAACATCTCACATAAAACAAAGGGAAGCTAAGACACCCCAATCCCATGGAAATTAACTTTGCAAATTGAGGTCTTAGAATTTGGATATCTAAACTTGCCACAAAAATGAATGGACATTCTCAAGGAAGCCTGTAAACCTACCACAAGGCAATATTATGATACCAAATAAAGATTTGTTGTTTAATGTCAACAACACAATATCAACCCTCTTACTGCAATGGTACAAACACTAATAACTTACTTATTGCATTTACAAACAACAGGGTTAGCATATACATCCATATGTTTACACCTGGCGGCTATTGCAGCCTATTTGCAGAATACACAGCACTTATTGAAGATTCCTCTCATTAAAGCTTTTATGGAGGGACTCAAAAGAACCATTCCTCCCAGGCTCCCTCCTGCACCTGCTTGGAACTTAATTTTGTATTAACATAAGTCATGGGCCCTTCCTTCGAACCACTTCACTAGTGTCAATTGCAATACTTATCATGGAAAATTGCCTTTTTAATTGCTTTCACTTCACTTTGAAGGGTTAGTGAAATTGAGGCATTAACACTTGAGGAACCTTTATTCCAACTACATATAGACATAGTGGTACTCAGAGCAAATCCTAAATTCCTTCGAAAAGTAGTTTCTGATTTTCATATTAATCAATTCATCGAATTACCTATGTTTTTCCCGCAACCAGATTCAGTTGCTGAGAGATCATTACACACAGAAGTCAAAAGAGCCCTAATGTATTATGTTGACAGAACTAAAACATTCAGAAAGAAATCAATTGTTTTTTGGCTTTACACTTCCTTGTACAGGAAAGGTAATTTCAAAGTCAGGAATTTCAAGATGGATCCTTAAGTGCATCCAAACTTGCTATACAGAAACTAAAAGACAATTAAACAACTCGCTAGCGGTGAGGGCAGTAAGGAAAGTGTGCATTAGTGTGTTATCGGGAATTTTGTCACTCAGCTCCAATTACGCTCTACTTTCTGTGGTCCCAATGCCACTGTGCCACTTACAACAAAACTACAACATATACAAAAGGAGCGTGCAATTCATTAGTCCTTCTAAAGCAAGATGCTCAATCATCCATAAGTAATTTCACGCAAAGAAAGTCCTTAGGGACCTTTTTGGTTGGATTTTCAATTCTTTGTTATTTTTCAATCCATTATTTCATCCAGAAAACATAAATCAAATCAATCCAGCCAACGCGTTTTGTCCTATGTGGACGTCATCAGGGCTCCAAATCTCACGATGATCACATGTTCTGTTGTGTCAATCAGACCCTCCAGGATTTCGCGGTTTGCCGCGAAATCGGCACTTTTGTAAAAATGCCGCGATTTTTACAAAAGTGCCCGCGAAATCGGCACTTTTGTAGAAATCGCGGCATTTTTACAAAAGCCGCTATATCCTGGGGGGTCTGGCTAAT
This sequence comes from Lissotriton helveticus, assembly GCF_964261635.1. NCBI lineage: Eukaryota > Metazoa > Chordata > Amphibia > Caudata > Salamandridae > Lissotriton > Lissotriton helveticus. The sequence continues at coordinate 293,500,771 of NC_136057.1, forward strand.
AGCAGTCGTCTGGTACAGAACTTTCACCGCATATCATTGGTATGCTATATCCGGGAGAGGGAGTTACTGATAATGTGTAGGGTGACCTCGGATTGGTGCTTTACCTCCAATCGAGTGCGGCTACCAACATTCCGAAGTGCTGATTGGCTGAGGAGTTCGCATGCGCCTGAGTCCACGGCGTTTTACATTCGGCGGGTGTCTCCCAGTTTGAAGTTGAGGGGGCTTGGCTGGATGTCCAGCTGAGGTGAGTGACTTACCTGCCACGGGTCAGGCAGGCCTGTCAAGACTGTTGCTACCCACCGTTCTAGATAGGACTCGGACAGTGGCGTCGTTAGGACCCTGCTCCGCCAGCTAAACGTGCGGGGGCTGAGTGGAAGCTATGGAGCCCTCAAGGCTGGTGACCGCCACAGAGGACTTGTCAGCGACCCAGGAAGCGCCTCCCTGGTGACAGGCTGCACACATTAGTTTTGTGCATTGTAATCTACAGGCAGAGTCCTCTTGATAGAAGCCTGAATGAAATTCATTTATAGCTGCTTTTGTAGGTGGCTGTCACTGGGCTGCATTTCAGTGTTTAAAATCGCAAGTGCATTGTGAGGAACATGACAGAGGATGAACCCTGGCGCAGCACCGGAGAGTGCAGCCGACTTTGCTTTCGCTACCACATTACGTCACCAGGGCGAAATGTCTTTCATATTCTGATCAGCAGCGCATAATATGTTAAACAGAAGAGTTGTACTACAAAACACTTAGAACCGAGTCATGTTGAAGCTCTCCGTGTAGCTTCAGGTATCTCACGGTTGCTAGTTACTGATCGCTTTCTCTTGGGCTTCAGGTGGAGAACCAAACAAAAATCCGTCACTCCAGGCAGAAGGGTGGCACTCGGGAAACTCTTTCGTAGACTTCTGATTCCGGAAGTTTCCTTCAGCCTTGTTGACTTTGCCTCTTACATTAACCCTCGGCTAAAAATCAAGAAACTGTCTGATATCTGATATCTATTAATAATGACCTCTGCGGATCAATCACTTGGGTATCAGCAGGGGTGGTGCAGGCCCCGGTGCCTCTGCAGCGCCTGTGGCAGCACAGCCATAGGAGGGTGTACAGACTCAGCCATTGCTGTTCCAGTACTGAGGCCCTGTACGCCTCCATCACTGCTCACCAGTACCTGCCAGCACCCCCTTTCACTGCAGTGCTGGGCACCCACTCGGCAGTGTAGTGTTTCAGGGAGGGAGTGCATTGGCAGCACTTTCTTTGTATGGAAACACGTTATTTCCAAAGTGAAAAAGTGTTGAGCTTGTGTGGTCTCTTATCTAGAGTAAAGTTTCATCACAACTACTTGTCTGATCGCTGTTGAGCAGAACATGATGTAGAAACTAAGATCTTATTCTGCGTGCAGCGGCCTGGCCTGTGCTGGAGACACAAGTTACACAACACCGAACAGTTCCACACTACCTTGACTAAAGAATTGGTATAGGGTCCACCAGCAGGCTAATGATGTTGAAGCGCAGCCCTTCTGCGGGGCCATTTCATGTTGACTTGGCAGTGTCATCAACCTATGGTGTTTGTCACCTGTTGATGTTGTTTGTTGGTTGCTGTTGTGTCGGGTGAGTGCGGGGGCAATCAGATGACTCCGACACCAGCGTGGGGGGTAATGGTATGGCCGGTGCTATGATATAATTACAGGAGGCAGTGATGCTGGTAACTGGGTCTCGCCGGCATAGCCCAACTGGCAGATGAAGAATGGCAATTCCAAGGGATAACAGCCTTCACCTGTGGGCTGCTTCCTCTATTCCATATTCCAGGTTGCCTATTCAAAGTGGAATACTCTGCTAAAACAGTTTCCATTGATTAAAGGCTGAAAATGAATGATTATGAGTAAAATAAAGTGCCACTAAAATGCCGCTAAATTTCCATATTTGTGCCGCTAAAATTCCATATTTGTGCCGCTAAATTTGCGAATCCATGCCGCTATATCCTGGGGGGTCTGGTCAATAAGGTCGTAACAGTTTAGTCGTGTATTTAGGTGCTCATCTGTAACCTGCAGCGTTCCCTACGAACGTGTGTCTGAATCAGCCACAGCAGATTCTACCCCCCCCCCCCAAATTGGCACCTCCCAGCCACATGTCAGTCCCTTGTAAAAGGTAACATGGGCACCAAGGGCACTGAGGCCAGGGAAGGCCTCTAAGGGCTGCGGCACTTATTGTGCCAACCTTAGAGTACCTTTACACATACACAAACACACTGCCATTGTAGGCTGCCTCTTTTGGTGCAGGTCAAAGTGAAGAGTCGACATGGCACACATCCCCGAGTGCCATGCCTACAACCCACTGTCCTGGCATAGGTCAGCCACCCCTCTTGTTGGGTGCACTATACCAGTGGTGAGGGTACAGGTGCATGCATGAGCTCTGTACCCCTACAGTGTCTAAGTCCATTCTTAGACATTGTAAGTGCAGTAATGCCATTAAGAGTAAATAGTGCTGGGTGTTACAAACTCCATAGCACCATAATGGCTTTACTGAAAGCGGGGAAGAAATGCGTTACTTACCTGTAACTGCAGTTATCCAGTATTGGTATCTTTCATAGATTCACATGCCTGAATCATTCCCCGTCGTCGGGGTGGGAGTCCCCGGTACATAATAACAGTAATGTCATATAGACATATACATACTAATAGGCCTCCTGCCTGCATCTGCTCACTGCCTCCTCAGAGCAGACCCCCCTCTGCAGCTAACTCTGAACCCCATTTGTCCTCCTCCCCCCACACTCTATTTACTCCCTCACTCTTATCTCAAACTCCCTTCGCAACATCGAACTTAACATCTCCACTCTTACCAGAGATCTTTCTAGTCTTAGGAACGATTTCCTCAACCTCAAATCCAGCGATCCCCGTCCCCGAAGAAACACCGCTAGACCCAGTCTAATAAACCCCACCACCTCCAAACTGTGGAAAACGACTCCCTTGCTTTGCCGGGCTCAAAGACCACTCCGCACTACTTGCACCCTCTCTCACCGGGAGATCTCCGACCTTCAAAATTCCTACCCTCCATACTCATCTACCATGAACACGCCTCCC